>NC_135714.1:136319860-137052985 GCF_964656455.1 Halichoerus grypus | reverse complement strand
GACTAAAGACTTTCCACATAAGATCAGGAATAAGGCAAAGATATTGTCTTTCCACATTCCTATTTAACGTCGTCCTGGAAGCCCTAGCTAATTCAGTAGGACGAGGAAAAGAAAATAAAGGTATACAAAATTTACAAAAAAGGAATAAAATTTTCTTTATTCAAAGATAACATGATTGTCTATGTAGATAGCCCTAAAAATAGCCAATAAAGTGGATAGCCAACAAAATACTCTTAGAGTAATTAACAAATGTAGCAAAGTAGCTGGATATAAAGTCAATATGCAAAGTCAATTGCTTTCCTATATACAGGGAAAGAAAAAATTAGAATATTAAATTTTAAAATACCATTTACAACTGCACTAAAAAGATAAAACACTGGTGAAAAATATCAAACAAGGTCTAAGTAAATAGAGATTTTGTGTTCATGGATTGGAAAACTCAACATAGTGAAGATGCCAATTCTTTCCAACTTGGTATACAGATTTAATACAACCCCATTCAAAATACCAGGAAATTTTTTTTTTTTTTTTTGGAGATAATGACAAACTGACTCTAACATTTATACGCAAGAAAAGCAAACACAATACTGAAGAAGAACAAAGTTGGAGGACTCACCACCCAATTTCAAGATTTACTATAATGCTACAGTAAACAAGAGAGCATGATATTAGTAAAAGACACATATATAGACACAGTTTAATAGAACAAAATAGAGAACTTAGAAATAGGCCCACACAGATAAAGTCAACTGATTTTTTTACAAAAGTAAAAAGGCAATACAATGGATATAATGCAAAGATAATCTTTTCTATAAATGGTGCTAGAATAATTGGCTGTCCATAAACAAAAAAGAAAAAATAAAGAAAAAATAAGAAAGAAACTAGACACAGGCCTCATACTTTATATAAATTTTAACTCAAAATATTCCATAAACCTAAATATAAAATGCAAAGTATAAAACTTCTAGAAGAAGGCATAGGATAAAATCTGCATGACCTGCAGTTTGGTGATGAGTATTTAGATATAATTCAACACCAAAGTATAATCCATGAAAGAAAAAATTTAGTAGTTGGAATTTACTTAAAATTTTTTAAATTGCTGTAAAGCACACTGTTAAGAGAATGAAAAGAGAAATCACAGACTGAAAAAAATTTTCAAATCACTTATCAGATAAATGCTTTGTATTCAAAATATGCAAAATTATGTAATAATAAAACCTCTTAGACCTCAACAATAAGAAAATAACTCAATAATGGGCAAAAAAAATATAAACAACTTATCAAAGAAATAAGGATAGCAAATAAACATATGAAAACATCCTCAACATCATTTGTCATTAAGGAAATGCAAATCAAAAACAATAACATATCACTACATACCTACTGGAATGGCTGCAATCCAATCTGATGGTATCAGTTACTAATGAATATGTGAAGCAGTAGGAACTCCCATTCATTGCTGGTGGGAATGCAAAAGGTTACAACCACTTTGGCACTTTCTTATAAAGCTAAACATAATTTTACCAGCAATCATATTCCAATATTACCCAACTGATTTGAAAAATTATATCCACCCAAACACCTAAATTAGCTTTATTCATAATCATCAAAAACTGGAAGCCAAAATAACCAAAATTATTTTAATAGATGAATGGATAAACAAACTATGGTATAGCCATATAATGAAATACTATTCAGTGGTACAAATGGATGAACTATCAATCCACAAAACAATATGGATAAATTTTTTTTTAAAGATTTTATTTATTTATTTGGGAGAGAGAGAGAGAGTGAGCACCAGTGGGGAGAGAGGCAGAGGGAGAGGGAGAAGCACACTCCCCACTGAGCAGGGAGCCTGATGCGCGGCTCAATCCCAGGACCCTGGGATCATGACCTGAGCCAAAGGCAGATGCTTAACCAACTGAGCCACCCAGGGGTCCCAACATGGATAATATTTAAATAAATATTGTTTAAATAGGTAAGTGAAAGAAGCTAGTCTGAAAAGGCTATATTGCCTTATTCAGAATGTATATGATTCTATTTATATGACATTCTGAAAAAGGCAAAACTATAGAGAAAGAAAACATCAGTGGTTGTCAGGGGTTTGGGGTGGGGAAAAGTGTGATTAGGTGAAGCACAAAGGAATTTTTAGTGCTATAACCATTTTGTATAATACTACAGTGGTAGACACATGATACAATGCATTTGTCAAAACCCATAGAATTTTTCACCATAAGAATTAAACCTTAATGTACACAAACAAACAAACAACAACAACAAAAAAAAAAAAACCAAGGAGGTCAAGGGTCCCAAGATGGCATACAAACTGTTATGAAAGAATCTAACTGCATTACAACACATATAAACTTTACTGAAGAGGAAGGGGGGAAAGATTCTGATGTAAGTAACCTTGGAAATGCACGGAGACTGTAAGACCACAGGAAAAAAAAGAAACTATGTAAGTATTGTATTCTAGTAGGTAAGATTGCCTCTTTTGGGGGTGCTGGTTAACGATCCTAAAATGACTATATAAATGTATACTAGAATTGAACAAATAAATAAATAAATGCCAGATGGTAGAGCCAGGTGTCTCAGTTTTGGAGTGGGAGTTTACAGATAAGCAAGGAGGGAAGGCTAAAAGGATCCATGTGGTAATGGATTGGAGTTGGTACTATCAATATGAATTCACATTTAACTTAATATAAATACAGATGGAAAGATACAGAAACACATAGGTTTGTGTTCATACATAAGTTAGTAGGACTACATATATACATACATTTGCAAGCTGCTTTGACTGAGAGGGCATAGATGCAGTGAGCATCCAGATCTGAGCATCCAGATTTGTAACATCATTCTTGAATACAAAGAACCAGGGTTCATTGAAGAAATGGCTGATTCTAGGCCTAGGGTGTTGGAATATACAATATGAGCCTTGAGCATCATTCAATGCCAAAAAGTAAAAAGTATTACACACTTAAACACACACATGCGCACGCAAGCGCATGCATGTGATGGGGGCAGTGGAAGGAAATGAAAACCAACTTAAAAGAGCTCCCAACAGCCAAAGCTAGAACAATTCTAGCAGAAAATAAATATCATATTATTGGATTATAATTCAAAGCAAAAAATAAATAACATGGGTCCATGGTAAATCGCTAAATAAGTGATTGAATGAATAAATAAATGGGTGAAAACAGAAAAATGTCCAATATAGAATAATTCCAAATGATTTATTATCACTATTATTTACTATCTCAAGATGGTGGAGCATAACTCCCCAATCTTTAAGTATGGGTTGCACATAGTCATTTCTTTCTAGAGAACACAGTATAGAAAGGGAGCAAAAATAATAACCATCGTGGAAAAACCTGACAAACACTACCCCAACCAGGTGATTAAGGTTAACCTCCACAATGATAAGTCATGTTGAGAGTATGTATCCTTGGTACAATTATATGAAAATGCTATTTTATCTGTATGAACTTCCCCCCACAACACATATCCCCAGTCTATGTGTGGAAAAAGGAAAAGTAAGAAAAACCCAACAGAAAGGCATCCTATAAAATATCTGACCAGTATGTCTCAAAATCATTGAGGCCATTAAGAAAAGGAAAATCTGAGGAATTGTCAGCCAAAAGTATCCCATGGAAACATAACTACTTAATGTTAATGTGGTAACCTGGATTGGATCCTGGGACAGTAAAATAAAAAAATAAAGATAATCAAAACAGTATGGTACTGGCACAAAAATAGACACATAGATCAATGGAACAGAATAGAGAGCCCAGAAATGGACCCTCAACTCTATGGTCAACTAATCTTCGACAAAGCAGAAAAGAATACCCAATGAAAAAAAGACAGCTCTTCAACAAATGGTGTTGGGAAAATTGGACAGCCACATGCAGAAGAATGAAACTGGACCATTTTCTTACACCATACATAAAAATAAACTCAAAATGGATGAAAGACATAAATGTGAGACAAGAATCCATCAAAATCGTAGAGGAGAACACAGGCAGCAACCTCTTTGACCTAGGCTGCAGCAACTTCTTGCTAGACATGTCTCCAAAGGCAAGAAAAACAAAAGCAAAAATGAACTATTGGGATTTCATCAAGATAAAAAGCTTCCACACGGCAAAGGAAACAGTCAACAAAACCAAAAGGCAACCTACAGAATGGGAGAAGATATTTACAAATGTCTTCTCAATTAAAGGGCTAATATCCAAAATCTATGAAGAACTTATCAAACTCAACACCCAAAAAACAAAAAAATCCCAATCAAGAAATGGGCAGAAAACATGAACAGACATTTCTCCAAAGAAGACATACAAATGGCTAACAGACCCATGAAAAAATTCTCAACATCACTCAGCATCAGGGAAATACAAATCAAAACCAAATGAGATACTACCTCATACCAGTCAGAATTGCTAAAATTAACAACTCAGGAAATGACAGGGGAACCCTCTTACACTGTTGGTGGGAATGCAAACTGGCACATCCACTCTGGAAAACAGTATGGAGATTCCTCAAAAAGTTAAAAATAGAGCTACCCTACGACCCAGCAATTGCACTCCTGGGTATTTATCCAAAGGATACAAACATAGTGATTCAAAGAGGCACAAGCACCCCAATGTTTATAGCAGCAATGTCCACAATAGCCAAAATATGGAAAGAACCCAGATGTCCACTGATAGATGAATGGTGGTATGTATACCACCTCTTCTTTATCCATATATACTGGTATATTACTCAGCCATCAAACAGAATGAAATCTTGCCATTTGCAACAATGTGAATGGAACTAGAGGGTATTATGCTAAGCAAAATAAGTCAATCAGAGAAAGTCAATTACCATATGATTTCACTCATATATGGAATTTAAGAAACAAGCAGATGAACATAGGGGAAGGGAAGGAAAATTAAAATAAGACAAAAACAGAGAAGGAAAGCAAATCATAAGAGACTTAACTATAGGAAACAAACTGAGGGTTGCTGGAGGGGAGGAGGGTGAGAGGATGAGCTAAATGGGCATTAAGGAGGGCACTTGATGTAATGAGCACTAGATGTTGCATGCAATTGATGAATCACTAAATTCTACCTCTGAAACTAATAATACAGTATATGTTAATTAAATTGAATTTAAATAAAAATAAATGTAAAAAATTAAAAAGAAAGAGGTTCAAAAAATATTCAATAAAGAAATCAGAAATTCTTAGGTTATTAATAATATATCAATATTCGTTCACTATTAGGAGAAACATTTCAGACTAAGATAAGATGTTAACAATAAAATGGGGTGTGGGATAGAAGAGCATTCTCTATGTGGTCTTTGAAACTTTTTGTTAAGTCTAAATTTACCTAAAATTAAAAAAAAAGATTATTAAAAAATACATTGCCCAGTTGGTATTCTTAAAAGTCACAAACTTAAATTCAACAAAATATACCTTCAATTTTCTAGGAACCAATTATTCCTATTTTACTTGCAAGTCAGTTATTAAACACAACTTAGAACAGAGGTTTAAAGAGCTTTATCCTAGAAGTCTCTAGTTTTCATTGCAAGACTCAAATATGCAAACAGTCTTACGGATTGTGTATTCTAAGTTATTATTGTAGGTGTGTCCAAGAAGAAAGGTCAGGAAGTCAACATCTTAACATTTACTGTGAGGAAATGTCCTTATATGAAGCATTCTTTCAGAGATATTTTTTACACAGTGTACTGGGTTGGACATTGCCCCCTCAAAAACCATGTCCCCTGGAAACCACAGAATATGAACATATTTGGAAATAGAGCCTTTGAAGTTGTAACTAGTTGAGTTAAGATGAGGTTATACTGGCATAGGGAAGGCCCTAATCCAAAGAATGGTGTCCTCATAAGTAGAGAAAACAGACACGCAGAAAGAGAGAGAGAAACAGAGAGAATGCTCGATGACATTGCAGGCAAAGATTGCAACGATGCAGCTACAAAGCAAGGAGAGGCAATGGGCAACCACCAGGAGGAAAGATCCTCCCCTACTGCCTTCAGAGATTAGCATGGCCTTAACAACCTCTTGATTTCAGACTTCTAGCCCCCAGAACTGTGAGAGAACGAATTTCTGTTGTTTAAAGCCACCTATGGGCACCTGGGTGGCTCAGTCGTTAAGTGTCTGCCTTCGGCTCAGGTCATGATCCCAGGGTCCTGGGATCGAGTCCCACATCGGGCTCCCTGCTCCACGGGAAGCCTGCTTCTCCCTCTCCTACTCCCCCTGCTTGTGTTTCTGCTCTCACTATGTCTCTCTCTGTCAAATAAGTAAATAAAATCTTTAAAAAAAAAAAAAAGCCACCTAATTTGTGGTAATTTGTTATGACAGCCCTACAAAACCAATACATACACATTTGCAGGGTGGGCTATATACCAGGGTGAAAGTGGTGCTTATGTCTTTCTCAAAGCTAATTCTTTGTGTTCTGTTTTATTTTCTCCAGCAATACCAGGCTGCTGAGGGGTGCAGGAGCGTTAAAATGAACACTTTGAAATTCTTAATCTCATACAATTTTACATTATCATTGTCTTCTCTTCTCAGGTCTATCTCTACCTCTTATCTCTGACTAGCAAATTGTACTATTTGGATGAAGGCACTTCCATTTAATTAAAAATTCTTTTCATAAGTGAATTATTTTCTTTTCTAAGCCCAAGAGCCTAATTTTAGCTGGTTAACCTCATTATGTCCATGAGACCACTTTGGTAAAATTCTGAACCTTCTCTCATTTACTTTCTTGACAAAAAAGTAAAAATACACACCAGACAAGCATATTAAAGATTCTATTCTAATTAAATCTTTTATCTAATACTAATATGGCTGTGAAGAGGAAGCTTTTTACTTTTTCTGGAATACATAAAGGATCTCTCTTTGGTCCCAGTCTTCCTGAATTGGTCTTTTATTTCTCAAATCCATAACATGTTCTAGCTATTCCATAATATGCTGCTGGAAAAAGGTCAAGCCTAGTTTTCCAGATCTCAGAAAAGAAGGCCTTGAGAATATCAGTACTTTTCCTCACACTCATTCCCATTTCCTAGCCTAAGGAAATATAAGATATATTAAGATAAATAGAAAAGAAATGAGTTTTTAAATGTGAGAAAAAGAGAGAGCCTTTTCAGCAAGTTATTTGAGTTCATATGGTAGAAAAGTGATTTCACAGCTTCAGTGATGCAGAATCACTGGTAAGTAAAAATCCTCTTTTTATTCAAGATGGGAAAGGGATGGAGAACTTCATATGAAAATAAACATTTACAGAGTCCAGAGCAGGTTTTAATTGCCTGTGAACCAGAAACTATGAAAAGTAAATAACAAGGTGACATTAAGACTACCAATAATGCAGGTCATTATTTTTACAGAAAACTAATTGCAATAAATTGCTTAGCATTTTTCTCTCAATATTGTTGAGAAAAAAATAGATTGGCACTAACAAAATAAGACCTGACAAATGAATGACACACTCAACAACTCCAAACTCCCTTGATGACAACCCTACTTTTGCTATCAAAATCTTTTCTGAATTGCTTATATTCACAGCAATCCATAAAACAATTTCTTTTTTATTTGCTCCATGGGGCAATATCTATTTGGTATTTGTATACAATAGAATTCAAAGTAAGCTGCAAGCGTTCAATATTAGAATACAGGTAGGATATGCATCAATAAGCAATAATAATTATGCATGGGCTAAAAGTAAGCATCAGAGCTTACTTTTGTGTATGCTTGGAACAAAGCAATAGTAATTACCTTCTACTACACTTTTGTAGAATCAGATGAGTCATTATTCCAGCCTTTGTCAATAGTCCACTCCACAGTTTTTACTGTATTAGTTGGGATTCCCAAAAAGTAGATTTTTAGAAGGAAATTGGCTTACAAGAGGTTTACCAGGTATGCTCTGGAGGAAATATTAAATCACGCCTTAAGGAAGTGAGGCAAGAAGGATTGGGCAGAGGGAGACACTGAGCTGTGATGCGGTCTCCATGGTGGCCTCAGCCAGTCTCACAGAGAGCTCAGAACTAGGTCTGACCCTTCAGAGATGCCCCCAAATGAAATAAGAGGTAAGGGCCTTTGTATTCCTGAATTGACAAATCCTTGGAAGTAGGCTGCTCCTGGGTATGTGGCTTAACAGTAGGCAAGACAGCTCCCTTTCAAAGGCAATTGCCAGAGAAGGATTCAGCTGTGGATTATCAGCCAGTAACATGCCCAGCAGCTGGGGATGAGGGTCACAGTCCTGAAGGGGAGATTGGGCAAAGCACTTCTCCATCTAGAACAACTTCCCATTTGTTCCCAGTTTTTGTGTCTTTCTAGGTTTACTCATGCCATGACCACGGCCCATTCAACTCTCCTCTTCTCACCCTTATACAAATCTTGGTCCTGATGGCTTACTGCCTACCCGAGTCTCTAAATCACTCACTATTTGAGCACTTGCTTGGGAATCGCATTTCAATCTATCTGAGTATAACCAATAAGGTGACTGCTGTATACCTACAGTCAGGGAAAGAAGAGGTTCTCTTAAACTGTAGTAGATGCCATTGGTGCCCCATCCATAATCCCTCATCCCTACCATTTCACTTCACATTGGCTAAATTCCAACTTCCATCACTGTATTTCTTTGCCTTACAGCTTTGTCTGTTTTCCAAGAGCTCATTTTGCCCACTTACATACAAACCAGAGAAGCCTGGGAGAATTTAAAATATAAATACGGAATATAAAATACCTCTGCTCCTATACTCCTCATCTGAAATCATATGAATGTACGTGTTCTACCCTGGCTGTCAGACTTCCCCAGAGAGATCAAAGTCCAATTACCCATAGTGGTGACTTGCTTGATTACAAACTCTTGATTGGAGATCTTCTCTTCCCTGCTCACTTCTATACTCCCTGATGAAGTCTTCTGAAATCACTTCCCAAATAAACTACTTAAAGGCAAATCCTTATATAAGGGTCTGATTCTTGCATAATTTTATATAAGAGGGTTATATTAGCCCAAATGCTCACAGGGGAAAAAGATTTAGGTGGTAACCAAAGGGAGGAACCAGGGGAAATTAAAGAAGAAGATGAGTTTATAAATGAAGATAATATAAAGAAGAAATTAAATAATGAATTAAGATAGGAAAATATATGTCAGAAGAGAAAAATACCAAATATCAGAAGATTGATCATTGATATATGTATTTTTCCCCATTAATATATTTTAGGTTAGAGCCAGCATACTCCTCAAGAAATCATGATAATGAGAATTACATATAGCATAGCCATCATCTTCACCACACACACACACACAAAATTTAATACATAGGCTAGTTGCATGTATACCAGGGGCCAAAAACAATAAGATAGTAAACATCTGCTGTTTATGAACTATCCAGTCTCAACCTTCCCCCCTTCATTAGTGCCATTCATTCTCTCTTTGGGGGACCCTTTCTTGGGTATCATCCTGCAAGGTGGCACCCATCTATCATCATAAAAGCCAATGCAATAATTTTCCCTGCTCTGGCACAATCACTGAAGAGGCTTATCAAATACTTTTCATGGACTTTGAACCTTGAATCGTCACTGTGTTGTATTGAGGCTAGAGGTCATATTCATCACAGTGTCAGCATTTGGATAAAAATGTTTCCACGGGATGACCATAATTGTGGATCCTGCAGCATGGCCTTCCCAAACTTCCACAGCTCCTGCCTATTTTCCCCATGTAGCTTTAAAAGCCTCCAACTAATTCCATGAATCCCTAATATCCATTCAATCAATGCCATTTTTCCTAAGAGAGGTAGATTAATGCAGACAAACCAGGAGTATGCAGCAGCCAAGAGTCAGTCACTCAGGGAAACATGGGAAATTTGGGATTGGTTCCCTGACCATGATGGAGCAATAGTCCATGGAACTCCTGTTAATATTTCCATAAGACCTAACTAGGGCTTCCTCATACTTGTCATTGCCCAGCTTTAATCTTCATATCTTTCCAATATATTGCCTTAAGATGCTTATTTTGTTGTTCTCAAAGAAATCTAATCTATATGTTGTTATAAATTCATATGAGTTTTATAATTTACTTAGATCTAAGTCTATATATTTCTTTTTTATATAAATCTAAAATCAGTTATTTGTGTAAATCTGACCTAAAATTCAAATGTATATTTCATAATTATACATTTTCTGAATCCGACCAACATCATACATCAAAAGGAAATGTATTTTTCCCACTAATTATTTATTTTAATTTGTATTAAATGAAGAGCCTATGCAGAAGAAATTGCTAAACTTACTAATAAAATACTCCGAGAAATATTGAGAAAGTTAATTTAAAGTGCATAAAGATTAAACTGAAAAAAGATCCTTCTGTAAAAGTGTCAAAATAATAATTTTCAAATATGTTCTCATTTAAAAAATCAAATTTTATATTGCCTATTTTTTAACATTTAAAATATAAGACTCTTTCTATCTAAAATTAGTTTTTAGGGGCGCCTTGGTGGTTCAGTCATTAAGCGTCTGCCTTCGGCTCAGGTCATGATCCTGCAGTCCTGGGATCGAGCCCCGCATCAGGCTCCCTGCTCAGCGGGGAGTCTGGTTCTCCTTCTGCCTCTCCTCCCACTCGTTCTCTCAATCTCACTCTCATGCTCTCTCAAATAAAGAAAATCTTAAAAAAAAAAAAAAAAAAAAGTAAAAGTAGTTTTTAAAAAATGAAGGTTAAGCCATGGAGGAACATCTGGGTATTCAGTGTGTAAGTGTATTCAACTGTACCACGTTAATTGATCCAAGACATCTTCCACTCTGTTTTGATTATCTGCATGGCTTATCAGGAAATGGAGTGGGAAAGCAAAGATGATTTGTGTGGTTATATTTATCTTAATTTTTAAACTCTTTTGTTTCATTTATCTGTATTTCTTTGAAGACTTAGATCAATTGATTTAAATCCAGATGAAGTCTTTCCTGGCTTAGAGAGGCAACAGTAAATATACGAGCATATAGGATCGAGCTGGAGTTTAGATCTACACAATGATTAAACCTAAAGAGAAGTTTAGTTATTTAGGGCATTAATGTTCATGGAAACAGAATTAATATCATTATTTATTTGTTGAGAAATAAAACCATTATTTCTCTTTGTATCTTGACCTCATAATAGAGAGGGAAGAGTGGATTTTATGATTGTACATCGCTTGGAACATGGTCTCTATTGACCAAATAATGAGCTAACAAATGAACTACCAAAAGGTGAAGCAGCTTTGATTTAGAGATCTGACATGCTACTTCCCAAACTATATACTTTAAAAGACCTCTTTTGACAAAAATAGATGAAGAGTAGATTTTTTAAACTCAGCGCTGTGAATTGTGTAAGACTCTTGAATCAGGGCACCTGGGTGGCTCAGTTGGTTAAGCGACTGCCTTCGGCTCAGGTCATGATCCTGGAGTCCCGGGATCGAGTCCCGCATCGGGCTCCCTGCTCAGCAAGGAGTCTGCTTCTCCCTCTGACCCTCCCCCCCCCCTGCTCTCTCTCTCTCTCTCATTCTCTCTCTCTCAAATAAATAATCTTTTTAAAAAAAAAAGACTCTTGAATCACAGACCTGTACCTCTGAAACAAATAATGCATTATATGTTAAAAAAAAAAGAAGATAGTAGGAAGGGAAAAATGAAAGAGGGGAAATAGGAGGGGGAGACGAACCATGAGAGACTATGGACTCTGAGAAACAAACTGAGGGTTCTAGAGGGGAGAGGAGTGGGGGGATGGGTTAGCCTAGTGATGGGTATTAAAGAAGGCACCTATTAAATGGAGTACTGGGTGTTATACGCAAACAATGAATCATGGAACACTACATCAAAAACTAATGATATAATGTATGGTGATTAACATAACATAATAAAATAAAATAAAATAAAAAAGATTTTTTAAACTCTACTTCACTGTAACATACAGAAAAAAATAAAACTTTAATACATCATACAAGATTTTTCAAGATCTGGATGCTCTAAGCTTATTACTTAACCAAATCCACATAAACCATTGATTCTTGCAATACTGAAATTTTCTGAAGGTTCTTGAATTTTTAAGCTCATGCCTTTTTATGTGTTTTTACTTAAAGTGCTCTTTCTCTATTTCTTCACTTAAGGCTTATCTCAGATATCATTTCCTATGGCAAACTTTCCCTAATTCCCCAAACTTCTGCCTCTCCTCTACTGTTGAATGGCATCTTTTTTCATAATCCTATGGGCTCCCTGATGGCCTGTTTCAACAATCTTCAGGGAGACTATGAGCATCTTGGTGGCAGGTGCCATGACTTACTCTCTGTGTCTCAGACAACCAGCACAGGAACTGACATTTACTGGGTCTTGATATATTTTTATTTTACAAATGAAAGAATAAATGTCACATTCCTCTCTAAGACTGATGCCTTGAAATATATCATCCAATTACTGGAGGAGTCGTGGGGACAAAATATTGAGAAAGTATCATTAGCATGCAAAATACAGATATTTAAAATTAGAAGTATTTTTCTCATTGAATCATTCCTGTCTATAAAAAGTGCCTATTTTTCTTCATCTTCATAAAATAAATTATCTATATTTTGGAACTTGCTTCCAGTAGCTGAAATGGCAGGTTTATCCACTTCTGGTATAAACCCACTGTGCAGATGTGTAATTTAATGAATTTTAATAGCACATAATAAATGAAAACATAAACCACAGTTAATGCAAGGAAAGAGATACTCCACTGTGGAAACAATAGTAGGGGGCTAGAAGCTCATTATTTTAAACGCTGCCTTTACCGTCAGGTGAGAAAGGCTGTTTAACTGAACTCTCGACAGAGTGACTTTTCAGCCATTTCATCTGCATTTACACTTTCTTATTATTCTTTTATTTTCTATCACTTGTTTATCTTTTTTCTTCCCTTTTCTGTCATTAAATCTCTAACTCGGATGGTATCTTTAGTCTTTTCTTTTTTTAATGTATCCCAATGATTCAACTATTTTATAAGCCAAGAAAAGATGTTAGTGATTGTAATTGGGAGCAAAAATCACTAAAATGTAACAAGGCACAGGCTACTGTCCTGAAGAAATGGACTGTTCTAATTTCCTTTTACCGCTCAACAGATGCATTTCTATGTAACTTAGGACAAAGCCAGATTATTGCACGGCAACCAATAACTTGTCTAATTTCATTTATGAAAAAGGTTATCAAGGGCATATTTTTTCTTGAATCATAAAAAAAGCTTTGTCCCCATTACAGTGTCTTCATTATCATCAACAAAAACATGTGATTACTTACAGCTTCATAACCCCGTAAGTTAGACAGCCTTTCAAACCTGTATGTCCCTGACAATAAAGACAGTGCTGAGGAGTAAAAAATAAAAGGGAAGAGGCAGACATATCTTGCTTAAATAATGTAAATTAACAACTTAGTCATCAAAAGCGCAGATCCAGACAGTAGGCATATGAGGTTTGGATTAGAAAGGAGACTAATGGGGGCGCCTGGGTGGCTCAGTTGGTTAAGTGACTGCCTTTGGCTCAGGTCATGATCCTGGAGACCCGGGATCGAGTCCCACATTGGGCTCCCTGCTCAGCAGGGAGTCTGCTTCTCCATCTGACCCTCCTCCCTACTCATGCTCTCTCTCTATCATTCTCTTGCTCTCTCAATAAATAAATAAAAATCTTAAAAAAAAAAAAGAAAAGGAGGCTAACGGATTTTGCTACCACAAAAGGAAAGTGTATTAAAGAATATTTAATTTAAATAACTAAAAAGTGAGCAGGGATTTCCAAACCTTGAAGAAAAAAAGAATAGAAGCCTCAGGTTGAGAATGAAGAATTGGTGACTGGGAAAGTATCTGTTAGACATGTGTTGTTCATTACAGTAGCCACTAGCCACATGTGGCTATTTAAATTTTTTTAAGGGTTTCATTTTTTTTTTTTTTTAGATTCACAAAGTTGAGAGGAAAGTACAGTGATTTCCCATATACCCCTGCCCTCACACAGGCATATCCTCTCCTCACTATCAACATCATTTACCAGAGTTGTATATTTGTCATAATTGATAAACTTTCATCGATACATCATCATCACCAAAAGTCCATAGTTTACATTAGGGTTCATTCTTGATGTTGTACATTCTATATGTTTGGACAAATGTATAATGAATGACATGTATCCATGATTATAATATCATAAAGAGTATTTTCACTTCCTTTGTGCTCTGACTATTCATCCCCCTTCCCCCCCTACTCCTGACGAATATGGAACTTTTTACTATCTCAATAGTTTATCCTTTTCCAGAATGTCACATAGTTGGAATTATAGAGTATGTAGCCTTTTTAGATGAGCTCCTTTCACTTAGTTATATGTATTTAAGTTTCTTTCGTTTCTTTTCCTGGCTTAATAACTCATTTACTTATTTTTAAGATTTTATTTTATTTATTTTAGAGAGAGAAAGAAAGAGAGAGTGCATGAATTGGGGGGAGGGGCAGAGGGAGAGAGGAAGCAGACTCCCTGCTGAGCGTGAAGCCAGACTCAGGGCTCCATCTCAGGACCCTGAGATTATGACCTGAGCCGAAACCAAAAGTCGATCGCTTAACCAACTGAGCCACCCAGGGACATCCTAGCTCATTTATTTTTAATGCTGAATAATATCTTCCATTATCAGGATGTACCACATTTTATTTACACATTCACCTACTGAAGGACATCTTGGTTGATTCCAAGTTTTGACAATTGAATAAAGCTGCCATAAATATCCATGTGTAGGTTTTTGTGTGGACATAATCAAACCCTTTGAGTAAATATCAAGGAGCACAATTGCTGGGTTTTATCATAAGAGTGTATTTGGTTTTGTGAGAAACCACCAACCTGTATTCCAAAGTGTACCACTTTGCATTCCCACCAACAATGCAAGAGAGTTCCTGTTAATCTACATCCTAACCCCCCCCCCCATTTACTGTTATCAGTGTTCTAGACTTTGGGCATTCTAATAGTTATGGAGTGGTATTTCATCGTTGTTTTAATTTGTATTTTCCTAATATCACATGGAGCAACTTTTTTTTTTATTTATTGTATTTATTTATTTATTTATTTGAGAAGGAGAGAGAGAGAGCACAAGTGACAAGCAGGGAGAGGAGCAGAGGGAGAGGGACGAGCGGACTTCACAGGAGGCACAGAGCCCAACATGGGGCTCGATACCATGACCCTGAGATCCTGACCTGGGCCGAAATCAAGAGTCCAACGCTAAACTGAGCTACCTGGGCACTCCTGGAGTATCTTTTCATATGCTTATTTGTCATCTGTACATCTTCTTTGGTGAAGGTGTCTGCGAAAGTCTTTCACCCTTTTTTATTCAGATTGTTGTTTTCTTATTATGGAGTCTTAAGACTTCTTTGTATATTTTGCACTGGACATCCAGTTGTTGCAGACCATTTGTTGAAGGAATTATCTTTGCTCCATTGTATTGCCTTGCTTTTTCATCAAAGATGAACTGTCTATATTAATGTGGGTTTATTTCTAGAGTCCCTATTCTGTTCCATTAATCTATTTGTCTATTCTTTCAAAATACCACACCAGTCTTGCACACTTGGTATAAATCCCACTGGGTTGTGATGTATAATTCTCCTTATACATCATTGAATACCATTGCTAACAATTTATTGAAGATTTTTACATCTGTGTTCACAAGAGATATTGGTTTGTAGTTTCCTTTTCTTATAAAATCTCTGGTTCTGGTTAGGGTAATGCTGGCTTTGTAAAATGAGTTAGGAAGTAGACTTCAAAAGGGACTGTAGAGAATTGCTATAATTTCTTCCTTAAATATTTGGTAGAATTCACCAGCGAATTCTGGGCCTGGGCTTGGTGCTTTCTTTCTTTCTTTTTTTTTTTTTAAGATTTTATTTATTTATTTGAGAGACAAGAAAAAAAGAGAGAGCACGCACACACTAGCAGGGACGGGAAAGAGCAGAGCGAGAAGCAGGCTCCCCTGTGAGCAGGGAGCCCAACTCAGGGCTGGATCCCAGAACCCTGGGATTACAACCTGAGCCGAAGGCAGACACTTAACTAACTGAGCCACTCTGGTGCCCCAGGTGCTTTCTGTTTTGGAAAAATATTAATTTATTGATTTAATTTCTTTAATAGAAATAGGTTTTTTAGATTGTATTTCTTGAGTGAGTTTTGGCAAATTGTATCTTTCAAGGAATTGTTCTATGTCATCTAGGTTATCAAATTTGTGGGCATAGAGTCTTTTGTAGTATTCCTTTATTACCCCCCTTTTAATTCCCATGGGATCTGTAATAGTGTCCCTCCTTTTGCCTCTGATGATAGTAGTTTATGTTCTCTCTTATTTCCTTAGTTATCTTTGCTAGAGAGTTATCAATTTTATTAATATTTTCAAAGAACCAGCTTTTAGTTTTATTTTCTCTATTGATTTCCAGTTTTCAATTTCATTCATTTCTGCTCTAATTCTTAATATGTTTTTCTACTTATTTTAGATTTAATTTGCTCTTTTTCTAGTTTCCTAAAGTAAAAATTTAGATTGTTGATTTTAGATCTTTCTTCTTGTCTAAAATATTCATTCAATGTTATAAATTTCCTTCTAAGCACTCACTGTTTTGGCTACCTCCCACAAATTTTGATAAGCTGTGTTTTCATTTTTATTTAGTTCAAAATATTTTTAAATGTCTCTTGAGATTTCTTCTTTGATCCATGTGTTATTTAGAAGTAAATTGTTTAATCTCCATGTGTTTGGGGATTTTCCAGTTAACATTCAATTGGTGATTTCTAGTTTAATTCCACTGTGGTCTGAGAGCAAATATTGTATGATCTGTTTTTGTTTGTTTGTTTTAAGTTTGTTAGGGTGTGCGTTATGGCCCAGAATGTGTTCTACCTTAGTGAATATTCCATGTGAGCTTGAGAAGAATGTGTATTCTTTTGTTGTTAAATGAATTAGTCTTTGGATGTCATTGATGATGTTGTTGAGTTCAACCCTGTCCCTACTGATTTTCTAACTGCTGAATCAATCTGACTGTGTCTGAAGTCTCCAACTATGGTAGTGAAATCATCTATTTCTTTTTGTAGTTCTAATAGTTTTCGCCTCACATAGTTTGACACTCTTTTCTTAGGCATACACATCTTAACTATTATGATGTTTTCTTGGAAAATTGCTACCTTTATCCATAAGTAATGTTCTTGCTTATTGCTGCTTACTTCCTTTATTTTGAAGTCTGCTCTGTCTGAAAGTAATATAGCTACTCCTGCTTTCTTTTAATTAGTGTTAGCACGGTGTATTTTCCTTCATCCCTTTACTTTTAATTTATTTCTGCTGTAAATAGGCCTTTAGTAATATGGTGATGAGGTATAGGAGAAGAGGAAGCATTTTACAGTCATTTGATTAAATTTCTGTCTTTTAGTCGACATATACCTCTGGACTGTGACCTTCACAAGTTTTTTAAATGTTTTTTTCCCCTCTTCCCTTAGCTAGGGGAAGATGTCTAGAGTTGGCTGGAGCTGGGTATTTCCCTTCTCCCACAAGGAAGTCTAGACCTTACCAGAGTTGAGTATTTCCTTCCCTCCTCACCACCCCACCCCACCCCACCCCATCAATTAGGCTCTGATAATACCCCCAGCAGGTTAAGCTCTAGTTACCTAGTTTTTCCTGAGGGCAGGCCTTATTCAGAAGAACACAGTGCTCTAAGGCATTTCAAAATAGTTCCTTTCCCCTTACCTGAGTCTATCTTGAGTTAACTCTCAGAGCTGTCCACATTCACCTCCAGCAATTCATTAATTACAGTTTAGGTTTTCCTACCCAGCACTGATTTCAACACAGGTGTCTACTTGTGAGTGTCTCCTCAGATAAGTTGTTATTATCTGGATTTGTCTCTTTGTCTCTCCAATCTTGAGGGCAGTGGTTTTCCTGTGTCTGCACCCTCTTATGGATCCTAGAAGACTTACTGACATTTTTGTCTGTCTCACTTTTGACTGGTTGTTAGAAAGGTGTGGCAGTTTCCAAGTTCCTTACATGCAGAACCAGCTCTATTTAATTTTAAGTTTTAATTTTAATTTAGTTAAGTAAAATTAAAAATTCAGTTCTTCTGCTGTACAAGTCACATTTCAAGTGAGCGGTGACCACACATGCCTAGTGGCTACCATATTGAGCAGCACAGAAGAACATTCTCATCATAACAGAAAGTTCTCCTGGGAAGCGCTAAACAATGGAACACTCTGAAATCAGGTTACACTAATAGAACAATATTTTTTAGTGTGTTTTTTTTATTGAAGTGTAATTAATATACACTGTTACAATAGTTTCAGGTGTATGATATAATGATTCCACAATTCTATACATTATTTAATGCTCATCAAGATAAGAATACTCTTGAACACTTGAATAACTGAGTATACTTTCATAGTGAATAATAGGACAATATAGTTTTAAAAATTCAGTTAGAAAAAAATCTGTTGAAATGACTTGAGGAGGAAGATTTCACATGGGAAGGAAGTAATAGATGGTGACAGAAAACTTTAAACAACTAAGAGTATTTTGAATATATTTCTTTTTTTGTAAAATGGAGGAACTACTTAATTGATCAATTAATTAAAACTCAGAAAATGTTTTGCTCACGTGAATAATTATGTTTGGAGAAAAAGAATAAATAAGAATGTTGGGAAACCCCAAAATAGAGGGATTGGACTTTATTTTATTTTTCTTTGTTTACATGACATGTCAATACTTTCTGTGGTAGCTTGGGCTTTCTAAGCTTTCCAAACAATACCAGTTTATCCAGGATTAAGGACCATTCACAAGCAGTAAAAGAGTCATTTGTTATTCCCTTTTTTATCTCTGGTGAGAATGAAAATCCAAAATTAATAACTATAGAAAAGAAACTATCAATTTATGAAATTTTACTTCTTCTACTTTGAACTCCTTGTTTTACTTGAATTCTTTGAGAAAAAAAAACTCTGAAAATTGTTTTTCTCTACACTGAAAAATATCAGAAATAGTAATTCTGTTCAAGAAAAAGTTCATTGACCTTGGAAACAAAAGATTTAAGGTTTGTTCATGTTTTTGACCCTTACTCATGGTATAACAAAGTCACTTTTGCCTCCCTCTGCCTTAGTTTTTTCTAGCGGAAAATGCTGGTTTGAACTAAATGAATGACCTCTAAGGCTGAATTGGCATTTTCAATGCTATTACCCACTCCCTGGCAGATGTAGCACCCTTTACCACAGAGCCAAGGCACAACCTCAGAATCATCAACATCACTCTCCAAAAATCCACAACTAATTTCATAATGAACTTTCATAATGAATTTAACTTCTTCTAAATCCCTTAGAGCTATAATAGTTTTTGAAATAGCACAGGATATATTTTCTTTTTCTAGATAAGGGAAAGAATCATGAAGAAAAGCCCTAGATTTATTCTTGGAGACATATGTTGCAGATGTTTAATTTTGTGGATCCCATGCCTCAGTAGACCAATCTTTCTAGGAGTCCACTGTTCTTTCACCTTGGCCATACTCCTTAACTGCACAGAAACCTCAGGAAGTGTGGTTCTCCTCTTACAGACTCTCACCTCCTCCCTTCTACATTCTTTCCTGAGAAAGAGACAGAAAACATGGATCTGCATCTCAGATCTACTTTAATTAGTTGCATGATTTTTTAAAGTTGCTTAACATTTTATGTCTCTTTTCTTATTTGAAGTTAAAGATAATATCTGTATGCCTTATGGACTTGCTATGAAGTTTAAATAAATTTACACATGTTTAATAGCTTGCATAATATCAGGCACTTAGTAGCTTTTCAAAAATAATAGTTATTAGTATAATTAGTATTATCCTCATTCCATGATCCTCTGGAATATGAGAGGGACTGTAATCTGAAAATTAATACATAATGACAAGTTCTTAAGTGTGTTACTACTATAAACTTGATTGGTCAGATGCATATTTGCAACTTAAGAGTTCCCTTCTGCAGCCAACACTCAACCCAGCGCTCCTTGCATTTGTGTCCTTGATTTTAGTAGGTATCATTACTCTAAACAGTAAGGTTCCATGGCCAGACAAATTTGGGAAATTCTGGGTTAAACAAAATTGAAAAGGGTTCTTTCTGTAGTAACTCTCCTAATTCTTTAATATGACCATATACATTGTGAGTATTTGATAAGGAATCTCAAGAAACCACTTGGACCAACTGAGCAATTTCCAGACCTTGTATTGCATGATGCATACCGGGGAAATCTTGATACCCAAAGGGGCCTTGAACGCTAAGAATATGATGCAGCCAGTAGCAGAATCTAGTCTTTCTGACACATGTCCTTTCACACTTTACTTCACAGGTTACTCCCAAAATTAGTTATCTAATAAATAGCCTCCAAACCACAAACATCCAATTAAGATTTCCTAGACTAGTCAAATTCTTGGTCATGAAATTAACATTTCCAAAAAAGTACTGAATCATCCCACCTTCCTTTGTTTTTCACTGCAAATTACAGATCTTCCTCAACTTACAGTGGGACTATACTCCAATAAATCCATTTTCATATTCAGAAAATATCTTAAGTCAAAAATGCATTAATACACTTATCCTAATGAACATCACACTTACATTAGCCTACAGTTGGGCAAAATAACCTAACACAAAGCCTATTTTTTTAAGAAAGTGTTGACAATCTCATGTAATTTGTTGAGAACTGTATTGACACTGAGAAACAGAATGACTGTATGGGTACAGTACGGTTGTGAGTGTATTGGTTGTTTACTCTCCTGACTGGGTCGTTGACTGGGAGCTGCTGCTCCATGACACTGCCCAGCATCATGAGTATCATACTACATATCACTAGTCTAGGAAAAGCCCAAAATTCAAAGTATGGTTTCTAGTGAGTACTCATCACTTTCACACCATTGTAAAGTTGAAAAATCATAAAATCATTGTTAAGTGGGGGACCACCTATAGTTGAAATTTAGAACTTGTTTAGAAAGTGTTTGTACCAGGGCACCTGGGTGGCTAAGCATTTGCCTTCAGCTCAGGTCGTGACTCCGGTGGCGTCCTGGGATGGAGCCCCATGTCTGGCTCACTGCTTGGGGGGGGGGCTGCTTCCACTGCTTACCCTCCCCCTGCTCCTGTGTGTGCTCTTGCTCTCGCTCTCTCTCTCTCAGGTAGATAAATAAAATCTTAAGAAAAAGAAAGTGTTTGTACCTGTTCCTGTTCCAATTCATCTCTTCACAAGACACCTCACTTTATGCCTGATCAAAGATGCTAATTCTCATATTATTTCTTCTGCAGTAAGCTTCTAATTATATCTAGATAATCAAGACCAATGCCTGTGTATGCTTTTTCAGAGAACTGCATATAAAGAATTCAAATAACTGAAGTACTTAGATAGGAATTTATGTGTTTTTGCCTTAAATGCTTTTCCAAAATAAAAGTGGTAACTAGTAGCAAACTCAGTGCCAAATAATGTACATGATGCTCTACAGCTGAGTACAAAATGTACAAAAATGTGATTACCTACAATGAACAAAAATGGAAAAAGAGTGAGTGGATTTACAATTATGGACAATCACCACACTGCATTTGTTGCTTTGCAATCTGGGAGCTTTGTAGCCAAAGATAATCACGTGACAATAAAGAGGAGTCCCCAGGAAGCCTGGGCTCAGGTGGCAAAAGCACTTCATATGAATCTGCAGGAATGGTACTGAAGCAAACAAAATGACCAAAAAAATGGGAGGGGGGATATTATCTAATTAAGGCAGCTCTTTATTATCTCAAAAAAAAAAAAATGCATTGTCATCAACTGTTAGATCAACTTAATCAAAGCTAAAAATAAATATTTCTTAGTAACTGTTTTAATAATAAATATGCTTTTCCCTTGTCTCTTTTTTCATTTTAGCTATAATATGGGAGGGTGAATAGTTTGCATTGAAATAGAATTAATTTTCATAGATAAAGTATAACCTATATGGCAAAAGGTAACATTTCAGGGCATAAGTATTTACGTGTATTATCTCATTTACAGAAAGAGAGATTTCTATAATTTTGTAGACTGAGGCATAGACAGAATAGTACTTTCCCAAGACCACAAAAAAAGCAAATGCCAGAGCCAGGATTCAAAACGAGATCTCTGTGATTTCAGAGTTTAGGCTTTTAACTGGCTAAGCCATTATGCCATTGTCCTCCCCTGCATGAACTATGAACAAATGATTCACAACCTGCTACCTGTGTCTACAGTCGGGCTTGTCTTCCCATGTGAAGAGTTCAGAAACACATTCCTGGAAAATGAATTTCCATATTTCCTGAAAGGGAAAGTGTATATTTGGAAATCTATTGTAATATCTTTTCTTGTCAGTAGCTACCTTGCCTTTGACATATATTGTGTTTCTGAATTTCAACCCATTTCTGGTACTTAGGGAATTTGACTTAATACTTTGAGAGGTACTGTGTGATGATCTGGCAGTGTGAAAGTGGCCTGACCTTGTTTCTGGAATTATCAAGATCTATAACAGAACTTTGTCTTCATTTAACGTATCTGTTAGAGACTATTTTTAAAACAGAATGATATGAGATAGAAATGTCAGTCTACTTTGCCCATTTTATATTAAGGACTTCATAATTAGAGCATCTCTCTCCCAATTCTCTCTCTCTCTCTTTTTTTTTAATAAAAGGTTTTATTCATTTAAGAGAGAGAGAGAGAGAACACGAGTGGGGAGGAAGGGTAGAGGTATAAGAAGAAACAGACTCCCTGCTGAATGCAGAGTGCAATGTGGGGCTCAATGCCAGGACCCTGAGATCATGACCTGAGCCCAAGTCAGACACTTAACCAACTGAGCCACCCAGGCGCCCCTCCCTCCCAATTCTTGAATCCGTATCAAAGAATATTAATAATTGAAATTACTTTATGAAACATCTAGTCAAACCTTTCATTTTTAAAAATTTTAATTGAAGTTTAGTTGACATACAATATTATATTATCTTCAGGCATATACACAACTTAGTGAAAGCCATTCATTATAGATAAGAAAAACAAGGTCAAGAGTAGATCCGTCTCCTAGGATATCTTTCCCTATTGAATATACTTCACTTGTTTATGTCTTCATTCAGAATTACTTTTGAGCAATTGAATATTCTTTTTTTTTTTTTTTAAGATTTTATTTATTTGAGAGACAGAGAGTGTGAGAGAGCAAAGCAGGGAACCTGAGGCAGGGCTCAATCCCAGGACCTCGGGATCATGACCTGAGCTGAAGGCAGATGCTTAACTGACTGAGCCACGTAGGGGTCCCGAGCAATTGAATATTCTTAATTTGCGTCTGCAGGATTCTAGCAAAGAGTATGCCCTAATCAACAAAGAAGGCCTTGATAAGATTCTCATATGAGAAAATGTTTTTATTTTTCTTTTTAGTATCTGATACTCTTCCATTATAATAGGCAGTACTTTCATATAGTATTTCATCCCTTCACTTGATTTTCCATTCTTTTTTTTTTTTTAAGATTTTATTTATTTATTTGACAGAGAGAGAGACAGTTAGCAAGAGCAAGAACACAAGCGGGGGAGTGGGAGAGGGAGAAGCAGGCTTCCCGCTGAGCAGGGAGCCCTATGTGGGGCTCTATCCCAGGACCCTGGGATCATGACCTGAGCTGAAGGCAGACGCTTAACGACTGAGCCACCCAGGCACCCTTGATTTTCCATTCTTGAACACATTGTTAAATGCAAGGTTAGATGTATCTTAGTATATACTCTTTTACATTTTATCAATGTGTTTCTGAGTCCCCAAATAAGGTACTTTTGTGTTTTCTCCTTCTCCTGAAATTTTGCAAAGCCCAATTGGGAAAGGAAACAGGAACAAGATTCATTCCAGGAATTTAATTCAACTACTTACAACTCCATTATATTAATTTTTCTTACTGCAATCTATAAGCATAATTTTGAAATCTACTTTCATTTTCAAAGACTGAAAGAAAAATAGTGGTTGGAGGTAAAGAATAAGAATGGATGGGCTAAGAATCAGAAATCTGAGACACATCGCTTCTCGGCCTTTTGGCTAATATCAAGTGTAGAAATCTGAGACATTATTCTTAGTCTTATATGATTCTAATCAAATCATTTAATCTTTTTAAGTTTGGCATGTTCCTCCATAACCTAGAGCTAATAATACCTGTCCTGCTTACCTCACATGGTTGATTTGAGATTAAATGTGATAATGAGTGTGAGACTGTTATAATGAGTGTTAGCTGTTAGTCACTATCAATTAAGTTATTCATTTATTCATGAATTCATTTATACAACATTTTAAGCTCCTACCCTATGTCAGGCTCTCTGCTAAGCAGTGGGCACATAGTAGTGACCCAAAAAATATGGACCCTGCCCCTGTGGATCTTACAGTCTAATGGGGAGACAAACATTAACCAAAAAACACAGAAATAGGGCGCCTGGGTGGCTCAGTCGTTAGGCGTCTGCCTTCGGCTCAGGTCATGATCCCAGGGTCCTGGGATCGAGTCCCACATCGGGCTCCCTGCTCAGCGGGAAGCCTGCTTCTCCCTCTTCCACTCCCCCTGCTGTGTTCCTGCTCTCTCTCTCTGTGTCAAATAAATAAATAAAATCTTAAAAAAAAAAAACAACACAGAAATAACTATATAATCAAATCATGATAAGTTGAAGGGAAAGACCAGGGTACTGTGAAAAACAGTAAGAGTGGAGACCTACTTTAGATTCAGGGAAAATCTCTTTAATTAATAGTATTTAAGTGAGGGTGAACAGGAGACAGAAAACAAAGTTGGAGATGAAGAGCACGCAAGGATAGGACACAATATATATAAATGCCTTAAAAGATAAATAATTTTGAGTTTTCCAGTAATAACAAGCAAATAGAAGGGCATGGTATAAGATAATGTTGGCGAGAATAGGCAGGGCCGACTGCCCAGGAAATTATACCTCCTGTGAAAAATTTTGGTTTATATTGTAAGAGCAATGGAAAACCATTAATGTGTGTTAAGCAATGGATTAACATAATATGACCAATGTTTCTAAAGAAAAACTTCAGTGTCTATGCAGAGTATATTTGAGATTTACTTTTGTGATTAGAAAAAAGAATGAATGGTGAGTTTAAATTGGCACAGAATGAAGAAGAAAATGTGAAGAGGCATGATGTTCTATTTCTTAATAGGGAATACCTGCATGGAGATGTTCTGTACTGCGATGGGGATGCTAGACAGCAGCAGACGAAGGAGGGTCAGGAGTCAGGAGTTTATTTGGCACCCTTACCAAGATAAAAAAAAAAATTCACATTGTCATAATGCACAAAGGGACACAAATGATACTGGGACCAAAAGTTCTGATACAATTCGATAGCCCACGGTGTCATTAAATGCTCCTCTTTGGGTGAGTTGGATTGCTCAAAATATGTTTGTACAATTTGGACACAAGTGAAAACTTTCTATTAATATTTTTCACTTCAGTAAAGCTTGGTTGGAACTCTAAGGTTTACAGTCTGTTATGTGAAATTCCAAAATACAAAAATTATAAAATCTAAGTGTGTTTTTAAAATTATAAAATCTAAGTGAACAAAGGTTGACATAACCTAACCAAATTTGGCAAGAAAACCCACCCTGGACTGATGGGAAGCTTTAAAGTCTTTATTTCATCCCACTCAGCTTGACTATTTGCATGTTTCACAAAAATAGAAACATATTTGACTCTAAGGTGTTGCCGCATCCCCTGCTGGCAATGTTTTGTAATACATAATAAATGCACTTTATCGTCTTTCTACAATCTTAAAATTTCTGAATCCATGCACATCTGGCCCCAAAGATTTCAGATAAGCACATGTGGACCTATAACAATATACACATTCTTAGGAATCATTGAATATTTGTCAAACAATCAGCAGGTTGATGAAGGACAAAAAAAAAAATTGCTGTTTCTATTTTTATTTCATTTTGGAGACGGATTTAAGAGCAGGCTCTCATTACAAATAGTTAAGTCACCTACAGGCTCATCTCAACAAAGAAAACAGGATTTGGACCAGTTCTAATATTTTGTTTGTTAATTTTGTTATGTTTGTTTCTAGATCAAAAGAATCCCAAATACTGCCTAAATGAAGAAAAAAATAAAGCATTTGATTATTGGTCCTTCCCAAATCTTCATTTGGTTTTGGTTCTGGTTTTGTTAGAAGCATCCCCATAGGAACCCCTGCTCAAGTGCAGCCAGGTAACGAACTCATGTGTCCCCGCTGAGAGAGTGGCTGGAGCCCGGAGTGAGAAGAACTTAGCAACTTATGCCTTTTTCTGCTTGGAAAGAAGTAATAACTGCTACTGTATTCCCGGGGGAAAAATTCTAACCACATTCTTGGAGTGAAGGAATCAAACTTTCATATCAATTTGATTTTTGAATGATCTTAAGTCTCTTTGCCCAACCGAGGATACTGCTAGATTCTTCATCAAAAATCAGAGAGTGAATCAAGCATGAGAACCCAGGCGTTATGCTTATGTTCACAGAGGCCAGAAAGTAGAAAAATAAGGAGCCAGCCCCCACCCCAATAACATAATTAGATAAAGCTCTGGAGGTTTTATCCAGCCAGATAGGTCTGCCTGCCCATTAAGCTAGAAGGAGAAACTAGACGTAACTCTCAGGGGCCTCTGGCGAGCTCCAGCCCTTGAAAATTGGAGCAAGGCTAGATTAGTAGGTAAATAATAAGGGCAATTATTATCATTACTTTAATATTAATAAGTAATTAGCCTTAAATTTTGAATACCTATAAGTGTCAGACATTCATCTAGATATTTAACATGTATCATCTTTCTAAAATTTATAACAACCTTACAAAATAAGCACTGTTTTCAATTTACGCATGCAGAGTTGGAGGCACAGGGCAATTAAAAAACCTGCCCAAGGATGCATGGTTTGTAAGAAATGAAAGAATTTCAATTCTCCAGAGTTCACATGGTAGTCCAGGATTTAAAACCAAGTCTACTCTCAAAATAATAACAACTAACACTTGAGTGGCATTTAACAGTGTAAAATGCATTAACTTTTATGATTCTAAAAACAACATTTTGAAATTAAAAAGGTACTCTTCTGGATGACAAAACAAAGACCCAGACAGGATGAAAGATTTTCCTTGAGTGATCTAACTGGAGAGTAGTAGACCCATGAGCAAGAAGCATAGTTTTGGCCCTAAGCTGAGCCCAATTCTCTTATTCCATGCGGCTCCTCGAGTTCAAAGATTTAGAATTGAAAATCAGAACTCTGTTGTCATTTTGTCACTACACCAAGAGTTTGAGTCTTACAGGAGGTAAGGACGAGAATATGACCTGTGAGATACAACAGTCAGTTGTTTGTTTAAACTATTCCCAACTTCGTTCACTGTGAGTTTACATGGCACTTGTGATTCTTTGTTCAATTTAATATATCCTCCTGCAACATCTCAAGACTCTGTGATGTACAGAAATTATAAGTTAGTATATGCCTCCCTATGGCCCACATAATTTCCCTCTTTTGGCAGTTTTGTAGGCATACAATATATGCAATAAAAGAACATGCCTAGAAATAAGTAAACAGCAAATTTAGACTTCCCAATAAGCAGAAACAATGCATCCAATCAAAATAAGAAGAGATTAAGAGAAGAAAGAAGAAGAGCTCACTTGGGTCAGAAATGCTCAACATCTCCTCCACACCATTGCTCCCCCAGCTCCCAAATCAAGACCTACAACTGGTGTGGGGAGAGGGATATGGCTGTAGGTAGAATCTTCTTGAACCTCAAATTCTTTAAGAGTCTCTGTACTCTCTAGTTTGGGCTAGGGAGTCCTCTGCCTTAAGAAATTGTTCATTCCACAAATTTAGAGGTGAGAGCAGAGGGCAGAGGAAATGAAGCAAAGAGCAGAGAGTTGTACTCTTTAGAGACTCAAAGGCACAAACAACCTTTGCAGTTTCTTTCAGGTTCTCTGGCCCAACTCAGTTCACTAGATACAACAAAAAGGGGCAGTACACGTAGACACAAAGCTCTCTCTAGAAAAAGAGGTCATGGTGATGCATGTCCCGCTCTTGATACTCAGAGCACGCCTCACCTCTCCCAGCTCACACCAACTCATCTTTCAAGATTCAACTTGTGTCGCATCTTTCTGGGAGATTTTCTCTTATCCCTATTTATCTTGGCAAGTGTCCTTCCCAGGTATCCCCATGGTATCCTATGTAAGTATCAGTCTTCTTACAAATATGTGGTATCACAGACTTAACTCCTTGAGGACGGGGACTGCATCACATTGTTTCTCTACAATCTAATGTAATCATGAATGATGGAATATTTTTACAGCACAAATTTTTACTTTTTTTTTTTTTTTTCCTAGCCTCACTTTAAACACCCTCAAGGAAAAATTTCTCTTTCTCTAAATGAGAACCCTGGTAGGACTTATGACTCTTCTGCTTACTCTTAGACTCACTTAAATGAGAATTATTTCAGTTTATTAATTAAAATATCCTGTCCAGTAATAATAAAATCTTGGAATATGACTTACAGTTAAATCTTCTCTCTTCTGGCAGCTAGATCTGGAAGTAGGCAGATAGCATCCTTCTGGGAAGCAGGTATAAACAGCTTTTTCTCTCTTTCCCTGCAGTTCTTCATCCAGCTTGCCATTTACATCCTCTATATGCTCTACAATTTAAGTGCAGGGAGAGAAAAGAAAATATTCTTTTCAGAAAGTTTAACTTGACTAGCTTTCTATTCTCTGGGCATAATGTTATGTTGTTTGAAGTTGATTTTTTTTCTCTCATAGGTGATTTTATGGGTTCATGGACCCTCCCTGCCGGGGCCCCTCCAACTGCCTCTCCTAATCTGACTGCTCCCTCTCCGGATCCCCTCTTCTTCAACTTCTGGTGTTTGGGTGGTCTCTGCAAAGAGTGCCTCTTTATTGAAATCCCTTCACTTTCTGGTAGAAAGCTTTTTGGGCAGAATGTCTTTTATGTTGATATTGGATTGGTATTTCTAGTATAGGATCACCACTGGAAGAGGGTAGAGTTACTCCAAGAGCAGCACCAACTCTTTCCCTCTCTTACTCTCCCTTAGACTGCCTTTGGATTGCTTAGCCATCTGTCTGACACCTGTCCCTTCTTCCCCCACAACACCTGGAGACACATATCAAGCTCTCTATTCCTTGAGGGAATAGATTTAGAAATTAATCACCATCAGCCTCACCCCTACTCCAAAAATTTGCCCCAATCTTCAAAAGCTCTTTAATTCAATATCCATTCTTGATAATTTTATGACCTCAAAATAGATCAGGAATTTCAAGTGTTAAGAAACTGCATCTTGGGGGGCACCAAATGTTAATGAGTGTGGGGTGCCTGGTGGCTCAGTCGTTAAGCGTCTGCCTTCGGCTCAGGTCATGATCCCAGGGTCGTGGGATCGAGCCTCGCATCGGGCTCCCTGCTCGGTGGGAAGCCTGCTTCTCCCTCTCCCACTCCCCCTGCTTGTGTTCCCTCACTCACTGTGTCTCTCCCTGTCAAATAAATAAATAAAAAATCTTTAAAAAAAAAAAAAAAAGAAAGAAAGAAAGAAAGATAGTAATTGCATCTTGGTATTACCTTTGAAAATTCTCTTTTGCACTTTGGTCTTCACTTTGGAATTTTATTATTGTATCCTGGTGACTCAGTCCAATGCCCAGTTTATCCTGCCCACCAGCAGAGTACATGGCATGAGTAGGCACTACTCATTTTTTTTATTTTTTATTTAAATTCAATTTAGTTAACATATAGTATATTATTAGTTTCAGGGGTAGAATTTAGTGATTCATCAGTTGCATATAACATCCAGGGCTCATTACATCAAGTGCCCTCCTAATGCCCATCATCCCCTCCCCCGATTCCTCACCCCGCTCCCCCGCCCCAGCAACCCTCAGTTTGTTTCTTATAGTTAAGAGTCTCTTATGGGCACTACTCATTTTTGAATGAAAAGGTGCCAATTTTATAACACCCTTTAGAGGATATGAATTGTCTCTTCTGTATTTTCCAGAGGGGACCTTCTAGATTTAGTACATTTTACTGAGTTAATTAACAAGATCCATATCCTATTATAATAAACCTTTTAGTAAAGGCATCTAACAGTCACTATCTTATTTTAATAACTGCAATCTTTTCTTACAGCTTATCTACAGTAGAGCCAATGCTACAAATTTTGCTTCCTTTTCTAAGTGCTGACTGAGCGACTTCTTTACATAGACCCTGCTCCTCACTAAATCAGGCAAAATCAGGGACAAGAGATCGAATATGTATAGAATATGCAGAGGAGAATTTAAGGTTGAGAAAACTGAGCAGATAACAACTTTCAAATTTAAATGTTGCCAACCAAAACAGTCTATACTGTGCACTCATGGCAGATTCGTAGTAAGCCCCTTGAACTTCAGAAACTAAAGTTACCTGCTAACCCAGCATAATTCATATATGGTAAGCTGTATTCATAGGCACACTGAAATATCTTTTGAGATTTCTATTTTTTTTATATTGTTTTCTCTTGGTCTTATGAGTAACTTAACATCTGTACCAAATTGTTTCCCCCGATCCTCCTAATTCTGTGTTCAGTGTGAATGCCTAGTATAAAGGAGGATATATTTAGATAATTATGAATGTAATTATCTCTTCAGTCTTTATGATTACCTTTATGAGTAGATCTTTACTTAATCAGCCAAAGGCATCCATTTGCCTTTGGGATAAGATTAGAACTTTTTAAAGAAAGAATGTAAAGTGGTGTGCGTGTGTGTGTGTGTGTGTAGCAGAGAGGAGAAGACTTGGTAATATTTTGCTGTGAAACAAAATATGATTTTGCAGGAAGAAAATTCCTCACAAACTGGGTTGTTGGATTGGTGTTTTGAGAGAGGATTTGTCAGATGTTCTTATTTCCTCTCCCATAGCAGCACAGTAAAGACTAAGCCTGGAAGACTCAAATCATCCAGTACTCTAACAAAGTAGAGGAAATATATTTTATTCTGTGGAAAATGAGACCATGTGTTTTGCTCTACAAAAAAAGGGTAACTAAAATAAAAGTACACCTCCTTCTGGTACAAGGAGATTATTAGAAAGAGAGAAGAGAGGGAAAACAAGTGATTAAATATCTGCATCCAGATATCCTTCCCTGGGGTTTCATTTCAATGAAAGGAAAAAGTCTTCAGTGTTTTGGGAGGTATTCAGTATTGCCACCCATTCAACTTTCTATCTAAAAATGTGAAAAGAAACCTCCATTTCAACCTGCTCTAAGCCAAAGGGGCAGCCATTTGAGTCTTATTTGGATAGATAAAATCCAGAAGTCAGCTTAAGGAGGCAGATATGGAATCTATCTTAGAACACTTGAATGCCTTATAGCAAGAACTGCATAAAAGAAACCTATACCCCTACCCAAGCTTGGACTGGATAGAAGTAGTAAAAGTTCAGAGGGGTCCATGGTGAGGTAAGATGGAGCTTTGCCCAAACTGCAAGTGACCAGAAGTTACACCATCCTCAGAACTGAGTTGCAAATGCCAACATGAAAAACATGAGCCAAGTGGACTTGGCCTAGGAGGCAGAAGACAGCAGGCCACCTCTCACCCTGCCATGAGGACACATAAGCCACAACCTCTGTTCAGAGATTATTTAGTCATCCTTCTTGGATATAATAAAAAGTCATTAATTTGGAGTAAAAAAAAAAAGTTGATCTAAAATATATTTCTCCCATGATTCTTTTATTTTCTTTAATTTGTTTTTGAGTATACGCATTCAAAGCATTTTAATGACTACAACTAAACCACGGGTCTTTTTATGTATATGAAGACCACCAAACCTCCTATCACATCACCACTATCTTATAATTACCATTCAAATGTTCTTGTCAGGAAAATACATGTGTAAAAAATTAACTTCACCAAAGAGCTATAGAAAGTAAACAAACAAACAAAAAAAGCATTACAATCAATTACTATATTACTATTGTTTTAGCAGGATTCTTTATACTCTCTTATCCCATACCCTCAACCAAGATTTGAGATATGAGCCAAGATGTCGTGGCTAACATATATTGAGCACTTGATTTAAAGAGGACACTGTATATTGGGCTGTCCACGCATTAAATACACTCATGCAACATTTAATTTTTTTCAGTGTCAACTATGTGCTAGTTACCCGGTAGAGAGTGATATTCTCTAGGTAGTATCTAGACACAATCCTATTCCTGTCCTCACTTGGCTTAACTCCTCGTGGGGAATACAGACAAAAAAGAAAGCAAACTGATAAATAATAAGATAATTTTAATGATAAGTATTAACACAGAAATACACCAGAGCTAAAGAGAATCACAAATAAGAATCTTCTTTAGTTAGGGCAGCCCTCTGAGGATGGCATCTTTTAACTGAGCCTGAAGTGAGAATACACAAAAGGGTTGGGGTGAGGTGTGGGACAAGGGATGGGATAAAGCATGCCATGCAAAGAGCACACCTTACGTGGAATGGCTGAGGCCAGGAAAGGTTTTGAGTGGGCACAGAACTAAAGGGAAAACAGTTTGGCTTCTGTGTGGCAAGCTGAAAGGGATGTAGCACAACACATATTTGCCAAGAAATGCACCAAGCCATCATGAAGAGCTTTGTGAGGCATGGTAAGAAATATGCATTTCATTTTCAATTCAGTGGGAAGCCCCTGTAGTGTGTAAAACAGAAGAATGATATGAACCAATTTAGACTATCACAGCTGCAACAATGTGAAGACTGGATAAGGGGTACACAAGAATGGAAAAAAAATTAGATTGTCGATGTTGGTAGCAATGTAGGCAGGAGATAATTGTGGTTTGCCTAAGGAGGTGGCACTGGAGACTGAAGGATAGATTAAAATTATATCTTGAAAGTAGAATCAGGCTTATTAATGGTTTCAATATTTGGGGTGTGACGGGGAAGGAGGAATCCAAGATAATTTCTCCAAATGGAAAACAAATTGTAATTTGAGGTATGGTAAATTTTAGATTTCTGTGAGAAATTCAAGTGGAGATAAATAATTAACAAATTAGGAATGCAAGTCTAAAGCACAAAGGGAAAGCCTATGTTGGAGACTTCACCACTATCCTGAAGATGGGATTAACATCCATGAGAATTGATATTCCCCAAAGGAGAGTAAATAGTAAAAGAAAGAAGAAATGCTGCCCCAAATATCACCATCCTCTGAGGTAGTTATTGTTATACAATTCCCATACTATGGGATGAAAGATCTAAAATTTAGTAAAGTTTATGCAACTTGCGCTAAGGTTATACACCTGTTAAAGACCCAAGGCACATTTCGGTCCAGAGCCCAAGCTATGACTCAAAGTAATTAAGAACGGAGTTAAACAAATATCAAACAAAAAAAATAAAACCCCACCCATTGGCCTCCTGATTGTGTTTTCTCATGTAATTGTATTATAATTTACCTAAAATTTCTTGACTATGACAGGTTATTTAGTGTATTTCCTACGTTCAAACCTATAAATTATGAAAGACAGAGCCATTTGGTGTCTCACATTCATCTATGGAGAAACCCTGTTTATTAATTTGTTACAAAGTGAAGAAGTTGGTTTCCCACAGAGCCAGCCATATGTAACTTTCTAGGCATCATCCCTTTTTTACAGCTGCCACCGTTTTAACCACTAAATTAGTTATTGCCATCGCTTGTTTTTTACTTTAATTTAGCATATACAGAGTGACTATTGTGGAAAATTAAATAATCCATCATTAAAATTTCAAATCTAATTTGCTTAATACATACCATATTTTGTGTTTATTTCTCAAGTAAAATTTTTAGTGAACATGAGAAAGTTCTGTAGAACTGGATTTTTTTTTTTAATTCATGGAAGTGTATATGGTTCAGAAAAGTTGTAAACAGGTTAATAATGACTTTAATTTAAAGATTTCATCCCATCTCATTCCAAAATACAGTTTACAAATGTAGTTTTGCAGGCGAAACATTTTTTTTATTTTGTATTATTATGTTCAATTAGCCAACATATAGTACATCATTAGTTTTTGATGTAGTGTTCAACGATTCATTAGTTGCGTATAACACCCAGTGTTCAACACCACACGTGCCCTCCTTGATACCCATCACCCAGTTACCCCATCCCCCCACCCCCTCTCTTCTGTAACCTTCAGTTTGTTTGCCAGAGTCCAGAGTCTCTCGTGGTTTGTCTCCTTCTCTGAATTATTCCCATTTAGTTTTTCCTACCTTCCCCTGTGGTCCTCCACGTTATTCCTTATGTTCCACATATGAGTGAAACTATATGATAATTGTGTTTCTCTGCTCAGGCAAAATTTTTAAATAAGAATTTAAAGGAAGTTGTGCACAAATATTCTTCACTTTTTGAAGGAGATTTGCGACAATCACATTCCTAACATTTTTGAACAAGGTAAAAACACCTCATGGGTATAAGAACATAAGGACATACTACCTTCTTGAGATTTTAAGGATTGAAACAGAATCACAGTCACAGGACTTCTGGAATATATGATGCGGCTGAGAATAGGTTATAAAAATCTATTTCCCATATTATCAAAACTTTACAAATTTGAAATATGCACATTCAGTGTTATATGTGTATTATAAAAGCTCCAGAAACTGAAAAGCTGGTGTTTGATCCAGTAACTTTCATATGATTCGATGGATAGCAACTACTATAGTAAAATATGGGCACTTCTGCCCCCAAAAGGAAGACTGGAATATATTACTAACTAAGTCTGAATTGATCATATGGGTATATCCAGTAACTTATTTTACAAAGTTGACATATTTTCAAATGTAATCCAGTAGACTCAATCTGAACTCTGTAAAATGCAAATGCACAGAAACAAATGTACCACACTTGAAGGACAATACATTATTCACAAACACACCCCAAACATTTCTTACAGATTTATGGAGTGATTTATATGAAAAAAATATATACATCTCAACATTTCCATCCCATTCCAACTGCCTTAAACTCATACCACTCTAACCTGTGTGCCTTTCTAAAAAGTAAATCTAAACATAAAATAAAATCTGTATGTCTTACAGTTTTAAAAAGTGTTTTAAAAAGATAAACTCAAACTCACTGAAGTAGACAAAGACTTTAATATGACCCAGTGACGAAGGTCAATTTTTCTTAGAAAATGATAATCATTTGAAAATATTGAACTTAGTACTTATACTTTTCACTGCCTCCTAGACAAGAAAAATGATGTATAAGGAATTTTATTATTAAACTTAAGTAGACCAAAACAATAAGAGGATTAAGTTCCTCTGGCTCAAAATAATGCAACTAGGTTTAACAGCTAGTGGATTGAGTTTAACTTGGTTGTTTTGTTTTGTTTTGTTTTGCAGCAGGAATGATGGATTCTCTGGAAATTTTGACCTTTAACAAGATTAGTATATTCAACAAAAGAATATATTTATACCTCATATGGAATTTCTGTATATATCACTTGGCTCCCTAATTGAAACATTGTATTTTATAACTTTAGAATCATTGTACATAGGAGTTAAATCTTATAACTTTTCAAGGCTTCATTTTCTTATGTTCAATGAAAATATCAAGAAAAAAATAAAATGAGTTAAAGTTGCATGAAGAATGCCTACCACTCTGCTAAGAGTTGTATATATTGTTGTCTCTTATAATTCAGATTAAATGTAAAGAAATACCTCTTATACTGATTTCTTTGATATAAAAAGTATTCATAAAAGGAAGTGGTGGATTTCTTACTCTGAAGCCTTCTAAATACATTATTTTTCTTTGTGACTGTGTACAAATGGCTTTGTCGATAGACAAGAAAATTACTGGATCTGGCTCTAAAATAATGAGAAAATTCCATAGACCAATTGCCACAAACTATGTTATTATTTTATAGTCACAAGTGATTCTAGACAGTCATTCATGGTTCTGTTAGAGCCACTCTCCCATTGTAAAACAGAAAATGATAATTCGATTATGGATGTTTCTGTTTTAAAAGCTATCTACTAATAGATGCTGCAACCAACCTAGGAGCAGTTGCTTGGTTCAGGTTTTCTTTGCTTTCTTCTCACAATTGTACATATGACATGAGATCAAACCTAAATATTGCTATCCCCCCCAAAAAAATAAATACACATGTAATAGAATTGATAAGGAGTGTATCTACTTGCTTGGAGGGATAAAAATTAAAACTCAGTGAGTGGAAAGGCCATAAAAATTAAGTGGAAAGTCCAGAATTACTCTGGTTTTAAAACATAAGTACCCAAATCCAAATATCATGCATATAGCCTCCATACTAAGTTTTATTATCTCATTTGTTCAGAATCCATTGTTTTGTGGAAGAAAAGAACGTAGTGATGAGATTTATATATTTACAGCAACGTTTTGGTCAACAAGACTTAAACAATAGGGGGTTTGGGTCAAATATGAATCATATAGGGGATCACACAAGTCTCTTACCATCTTGAATTAGGAGGTAGTAAACTCATGGATAGAAGACGGTTAACCCTATGACAGTGCTATGGGACATCAGGGATGAGAGGATGTTTAGTCAACCCCAAAATATTAATCAGTGCCAATAATTCCTAATGTACCCTAAAAAAGGAAAGAAGTTTCACAAGCAGGACATTTCATTTTATGGGAAATATAGAGCTTTCTAATTGAATAAAAGTTGATTCTGCTACATCATATCAAGGATGAATGGAAAGAAATGGGTACCTTATTGGCAAACCATTGAGAAAAGAGATTTTCAGAGATTCTGAGTGGAACTCAAACCTTAGGAGTACCCTTAGTGGTTATGCTGTAGGCATTACAAATGAAGAATTAAACCTGAGCATTTAAGTGGCATTAGAAAGGTCCTCACCCAAATTATCTACCAGAAGTTTGATTCTAATATTTGAAGTTCCAGCAACATAAATCCATTCTCTGCTACTCAGAGACCTTGTGTGACCTTGGGGAAGTGACCTAACTTCTTTAACCCAAGTTAAGATGAAATGAAATATTGCATTTGAACCACTCAAGAGTGTCTGGCACATATTAAGTATTTTAATAAGTGTATTAATAATGAGACATGTAATTTAAGAGCTTCTCTCTGCAGAATGATTCTCAAGCAATCAATTGTGATAGAGACAAGAGTAGAGTGAGAGAATTCACAGACCAAGGCAAGAAGGCCAACCCTGCGAGACAGGCAAGGGGGAATGATCAGAGTGGAGAAAGCCAGAACAGATAGAAGTGTAAGATGAAATTAAGGGACTGGGAAAGGACAAATAATAATAATAATTAATAATAATAATAATAATAATAATGATAAAATATGCCAGAAAAGCAGAGCACATAAAAAGAGACACAGAAAGCACAAAGAAAAGAACTGTTAGATTTGATCACATAAAAATTAAAGACTTTCTATGAAATATCTATTATAAACAAAGTTAAATGACAAATCCAAAGTGGGCCAAAAAAAAAAAAAAAAACCCCAAAAAACTCAACACCAAAAAGTGTTTTCTTCCTAACTTTATTAAAGAGTGTTTAAAGTCATGAAGATAAAGATGGGCACCTGAGTATAAAGATGGATAAATTTATAAACTCAGATTTCAGAAAGAAAAAATGGCCCATACACGTATTTAAAATGTTCAATTTCACTAGTAGTCAAAGAATTGCTATTTAAAGCAACAATGAGAAGTCTTTGGTTTTTACTTTAAGATCAGAAAACTGTTTTAAAATATGCCTGTTACTATTGAGGTAAAACGAGCATTTTTAACTGTTAATTTGGGTTTAAATTGGTAAAATATTACTTAAAATAATTGGCAAGAAACTTAAATATGCTTAGAATTGTGATCTTGAGATGAAGACAAAGAAGCTGAGAGCACAGCTAAACCTCCTTCCCCAGGCTCCCTAGAGTAGTTTGATGTGATCCAACTATGACCAAGTTCTTCTACTAATGGGGAATGAGTATAATTGAGACCACCTCCAGGCTTGACCCATATAAACCCTCCATGAAATACCTGATTCTGGTTCTCTTCCCAAATTTGTTGGTTGGACATCATTACCCAGGGTGACTACTGAAGCCATGTGCTGACAAAGACAGAGCCTGCCATCATTATCCTGGGACTCTGAATAGTAGTTCTGTACTACCACCTCCAAAACCACACCTCACCCTTGTTGACCATTATGTGAGCAAAAAGCCCATCCAGCGAAGCACTAACTTCTAGGGGTTTAATTGTTATAGCAGCTAGTACAACTAAAATAGGCCTCTTAGTTCTCCTAAAAATTTATCCTAATTATGTTTAAGGATATATATCAGCACGTTAACTATAACACCAGGAAAAATGAGAATTACCTAACAAAATTAATTATAAAATTAACTATAGAACATTCATTTAATGCAATATCTTGCAACAATTAAAAATTATCTTTAGAGGTGCCTGGGTGGCGCAGTCGATTCAACATCCAACTCGTGATTTCGGCTCAGGTCATGATCTTGGTGTACTGGGATCGAGCCCCACATTGGGCTCCATGCTCATGGTGGGGGGGGTCAGGAGGAGATTCTCTCTCTCTCTCTCTCTCTCCCTCTGCCCCTCCCTTCTCGTGCTCTCTCTAAAATAAATAAATAAATCTTTTTTTAAAAAATCATGTTTAATTACATAGGGAAATGTATCCAGAACATCAGGTTTCAATAAAAGCAGCATACAAAAAACTGTGTATGATATATGATAACAATTTACACATACATGGTATAACCACAGTTATTTTGGGGTGTTGGAATTATAAATAACCTTTGTTATTTATATCTTTTACTATCCAAACATTTTAGAATAACTGCTTATTAGTTATATTCACCAAAACATTCTCATGAATATTACATTAAAAGATGAAAGGGAAAGGGAAGAAAAGAAGGGAAGAGAAAAGAAAGGAACAGACAGAAAATAACAAAGCTCAAGGTTTGCATTCATAGTAATGTACTTCACAATTGTGCCAAGGCTGCCCTTTGCACATGAGTATAGAGCTGCCCAAATGGTGTGGTTGTGACTGGTACATGGATGTGGTGTGAAAAAAGACTGAAAAATGTATAGCATCCATGAAATCACATAATCTAGATTAAGTTACTATTAATAAAAAAAATAAATAACACAAATAGTGAATCTAATCTTACTAATTTTCATTCAAGTTAAAAGAGTGATTCCATTTTTCTCTGAAAATTTATTACCAAAATCTGGAAGAATTTTATTTAATGTTTTGATGCTATACATGTCTTTTCATTTAAGTAAAACATACTGATGTGTTTCATATACACAATCAAAGAGAGAATTAATAAAACATTTTGAAATAACCATACTATACTCATTAAAATGCTACAATATGTTATCAGTCAAAAAAATGACTAGAAAGTGAGCCAGATTTTTCTCATTTGACTGTGTTTTGATGAGCATGAATGAAGCATCTGAAGATAAAATACTTTCTAAAGCTCTAGGACACATACTGAAACTTGACAGAATATTAGCATGTGAATGATACAGAATAGGAAACAAACAAACAAAAAAAGTTCATTTAAAAGAGTTTCTTATCCTGGCTTAACACTATGTGATATTAAATGAGTTCCAAAGAGTACATTGGTCCCATTGAAATTTACTTCATAAAAATAAAATTGTATACTAGTGCTTTGCCAGAAATAAAAGAAACCTCACTAACATCATCATGCACACCTGCCAGTGATGATTAAACAAGCAAAAAGAAGAAAAGAAAGCATTGAAATGTATGCTTTAAAAAGAACTGTAAGATACTCTTTCTCCTTTTATGTTCTACCAAAAAAAAAAAAAAAAAGAAGAAGAAGAAGAAGTGAATTAGTCTTAGGTTTCCATCATAGTTTTTAGACATTATGCTTAGTATGTTACATTTTTAAAGAAAAAAGATAAACTTAGATGCCTCTCTGAAATTTTCAGAAACTGAAATGCATTGAAGAACCAATTTTCTGCTTTAAAAATATGCATGTGTTTTTAAGGTCCTCAAACCCAGAAATGATATAGAATTTGTACAGGTGCTCAGTATCTTTTAAAGAGAGAACTCTGCTTGGAAGATGCATTTCTGGGCTCAGAGAGGTAAAGAACTTCTCTCTGCCCATGTCCAACAAAACATACCTAACCAGAACAACCAGTCATCTACTATAGGCCCTGTAGCCTGAGTGGATCCTAAATGGAGTAGCCAGGTGCCCCTCCTTGGCTTCTCAGCACCCTGCACTCCTCTCTCAGGGCACTTGGCACCTCATAATGCATTACAATGGCCTGTTCAATCATCTATATATTCCAGTGAACTGTAACTGCCCTCTGTGTGGGAAACACCAATGTCTCTTATATCCATCATTGTACCCTCAGTTGCTAGCACTGTGATAGTACATATTAAACACTCAATAACTATGTGTGAATAAATGAATTCACTCATTCATTCTTACAATCTACACATCGTTACTGAACAGTTATTATGGGCCAGACACTATCCCAAGTGCTGGGATAAAGTGACAAATAAGATATAGCACTTTACAGCAAAATACATCTCCATAAGTAAAGAAAGGAGCAGACAGAAGCATTGTTTTCGAGGAGGGCAGTGGTAGGAATAGCAAGCTACATCCTACAGCAGCTCTCTATGGCCTAAGATAAAAAAGACAGAACACAAGTGAGAGGCCCAGGAACCATGGTGCAGGGCTGGGAAACTTGGATTAGAAAACTAAGAGGCACAGTTATTCGGTGAGGTCTACAAGGAGGTAGTATTAATGTGGGTATAAATGGTAGTGTGAGATATTAACCACAGAATGGTGAGGCCTGAAGAGGTTAATGCTGTATAAGACATTGATCATAAACTGAGGTTGTATAGGCTTTAAAAAGCCTTAATCATGGAATCACTGGAAAGAAATATCTCCCATATATGAGAGATGTCCAGTTTTGTTGTTCATATACACAACATAGTTGAAGTGGTATGAGGAGCATTTTTTTTCAGTTAGTATTTGAATGGTTTTCATGCTTTCAATATTTACATTTAAAACTTACACTAAAAATTTACATGAACAATTCAAGTTTAGGGCATTTAAGAATATCAGTTTCAAAAGGAAAACGAATCTAGCACAGGGGAAATGCTGCTTCTTCCACATAGGTCTTCAGCAATGCATCCTACAATTTGTGATTTTTTTACTAATAAAATAAAACAGAAGATGATAGATGATAGATAGATAGATGATAGATAAGAAGAAAGAGAAAACTAAAGACTAACCAATAGTGTGTCTATATGATTTGCTTAAAAAAAATGAGCATCAGCCACAAATTGCTCAATTAAAAGGTGAACAATGTCAAGCTTTGAAGCATAAATGGGGAGATGGGAAGTTTTCCCATCCCTGCCTGAATCACTATGTATACATGTATCTAGATATCTATATCTATCTCTATAGATGTATACATAGTAATTTTGTATGTGGATACACGTAAGAGTCATTCACAATTACAGACACAGACATAGATTTGATATTGTCTGACCCACTGAAACTTTGTATATTGATCACATGGACTAAGGGGTTCCTAAGATTCAAGTCTTTCAATGCTAAAACCAGTAAAGTCCCAGGCAAACCAGGATGAACTGGTTATTAGACTTGTTCACCTTGAAGAACAAATTAGATAGCACATGAGGCTCTGCAATGTAATTTGCCTTTCGTAGATCTTTATTATTGGCTTTCACCCTGTTCCTTACAGCAAACTACGCCTTCAAAGAGGTTTAGGGGCTTTGGAAGTTCAATCCTTGAATATCTTATGCACCACAAAAAATGATGTCAAATATATCTGATATAAAATTAATTATATGCATACAAACCTTTATACAACTGATCACAAGGCTGAAAAGAAATTATTTACTTATGGGGACACTAAATTATATGACACTATGATAAAAGCACAAAATATAAGACGTGGTCCCTTGTTCAAGTTTTTTCACAGCATAGATAGATGAGGGAACAAAATAAATGCAAAAGTAGAAAAGACCAATTACAGAAGTCAGATCATAATAGTATCCTCATTACATTATAGTTACAATCATGCACACTTTCCAAGGAAGAAAATATACACACTTGCTTTGTTCACTTCTTCATAGAAAAATAGCATTAATATTATATAAAATAACTTTGTTTTTACTACCCAAAATCTCATCTGAAAGATATGGAATCCTTTTTCATTCAATTATTATTTTTCTTTTCCTTCTCAAAACAAAAGTCTCCACTGGCCTCTTGGAAGCCATTACTCTTTTATAACTTATAAAATTTTATGGCTGATTTCCAAGACCACAGCAAATCGTGCTTACCAATAAGTAAGCTGTATTATTTGATTTCCTTCAAAACAGAGCATTAATGTCTACATGAATGAATGTGGCTTCTTGCTCCTTTGATAAAATTTGAATCTGTAGCAAACATAATTTGCTTTCATTTTTATTTTTATAAACCTTCACAGAGGGGAGAGGCCACTCTAAAAATCACCTGATTCATCATAAACTTTTATACATGTGATGCGAGAGTAGTTTTTACTTTTGAAAACTATTCAAGGAGGTGCAATAAAACTAAAGAGTTTAAAAACAAAAGATTAGGGACATTGCTATGTATTTCATTAGAATCCTGACTTTGGCCTAATATTGTTCCTTCTAGATTGTGTTTTTGGTAGCACTATACAATAGTGAGTTTTGAGTTTAATCTTCCCCAAAGCAAAAAACAAAGCAAAACAAAACAAGCAACCCTATCCCTTTCTTATTTCCCTTAAGGGTAGGAAGCAAAGGCAGCATCTCATTATATTCATAAGCAGACCTAAAGACTCCGTTGCCAGAGGATGGCGTCATGGCTCACTGTAGCCAAACTCAGTAGCCAACAACATCTGCCAGGTAAATCCATCAGAAGGAGGTAACAGCGGCAACAACAAAACCTTCAAAATGCTTCAGAACATTACCAAAGGACAACAGATGAGAGGACAGTGAACATCTTGAAATCCCGAAAAGATAACTAGCCATATGCATGCTTGGACTGCACCATATCATTTTCGTGATAGTTTAGGTCAGCCATGGTAACTGTGTCCGAATAGAAGCCAGATACACATCTCAATGTGACTCTAATAAAATCAGGCCTTCACGAGAGTCTTCCGCAAGCCAGAACAAAGCATGTGGTGACTTGGGCTTGCTGCAGAGAGGAGAGGGAAAGACTTATTTTGGTAGAATGGTAATGTTTGCTCTTCTGGATCATGAGATTTCACAAGATCCTAAAAATATACTTCCTTCTTCACTCAATCCTTCCTCCAAGAAAGACCTCATATGAAAAGGGATCTAACACTGAAAGCTCTCCTTGTGTACTCTCCCTAATTTATTCAGAGCTTTCCTCATCCATAAACTTCTCTAAGTGCCGGATAGAGAGAAACAAGTTTAAATAATTGTGACCTGCATTTCATCCTGGTAATTTTCATTGCTTTTAGCTTTCCTGAAGAACTGTACTGTATATTTTGACATCTCTTCTGCTAAGCATATATAATTCAATTATTTATTTTCCCTTTCCTTATTATATGCTTCATGTTCTAATAGGTTTCCATGTGGTTTAAACCAATGGAAATAATTAATAATTTAGTTAGATTTTTAAAGGAGTGAATTTTGTGTTGTCCTTTTAAATTAGAGAGGTATTAGAGATACCTTTCAACTTATGTGCACATATACAATTAAACCATTTGATAAAAGACTATTCTTTATATAGTAAATTTGAAAAATCTAGATGATCACTGATAACTTTTTCTTTCAGCATGAGTAAAAATGTTAGTTAATAATACATAGAGTTTACTCATGTAGCAAAAAAATTATTAAGCATCTAGAATGTGCCAGTTCTGGAGTTACATCAATAAGCAAAAAAGATTGTTTCTGTCCTCATAGAACTAACAGCCTGGTAGTTGGAAAAAAAAAATTAAAAGAAAGGTTATAAAAATAACCTTCCAGTATTTTTAATCTCTAAAAGCACTAATGAAAATATTTTTCATAAACTAAGATTTATTATAGCCACAGAACTACCAGACGATAGATACAATATCTTATTTTATTGAGAGTAAAGTTGAACTACATCATTCTGTGATTATCTTCTCAGGAAATTAGCTTTTGCCTCATTTTTTAAGATCCTAAAATGACAACTTCTATTATACTTTCTAAACAGGAACACTTAGAAACAATATAATTCATTAAACCACCAAATTTTTTGTGCAGAAAATTGTGTATAACATATGTAGAACAATGCTTTAATGGAAAAAGCATACTTTAGTGTCAAATATTTTAAATTAGGACATTTCAAAAGATACTTATTATTATCATTGTATTCACTATCTTCCAATAGACTATTTTTAGAGAAATGATGTTCTAGGACATTTTATTTTCTCTTTGGCAACTTGCAAGTGTGGAAAAGAGTAGAAGTAGAGGTGCCAATTAGCCCTTCTCTGTATATAGCCTTTGCTCTACCAAGTTGTCTGTGCCTCCCCAAGGTCAAGTGTTGTTAGCCAGCTATGCAATAGAGTACTTCTAACTGACTCGTCTATACCTAGAGTAAAAAAACAAACACTAAAACAAAAAAAACCCACTAGTGACCACTGTGTTTAAAGAATTTTCAGATGCCGCTCTAAAACTTAAGAAAAAAAAGGGGGGTGGAGATATGAAGTAGATTAGGCTAATGAAAGGGAAAAGGGAAAGGCTGAGGAGCATGTTTTTTTAACGGGTGCCTAAAAGAGCACCTGGTACATACTAGGTTTTCAGTGTGTATTGTAAAATTAATGAACAAACAAATACCTCAGGAATTAACTCAGAGAAGCAAGAAAGAGTTAACAAAAGGATTCTGTGAAATATCCCAAGTAAAACAGCAAGAGAATCCAAAGTCACCCAAGCTCTCAAGGTCAGTAAAACAAATCAGAGAGGGGGAAATACACTCCACAGACACTAAGAATAGTATGTCTAAACTCATTCATTCTAAAAACACTTATTGATCATTTACTATGCATATGCAATATTCCAGGCACCAGGGATCCAGCAGTGAGCAAAGCAGGCAAACCCAAACAAAGCAGGCAAAGCAGTCCTCGTGATACATTCATTCCAGAGGGTGACAGGTCACAAAATAAAACATGCCTCACGTACAAACTGCTCTGAAAATTGCCCCCTTGCCTAGAACAAACAAACAAACAAAACAGGAAACATGTATGAAATAATTATTTTCAGACATTGGACAGCAGGCAGCACAGGACTGGGAGATCCCTGAGAAGGAAAACAAACAAGGTTGGTCTGAGAATTGCCCAGCTTTCTGCTTGGAGACAGTTTACAGGACGCAGCAAACAGAGCTTGACAGTTTGCTGAATTGAAAGACAGACAAAAGAGCTCAAGAAGTTCTAGAATTTGCAGGGCACAATACCCCATAGGGAAGGATCTGTATAAGGAAAGAGCTCATGATCTCAGAGGGGTACGCTCAGATCTTTGGCAGAGTACTATTCTGTGCCAGTGCCAATGTCGGATCAAAGTCCATGACACCAAAGAGATATCTGGGTTAAGGCAGTAAGCCACACAATTCCTAAACTTGTGCAGGTCTGGAAACAGTTTCTGTTCCTGCTGGGGAGAGTGAAGATAGTTTTTAATATATAGCTCATTCAACAGAGGCCTCAGGAGTCTCACATCTTGAGAAAGGATAAATTTTACCTAGAGTAAAAACTGTCTAGATGCACTATAAAAAAGTTAAAAGTAAGCCAGGACCAAACTGATCCAAGAGTAACTTGACTGTGTGTGCATTCATTTTCCATCGTTGTATAAAAATTACCATAAATGTATCAACTTAAATCAGGTTACAGTCAAGATGTCAGCCAGTTTGCAGTGTCACTTCAAGGCTCACTGGGGAAATAATCTACATCCAGACTCACTCAGGTTGTTTGCAGGATTCATTTCCATTGTTGTGGGACCGAGGGCCCTGGCTCTTCGTTCGCTATTAGCTGGAGGCCACCCTCAGGTCCTAGATACCACCCTTAGTTCCCTGCCACAGAAGCCAACCAACATGGCCACTTTCTTCATCAAGCCTGCAAGGAGAGCTTCCAGCTCCAATCTGACAAGATGGAGTCTAACATAACATAACAGGAGTGACATCCCATCACTTTTGCCATATATAACATAACCTAATAAGGAGAGCAACATCTCATTGTCTTCACCATATTCTAGTGATTAGAAGCACTCAGGGGGAGGGAATTTTGTAAAGTCATGGATACCAGGAGTCAGGGGTTATGGAGCCACCCTAAAGTCTTTCACCTACTGTATGCTATTTCACAGTCCAATTTTTTAAAAATGAATACAAGAAAATCTAATGTTCAATAATATAAAATTTACAAAATTGATCAGTCAAAATTACCTTAATTTTTTTTTTAAGCAGGAAACATTAAACATAACCTGAAGGAGAAAGAGATCCAGAAATGACAGAGATGATGGATTACCAGACAAGGATTTAAAACAAATATTCTCAAGAATTTAAGAGAGAAGATGAACATAAGAAGAAAACATAGAAGATTTAAAAGATCCTAATTGAATTTATTAAAAAAAACTGTAATATCTGAAATAAACTATATGTTGGTTAAGATTCATAGTAGATTAAACAAGCAGAAGATGTGGAAACTTAATAACATAATAAAATTCATAGATAAAAAAATTAAGAAGAAAATATATATCCTCAGAAAGTTACGAAACAGTATTGAACAGTTTAATATATGTGCAATTGAAGATCCAGGAAAAGAGAAAAGAGATGGAAGAGTGATAGAAAAAAAAAATTTGAAGAAATAGTCGCCAACATTTTACAAATTTGGTGAAAATTATGAACCCATAGTTCCTAGATACTCAGCAAACAAGCAGAAGAAATATATAAAAAGTCTCACCAAGGACCATGGTAATCTATTGCTAAAAAGACAAGCCATAAACTAAGAGAAAGTATCTGCAAACAACTTATTGATAAAGGATACATATCCAGAGTAAGAAAAGAATTTTCAACATACAATAATAAGAAAAGGAAACTAATAAAAGAACAATGGGCAAAAGATTTAAAATACACTTCAACAAAGAACATAAACAGATGGCAAATAAGCACATAAAAGATGCTTAATTTCATTAGTCATTTGGAAAATGCAAATGAAAACCACAGTGAGATGTCATTACATATCCCCTAAAATGACTGAAGTTAGAAGACTGGTAATACTAATGTTGGCAAGAATGTGGAACAACTGGAAAACAAGCTAAATGGTATGCTCATTATAGAAAACATTTTGATAGTTTCTTGTAAAGCTAGCGTATCACTTACCATATCACTCAGCAATCCTATGCCTAGGTGTTTACCCAGGAAAAATAAAATACTCCTAACACTTACACATAAATATTCAAGCAGCTCTATTCACCATGACCCAAACTGGAAACAACCCAAATGTCCATCAACAAGTGAATGAAAAAAACAAGTTGTGGATTAACTATAGAATGAAATACAACTCAGCAATAAAAAGAAGTACTAATATATGCAAAAACATGGACAAATCTCAAAATCATTATGCTGAGTGAAAGAAGCCAAACACAAAGGAAAACAAAACGTTTTATTCCATTTATATTCTAGAAAACTCTAGAAAAAGCAAAACTGTAATGACAGCTGGTCAGTGGTTACCAAGCACTAGAAGTGAGGGGGAAGACTCACTGTGAATGGCACTTGGGTAATAAAGATGTGCTTTATCTTGAGGTGATGGTTACACAAATGTGTATATTTGTAAAAAGTCATCAAACCGTACACTTAAAATAGGTGAACTTCACTGGATATAAGTTACACCTTAATTAAAATCAACAAATAAATAAATACAAATAAATTGCCTGGAAAAAAATTTATAAAAAGCCAATAAGGATCATACTATAGAAATTAAGTAAATAAATAAAATCAGGTGGTGGTAAGTGCCATGGGGAAAAATAAAGAAGCGGAAGAGACAGGTTGTGCCAGAGTGGGGGAAGTGTTGGAATACTAAATAGGGTGGTCAAGAAAAATCTTACTGAGACAGTGACACTTGAGCAAAGATATAAAAGAAGTGAGAGAACCTATGAGTCTATCTAAGGGAAGAGCAGAAGTAAATGCCCAGATGCTGGAGCAGGTTGATCAACTAGGAAATCAGTGTATCTGGAGCATACTGATCCAGGTGTATAAGGGTCAGGTTGAGGAGGTAAGAGTGGAAGATCCCTTATAGGGGGAGACACTGTAAAGACTTAGGCTCTTACTCTGAGTAAATTAGGAATCTAATTAGAGATTTTGAGCAGAGAAGGGACTTCTAAAAAAAAATTTCCAGTGTATCAAGATATAAATGGCATATAATATTGCATTTGTTTAAGGGGTACAACATGATGATTCAACGTATAAGTGTATCACACCATGATTACCACAATAAGTTTAGTTAACATCAGTCATCACCCATAGTTACAATTTTTTTTCACTTTTTATACACATCGTTCTAGCAGCTTTCTACTTTTTAAAGGGATCATTCCGGCTTGTGAGAACACAGAGGGGCAGGAGTGGCAAGAGTGAAAGCAGAGAGTTACAATATTCTACATTGAGAGATGAGCGGAGTTTAGACCAGAATATAACAGCAGAGATGTGCTAGGATTCTAAAATTTTGAATTTAAAGCAGATAAGTTTGCTGAAAGATTGGGTATAGCATATGGGAGAAAGAGAGTAATTCCTCTAGGAAGAGTAAAAGCCAACTGGAAATACAGAATTGTCTTTTAATTAAATGGAAAAGAATGTGGAGAGTACAGGTTGTGTGTGTGTGAGTGTGTGTGTGTGCACATGTGTTTGTAAGGGTGTGTGTCGGGGAAGATTTGGAGTTTGGGTTTGTACATGTTACCTTTTCAATTTTTTTATTAACTATCAAAGAAGAAATGTCTAGTAGAATGTATATGGAGTAGTCTGGGCTGGACATATAAATCTGGAAGTCATCAACACATGGATGGCAGGCATCTAACGGCATGATAGGAGAAGAAATGGCCAAGGGAGAAAATATACTTATAAAAGAGGAGAGATCTGAGGACAAGGACAGAGCTCTGGGGGACCTCCAATACTGAGAGGTCAGGGAGCATTAGGAAGAACCAGAAAAATGACTGGGAAAGAGTGGCCCAGGAGGTGGGAGGAAATCTGAGAGTGTGATGAACTGGAAACCAAGTTAAAAAATAAAAAATGTTTAAGAAAAGCATTGAGGTTTGGAGCATGCCAGATACTACTGTATTTGGGTCAAGTGAGATGGTCAAGTGAGGTGAAAACTGAAAATTGACCCTGGATTTAATAATTTAAAGATTGAAAGTTTAAAGACAGCCATGAGCAAAGATGCAAAAAAATGAAAATATATTAACTTCACTAAAAAGTGAAGATGTAGGTGAATTCCTCTCCCCCCCAAAAAACTCCTAAGACATATGCTGTGACCAAATGAAAGTTTTTAATTATATTCTCAAAGCCTTTATTATGATATTAATAGGTATAATGGACTTCCAAGAGATTAATAGTAGAATGCAGTGTGTAAGAAAGAATACTTATTTCTCTAGACATTTTTGGTTGTTTCTGTTTGTGTGTTTTGTAGCACAACTATTAATACCTCCTGCAACAGTGTTCTACAGAAGAGTCTCTGAAGCCATATTATAAAGGAATGGTCTGCAAACCACTTTTATTATATTTCTATATCAACAAAAAATTTTAAACATGCTTTATTTATATATTTATTTATGTATTTGTTTATTTATTATATGTGTCACAGGATGTTAAAATGAGACACTGTCTCCATTTCAAACCAAAGCCCCAAAGACCAAATAAAAAACAGAACACGGCAGCTACTACTATATTCCAAGATGAAGTCTAGACCAAAGCCAGAATGTTAAAGGAGGTGATCAAAACGGTTCCCCCAACCCCAACTCTTACCATATGCTGAATAAAAGAGACTTCAAGAGAATCAAAAACAAGTTTGGCCTGTGTCTCCTGGAGTTAGTGGAGTATACATGCTAGTGTTAGACCCACATCTGGAAATTTAAAGGCAAGTGATCATGGCTGGCTAGTTAGTCCCTGATTAACAGAATGGTCAGGGCATCACTGGAAAGTAGCTCCATGTCCACCAATGGTAAGTCAAGGGAGCATGTCTATCCAAAGCTAAATCGTGGAATCCACAGAGGGAGCCAGTGTGGGACAATGGGACCTCAATACAAGTGGTGACAGCCTGATGCCCAGGGTCTGAGGAGGGATCTATAAGCAGTCAACTGAGAAGACCCAACGTTCACATTACAGAGAGCAAAGAAGTCTCTGAGAAACCCAGAAAAGCACGAGAAAGGACCAGCTTTGAACTTTCACCAGTTCAGAGAATGATAATGCCAGAAAGTGACAGTAGCAGTTAAGGAAGATCTTTCCCACTTTCCACCTCTCTTTCTTCATCTAACTCTACACTCCCTTCTCCCACAAAGTCCTAAAAGATCCAGAGGAACCTCACTGGGGATGGGGGAGAATTGGTTGATGAGAAAGGCAAGATGGCGCACAGCAAGGGGGCCATCACAGTACTGCCTCTCTCTCAGGCTTCCTGCTAAAGTGATCCTGAAATGGGGATGGGGAGAACCAAAGTCCAAAAGAGATAAAAGGGTCTTGATTATTGACATTGGACTGCACAATTTAATTACTGAAATTCATATCTGTTGAGATTCACACTGTTTAGAGGACTTTCTATTATATAAAGAGCTACCAGAAAAACGACAGAATCTGATTGAAATTCCATCCAGAGTAGAAAGAAGTGGCCCAGAGAGCAGATTTAAAGAGAGAGTAGGAAGGAAATAAAATTGCTTTATGAATTTAACTCTTAGAAACTTATGTCCTAGTATTTTGGTATGTTATATATATTTTGAAATCTATATATGCAATCAAGAGAATACATACATATACAAAGAAAACTATATTTTAAAAATAATTATCTTATTTAACAGTTTAAATTGACCACTAATAACACTTTTTAGTGACAGAGATACGATTGAAAATGTTTTATTCCTTTAGAAAATTTGGTTTACCACTTTTTTAAAAAAAAGATTTTATTTATTTGAAAGAGAGAGATTGAGCGGGAGGAGGGGCAGAAAGAGAGAGAATCCTCAATCACCCACTAAGCACAGAGACCGACACAGGACTCAATCCCAGGACCCTAAGATCATGACCTGAGCTAAAACCAAGTCAGACGCTTAACTGACTGAGGCACCCCGGCGCCCAATAGAAAATTTGACTCACCACTTTATGATATAGTCATTCTGGTTGTAAGTTTAACCTGTTTTCATTCTAAGTTTGTTAGCAAGCATAGCTGAAAAAGATAACTCAAAATCTACAAGTGGAAGAAATACATTATAATAGTAAATCATGATATTTTGCCATCTCACCTATCTTTCAAAAGCTTTTACTGAAATTCAGCTAATAGATTTTTATTTTCTCCGATGTTCTTCAGTGGTCTGGCAAACTCATCATAAATTTCACTATTTCATTAAATGGTCATTGAGCACCCACTGTATTCTAGGCATTTGCTGGGTGCAAGGGATACAATTTTGATCAAAAAAAGACATGGTCCCTGCCATCATAGAGTTCACAGTGTAGTGAAGGAAATGAACATAATGAAAATCATCTCAAATTGTCAAATTACACCTATGCAGAAGTCACGCAGGGAAGATTTGCACTTCTGTGAGATTTGTCCTAATTGAGGAGGTCAGGAAAGTCTTCCCTGAGGATGCTTGAGCTCAGATCTGAAAGAAGATCTGAAAGAAGGAATTAACTAAGCAAATGCTGTTTCAATAGAAGCAGAAGGAACACAATGGTCCTGGATCAAAAGGAATGTGTTGATTTTTATACATCTTTTTAATGTGTCAGAATACACCAAAACTCTTTTTCTGCAGGCTTTAAACAGTTAAAAATCATTTCAATTTTTTAAAAGAATGAAGACATGAGAATGTTTATAGGCAATGCACCATTTTCAGGCAAATAAAAATCACATAATAATAAAAAGATTTGGATAAGGGGATGAATGATCGTTACAATAGAGCCATTAATGGATATTCTCTTTTCTCTCTCATCCTTTTTTCCTTTCTCTGTTGTTCTTCTTATGTTTATACGCGTCCCATCCCTATCATTTCTTTCTCATGTCTAGCGTGCTGAGCGGTTTCTACACTCGGTTTTGGAACAGCTCCTGCCATCTAGGGCTGGAGAAGAGGATGAAGGATGCCCTCCTCCAGGATCTCACTGTTTGTTCAAGGACCATGGCAATAACCAAGGTATGAAAATAGCCTGAAACTAAGTGCAGATGTTTTTAAGTCCAGAAAGAACTGAGGCCAAATAAAAGTCCCCCAAACAAGAAGTCAAATTCTCAGAATAAAAATTTGACCTTATACAGACTTTCACAGTGGTCATAAAAATTTGCAGACATTAATCAATTCTACACACAGCTGCCAAATTAATCTTCCTAAAGTACAACATAGATATTATCACACCAGGTTCCCACCAAGAATGATGTGCTCTGTCCACAGCATCACACATTAAGAATCTGATGACTGGATTAAAAACAAATGGGAGTGAATTCTGGAGGGAGAACTCTGGAAGGAAATAGAAAAGCCTTATCATGCTAAGGAAAAGGGACAAATCTGTAACCCAGGAGGTGCAGATAATTTAAGGAATTTTTTTTTCATCAAAGTAAAAGGAGTAGCATATTACTATTAAAAAATTTTATAGGGAAAATTGCCCAGTAAAAATAGCAAACTATTTGGGTCAAATTTTGATTTTTAATTTTATCATTTAACATATGGTTTCGATTTAAATTTGTTTTTAGGAAACCATAAGCATGATGTTAGTACATTTTCCCAAGTGGTATAAAATTTTAATGTGGCAATGCTATTCTGAGAAAGCTACTTATCTGTTCCTTAATAGAGTTTGTGTTCTAAAACTCAAAACAAATACAAGCAGTCTTTAGTTAGCGTTTTCCTTCCTAAAAGCCATACTTGTTTCATAGTGCTTTAATTTGGCCTCCATTAAAATTTTCACTGCCTCCTTTAGTTCTACTAATTATACTTTTCCTTCTATTATGCCTATATTCACCGCTTCTGTTTTGTTTCATTTTTTTTGTGGGTTTTTTAGCTGTTTTGAGGTAAGTCAACAATGAACCTGTTGTATGATGATAACTTCATAAAGAGAACAGGTCATCAGTGGCTACATCAGATGAAAACCACATTAATAATGAATAGATGCAAGCCAAGTTAGAAAAATGTGTATCTGTTGTCTACCTGTCCATCACTCTTCCCTTTAGATTGTTTTTTAATTTTATTTTGGCAGAATACTACACTCAAATTTTTTCTGCTTTCCCGCCTTCCTTTGAGCATTTCTTCCTCTCCTCTACAATGCTATAATCTATTGTCCTCCTATAGTCAGGCATTCATTCCCATCTAGGCACTTTTGTCCTGCTCTCAAACATGATTTCGCTAACGTTTTTTCCCTAGGTTCCATCCATTTTTATAATTATCACTCAATCTTCTTTCTGCCTCTGTTTCAATGTCCTTAGAGTTCACTAGCCATTCATTTTCTCTCAACTTTTCCTTATTCCTTGCTCTCACAAGAAGAATAAGGGAAGGAGGGTTTTATTGTTGTTGTTTTTTAACAGAAAATCAGTTTTTATGAAGGATTCGGAGTTCTCCTTTGATGTATAGCAAGATAGAGTGCCCTATTGAAACTGGGTATTTTTCTATATGAAAGTGCACACAAAGCTACACTTTCTTATGAAGAGAATCAGAATCTTCTAAATTGTTGAATTCTGAAAAACCAGAAAAGACCCTGAAGACCATCTAGTCTACCTCTGTTATTTTACAGTTGAGGGCAAATGGAAGCCAACAATTATTGATCCTTTTCATGTGTCAAGCTTTGTATTTTGTGTTGCCGTTGTCATTGCTGTTAATATTTTATACTTGTTAACAAATATATCCTCACGATCATCCCAAGAGTTAAATACTCAATACCAGAAATACTAAGCAGCTCCTCAGTGCCCAGTCGTAGGGGAAAAAATAGGAAACAACCATGCAAGAAGCACCTTCAATTTCCAAGTGCTTTATGCCCTGTATCATTTAATCATCACACTTCAATACGAACCTTATTGCCTCCATTTTGCAGAAAATGAAACAGAGCCTCCAAGATAAGCAGTTACTTGCCAAAGGTCACAGAGCTCTGAGGAGTCAGAGCAAGAAGCTAAAACCAGGTCTGCCTCCATCCCAAGTCCATTTTTGTTTATTTGCTTGTTTGTTTTTACCATTCAGAGCTGTCTATTCAGAATAAGCATGACCATGTCAGTTTCTCAACCAGATGCTTGGTGGTTCCCGAGTTCCCAAACCAAACAATAATTTTCCCTTCTAAATGCTGACCTTCCCAGCTTTGGCTCATGTTCCCCCTAATTATATTGGCCACTGTATCTATGCGATGACAACCTGGGGCAGCCTTTTTGTGTGGGTGTGGTATATGTTTAATAAATGCATAGGTGGTGTTAGCAAGGAGATAGAATGGAAGAAATAGGCAGTAGATTTGAGTAATTAATTTTAAGGAACCCCCTCTTTTAAAATTAATAACCATTATTGTTATTTTATTTTATTTTATTTTTTTTTAAGATTTTATTTATTTATTTGAGAGAGAGAGAATGAGAGACAGAGAGCATGAGAGGGAGGAGGGTCAGAGGGAGAAGCAGACTCCCTGCCGAGCAGGGAGCCCGATGCGGGACTCGATCCCGGGACTCCAGGATCATGACCTGAGCCGAAGGCAGTCGCTTAACCAACTGAGCCACCCAGGCACCCCATTATTGTTATTTTAAAAGATATAACCTACTTCTTATTCCACTAAATAAAAGGCTCTTCCACTCACTCTTTCGTAACTTTACTTTTAGTGATTTTTAGTTACTTTTTTCATTTTTCCTACTCTCTTCCTCTATTCCCTCACTCAATAATGTGTGATTCATCTTTCGGATCCCAGGATGTCTGTTGCTTTTCCTAAACATAACAGCAATTCACACTAATGTCCAACTCCTTCATCGGATTCTTTTTTAGAGATAAAGAATAGCAAAAACATTACTTCAGATTTAGAAGACTCTTAAAATAGATAATAGTCCTTGCAAAATACGACCTTTCAAAAACAAAACTCCACACATTCAGCTTAGGTCTTTAACTTCTTGGTAGTTAAGCATTATTAACTAAAATCCCTCATATTCATTATGCTTTTAATATTAGATCAAGACAATTGGGTTAAAAGATTTTCTCCTACTCATTCTCGATCTTAGGCTATTAAATTTACATTGGTATTAGTGTTTAATCCTGAATCTACAAACTCACTGATTTAAAAAAAGAAAAAGAAAAAGAAAACACTTACTACTTATATGACACACTTGTTATACAAGGACAGAACCTCTGATTTATCTCACCCTGGTCAAGTGGGAGTTACTCTAGGGACAGGATTTTGTTTTGATCATTTATACCTGCTACTGCTGCTATATATTATTTTTCACAACTTTCAGGAACTAAAGGTTGAGGAATGAACAAAAGAAGGAAACTAACTTCATTCATTTAACAATTTATTTCTAGAATTTGCTAAGTCAGGAACTGTGCTAGGAACTTGACTTACATCATATTATTTGTCCACACAGCAACTAAGTTGGGTTTTACTATGCCCGTTTTTAGAATGGAAAATCAAGTCTTAAGATGCTCATGCAACTCTTTCTGGACCGTACATTTAGAAAATGGTGGAGCTAAAATTTGAATCCAAGTCTGTCTGTCTCAAAAGCCCATGCTTTTTGTACTTTACTGAACTCCTTCATGCATACAAACAAAACCCATAAACGTAAATTACTTACTCTATATTGATAAACAATATAGATCCTCATACAAACCAATTACCCAAAAATGCATTACTGAATATTGTTATATAACTAGCAACTATAGTCTGAGGCACTCAATAAAATGACAAATTTATTAAAGGCTTCGGTCCTGCTGAGTCTACGTCTCTGCCACCTCATATAAATAACACAGTCTACAGTGAAATCTGTAACAGCTTGAAGGTAAAGAGTCTGCATTTACAGATGCCAGGGTTACTGCAGGAGCTAAATCCAGGCACATGTTTCCGCAAGGTAGACATAGCTTTACCCTCTGTCCTCTAAGACAGAAACTATCATCGTCACCCTCCCTTATGTTCTGGAAGACTGTGTGGCAGCAGCAAACTTACTGAAATGACACACTTTTCCCTCCAAGATAACTCCCCACTGAAAAGGGCCTGCACTGGCATTTTCTAGGATCAATTCTAGCTTAGTTGTTCTCCTCGGAAGTAAATACAGATGCATCAATTTTATTTGTTTGCTTTCATAAGGAAACCCTCCTATAAACACCAAGCTGGTGATAAGATAGTCCTGGATCTGTTCTAGTCGTCCTCTGATGCAGCTAGCCAAAGACTCAGATGAGGCACAGGTTCCAGAGAAAGGCTCCTGGAGAAGCAAACAATGTTGGATTTGAAGGAGACATAGAGAATATCTTCTTCAATACTTCAATATTTCATATGAGGAAACCAAGGCTTAAAGAGGTTAATTGACTTGCCCAAGACTGTTGACATTTATGTGGCATAGTCTTAAGATTCTTTCTACTACATCAGGTGGCCTGAGAGAGCTCAGGAGAGGATAAAGCCCAAACTGCAGGAACCCAAAAGGAAATGTTGGCCAGAGCCAGTTTAGTAAATATAGCTGATCTGATTGACATCTGGTTCCACAGAAAGCAAAAATGATTTCCATTCATTAGTAGTCCAAAGGAGTTTAAGAGTTCACATGAGATTTTTACTTTTTAATTTACTTTCATCTGTACATAAAATTTATTTTCACTCTCCTTTTGTTTGTTTTTTAATAAACTGGTTAGTTTTTCTGATCCAGGGTTTGCAGCCACATCTCTCAAGGATGTGCATTCAGTATTTGGTTTCCCTTCTTACAGAAGGCGTATAGAGAGAAAATCAATCCCCTAAGAACTAAAACTGTATCTCTTATCCCAATAAAAATCCCAATTGATGATTCTGAAAATAGGACAAATTAATCTAATGTGAAGAATACAATGTATGTTGAATCTATTCGAAATTTTAAAAATAGGTAAATGAAGAAAATTATAGCAAATAGCACATATTTTTCAAAAATGCTTTGGGATTGAAATGGACTGAATCAAGCATTTGTCTATTATGTATTCTCCAGCTTCATTTTCCACTTCTCTCCTAAATAAACATTCTGCATAATTGAAAAGCATTTTCAATTTAAATGGATATATTCATCTTTCTTAAAAACAATTTAAAGATCTTCATTTCTACATATATGTTCATCCTGCATGCTCCATTCCAATTGTTCCACTTTTCCAAAATCCATTCCATGTATCTCGTTTCTACCTCCACATTTATGTTCACTCCCATGCCCTGTCTGAATCTGAAAGACCAATCTCTTCAAATAGCCACATCCTACTCAAATGTTAGTGAGCACAAAAAAAAGATTACTTTTTTTCTACAGCCTTTCTCAAACTCTCAAACTGTAGAAACCTCTGTCCTTCAATATCAGTAGTACTTACCATTTCTATCACTTAATTGACACTTAGGAAATTCTACCTGAATTCAATAGATACAGGGAACATAGTCCATAGCATATACTTTGGCCTTTGACATCTGTCATCATTGACAGCATCTTGGAGATCATCAATATAGCTATTGTCTTTGGGGATAGCAGTAATATGAGACATCAACACAGTAAAGTAGAATCAGAAAAGGTAAGGTAAATAAGGAGCCTGCTGCTAGGAGGAAGAAAAGGTGTCTCTGGGCCAGAAATCTGATTATCTTTCTATACCCCTCCAATATTAATATCACTATGTGATTAATCAATTTTGCTTAATATTTCTCAAATCTAAATTTAGAACTTTGCCCCACTGATATCTATGTTACTCATTTAATCAGACGAAAAATATTTATCAAGCATCCACTATGTGCCAGGCACCATTCTAGGTGCTGAAGATACATAGTGAATAATTAAGAAGAATCACTGTCATATTGAAATTTATGTTCTAATGAAAGCACATAGATAAAAAGTAATAATAACAAATTATAAAATATATTAGAAAGTAATAATTTCTAAGGTGAAAAATAAATCAAATGAGGATAGAATAGTGCCTAAGGACTTCAATTTAAGAATCATCGGGTAAGACCTCACAGAAAAAATGATATTTCAAGATCTTAGCACCAATTCTACAGGGACATTCTTTTCACTTCAACTTTTTGTTTGTTTGTTTTCCCCAGGCTAAGAAAGTAGCTGCTCCCTACAGTTATTATATGTGGGTTACCTCAGTATTCCTTTTTTGCACTTCAAATCTCCAAATCTATATAACTAATTGCCTTTATTAAATTTCTTATTGAAATGTTTATTTTTTTTTCTTCTGGGCTGGAAAACTGGTACACCATAAAAACACTAATCAAAGCAAAGTTGGTATAGCTGTATTAATTACAGATGAGGTAGGCCGAAGTGAAAAAAAAATACTAGAAACCGCCATATTTTATAATGGTAATGCACTGGTAAAATATTATAATTTTAAATATATATGTACTTAATAACATGTCCTCAAACTTTATAAAGTAAAACAGAACTAAGGAAAGAACTGGGCAAATTCATAATTATTGTAGTGTATTTAACAAACTTCTCTCAGGAACTGAGAGCATAATCTAACAAAAAAATCTAAATGTTAAGATTAATTGAACAACATAAGATCAGAGTGATGGGGAAGAGGGGGCTATGGAGGAAGAAGAGAGTTAGAATCCTTTAAAATATTTAAGCAGGAGGGGCACCTGGGTGGCTCAGTTGGTTAAGTGTCTGACTCTTGATTTTCTCTCAGGTCATGATCACAGGGTCATCAGATTGAGCCCCATGTCAGGTTCCGCACTCAGCAAGAAGTCTGCTTAAATTTGTTCAGCACAGAGCGTGCTTGAGTTTCTCTCCCTCTGCCCCTAACCCCCCACACCTCAAATAAATAAATAAAATCTTAAAAAAAAAATTTAGGCAGGACATGGTAGAAAAAGGATTAGAGTTATAGCTAATGGAGATGCAGAGAAATGGTTGGAATCTGGATACAGATTAAAGGCTGAGCCAACAAGATTTCTTGACATTGGATGTAGGCTGTGAGAGAAAGCAAGGGTCAAAGATGACACCTATACAAATGAAAGAATTGAATTTCCATTTACTGAGAAGGAGAAAACTTTGTGATAGAGAAATAGGATGGGAAGTTCAGTTTGGGCATTTGAGCTTAAAATATCTTCATCTCTGTATCTATGACTTTTCCATTTCTAAATAATTTATTCCCTTAACTTAAAAGTGAAGCCCCACTGGGACACCTGGGTGGCTGGCTCATTGGTTAAGCCTCTGACTCCTGATTTTGGCTCAGGTCATGATCTCAGGGTCCTGGGAGAGAGCCCCAAGTCAGGCTCTGCACTCAGCAGGGAGTCTGCTTGAAGATTCTCTCCCTCTCCCTCTGCCCCTTCCCCTGCTTGTGTGCACTCTCTCTTTAAACTAAGTAAAAAGATTAAAAAAAAAAAAAAAGTGGAGCCCCACTGCTCTCAGTAACCCCTTACAATAGCCTTTAGGGCTTTCCTGGGTTTGGCTCCTGCTTACGGCTCTCATAGCCTCTCTCACCTCTCCTCCTGTTTTCCTTATGCTTCTGCTGAACTAATTCTGAACTAACTGCAGCTTCTTAGAACCTTTCTTTCTTCTGGTCCTTTTACACATTATTCTTTACACTTGTAATGTATCTTCCCTCTCTTTGCTTGAATATTTGGATTTGTCTTTCAGCCAAATAATCATATATACCTAGGAATCCTTTGCTGAAGACCAAATCTCGCTTGCATGCTGCCTTTTATAAACTATCACCATCCCTGTGTTTGCCATTGTTGTCCCACTTATCATACTATACTGTAACTGCTTATTTATTTCTGTTTCTCCCACTACACCAAAAATGCCTCCAGGGCAAGTAGCAAAACTTGTATGCACACTTGATACAAAAGGGTCTGATATATTGCTCAGTGCTAATAAAAGCCTGTTAAATAAATTCTCTATTAAGGTACAAAAACAATAACTGTGAGGACACCTGGCTCCCCAAAGATCGAAAAGCTTTGGTTTAAAAATCTCTTTGTGTGTTTCCTGAAAATTTAGCTTTTAAGGTATAAAGCTATCACATAACAATTGGAAAAAAAAATAAGAGGAAAACAATCCTCAAGGATTTTCAATACGATCTCACTGAAAGCCTAGTATATACACATTAGCTTTTGATTGAATATACCTTGTACCGATACTGTCCCTCCGTATGTGGATTCCTAGTAATCCCCACTAAAAACATGCAGTAAAACATTCTTCACTTCCTTTGGTCGTCGTGATGTGCAATTTTTTTTTTTATTCTCAAGCATATGAAACTAAGTAAGCTAATTATGAGTAACACTGTCAGAAGCTTTTCTCCCACAGAGAAATAAAGGATCTCATTGTCAACTGGAGTTCGAAAAACAAAACTTACTTTCTTGACAGAGTTGGTGTTCAATGTGCCTCTAGGAGAGCTGTGCAATGAGCATGCCACCCTCACTTGAAGTCACAGCTGTCTTATCTTTCTGGCTACGCACTTCAGGATAGGGTGTGCCAGCTAGATTTTACCTAGCTGGCCAATTTTTCTCTAATTCCGAGAATCTGTAGTTACCTACTCCCTCAGATGTGGAAAAAAGATAAATTTAAAAACAAACAAACAAGCAACAGTAGACACTGAAGGAAGGGGCCTACACATCTGAGTCCTAAGTTTTGAAGAAATCTTGAAATATAACTTTTTTTTTTTTTCAGAAAAAAAAAGACTTTCAAAACTGGTACATTAATTTTTTCATCGAATTCATAACTCTGGTAATGTACGTGAAGGGGAAAAAGGAATAAATGTTATCCAGAAACTAGACATAAACCTTCTGTTCTTGAAAACATATATAGCTATGCTTCATAACTATTTTGCCTTTTTAATGTATATAATTTCAAAAGCAAACAAAAGGTCTGTATCAGAATTGCTATATGCTTTTTGTTACATCCCCGCTTCCGGTAAGAATTGTACAGCTGCTAGAGATGCTTTCCTCGTGTGCTTCATAGCAAACATCTCCAAAATCCAACATTCCTTTGAGGCTGGTGTTCAGTTTTGTGTTAGAAAGCTCAATAGGGGGGAGAGAAAGAGGCAAGACAAGCTCTAATTGAAGAAATCCATCTCGTAAGAATCTCTAACAAGAAGAAAAACAGGTGTGTTGCTAAGCAAAGTATTTTTTCTCCTGCCCTATTCATGCCCTTTTCAAACATCTCATTTATGAGTCCAAAGCAGCTGTCGCTCGCTGCACTACTTTGTAAGCCAGAGCTCCCCTATTCATTCTCGCCCTGCTCCTTGGAGATCTCTAAGTGATAGATGGTTTTTTGTTCTCTCCTTAACATACGAGAAGCATATTACCGATACATAACGTGTTAAGTGGAATGTAAAGATCTTAAATTTTACATACAAATTTTTTCAGCAACATACACTTATTTAAAAAATAGATGTTTAGTAAAAGATATAAAGTCACTGAAAGAGGGGGAAGATACAGGCTTTAACCATAAAGATTGTACAAAGGCAAGAAGGATGGGAGTCGAAATTTATTAATATTTGCCCTAATGAACCTTGAAAGGAAACTGGAGGAGGAGACATGGGGAAGCAATGATCAAGAAATAGAGGCTGGCACAAAGCATCCCTCTATGTGGACCAAGAATTCTCTGTGCTCACGTAAGCATGGATCACATTTCCCTTTAATTTGTTTTCTAATTTTATCCTTCAAGATATTTTTAACAGATTGCCTATAATAAATTGTTTGGCCCCTATCAATTTTCTGCATCAAGGCAATCACATATTATAAAACAAATGGTAGAAATAAAATTTTAAATTACATTTAGATGTTTTGGATATGCTGTGTTTATCAACATTCAAATTCCATTAGGAAAAGTGGTATAAGCATATTAAAAGGATTTTAAACCCCAAAGTTCTTGTCAATTCTAGTTTTCGGTCAAAGGCAATGCTTATTAGAATTACCAAAAAATTTATTAAACCCATAATAAAAAGAGATCTCAGGCACTGAACCCAAAATTGACTTGCTTGTGTTCTGAATTAAACAGTTCAATCAAGTTGTACAAGATCTGCTAAAGCAATACTTGATCAGAACCGTCATTTTATTATGCCAAATACAGCAAAAATCTATAGGTCAGTCATGGGACTGTTTGCCTTATATTTTTTGGAGAGGTTTGAAACCCTTAACTGAATCCTACATTTAATCATCCTGAAATCACAAGGTATATCTGCTGATCCCTATTGCAATTTAAAATAAAATTCATTTTCTGGTGTTCCCTGTGAGTTTGCTTCAGGCTTGACTAAGAGATTTATGAATAGCATTTACTGTTTGTTTGACGACCATTTCAGTGCTTCTAATCCCTGTGGGTGATTTCCACAAGGCTGCAGATGTGTTGGGAAGTGGGGAGGAGTGTGGATAGTAGAATGATTTCGTGCAGCAAAACACAGCACCCTCACACTCGAAGCCAAAACAAATATTGTGAGAATGAAATAACTTCCTGGATTCAAGTAGCACATTTGATATGAAAATACAAGCATGTCTGAAACCTGCCATTTCCAATATTCCTGCTGCATCCTACGTCTGGAGAAAGTGCCCTTATCTAGCAGACATGAAATCGCATGGTGAGTCCTCTTTTATTTGTGGACTTACCTTGGACAACAGTCAATCTGACTTTGCTAAAAGTGAATGGTTTCCTCAGTTGGAAGTTAGTGTCCAGGAACAGAGAATGATGGCAGTATTCCCCAACCAAGGTTTTTGAGTATTTATTGCATTAAGAGAAGTGGAGGAACCCAGTAGCCATGGAAGGAAATAGGGCTGTGTCAACAGGGTAGAAGATTGACAGCCTGCAACACCCAATAGGAATAAGTTACCTCTCACTCCCCTGAAATTTAATGTTCTCTGAAATTTTCAACGATGCTGATAATGCCTTCCTTCTCTAAAGCTTCTCCTGCCTTGGCTTCTGGGACTGACTCTTCCCTGGTATGTTTCCTACCATTTTAGTCCTGCTTCTCTCACAGACTCCAGCTGTTCATCCCCTCAATAAATGTTCCCCAAAGTGCTGTCCATTTGCATCAGAATCCCTGGATACCAATCAGAAGCCCAGAAAGAGAAAAAGGAAATAGGAAAGCTGTACTTTCCCTTGCTACCTAAGTGGGATTCTTATACACAAGAAAGAATCTCTTCAGAGCTCTTGCCCCTCCATGTCTCACCTTTCTTCACTCACTTCTTGGACAATTACATGCATGATGTCTCCTTCCAGCTGCCACTTACGTATTTATGGATCACAAATCTCTCTCTCCAGTCTATAATATTCTCCTGCTCTCTGGATCGACTTTATCAAAATTCTGCTACATATCTCCACTTATATGTCCCACAGAAATTATTCTCAACACGCACATACACACACACAAAATAAAATTTTTGCTCATGATTCACAATCCTTATCTTGGGTGTTGGCAGTGATATACCCATTTTCCCCATTCACAAACCCAGAAGTAATTCCAGACCTTTCATCACTACATTTATTTATGTATCAAGTCCAGCTAATTCTCTTTTAATAATCTGTACTTTGTTCTGTATTCAAGTTCAGAATTTCATGGATTCATTTGGATTTGTGAAGTGCCTTTATAACTAGTCTCACAGGCTTCAGCAAGAGACATCATAATATAGTAGCAAAAGCAGTTGTCATTTCCTCTTTGTATGACCTTGGGTACATGATTTAATTTTCCTCCTTCTTGGGTAATAACTATTAAAGCAGTTAAGCAGGTAAAACACCTGTCACAAGACCTAGAAAGAATAAACATGAAATACTTGCTACTTTGACTCCTTCAAGGTAGGGAAGACGTCATACTGTCTTCAAATGATTCTTCCAAAATGCAAATCTTAATATATGCAATGTGCAGATAGTCATGTTATTCACCTCCTTATAAATCTCCAGTGACTGTTCACAGAAAGCTAAAAATTATTAGTGTGACATTCAAGGCCCTTCATTTTCTACTCCTCCTGCCATTTTTTCCTCAGGCTTCCATGACCCGTCTTGGCACCAATTACTTCTGGAATGCCATCACTAATTTAAGAATTAGTTTAATCAAGCAAACTAAATTTACTTGTGCGTGGTGAAGGTTATCTCTGTTGTCTGCTGCCCCCTGCCAGCCACTAAAGAGAAAAGCCAGTGCTGGCTCACACCCGAAGGGACACATCTTTGTAATTAATCCCAAGTAATGATATGCCTGTAAAATGTATTTGATGTATAAAATGTATAAAAATGTATTTGAACATCTAAGGCTGGTTTTACGCATAATTTTCAAAGTGACATGAGCTGAGTAGCAGAGTGAATTTACAACCAGGCTTTCCATGCCATTTAGCACCCTTCTAATGACGAAATTCTGTCACCACTGCCTCAGCCTTCATCAGAGTTCTGTCTATTCATTTCACTCAGATCAGGACTCAGAAAAAAAAAAAAAATCCACTTTTCTTTACAATGCACCCCCAGTGCCTATTCACTTAAAGGCTAGCCCTAGGATAGACAAGAATGTTCATTTTGAAAGATTCTGTCTTTGGAGTTTGTTTCCAGAGGAGCTCTTGAAAGCCTTTTGTAGCTAAAGAGACCACTGTTCAAAGAGAAGTATTAAAAGCCAGGCAAGCCCACAGACTTCTCATTTCCAAAGCGATCATGGGATTATAACCTACAGGGCAAATTTGGTGACTCATGTACAACAAGTTACATGTAATCTTCTTTATCATTCTAAGGTAGAAAAAGATAGGCTAATATAAAAATTAAGTGGAACCAAATTTTTTTTTTTTGCCTATAAGATTTTAGTTTGTGTTTTTAAAATACCCCCTTAACTTATTTGAATTTATGGTGGCACCAGATGGGACTAAATATATACTTCACATATAAGCAGCATGGAATTTATTGTATTAAAAAGAATTCTAGATTTTCCTTGGGAGAGATTCTGATCACTAAAAAGTATATATATTTTTTTATCCTGGTGTTGTGAACATAAATGCCCATGATCCATAATCTATTGATAATAAATGTATTCAATAATCCATCTTTCACAGTCCAATAGAAAGTTTATATGTTTTCTTCCTATGATATCAGTATACCAAAATGCTTAGTTTCATTGCTCATGTAGCAATGTAGTATTTATAAATATTAATCTATGCAATTTACATTTCTCATCCTCCCAAATTCACCCCCAACCCCCTATTAAAGCTACTAGGCTATTTTCTGCTTATTTCCTCAAAAGAAGGTTGTGAGGAGCAGAAGTCAGGGAAAGGGAAAATATTAATATTCTTCCAAGTTTTGTGTCTGAAATAACAAATTCCTTAAAGGAATAAGAAAGCAAAGACAATCTATTTGAGGAGGGCAAAAAAAAAAAATTTTTTTTTTAAGATTCTGTAGGCAAGAGGTGGGGAGACTGGAGGGGAAAGAAAGGCAGAGGAAGGATGAATGACAATATAGATGAATATGGGTCACAGATAAAGAGTTTCTGAAACCTGCCTCCCCAAGAAGACAGTATTACTAGAGATTAGTGTATGAGATCCAAGAGCAAAGAAAGCCAGTGTGTCTTCCCTGGGAAGAGTCCTCACAAGTGGGCATGGTTGGGCAATGTATCTGGGTAGACCGGGCCTATGTCACGATGTCACTAAAAAGGCATGAAAATAGTGGAATGATTCTTGTGTCACCAAGTAGGGCCCAGAAGAAGCAAAGATGTAACCAAGACTTAAAGGGACCAGGCAAACAGGCCCAAGGGACAATTCAGCATGATCTTCAGAAATCAAAGATCAAGGCTCAAATGGGACAACTGACATCTCACTAGATTTTTGTATGGGCAGGCAATATCCACTTTGCACCCTCCCAATCTCAAGGAAGTCTGTTAAGTAACTATCACTTTGTTCCCAGAATTTAGATATCTATCCTGGGCAGAGGATTCTGAAATTGGTCAAGATTAAGTTTTTCCCACTGGAATGAAGTGGGTGTTTGAAATAAAAATCAGGCTAAATTAGGAAAAAGAAAATATGTGGACCAATTTTTTATAAACGTAAATTTTCAACCCATTTGGTTTATTATCCATTCATTTAAAGCTATTTAATATTCTCAGGGCACCTGGGTGGCTCAGTAGGTCAAGCTTCCAACTCTTGATTTTGGCTCAGGTCACCATCTCAGGGTTGTGGGATGGAGCCCTGCATCCAGCTCCCCGCTCAGTGTGGAGCCTGCTTCCCTCTCCCTCTCCTCTCACCCTCCCCCCACCCCGCCCCCATACTCTCACTGGTGCAGACTCTCTCTCAAATAAATAAATAAATAAATTCTTTTTAAAAATCTATTTAATATTCTCATTCTTCATCAGAACTCATCATCATTAGGGTCCCCATGTACATTATTTGTCATTAAGGACTAAATTCTTATTGATCACATACTTTGTGTCAGATATTGAGGTTATGTTGAATTAGATTGCATGAGAGGCAAATTTTATGCAATGAAGTGTGTTTCCAATTTTTAGGAGATTAAGGGAGAGAGTAAGATAGGTAACAACATTCTTGCAGAAGTCTCTCAGTATATAACTATACATTTCTTACTGAGTATCAGAAGAAAGAACATATAGCCAGTTTGAATGGCTTCAGAAGACTGAAATGATTGAACATATGAAGCAAATATAATTAGCAGTGCCACAGCTCATGAACCTGTGAGAAAGGACTCATGGAGTCCAACTCATTGATCCAATTTTCACACAGATATATATTTTGAGTTTTTAAAAATGCTGGAAGTATTTAAAAGTTTGAACCACTTATTAAGCACCCAAAAAATACATCAAGTTCAACTTCAGAACTGATAATTAGAATAATACTCTACCTTAGATCCCACTGCTGCTCTCCATCTCAATATTCTTAGATACTTCAAGATGTTCAATGTGTTAAGAATGAACAAAAACCTCAGGTAGGCTGGCACAGTTTGCAAGTAAGACTCACAAAGGCTGCCTTCTCTTTTTAGCTTCAGACTCTTTTCTTCCACAAGGGGGAAAAAAAGATCTATTTGACACATTTCTCAAGGATTCTTTTATTCTGTCACTTTTCAAGCAGAGAGTAAAAAACACCTTTCCTCTTCCCCTACTAATATATTTTGTGATTTTTCCATCAGCCTAGCAACTCCGAAAATCTGCTGAAAGTTGCTTTAGTGCACCCACGTAGGAAAGTACATTTTTCTCCTAAAAGGGAAAAAAGTTCATTTTGCTGTGAAAATATATACATTATATATATAAATACACACATACACACACACACACATCTTCGATATAAAACTTACAAGAATATGTATTTTAACATGTAAGGATATAAAGAAGAATAATTCAAGAGATCTTGGGTTGTGAAAACACAAAAGGAAAGACTATATCCCAAATTATATGTTTTGATAGATATCTGTATAATATCAAATAGCATGAAACTCAAATTTTTTAAGTGAGATCATCTAATTCACCAAATGATGTATCCAAACCATAAAACTATTTAAGGCTCAGAGTTAGGAACAGTTTAGTTAACATCATAGCAAAATGGCTTAAAAATCACACTAACACAAAGAACAAAATATGATCCTTTGGTGAAATATTAACAGGAACATATTAATAGTCTTATAACATATGGGATTCTTTCTGGTACAAAGCAATTAGCAAAGAGTGGGGAAGGAGAGTGTAAAGCAGAAGCAATAAAAATGCAGAAGTTTGCTATAAAGAAGAAAATATTTTTAAACTCATTGCTAAAAGCACACTGTGAATTTTAAAAGAATATGAAAGATCAATCCACCCTATATGTAGATCTTTAAAGCCCATGTGTTAGAGGAACACTAGATTCCCTTAGCTATCTCAAAAGTCCTACCCTTTCATTGTTGTTTTATTTCATCAATCTAATCAAAATGTCTTGTGACAAGATGCAAATTTTGATGAGTCCTATTCCTTTTAACTAGATGATACTAATAAATTTTCTAATAACGAATGAAATGTGAAGAAGTGCAAATAACAGATTTTGTAAAAATATGGCATATTTTATACAACACGGAAATAATTTCCAATGGCTCAGCTCCTTAACCTTTTTGTTCTCCAGTACACAACCATAGCCTTTTTGCAATTTATAATTCTGAAAATATTATTTATAACTCATACATCCTATTGATGTTACAAAAAAAAAAACCCTTTATTTAACCCACTCTAACTTTTTAAGTAAATTATTCACAAGTTTCAATATGTTCAATTATTATCCTTACAAATTGTATTTCAATTGCATGACTAATCTAAAACTGAACAACAATGAAAACATAGCAGTGAGCCAAGAAGTTAAGTAACACTGGTAACAATTATAATCTATTCCATCAAAATAAGAAATGTCATTGATCCTTCTTCCTCCAAAGCTATAAATACTAAATACTAAAAAATTAACAAATCAAAATCTACCACTTTTACTACATGAGTGATTATTATGGTTTAGACTTATTATAAGAAAAATATAATGCCTTCAAAACTTCCCAAATTTAATGGCACATGTAGCTTTGAAAGACAATGAAACACTAAAATCTTCTCATTAATCAGACCATAAGAAAAGAAAACTAGAAAAAAAGAAAAGAAACAAAGCAAACTAAATAACCTTACTGTATCATTGATAAAAATACATATAAAATATGGGATGCCTTGGCTCAGTTGGTTAAGCATCTGCTTTCGGCTCAGGTCATGATCCCAGGGTCCTGGGATCGAGTCCCACATCAGGCTCCTTGCTAAGCAGGGAACCTGCTTCTCCCTCTGCCTGCCGCTCCCCCTGCTTGTGCTCTCTCTTTCTCTCTCTTTGACAAATAAATAAATAAAATCTTAAAAAAAAAACATATAAAATAAGAAATTCAAAATATATTTCCCAGCTCTACCATAGCAGATTAACCAAAGTAATTAGTAGTTAAATAGAGAAATACTAGTCATTGTACCATTTAGAGTAACCTCTTTCTAGGTAATGAAAATAATACTCATATATATTTGGAAGCAAAAATATATACTTAAATCAATGTTTCAACATAAGGACACACTCTAACTTTTAATTTTTCAAAGTTATTTCCCTAATTGAACACATATGTAATTATTTCCAAATACCTAATGACATATTAAAATGATTGTCAAAAGTTTTTTACAGTTTCATTTTTGAGATTTTTTTCTCATAGCAGATTACTGTTTGAATCACCTTCATTAATTCTATATAATATATAATTTTTCTATAAAAATTCTATATTTTTTTTAAATTCTATATTTTTCATTGGCTGTGCATGCAAGAAATTCTGCATAAGAATCCAGTTGACTTGAGAGGCACCTGGGTGGCTCAGTCAGTTAAGCACCCGACTCTTGGTTTCAGCTCAGGTTATGATCTCAGGATCCTGAGACTGAGCCCTGAGTCGGGCTCTGTGCTCAGCAAGGAGTCTATTTGAGACTCTGTCTCTCCCTCTCCTTCTGCCCCTCCCCCTCTGCTCACGTCTCTCTCTCTCTCTCTCTCTCTCTCTCTCTCTCTCTCTCTCTGCCCCCCTCAAATAAATAACTGAATCTTTAAAAAAAGCAGTTGACTTGAAACTCTAAAGTGTTAATTTTTCTCAGCTTGACAAGTAAACATAAAATTCTGCTTTTGGTGCCTATTGAAATTTTTGATAGAAAATAAAACATAAAAATGTTTACATCTTGCTCCAGGCAATTCTGAATCAGTTCAGTTGTTCATCAAGACCCGAAAATCCCCAGAACCCCAGATGAGTAGTCTATATCTAGATGACAAAGTTAAATACAAATGTTTAAAAAGAGGCAGTCTGTTGAGATACGACAACAAGCTATTGATATTGATCTATGCTTTATATCATAACAGTTAAAGACTAATTGCTATAGTACTTCATTGTTACTCACAGGTGTTCTGAGAAACCTTTTTCAAGTGGAAATTCTAAAATTTAATTTCTCATAATATAGTACAACAAACATCTCAAGACAAGACCTACATTCAATTTACATTTTATTTGATAAGTAATAGAACTTACATTGATCACATAAAAGCAAATCTACCCAGGTGGATGAGCAATAATATTGTATGACTAGAGCTATAACAGCTACAACTCACCCAATTTCCCAAACCAGATAGGAATTTTCTCATATTTATAGCTGCTCCTGAGCCCCTAAATCCCTAATCCCCACGTATAAACTATCCCTAAGTCCTATTGATTCCGCCACCCTAATGATACTCCAATCCATCCATTTTTCTCTATTTCTGCTGCTATTGCTTTATTTTAGTCCTACATTACCTCTTGCCTGCAGTACTGCAATTGCCTGGTCTCCATGCCTCCCAATTTCCACTCCTCCTGACGTTGGTGTCCCAATTTTAGTCAGAGTGAGTTTTGTCTGACCCTTGTTCTCTCCTTCAGTTTTTCTCTACTCCCTACAGTAGCCACATCCCCAGAACAGAATACAATAGAGTACGAAGCACCTATGGTCTGATTGGTCTTTTTAGTTTTATTCTCCCTAAAGCTCTCTCATCTTATATTCCGTTATTTTAAAAACTACCAGTTTCTTGAACATACCAGAACACTTCACGCTTCCCAGTTTAGATTACATCCTTTGCCTATAGAATTCTTCCCTCCCTGTTCCATTTCACCCACAGCCATCTATCTGGGAACTAAATTTACTCACAACTGCTCAGGTAATCCAGAGGAGAAGTGATCATGCATTTCTGGTAATGCCCACTGTGCCCTGTACATATGGCTCCCACTGCTTCCATAACTCGTTACTGCATACTTACATGTTTTATCTCCCTGTCAGTCTTTGTGGATGGAGACTGTGTCATACTCATCTTTGCACCCTCAGCACCTGGGACAGTGCCTGGATTACAGCACTGAATTAATGTTTATTGAATGAGCCACTGAATCCATAATACGAAAGTTTATTCTCTTTCTGAGGTGAGATCTTTGTCACATTACATAGTGAAATACCTCTCAGAACTATAGATTAGCTTAATAGTGATACTGGCAGTTCATAAACTGCCTTTCTTTTCTTTTCTTTTTTCTTTTAATTTTTGAGCAGACATCACTACCAAGTTAAGCCACATAGCAAAGTCACAAAGTGAACAACATTTAACAAGGTTTTGCCATTTGTCTTTGAGAGGCCTGTGCACACATAGTCCAAAGCAAAGCACTTGTTATTTTTCTGATATCATTGATGACTTCAATTCTATGCTACCTAAATTAAAATATCCTCTGCCTCATCTTACCTACTTCTTAGTACTTAAATATAATGATACCTTCCTGAAGGCTTAAAATATGGTAAAGAGTATTGTGCATTCTAGAAAGGGATCAGGAAATCTGTGTCCCAGTATTAGCTTTTTCTCACATAAACATTGCTATTTTGTCAGCTTGCAACCTATAAGGTACCTAGGGGGAAAAAATACTGACAGGACACCTTTAGGAGCTTTATAAAACATTTTTAAAATATTACTGAAGGTCACAAAAAAAAGGTGGTTTAAATGGAAAAAATATATTCTCACATATGAAACTTCATAAAAATATCAATCATCCTTAATTTATCTACAAATTTCATGCATTACCAAACAAAATCTCATAGAACTTTTTTTTCAAGATTTTGTTTATTTATTTGAGAGAGAGTGTGCACGCACATGGGGGGTGCGTGGGGAGGGGTAGAGGGGGAGGGACAAGTAGACTCTCTGCTGAGCAGGGAGCCCAACATGCAGCTTGACCCCAGGAACCCGAGATCACAACCTGAGCCTAAAGCAGATGCTTAACCGACTGAACCACCCAGGTACCCCAGAACTTTTTTTTTTTTTAGTTAGTCATCAATTTTTTGGCCTATTCATATTTAAAGGTATAATTGTCCAGACTCAGCAGCTGCTTTTTTACAATAAAATTCTAGCATACAGAGTAATTCCTGGATTAAATCAGGGTTATTTTTATACAATTTTACCATGTGTCCAGACTGCCCTCAAATTGGTAAGAGACAATAAGGGAACAGCAGAAAAGTTAGTACATTGTTACCTTAGTATATAATCTAGGTTATACTACCAAGACCAGTGAGTAGTTCAGGCCAATCTTCATCATCCATATCAGCGTACAGTATAGAATGTTGTTTAGCAGCCTCCTTGATCCTTGCAGAGATTGAAGTGGACATTGCCACTGCTCCATCAGCTTCCCTACATACCCTGTTTCTCCAGTGATTGACGGTTTCCCAGTGAGCAGATGGTGCTGATGGCAAGGAGTGGGGTGGAGGGTCATAGAACTTTTGTGGAATCTGAGAAGCTGATCCTAAAATTCATGTCAAATAGATAAGGGTCAAGAACATCTAAGACAATTTAATTGAGAAGAAGTTTTGATAAATCTGTTTTAGCAGATGTCAAGACTAAATATAAAACCATGGTAATTATGACGGCTGGCGGTGATGCTAAGGTGAGGAACCAAAAAAAAAAAAAAAAAAATCAATAGAACAGAATATAGAGCTCAGAAACAGTCCTACGCATGTATGGACACTTCATATATGATAGAGATGGCATTGAAAGTCAGCAAAGGAAGAATGGACTATTCAATAATGCTGTTGAGACAATGGTTATGTGACCATATGAAAAAATTCAATGCCCACCTCATATTATAAATACAGAAATAATAAATTCTAGGTACTTCAAAATCTTAAAAGCAGAAATTTTAATGCACCTAGAAGAAAATACACACGAATATATTTATGGTTTCTGATCAGGGAAGATTTTCTAAAATAAGACAACAAAGCACAAAATGTAGTGAAAACAACTAAGAATTTTATCTTCATTAAAAATAAAATGTTCTGGGGCTCCTGGGTGGTTCAGTGGGTTAAGCGTCTGCCTTCAGCTCAGGTCATGATCCCAGGGTCCTGGGATCCAGCCCCACATCGGGCTCCTTGCTCAGCAGAGAACCTGCTTCTCCCTTTCCCTCTGCCTGCCGTTCCGCTCCCCCTGCTTGTGCTCTCTCTCTCTCTGTGTCAAATAAATAAAAATAAATTTTAAAAAATCTTTAAAAAAATAAAATAAAATAAAATATAATTAAATGTTCCAAATATCAAAAGACACCATAAACAATGACTTCTGGAAAATGTATCTAGTAAATAAATAAATATGAATATGTACAATGATGTTAGTATAAGTGTACTCACTAAAGTATTGTTTATAATAGTGTAAGAGTTTCCATAGATGCCCCAAAACCAAGAACAATATGACAAGAGTCAAGGCACTGGGCCACTAATATCTGCATGGTCCTGCCATCATTAGCCAGTCACCACCTTCCTCTCAGACACTTAAAAGAAGAGATGGAAGATGCCTGTAAGGAGAATTTCACTGAAGAGGGAGTTTCCAGTTAGTGAGGGGAAGATACTCTCAGCACACCCTTCAAAACAAGGGAGCGGGACGCCTGGGTGGCTCAGTCAAGCGTCTGCCTTCGGCTCAGGTCATGATCCCAGGGTCCTGGGATCGAGCCCTGCATTGGGCTCCCTGCTTGGTGGGAGGCCTGCTTCTCCCTCTCCCACTCCCTGTGCTTGTGTTCCCTCTCTTGCTGTGTGTCTCTCTGTCAAATAAATAAACAAACTTAAAAAAAAAAAAAAAAAACAAGGGAACTACTGGCAAAACTTGACATGTGTTCTCTGGAATTTGAAGGACATAGGGACTGGTGTGCAATGTGCACATGAGAAGTTTAAGTGGAAGGGGCTGATTGTGGTCCAACTTCACAAGAGAAAGCTTTGCTGGTATCAAAGCTTTGCTGGTACCTGAGCTTGCAAAATCTGGTGAAGCAGTCCTGAATATGTGTATTTATAGGTAATCTGGAATAAATTGTGTCACTTCACAATTCATATGTTGAAGTTTTAACCCCCAGTACTTCAGCATGTTACTGGACTAGAAAGTTGGGTCTTTAAAATTACAATAGATTGTAATAAAATATGACTGGTGTCTTTATAATAAAAGGAAATTTAGACATAAACACACACAGAGGGAAAATCATGTGAAGACACAAGAAGAAGGTAGTCATCTACAAACCAAGGAGAGAAGCCCCAGAAGAAAGCAACCTTGCCAATGCCCTGATCCCTCTCTTCCAGCCTCCAGAACTGTGAGAAAAATAAACCTGTTATTCAACCACCCAGTCTGTGGTGCTCTGTAATGGCAGCCCTAGCGAACTAAGACACTATGGTACAGATGCAGACCCTATGGACGTGAGCTGATTTTGGTTTGTCTTCATAAAGACCCCTCTCAAGAGTACTATTTAGATGGGCAAAAGTCCCCAAGGAGCAGGGGAGGGAGGAAAGTAGGGAGTTATGAGCACCGAGAAAATTGAGTCGGGACAACTCTAACAGTGTGGAATTTTCTAATAATCCACAAAAGGATCCTACAAAAGAAAAAGGAAGTTTTCCAACTGCCATGCACAGCAAGTATCAATGTTAGATTTTAACTGTACACGTTGAATGAAACCCTTTCTGCCCTCTTAACTCTCCTTCCTCCCCTAAGTTCCTGACTCTAGGGTAGGGGTGGGGTGAAATTAGCAGAGTGGGAAGCAGGTGGAGAAGAAGTAGAGAAGGTAGCCACACCATCCTTTCTCATTACAGGTTGCCCTGTCTGAAGGAAACCTAATCTGGGGAACAGAGGTGCTTTAAATTTGATGAAGATTAGAGATGGGGTAATAGAGTGGCAGGACTTTCTGCAGCCATCAGTAGAAAGTGATAGGAAACACTAAGAAAACAGTCCAGGAGTGAATCCAGAGGTAGGAAAATACACCAAACTTGAGAGAGTGAGTTTAAAGAGGAGTGGTAAGAAACACTGAAGATACTTCCTACAGCAACTGGGCAAATATATAGCTCTAATAAATTAGTTGGACGGGTTAATTAGCAGAAGTAGTACAAATGACCAATATAAGAGATTCGTTATATAATGATTGAGACCAACATCCTTCCAGCTCACAGAACTACTGCACCGAACACTCTGCCTCCATACTCTTCTCTTAATTCACACAGTTCTTCATTCTTTATTCACTCACTCCATAAAGAGTTTTTGAGCATGTCCTATGTGGCAAGCACAATGTCAGGCTCTGTCGATGCAATGGTGCACGAGCCACACCCTCCTTGACTGCAGAACGTGGCAATTAGACGGGATTACTGTTACTACTTCACAAGTGATGATGCAGAGGATACAATAAGTCACTTGCTCAAGCCTCTGAGACAGCAAGGAGGGCATGCCGGCCACTCTCAAATCCAGGATTGCTGAACTGACACCCTGCGTTCTTCCCACTCCACACTTGGATTCTCATTCACCTTGAAAAATGATTATAACTGAGTATCGGCGGTGCCCTCCTACACAATAGTATTGAAAGGCCGAGGAAGAGTTTGTTCCGGGCCATGAACTCCCTATGCATTCTCAGGTGTATAAATTCTTATTACTAAGGATAGTTTCTTCATCTATATAATAGGTTGTTTGGACTAAATAATTGTTAAGCCTTCTTCAAATTCTATATGTTAAATTCTAAAATTTGTATTTCACAAATTTATAAAATCTGACAAATTGATGCAAATATTAACAATAAAACTTTAACTTTATAGTTATTGTTATTAGGGCCACAAATTTCATTAGAACTGAGACAGGGAGACACAGTGAAGTTACTATTTATAACATTATATTACAAAATGAGCGTGCAGTTTACGTCAGTTTAAAATTCGGAACCAATATAAAGATATATTATTATTATGTCCTTGTAGCCCATTAAAAACATGAAATTATATTGACTGCATTATTCTAAGGCTGTTAATATTAAGATTATATGTTGTCTTTAGCCAAAATCATTTTGATGATTATTGCTGCCATTGCAAACATTCTTTTAAAACTCTAAATTTCTGTTGTTATTATAGCTATAACTATGATTATGATTATTATTAGTCCTTTCCATGGCATAAATTGAAGATCTTGGCTACCAAAGAAGAAAATTTTCAACTTTTGTTATATAAACTTATTGTTATTCTCTGAAGCCTGTAGAAATGTGGCACATTGGAAGGTCTTATACTTAGAATGGATGGTTATACTTTTGTTCCCTTGATAATCTAAACATGCTAAAGAAACAAAAATTAAACAAAACAAAAACCTAATTATTTATGGAGCACATTTTTTTCCTTTTTTCCGACTCACCAGCCCCCTTCCCACCCCACAATAAAGTTAATGATACAAGGTAATAGCTATATAATAAATAATTACTGAAGATATTAGTAAGCAGATCGCTCAGAAAGAATATATACTCCAGGGAACGCTAGCTCATCACCTAATTTAGTACCAGTGGTTTAGGAAAATTCATTCGGCCTCTCTATTTCTCATTCATTCATCAATGCTTAGTTCATTCAACAGTATTAACTCATTATCAAAACAGTGTGCTTAGCCATGGAAATATGGAGAAGAATAAAATAGAGTTTTTCTTGGTTTAAGAAGGTTACTCTAAGGCAGAGAAATATAAAAGTACAATGTTATGATTGCTTTAATACAAGTGTATCATTTCTGAAAGTAAATGTTACTAGTACCACTTCTGTGAGTATGAGGACATTTAGGAAAAACAAGAGAAAATAACTGAACTTGCTCTTAGAAGATGAGGAGAATTTTCTACATGAAAGCAGAGAAGAAAATTCTGGACAGAGGGAAAAGAGGGATGAAGACATGGTATTGTCCAAAAATAATAGTCCAGAAATAAAAATTTGAGCTTAACTGGCATATTGGTCTGTTGCAACTGCCATAACAGCATATCATATACTGGGTGGATTAAATTATAGAATTTTATTTTTTCAGTGTTCTAGAGGCTAAAAGTCACAGATTGGGAGCTAGCTAATTTGGTTCTTGGTGAGAGCTCTCTTCCTGGTTTATAATTGGATGTCTTCCAATTGTGTCCTCACATGGCAGAGAGAGAAAGAGATTTCTCTCTTTTCTTCTGATTTGGCCACCAATCCTTTGGGATCAGGGCCCTTATGACCTTATTTAACTTTAACTACCTCCTAGAGGCCCTACCTCCAAATACAATCACATTGGAGGTTAGGGCTTCAACATATGAATTTGTGGTGGGAGGGAGCCCAATTCAGTCCATGTCACCTGGAATGAGAGAAAAGCAGTAGATACTATCACTCTAAAACAAAACTGAAGCCAGATTCTGAAAGGTTTAGATTCCATTTTTATTTAGCTAGATTTGCCAATTAGGTAGACTTGGCATAGCTGAATGGTTTAGAGGAATGGAAAGTCTAGTCAGAGGTAGACAAATAGGGCAGAGAATGGAGTTTAAGGAGATATGAAGAAGGCAAAGGCAGTGGGACAAGATCAATTGTGCCTGGTTTGTGAGAAAGAGACACTGAGGATTCCCAGTTACTAGTTTGGGAAATGGAAGGATCAGTGGTGATGCTTTTAAGTGAAACAGCAAATACCAGATAGGAGCAAAATTGAGAGCCAGAAAGGGAGATGCTGAACACCTTTGAATATGACGACTCTGAGGTTTGGAATTTAACAGATCAGAATCTTACATACAACTGAAAATACTACTCTGGAGATTCCAAGAGAAGAGGATGGAAGACAGAACTCTGGGGTATAACTGAAAAAGTATAAAGTATAATCAAAAAAGAGGAACTTGGGGAGCCTGGGTGGAGCAGACAGTTGAGTGGCCAACTCTTGGTGTCGGCTGGGGTCATGATCTCATGGGTCCGGGATCGAGCCCCATATTAAGCTCTGTGCTCAGTGCAGAGTCTGCTTGAGTTTCTCTCTCCCTTTCCCTCTGTGCCTCCCCCCACCCAGCGTGCTCTCTCTTTCTCTCTCTCTCTAATAAATAAATAAATCTAAAAAAAAAAAAAAAAAAGGAACTTAAGGAAACTAATTTGAAGGTCCTGAGTGGTAGGGAAAGACCCAGAGAGAGTTGTGGCATGAACATCAAGTGAGAGCACAGTTTTAAGAATGCCATCTATCTCAAATGCCCTGGAGCTGTTGTTACATAATACACAGAGGGAGAATTGGCCATCAAATTCTTCAATTAGGAGCGGTTGCCCCCTTTATAGAGGGAAGTTTCAGCACAAGGGTAGAGGCAGAATTTCCACGCAGGTAAAGTCTGGATGTATCTTACTCACCATGGTATCCCAATAACCACCCATAGTACCAAGCATATGCTCAATAAGTATTTGTGAAGATAAAGTTAAATTAGAAACTGAGGAATGATTTATAAAAGAAAAAGAGAAGTGAATGTCCCAGTTCTAAAGTAGAAGTAAAAAAAAGATTCATACTTAGAGAGGAAGGAAGAATCAAAGAAAAGTTTTCTTTTTTTATTTTACAAAGAGACAGGAGCACCTTAATTACATGGATAGAGGATGAGAAGAAGCCACTGAAAGTAAGGAGGCAGAGCTAATGGCCCAAGCCAGCTGACATGCCTTCATCTATATCTGTTTTGTCAGGTGAAGACTAAGATATCCACAGAAAAGTAAAAGTGATTTAGAAATCACCACTCTCAGGCATTCATAAGGATTACAATAATAATAGTAAAATTTGTAGTACTTAGTAAGTGTATTTGTAGGGGCGTCTGGGTGGCTCAGATGGTTAAGCATCTGCCTTCAGCTCAGGTCATGATCCCGGGGTCCTGGGATCGAGTCCCACATCTGGCTCCTTGCTCAGCAGGAAGCCTGCTTCTTCTCCCTCTGCTGCTCCCCCTGCTTGTGTTCCCTCTCTCGCTGTGTCTCTGTCAAATAAATAAAATCTTAAAAAAAAAAAAGTGTATTTGTATTAAAAGCATATATAATGTTAATTGATATTATCTTAAAATGTAATACTATTAGTATTTCCATTTTGCAGATAAAGAAACTAAAGCAAAGAGAAATTAGGCAACTTCTCCAAGGAAAGCATGAAAAATAAAGTTACAAAGCTGAGTTTGAACTCAAGCTTAAGGCAACAATACCTATGCCATGGCTTCCTTAAAGTACTCAAATCAAGCACTGTGTGTCCAACAGGCAGGTGCTGAACATGTGACTCCCTTGGAAGGTGCCCCTGCAGATAATAGAGTTTATTCCAGGGGAAACATAAAATGGATGTATGTCAATAATAATCATAATTATCACGCCTTCACAGATGTAGTTTTAAAGGAACATTTGTACTTATTTATGCAAATACCTTTGAACAATCTGATAATATAGAAAACACATATCATGTTTTCATGCCTCATAAGGAAAAATTCTGTTCATAATATCAGCTGAGCAAGTAAACTTGGGTTGATTTTAGAACATAAGTTATCAAAGGGCCTGGGTGGCACAATAGGTTAAGTGCATCCGACTCTTGGTTTCAGCTCAGGTAGTGATCTCAGGGTCTTGGGATTGAGCCCCACATAGTCAGGCTCTGTGTTCAGCATGGAGTCTGCTTTGGACTCTCTCTTCCTCTCTCTCTGCCCCTCCCCCCCACTGGTGTGTTTGCTCCATCTCTCTCTCTCTCTCTCTCTCTGGAATAAATACATCTTTAAAAAAAAAAAAAAAGAAGAACATAAGTTATCAGCTAGAAACTTTATCCCAACAATAAAAGAATGAGATAATCTGGAAAAGGTCAACATCCCTAGACTTATGACAAATGTATATTTAGTAGACAAAACTGGTCAATGAGGCAAACTGAAAGGCTTAGTTGAAATGCTGGTAACAACAAAGCAATCTGTTATATTTGACAATGTCTTTGTATTGCTTTGTGGATATTCTCAATGGCTTTCCACAAAACAGAAACGGTGGATGGCTTTAAAAAGGGAAGTCTCCCAGTCAGTTCTGTTATAACAATTTTTTAAAAAATATTAAACACAACAATATAGATCCCTAATGTCAGGGTAGATGCATATTCCCCATACTTCCCATTTCCAAAAGGAAAAGATGCTATTAGAGTAACACTCTTGGCCTCATACTCTCTCCATTGGTGACTGACTTAATGATTAATGAGTTTGGAAGGAGTGGCTGAATGAGTTTAGCCCACAGCTTTCCTCTCTCTCTTGAGGTCTAATTTCAGGGTGTGTGTTTTATTCTCCTCTATGCTCATTGAAGGAGAATAGGTCTGCATTATCTGTGAATGGGTATGTTTTTTCTAATTTAGGAAGCAAGCCCCATTTGGCTCTCACAATAAGCCATGCCCTTCAGTATCAGTTTCATCAGTATTTATGTTGACACATGGATCCCTATTGGTCTAATTTCCATCTCTATTTCTCAAATGGTTACAAACTTGGATGGGAGAGAGGTGCTATTTATTGGGGCATCTAAAAACTCCATCTCCATATTTAAAACTGAAAGAAATAGGATCTGTGGCAAAAGTGATGCTTCAACAGCAAACTTCAGCAAACCCAAGGGAATACCAAAGACATTTACAAGGAGTTAATTAATAGGTGTACATATGGTAGCAAAAACACTTGGCAGAAGCCTTGTGTTTGAACACATCACAGAGCAAATCCACTGTAAACAATGTCGATTTAGCTTTCAGAAAATGTTTTAATGGAATTTAGTCTTATGTAAGCTTTTGCATTAATAGCCCAAAAATGAACAGATTCCTTTAAGAATTTATACAGCCAAAGTTATTTAGATAGAATCAGGTAAGATTTCTAGACCACTTTTAAAAGACATACCCTTCACACAACCTTTCTTGCCCCTCATTCTCTCTCTGAAGTCCTAAAGGTGTCCTCAATTAGAATTTCAGGCAATATTGTAACCAGCTTACGTCCCGAGTGAACAAATGACATGGTTTACCCAGTTTTCTTAACGACAACCAAGAACTAAGGTGTGCTGCTTGGGACTTCCTTTCGGACACAGAGAGTTTGAGTTCTGACTTCCAAATACTAAGCGGACAGCTTCAGTACCTCTTTTATTTATTTATTTTTCCAAAAAGATTTAATCCATGGATTTCTCACAAAAAAACAAATACAGCACCCCCTAAACTGCCTATTCTTTCCCTCAGCTTTCAGAAGATATTTTAATTTGATTTATTTTTTATCTTTCTAGAATCCTTAATATCTTCATCTTAGTGATGCTTTCTTTGTGCTCTCTCTCTCTCCCTCTCCTCTGTTTCCATGTGCAAGACATCTCCCTGAACAACCCGTCCTCGGCTTTTCTGTCCCTCCAATGACTGCTTATTCTCTTGCTTTCCTTTCATTATTCCAAATATATCCCAAATTAGTTGCCTATGTCCATAGCCAATTATAATTATTTTCCAAGTATAATTCTTTTTCACCTTATTTCTCCATAGGCCTTCAACGTGTTATAGTTCTTTGTACAAGGTAGATGTTCAATAACTATCTGTTAATTACTAGCAATTTTTTGTCTTAATCCATCAATATGGGGTGATCTAATATAATTTAAGCCAATTAACATGAACACTCTTCTCTTTTAACAGTTTTCATTCAATTCAATTTTCTTTGGATTTTTTCTTTTGATTCCCTTTTAGTAATTTTTTTAATAATTAAATTCCCATTTCCTTACTAAATTATTTCCATTGTAATGGCACAGCAGCACAAACATTGAAAAAGACCATATAAGATTCTTGGGAGAAAAAAACATAACGATGTGAGTTGATGGATGTGTTAACTAACCTTATTGTGGTAATAATTTTTAATATATACATATATCAAATCATAATATTGTACCCCTTAAACAACAAACCCAGATAGAAAAAAGTGGAAAAAAGTATTTAACATTAAAAATAAAATAAATAAACATTAATGAATCTCACTGACTAGAATTTTTTTATTTAAAAAAATCTTTGCATTTAAAATAGTCTGTGGCACAAAGTAAGTTCTCAACAAATAAATAAATATATTCATGATTGACATGATTTAGCACACTGCTAAGCAGACATACTCAAGGAGTTGACCCATCTCCACACTTCTGTGTGTATTTTGTATTCCCAGATAATGAAAAATGCTCATGGTCTAATCAAAAGCTACAACAGGGAGGAAAAATTCAATATATTCTTTTGTCCATACCGTACCAAATATAAAAGTGTTTTTTGTTAAAGAACATGTGTGAGATACTTTCATCATCATTTTCATTATTATCCTGAATCACATGTGACCAGGCTCTTGGAAACTTTGTAAGCATGGTGGCCAGACTGATCACTAGGAGAGTTGCTATGTGGTTGCTCTCTATCTGCAACAGGGTCATCAGTTCACGGTGCAGGAATAGGGTTATTTTCAGGCCACATTACAATATGATAACTGACACTAAAATGGGTTTTTTGGGTAAGAGAATTTGTTGCTGTTTGTTTGTTTGTTTAAGATTTATTTATTTATTTGAGAGAGAGAGCAGGGATGGGGCAGGAGGAGAGGGAGAGAAAGCGAATCTCAAGCAGAATCCTGCCTGAGCATGGAGCCCAACGCCAGGCTTGATGTGGGACTGGATGCCTCGATCTCACGACTTTGAGATCATGACCTGAGCCGAAACCAAGAGTCAGACATTTAACCAACTAAGACACCCAGGCAGCCCAGGTGAGAGAATTTGTTTTCTGCCAAAGAAAGAGGATCAGAAAACTGAGTAGGATCAGTAATTGAAATAAACCATGAAAAATGAAGAATTCAACAATTATCTACATAATCCAGGCAAGCAAATACTTTTGGCAAAAAGGAAAAGAAGTTTGGAATCTGAACGACCAGGATTAGCTCTCTACAATCAGTGCAGATAAATATTCAACTTCTAGGTCTATGTACAAAAATAATACCCAAGTCTCTATTTCCAAATTAAGGCTAGGTTACCCTGAAAAGATTTAGAATTCTTACAAAATTTACAATAGTAACTATTAAAATAAAAATTTTCTTCACTCTTAAGACCTTCTTTAACATATTCTAAGTAGTTATAATCAGTGATAGCACATAGTTACTGATTTTAAATACATCATGATGCAATATCCATTCCATCAGTAAGTGTGCACAGAGCATCTCCTCTGTGCAAGGTCTTGTGCTGGGTAGGGAGAATAGGGATGGATAAGACATGCACTGCTTTTCAGGTAAATGGAAGAAAGAAGACAGGGCACATAAATAAGAGAAACAGGTGGAATTTTCTAGATCAAAGGAAGGAGGGTTTTTTTTTTTCCCCCCACCATGGCGGCTAGAGAAGTGGAAGAAGCATCACGGAAAATTTAAAAATTGGATTTGAACAGGAGTTTAAAAATTAGTAAGGATTTAAACTTGTAAAAACCTGGAAATGGATATTCTCAGCAATGAACACAACAAGAGCAAGACAATGGTGCTGGAAAAAGAGAGTATGTGTTTACCAAAAGTGAGTTATTCAGACCAGAAGATAGAATTGCCCAGGGTGCAAGTGTGTAGTAGGAGGGAAGTGTGTCATGGAGGAAAGGTCTGGAGAGGTAGGCTGGGATCACTGTGCAGTGCCTGGAAAGGCAGGTTCCTCACTGGGACATTATTTAATAAGAGCCTGGGAAAAATTAAAAGCTTTTTACAGAAAAATAACTAGATCAAATCTGTGTTCTTTCTACATTATTTTTTAAATAATCAAGGTTTCTCTTCCAAGTAGTGTTGCTAAATCTTAATATTCAAAGAAATAAAACTAAAATAGTAAGAACTACAGATTACTGTGTTACTATATGCCAGGCACTATGCTAAATACGTTACAGGCATTTAATCTTCATAAGACTGGCATTATTAATGGGTCCCATTTTTCAGATGAAAACATGGAGGCTACACAGCTAAGTAACATGCACAAGGTCATACCATTGTTTTCATTAAGTAACATAAGTAAAGATATTTGGAAAATTGCTATATTTTTCTACTATATTTAGTGGAAAGAAATGACCGGGCAACTTTCAATCATCAATTTTCCATGCAACAATTTATGACAACACTGATATATATCTTCAAGACTGCTTTACAAATATGTCTTAAAAATAATTCTCCTAAACATATATTTCCTAGACATTTATAATGTATTTGAAAATTAAAATATTGATTTAATTCATGTACCTTGATGATCATCTTGCTTCATGGAATTGCAATCTTAGAATGCATAGATTATTCTTCCTCCAGAGGGGAAAATCCAATCAAGCAAAGACCTCTAGACACATACAAATTCTGTTTGGTTCATTTTTGTATTTTGAATAATAAAAATAAAGTATATGTTCTGAATGATTAAAGTCCTAAAAAAATAACATTTTAAAAGTATTTTCTAGTTGTCTCCTGTTTCTCAAGCTTCTGCTATTACCCATCAATCAGAAAACCACAATGTACCATTCTGCTTTATTTGAATTGATTTAAAAGTTTCTTTACTCTTTTATAGCATGTGATTAGTTTACTAATGTAACTACATTGAAGATTCTCACATAAAAGAACTAGGAGTAAAATATTTGGGATGTTAATGAAGTATCTATAACCTAGTCATTTTAACATTTTATATTAGAAAAATAAGAACTTTCTTCCAGAAGGAAAAAAAAATCACTTTCTGTTTCTAATTATGGTAAGCAAGGCAAAAAGATAATCACAGTCAATGTGATAAATGACAAGAGTTCTTTGGCATGCCATCTGCTAGTTCCCTATCAATAGTTTTCTCACTGATTTTTCCTCCCATTTTTTTGCAAAATTCCCTAACTATAAGTTTATACTATCTCCCTTCCCATCACAACTTTTTGTGTTTTTATTGTTGCCTAAGGGAGCTTGCCAAAGGTTGCACCAATCAATCTCATCTCTATTCAACAGAGAAAGACGGCTCAACAAAGCAGTGCTGCCGATTTGTACTTGTGATCTACAATTGGCTTGTTTTCTGATAAATTTCTTGTTTGTCAGGGCCTTTGTCAGATATTTTGTATTTATAGCCTCTGGGGTAATCAATTCTAATACAGTGTTTTATGCTAAATTTTGAATCAAGATCACTCCTGACATTTACTTAAACAAGCACTGTCCGGGGAAGCTCATGGCTAAGCCTTTTGGAATAAAAGAGGGAGAAGAGTGACAGTTTTACATTTTATTAACATAACAGAGGGCCACCATTTAAAGTAGTGAGCCACTCCACACCTGTGCCACCTTTTCTATTTGTATTGGACCATAATCTAATTTATGCAGAGTGCCTCCTTTAGGGAATCTGAAGAGTATAAAACAGACTCTGCCACTTATTTTTTAAATGTGCATTAAGAACCAACATACATTGATAAACTGATATTTAAACTCATGATTTGCAAAAATAATGGAAAGCTAATGTAAATAATGTGTTCTCATACCTGTGTAATCCACACAATACCCATGTCTCCCCCTACCACCCCAAGCTAATCTATCTCATATTGTAAAAGCAATTTTTAGCAAGTTCGAATTTCTCCTTATACGAGGCATAAAATAGATTAATAAAGCCCTCTGTCAAACTAGGATGTTGCATCATATTTCAAAGCAAACAAAACTTGTCTTAGAATTCAAAATTTATTTTCCCCTGGCTGGATTGATCAGTTTAGTTAGTCTTGACTTCATTTTGCCTCACTCTAAGGACATGGGAAGACATTTGACTACATATAAGAACACATGGTTTCTACACTGCAGTAGTTTGGAGAAAAAAAACTTGAATGTATGACTAGAACACAGTAATGCTTCTTGTACAAACAATTCATCTTATAGAAATACATATTTTGTGAATATAGATATACATATGTGTATATATATATATATATACATACATCATATATATAATAAGTTAAGACAAAGGAATAACCGTTCATGAGAAAATAAAGATCCAAGATTTACGTCCACATAATCAGTGCACAGAGGAATAGACATTAAGTCAGCCTCTACTAAAGGGCCGACCCAAATCCATCCTTTAATGTTAAACATTGTTCGCTTAATTTTTTTTCAATTTACTTCTTCGGAACTCTATTTTTTTCTTGAAGTTATTTTATAAACCCTTGCATATAATCACATACCCTCTGTTGTCTCTAAAAATGCATATAGTTGGAATCTAACAAAATTATTAAATTCAACTCTTAAACAGCACATAACCTAAGTAGCTATTGATTTACACAATTGGTACACACACAAAAAAACTGTTGAGGGAATTTTGGCATTTTAATCATCCATTTCATATGAAGTTTCACTTCTTCAACAGATTTCTACATTACTTTATGCCACATGTTTTCTAAGTGCTAAAGTTCATATGAAGATAAATATTATCTCTTATCTTAAGGAAATTTAATTCTGAAATAGAGGGGGACATTTTTAGTTATATATATAAAACTAGGGGCTCCTGAGTGGCTCAGTCATTAAGCATCTGCCTTCGGCTCAGGTCATGATCCCAGGGTCCTGGGATCAAGCCCTGGGTCTGGATCCCTGCTCAGCGGAGAGCCTGCTTCTCCCTCTCCCTCTGCCCCTCCCCTCCACTTGTGCTTTCTCTCCTGTGCTCTCTCTCTCTCTCAAATAAATAAATAAAATCTTTAAAAAAATAAAAATAATAAAAATAAACTTAAAATAGTAAAATGCTATTTGTTGTGCTTTTTTGAGGACAGTATTGAATTAAGCAAAAAACCTAACAATTCTTTGAATACAATTAAAAGCATGAGAAAACATTTAATAAAAATAGTTGAGTTTGGACCAACTTTGACTAGAACAGAAATTCTTCTATATCCACATTACACAAAGATAAAAATCCTTAAGTTTTCAAAATATTTTTCAATGGCAACAGAAAAAAAAATAGAGGAAATACAGAATGAGGTTTTGGAAGAAAGGATTTTATTTTTGCTTTTCTATGAGAAAAGGAAATTCTACGTCTTTTTAAAAGAATCACTTCTAGTAGTCCCATTCTGCCTTGTGGGCTGGCTAGGCAAACTACCCACCAGTGGGATTGAAAACTAAAGATGGAATTTACCTAGAGCAGTAGCTCCCTGCCATGGTGCATTCCAGAATCTGCTAGGGAGCTTTTTTAAAAGTGCTGATGCCTGGGTTCTGCTTCAGACTGATTGAATCTTGGAAGCAAGTGGTAGGCATCAGTATCTTTAAAAAGCTTCCCAGATGATTTTATTCCATTGATCACTTCTTCAATTGTCTCTTAAAAACTGACAAAACATGTAGGACAGCACAAACATCTTCCACAATGACCCAGAGTATAAGCAAGAAGAGCCAAACCTGCATGGACTTAGCAGCTTTGCAGAAATAGTGGAGGAAAAATATAGAGAATTCTGATGATCTTAAGAGGCCCACAAACTTTATTTTATTTATTTCCAAAAATTACCACAAAAAAGCTAGAACTCTACTCTGACTGGAATAATTAGCAAACACACCTCAGGACAACCAGAAAAGGCTGTTGTGGACTCCATCAGGGTCTCCAGAAAGACTGGTAGGTGGCTATGGCTGCCAAAACCCTTAAGCACCTCAGAAATGCCCAGAATAATCTCTCTGCGAAAAAGACAGAAACCCACACTGAGGGGGAAAAAAAAAAATCTGCAGAGAATAAAATCCAAAGTGCACAGGTAAGGAACATTGAAAGTTCAGTTACTGGACCCTAAGAGTGCCAAGAAGGTGGATTTCAGGTCTGATGACATGTTTACACAGAGAAGCCATATTTTGGATGCTTTGTGTTAACAGAGAAAGTTCTTAAGCAGTAAAACCGAAAAAGCTACCTTGGCCCGCTCCAATCCCTGCACAGGAGTCTACTCCTGAGAATATAGGAAAACCCATCTCGTTAAACATGAAAAAAAGAAAAGGACTGCTATCCAAACCCATGAAATTATATCCTCAGAACAAAAGGAAAAAGTCCTGATTAATGTGCCAACAGACAATGAAAGAACCACAGTAAAATATGGCTGCAAAGCAGAAGAAAACTGCAACCTAATATTAAAAATGAGACAACGTAAGTTAAGAAAGGAGTAGAAGTTACAAAATTAAAGCATACATCAAAAATAGAAAACCATAAGAAAAAAAGGTGTCTCAACAACAGGCAGTTGTAAAAAGAGAGTTGACAAAGCTCAGAAAATACTTAGGGGAAAAAAAAGAATGTCACCTCTTAAATGCTTTTTAAGGTTAAAAAAGAAACAAAGCTTGGCTGAAATTTAATGATGCGAGAGTTTTTTCCTCTTCTATTCAAAATAAAATGGAAGGTGGTCAGTAAATAGCCTGGATTCAGGTCGAGGCTAGGAATAGAACTTCTCAGTTTTTAACTAGTTTGTATAAAGAATGCTCTTTTGGGGGCACCTGGGTGGCTCAGTCAGCTGAGCATCCTTTGTGTCAGCTCAGGTCATGATCTCAGGGTCCTGGGACCGAGCCCCGCATCGGGCTCCGCGCTCTGGGGGGGAGTCTGCTTGAGATTCGTTCCCTCTGCCTCTCCCCTTGCTCACTTGCTCTCTCTCTCTCTCTCAAATAAATAAATAAATCTTTTAAAAATATGCTCTTTTGTCCAATTGGAATCATAAAATGCCTATATTATGTAGCACTGTACATAAATCAGGGCAACAATAAAATTAAACAATAGCCATGATTAAAATACTCTAATAGCTCCTTTTATTGAGCTCTTACTATGTAGCTAAGCTAGACACTTTACATGTATTATCTCATTTGTTCTTCACAGTAACCCATGACACCAATTATTTATGCCCATTGTGCAGAAGAATTTCCATAAATAAAATAAAATTTGCATGTATTGACCCTGTTTGTTGGTTTTTATATTACTCTAAAATATCTGAGTAGACTTTTGTGACATGTAGTAGGATATTGTAAGAATGATCTGACATAAAACATGGGCCATGGCATGTACACAAATTTTATTTTGGAAGGTCCTGCAAAGCAGCTGACAATAAGGTAAAAAGCCAGACCTGAGTATCTGCTGACAAGAGAGACACACTATTTGTATTAAGAGAGTGACACAAAAAGAAATAAATGGGGATTTCAGATCTGAGTCCTAAATCAAAAGTCACAAGGGCAGATACTACAAGGCAATCACTTGCGATTGAGTTGCTTCTCAGAGAAAGTCCCCATGTAGTATCCTCCAGGCTGAGGAGTCACAGAGATTGATCTATCTAAAAATGGCTAATGAATTTCTGATGGAAGGTCAGGTACCAGCTAGCAAATAAATAAAATTGGAGAAGTGGTAACATGTGGATACCAGTTGACGGTTGAAGTGTTCTGTCTAACAGCTGCTACTCAAAATGTCGTCTGAGGCCCAGCACTGTGGCAACACTCGGGAGCTTGTTAGAAATGCAGTGTTCCAGGCCCTTCCTCAGATCTGCTAAAGCTGACCCTTCATTTTAACAAGATCCTGAGGTGATTCAGATATACATGAAGGTTTGAGAAGCTCTGTTCCAAAGGACATAGGTGATTATGCTTTGTTTTGTAACACAGTGGAAAACTCAATAAACAAATAATTGATTAATATAATCAAAAATTGAATTTTCATAATTTAGTCATTCATACATTCATTATCTTTTAATTGCTTACTCTGCACCACAAAGTATGTGAGATGCAGGCAATCAAGTGCTGAAATACAAATGAGATTTTTGTACTTACAGAGTTGAGAATCTAGGAGGTAATAAAGAGATTAATAAAAAAAATTAAAAGGGCAATAATTGCTATGAAAGGAGAAATACAGGAATATATCAAAGCGGGACCTAAACTCAGTTTCGCTTACCCAAATTTAAGAAAACAGTTGTGGTTTATACAAGTTTCTTACAGGTTTGTAGGGAAGTCTGTTTAAAGCAAACCCTGTTTGACTTAGCTCAGACGTCAGAAGGTCATTTTCACAGGTTTCACACTTTATCTCTTGACATCATGGAGACATGAACATAGCAGAACAGCACAAGAGGTCAGCTGAGAACATTCCAGGCAACCACTGTGCAAGCTTACTGTTCGAAGAAGAATGCCTAGAAAAACAATACAGGAACTAAAGGATTAGCCACCTCTGGTGATACAGAATGAAAAGAAAAATGACTTCAGATAGCTCTTACAAATGGGTAGCTCCATAGCCTTCAGCAGCACTTTTATACTGAAATTTCCTTTGGCAGAAGTATTTGCTGGCTGCGCTTTGAATGGCATCCCACCTAATGTAATAGGCTGTGTGCTATATTGGCCCTCTCAATGGATGCATCACTCTAGTAGGCCAAAGAAGTGCCATGGAATTGAGAAAAACAGGGCTCACTTATATTGTGTATAAGCTTTAAAGAACAACCTGAATGTTCTAGCGAGGAATCAGTGAGTGAGTGATTGCATCAAATAATCATTATAATCATTTGCATCCCTTACTTCCCTTATATTGTTCAACATGATGTAAAAGAATTTTAAAGATGGATGGATTTTAGCTTAAAGCACCATTCCATTTTTTTGCCAGTTTTGTGATACTGAGAAAGGTATTTATCATCTTTGAGCAACAGTTATTTATAGTATCTATAAAATGTCAGTAATCCCTGCCCCCTAAGATAGTTGAAGAAATTAAATATGAGCAGAGCACTTTTTAAATGCTTAGGACAAAGTCACAAAATGAAAGTGTCTTTCTGTTGCATGTAAACCTAAATTCCAGAACTTGGCATTCCCACCCCACCCCCAATCCAGCTATCTGGCCTTTCAAATAATTTCCCCAACTTTACAACAGTTCAGTTCAATTCAAGTTCCTATTATATGTCAGGCATTTTGGTAAATACAAGGAATACAATGATCACTATTCAGTATGACGTGGTTCCTATTCTTGCACAGTTTGTATTTTAGGGAGGAAGACAGAAATGCAAACAGATAATGTCAATAAACTATGGAAAGCTCAATGATAAAAGTATAATCAGGTTTCTGTGAAAGCACAGGGACATTAGATCTCCCCACAAAAGATTAAGGAAAGCACTGGGCAGCAGTTGATGCCTGAGCCAAATTTCAAAGGATGAGGAAAAATTAACTAAATTAAGCAGGTTTGGGAAGAACTTTTTAGATTGGCGAAGAACATTAACAAAAACAGTGTGATGCAAAACAGCATAACACGTGCAGCCAACTACGAGTACTACAGTATTACTGGAGCAAAGGTATGTATTGGAGAGAGGTGAAAGATGAAGGCAAAGAGACAGGGGGCAAGACGTTTATGACATGTTAAGAAGCGTAGATAAAATAGGAAACCATTTAATGATTTCTGAAAAGGTAACAAAGCCAGATTTGGATTTTGAACCTGTGTCTCTTGTGTCTGGATAGAACAGCCATCCACAACCCCAGTATCAGAACTCACAGAGGTTTCTCCAAAACGTGAAGGCATGTTGAAAGTTATTCATTATTAATAAAGTAACAAAGCTGGTGAAACTTTTTTGAAGATTTTTTTATTTATTTCTTTGAGAGAGAGAGAGAGAGAGCACGAGCAGGTCAGGGGGTGGGAGGGTGCAGAGGGAGAGAGGGAAACCCCAAGCAGACTCCCCACTGAGCCCGGTGCACAATGCGGGGCTCGATCCCAGGACCCTGAGATCATGACCTGAGCTGAAATCAAGAGTTGGAGCTCAACCAACTGAACCACCCAGGCGCCTCTTGTGAAGCTTTTTTTTTAAATTATATTAGAGCTAACTCGGTTTTCTCAATAATTGAGAATTATTTCCCAATAATTGACTTGTTTTCTAATATGCTTTTTCAATTTCAAGCTGGAAGTCATTGCTATTATTCATCATAATTTTTTGCTTATTTTTTGATATGCTTTTCCAATAAAGAAAGAGAGGGACAGACTAAGCTAAGATGAAATTTGCATAACTATGGGTAAATCCCTAAGGGTATATAATAAAAATGATTGTCTTTGTGTATCAAGGCTGTAATTGTTATGGAGAATGAATTGGCCCGGGCAAATTTAGAGTCACAGAAATTATTTTAAAAGGTTGTTAGTAAACATTCGACTATTCTGCAGGCTCATTCCAGCATCTGCTTCTATTGCTTTCCCCTCTTCGAACGCTCTTCCTTCCTCTCACTATCCCAAGTACTACTGATTGATCTTTAAGGCTCAGATGGTAATTCTTTTTCCATTATTCCAAACATACCCGTATTTTCTTTCTTGTAAGACAAGCTACAAAACCAAGCATATTACTATCATACGGCATATTTGCTCTCAATCTGTGCTATGTGCTTTAATCTTCTCCCCTCAGCTAGATTTTCAAGTAGTGTAATGTAGGAAATAATATTTTTGGTCTTTCTTAAATCTTCAAAGGGCAGACATTGTCCAGAATCAATGGAAATTCCTTTTGGTCCTTTAACCTTTTCACTTTTCCTCATAAAGTGGTCTTACCATTTTTGCTATATGTCAGAAAAACAACAACAACAACAACAACAACAAAATGAATCTGAGGGATCGTGTCTGAATCAGACACTCAGGGATTCCTTTTAATCGGGAATTCTCTAGAGAAGAAAATGGTATTCTTGAGGAATCTGTTTTGGTTTGCTTTGATTACCATTCACCTGAAGGTGGGGAGGGGAATTTTTTTTTAGTTTGTGCTTCACTTTTGCTTGTTTCTTTTGGCAACCAGGATTTATCCCTACCACTCTCTAGGTTTTTTTCTTGAATGTCAGAGGCTCAAAGCCTAGGAAATATCTTTCGCAGACTTCCTTGTTTCTGGGGCCTGAATGTGATTTACATTCAGCCAGGGAGCTAACTTTGTGTGAGACTTGGAAGTAGAAGAGAAGCAGAATCCGTTGCCTTTTTGTTTCAGAAGGAGTGTGAATAATGGTGTCCTGGATTAAGATGATGGCAGTGGAAGTAGAGAGTAATTTATATTTTAAGTAGAGATGACAAGACTTGGTTATTTGAATGTAGAAGACAAGAAGAAAGGGTAACCAAGCATGACTACGAGGTTTTAGGGCTTTCCAACGTTGAATGATTACATCATTTAAGACCCCTGAGGGGACAATGATAGGGAGGGCTGTGAAGAGAGAGTATCAAGAGTTTTTTCTTTTGTTTTGTTTTGTTTTAGATATACTACATATAATATGTATATTAGCAGTGGTGTGCTAGTAAATGTTTGACAGCATATGTTAAACTCTCCAGGAGAAAAAGTATACAACTATATCTCAAACCTATGTTTATTATAAATTTTATTCATATAAAATAATAGCACATCATTTACAAATAAAAAATGAAATACTCTTGATTATAAAGACCATATAGTGTTGTGTAATTCTCATTTTTTAAAATAGTCTCTCCAGAGCAGCCACAGAGAAAGAAAATAATTTGGTATAAATCAAGTTTGGGATTTCGACAGTGGAGGAAAGAGATGAAGAAAGAGGCAAAGAAGTTGAGGTTGTTACAGAAGTCACTCAACTAATCTGTGGACTCCCCAATGTCTAGGAAGGAAGTAAAGGTAAGAGACACAGGATGGAAATAAAAATGGATATGAAGTTTTGATTGGATTGAATGATTTTTGGAATTAGGAAGTACTAGAGTAAATGAATTGGAAGAACAGGAGCTGATGTAATTACTAGTGTGGCAAGGTCTAGGATACATATGACCATGGCAACGATGATCCAGGTAGACGGAGAAGAGATTTTTAGAAATGACATTTATGACTTAGAAGTCCAGTGTTTTGGATGAGTCATCCATATGAATGTTGAATTTTGATCATGAATAATAACTGTAATACGAGTAGAGAGGAAGACAGTAAAGAGCTGGGAACTAAGTTTTTCAGTGAATGAGAATGATTAGGAGGTTGGTAGAAGTTGTGGTAATGAGTGGTGTGTACTTGAAAGAAGCTAAGATTTTTGAATGAGGATTGAGAAAAATGAGATTGATGTGGCATGATAAGCAAGGATGATATCTATTTTATCTTTTGGCCCTGGGGGTCATAGGACATAAGGGATAGAGACAGAGAGAGAGAGAGGGACAGAGAGACAGATGAGATAGATGATGATAGATGATAGATAATAGATAGATAGGTAGATAGACAGATGATAAATAGATAGATAGATAGATAGATAGATAGATAGATAGATAGATGATAGATAGATATGTTTCTTCTGATGGCAACTTTGTATTAATAGTACAAGTTGAGTGATTTCCAATGATGGTGATGTATAAACCTTGTGGGTTACAACTCATCATCGGTTGTGATGAGAAAATGTATAGAGTGCTAAAAATATTTAAAAGCCTATAGAAAACCTTCTAAACTATAAAATTGAGGAAAATGGTGTTTGATTTTCAAAAGCAAAAGTCTTCTATAAAAAGATTATTTTAAACTACTATGACATGAAGGATAACAGAAACTGAATTACAAATGTCATGTGTAGTTTATAAAATCAACCAGAGGTGTGTTATCATGAAAGGTTAGGAACCAGTAGGATAAAATACCAAACAGGATGAAATAAGATTATAATTTGAAAGCATTTGAAAAGGTAAACGTTTATATACACACACAAGGTCATAGGATTATTATGAAATGCAAATTCAATACAAAATAAGAGATCAGCCTTCTGGCACTTTCCTCTGTAGGTATATTGTTCATTTCTCAGTTGTGTCTAAGCTCAGGTTGGAACACCAATCAGTCAAGTATTTAGATCCCCAGCACAGTGAGGTATATAACCGTTAGCAAGAACAGGTTCTGCCCTTTTGAGGTGGACTAATTCCGCACAAAATTTATTAAAGGAAAAAACAACATGCAGCCAACTGCTAAATGGTGTGTTTAAGACCACAAGCATAATAAGAATCCAGGAAAAAATAGTAATCATTGGGAGTCAGAGTGAAAATTAATTATATTATCCTTCTAATAAACTTTGCCCCTCAATCTAATGATTATTTAAGTGACTGCCATCAGTAAGAGCTTTTAACACATGAAAAAGAAGTTATTTAAATAAAACTAACTAGAAAAATACAAATGAAGGCGCATTTTGTCATTTTTCTAACAAAAAGTTCAGAGTTCTGAAGTTTTCTGCCTGTAATAACCACAGTAAATTATTTTTTTAAGATTTTACTTATTTATTTGAGAGAGAGAGAGCGTGTGCACAAGGTGGGGGGGGGAGGGAGATGCAGACTTCCTGCCAAGTAGGGAGCCCGACGTGGGACTGGATCCCAGGACCCTGGGACCATGACCTGAGCCAAAGGCAGACGCTCAACCAATTGAGCCACCCAGGCACCCCACAGTAAATTATTTTTAAAATAATCTTAAAATTATTTTTAAAAGGCAATCCAACTATCAAAACAAAATATCAATGATTTTTCACCTTTTCAGTAAGAATCGCTCCATAATCAACCACTCATTTATTCAAAAAGGATTTATTGAGCACCTACTTCATACTCAGACATGTGTTAAGTGTCATTAGCAATATTCATTCAATGTAAGATACATCCTCTGCCTTTCAGGAATTTGCTGTCAAACTGGGAAACCATGATTAGAACAGGAGGAATATTGTAAGACAATAAACAGCTGGGTTCTCTCTTTTTTCAAATCAGATGCCCAATAAATTCCTGGGGCAGCATTTAGTACTTTAAGAACTAAAAGGGGTGGCGGGAAACCTATGAAGCCTGAAGAACAGGGGGAAGTTTTCAGAAAAGAAGTGGGAGATGAGATTGGCTTGATTTGAATATGAGCAAGAAAATGGAAAATCACAATGCAGAAGTGGACAACATAAAGATCAGCTTCTCCAACTGAAGATTGTGTCCTGCATGAAAGAACACTAAGGAATACGTGTGAGTCCTCAAGTTCCACAAAATAAATATGATGCATATTCTAGAACTTGATTGAACAGCAAGTGACTTAAAATGGTATTTTTAGGTGAACACAAGTATATTATGGAATATAATGCATAGCGTGTGAAAATTTTTCAAATGACAGACAAAAGCTTATTTTTTGAAATCACCTTGGAATATGAAATAATTGTCTATGAACAATAAGGGCAATTTGTCAAAAAAAGATTGTAAATTATTTATCAGGAAAGACAGAACTGGGTCTGGCAGTGGTCAAGCATATTTTTTAAATGAAGGAAGTATAGTGATAGATAAGGAGAGGAGAAAAAAACTGAGTAAGTAGGTCATTGAAGCCAAATATAGGACTTTTACCTCCTGACGCACTGCTATCTACTTCCTGAATTACATCAGATTTAATGTAGTAGAAATACGGAAACATTTTAAAGTTCCCAAACAGAAAATATGACATAAAGATTAATCTGCCACAAATGTACATGATGGAAAAGAAGTGGGAATGGAAGCAGAGGTACCTTGGGAAATCTACATGTTAGAAAATCATTCCAGTCATCTAAACTTCCTCTGGTGAAGACACGGCTCAAAATGATGCATGCATGTTAACAACAACAACAACGTGAAAAAAACAGGGTAAGAGCACTATGGGATAAATATGAGGACTAATTATAATGTAGACGTTGAGTTATATATAAATCAATCTTATTAATCAAAATGGCTTCAGATAGTGGGAGATGATGCAGCTCATTATGCGACACATTTACGCTTTCTGCCTCGGGAATCTCAAGCAAGAAACACGTGAACCTAAGAGAGCTCTAGGTCCCCTTCGGCACATACACTAGATTTCACACGGACAGCTGTGTCCACACCTGGAAGCCAGAGGCAGCAGCAGGAAGCAGGCCCTGCTCGTGGGGGTTGGTTCTAGGATGAAGATCACTGCTTGCTCAGGATGGTGCTGGGGAATCCAGGGCCAGGGCCGGTGGCTCATTAGGAGAGGGGAGGTGAGACAGATGGGCTCACTGGTCAGCTCTGACTGCTGCATTTAAGGTATTCCCCGGTGAGAAAGAGAAAGTAACAACAGCCTAACAGTTAACACACATAGACTAAGACTATGAAACTGTCAGACTGCATAATGCTATTAATTTTGAAAGTGGGAGCTTAATTGGCTACCACTTACCACCTGTGGTTGAAGTCAGTGCTTCAGTAAAAGAGAAAAAAGACAATCAGGCTCTGGATCTTAGAGACTGTCGCTGCCTCCAGCTGGGCCTCTTAAAGAGAGTGTTGACAATTTTATTATAAACCTCTCCTAGAGGGGTTTCTCACTTTCATCTATAATTTGTCATATCCTTGCACTGTGATTCATAATTTGCTTAAATCACTTTTGCCATATCTTAAAAACAGAGAGACCCAAAGTGGCTTTTTTAGAGCCGCTGAGATCACATGCTTGTTTTCTTTGCATTATTCTGACATAAAAGCAGTGGTGGGGAACAGGGAGGAGAAGCCAAGAGAGATTTCAGCGGCCCTTCACCAATTTACAGGAGACCGAGCCTTCAAGAGTGTAAAAGAACATTGTGTGAGAATTTTAAGTCAGTACAGTATAATTCCTCCCTCCTCTGAGGATCTCACTGATGACACACTCATACTCTCTGGCATGACACAGAAGGATTCATGACCTTCTCCCCTCCAGCCATAATGAAGCCAAAATTGTGGTATATAGCAACATATGCTAGTGAAAGAATAAGATTTAATCTAACATTAAAAAATTCACCTTTCATGGAAAGTAATGACTCATGTCACACGAAGGTCAGAGGGCCAGTAGGTCCAGGGTAAAACTGAATTCCAACATCTTTTACAAATTGTTTGATCATTGAAATAAAGCGAATAACTACCTCGATCCCTGAACAAACCATTCACTCATATTTCTGTCTTTGTTCACAATGTACCCTTTGCCTGAAAAAAAGTCTCACACCTTACTCTTCTCGCTAACTCACCCTCTCTAAACCAAAGAAAAAAGAAAAACTAGCATATAGTATGTATTATATAAATGTCAGCTACCAGTTTATAATTATTATCTTTCATGATTGTTTAAAAGCTTAGAAATAATAGAAGTAAAACACCTACCATAGTTTCTACCACAAAGGAAATACCCACTAAATGGTCATTATCATTATTATTACCAGCATATAATTAAGACAATTTTACATATCTATCTCTCAGCTGGACTGTTAGCTACTAGAGGGCAGGCATGATATCTTCACTTACTCACTTAATAAATATTTGTTAAACATCTACCATTTTCAAGGCGCTGGGATTTATATCAAGATACAGTGGAGGACAAGCTAATAGCAATATCTCAGAATCTTCTAAACTATTTGTCCAGAGTATTAGTACCTCTATCACCTGCTATAGGTTCTATCACTTAGTATTTATCACACCATATTTCAAGTATCTATTCAAGTGATTGTTCTGTGAAATCAGAGGCAGCTTTCTTTGGTTATTCATTATTTACCAACTTAATAATATCAACTGACCACCTTATGAAGCATTCTGCTTTTATTACTAGAAATCACAATTGTATTTATAAAACATTAAAATTTTAAAACATTAAAATTAAAAACTCATAAATCCTTAGTTTATGAGTTCCCAAACTTTGAACAGATTATATATTGTTACTTTAATTAATTCACTTATTTTCAATGTTTCATATACAGGATTGATTAAACACTGAAAATGTATTTTCTTTGGATAACCTTTTTTGTTTTCCAGAATACAAAGAGGAAAATATGAAATCACATGAAGATATCATTTTTAGATTGAGATGTGAGATTTCCTTCAGTTCAAGAACAGAGTCAATTCCAAGATGATAATAAGGTAAAACCATAAACTCCAAATAATACTTAGCTGGGTGAGACTTCTGAGATCTATAGATAAAAAAATCTGCTGGAATTACTTCAGGTTTCTCTTATGGGGTCAATAGCCCCTCATTTACATCACAGCACTTAACACTGAACCTAGTTGAGAAGATTTCCAACTTTGAGAAGAGCTAATTGGTATGCATTCATTTTTTTTTTTAATATAGGAGGCAAGTTACAATTCCATTCTAATTGCAATCACAGGAAATAAAAGGTGAAATTTTAATTTCTTTATTTTATCCCCAATTTCTATTCCAAAAGCCACTTTTCTAAAGAGAGGACTTGAATGGCTTTCAGAGAAAGGAATTTATATCAGATTCTTAGGTTGTCCAGATAGATACAGGCATAGAAGAATGTCTATGTATCAGCAGAAATTCTGCACATATTAAAAGATAGGCAGAAATTAGCAATCTTATGGTAATCAATTTCTACCTTTATTAGCTGATATAATAAATAATATCCTTGTCTCAATGTAATCATCTTCAACAATAGAATCTATTTTAAAGACTTTCAAGATATAGGGGTAGTTTTAGCTTTTAAGTCCTCCTAGAGTCTTCTAAAATTCAGCTCTATGTTTTGCTCACACTTGCTCTCCATTAAGACAAAACCCATTTTCTTTGATAACATCACATCACTTCCACTGACATACTAATGCGCGTTACAAGTTTATGGCTATATGATTCATTTCTATGATAATCTCACTTTCATTAATATAACAGCTCCAATTATAGTACATCAATTCCTGAGATATCCACATTCACATGCTAATGACTTTTTCAACCCTTAATGTGTTTTAAAAGAGAAGAGTCACTTTGTTCTGTAATAAAAAAATAAAAAATAAAAACCATAGGAGACTTCAACCAACTACATAGTGTCCTTTCCACAAAATGAATATCGTAATCCAACACGTTGCATTAAGGCAGAACATCTCAAAAATATCTCAAAGAACATAACAAGAAAACTGAAACTACAGAGAATAAAAAAATAAATTTTCAAAGTGATTAGACACATATTGCTACATATTCTGAGTCATAGTAATCGTACCAGACAGATTTCTATGGGCCTGAGATTTCATGGGTGGACTTCAAAAAGTAGGTAAAACCCCTGATGTTATAGAAAAAAAGTTATAAATGTGTATATTTAAAGACATAGTCCACAGCTTTCATCACATCCTGAAAGTGGTCTACATGATCAAAAAAAAAAAAAAAAATTAAGAGACCTCAGTCTAGTCTATTCCTGTAACATGGACTAGAGGAAAATAGATTGGGAGCATAGACTCTAAGAAGTGATTCATATAGGAACAGAATTTGAGAGGAAACAGAAATAGTACTTTTAACCCTGAACACCCATGCATGAGTACAAAAATGAATTTGGAATTATAAAAAAGAGAATTGATGCAAGGTTGTAGGTTTCACTTAGGAAAGCAAAAAGTTGGCTTAAAATTAGAATACAGCAATAGATGTTTATGCCCCTTTCATGAGAAACAGACAGATCAAAGACAGATATTTTCATAGAAATAAGTTGAAGTGTTTGTAATCAGCGGTGAAAGGGAATGGAGGTAAAAATCTATGTAATGAAGTGGAGAAATTTTTTTATCCTTAGGGTTAGCATAAGAATTCCTTTTCTCGTGGGATCCATCCTTGAGAAAAAAAATGAGCCTACTTGGGGCAAAGTCCACTTGGAGCGCCAAAACATCAGAGGAGAGAACCAAATTCATCCAAATAAGATAAATAGGAAGTTTTTGTTCAGAGAGAAAGTAAGGGGAAAAGAAAGGATTTAGAGATGGAGAGAGATTAGAAAATCTGGGGAGTAAGGGCAAAGAAAACACCATGGTGGGAGGACAGCTGAAAGAAATTAATACTGATGCCCAGAAGCAGATTTAAGTTTTATAGGCATAAGCTTACAAATTTTGGTGGTCCTCATTAAGAAAAAAAGAACTCCAATGTTCAAATTTTACATTAGGAACAGATCTTTGGAAGAAACGTGCAAGCAGGGGCCCATGAAGCTTCAGCTTCACTAGTTTTATGGAAACCCATACCCAGTCGTGTCTACCATTCCATTTAAAGTTGTTTTCTCTATACACTGTTTCAAAACAATATTCAGTAAATCTCTTCAACTCAAAATGCTTTGAACTAATGTTATTTTTGTGGGAAATCAAAAAGGAGCTGAATTTCTCATGGATAGAAGAGAGGCAGGACAAACAGATCCTGAGAATATAAGCCTGCTGTAAATTTGCAGAAATCTTGAAGAAGCCGTGAAACTTGGGGGGGCAGGGAGGGGGGCGTCTAGTTAATTTTGCTCAGCTCTTGAATGGCAGGGAGGCCCTTAACTAACATGTCACTTACAAAAAGTAACCTCAGACTACAGGTTATTTAGCCTACTGCGCAAAAAAGGAGACACGTTACCATACTGATCAAAACTTGCACAAGGGCAAGGTACCGTAGTGAGTGTAGACTTGAATTAGAGTACCCATTCTTCTACGTGCAGACCATCTGTTAAAATTCATGACTCGCTCAGTGACAATTTTGTCTTCTTAAAGTAGCCCACAGGCCAGCATTGAGGCATCACAGTAGGCATGAGATGCAATGGCTCTGACTTTCATAAAGGGCAGTATCATTTGATGGCTAAGGATGCCTGGGAATAAATGCAGCCCTTATTAGCTGTGTGTTTTTAGGCAAGTTACTTAATGATCTATGATTCCTTTTCCTCGTACATAAAACAAGGATAATATTATGATGATTAAATGAAATAATTCATTTAAGCACTTGATATGAGTATGAAAGCTAGTAATTGATCAGTAAATGTTAGCAGTTACTTTTACCCATGCTACAACTACTTCTGTTATTATTACAAGCCAATGCATTGAACATTATCACAGATGGACCCTGATTGCTGGGAATGGGATGAGATGTCCTAGCAGAAGAAGATGAGCTAATTAGGATCTTCGACCTTGTAATGATATGTTAAATTCATTCTGTCCTCAGAGGAACTGAAATGATGGCTCAGGGAAAGATGGAAGGCAGAAAGTATCTGGAATTCAGTCTGAATTTGAAAGTTCAGGAATAATTATTATGCTAGTTAAATGACATAGTACTTATTAATCTATTAAAGTCAATTTTGTGAAAAGTTTCCAGACATGAGGCCCCCTTCACCCTCAACTCTTTACTTTTAAAAGCCTGGATAAAGCTAGGGAAAAGAAATCATATCATATTTTAGAGTAATATAAAGCCATTAGAATATGAGGGAGCTCTTTGATAGCAAGCATTTCACCTTGTTTACCGCATTTACCATATATAGATGCTCAATGAATTATTTTGGGAGTGAATGAGAATTTAGAACAATTTCAGTCTAAATACATCAAACAAATCTTTATGAAAAATAATGGAGATAAATGTAAGGTTTTGACATTTAATTTTATGGTAATAACTTGAGAGAGAAAAAGCAATTGAGCTGCAGCAGCATATGTTAAAAAAAAAAGTTTGCATTTGACAATAAACACCATTTTAGTTCATGTCACAATATAGTCATTAAAAAGCTATGCTGATCCTGGGCTCTATTAGTATCAGGCAAAAATAGGAGAAAGAAAACTGAGCTACTCTACTCACAGCTAGCTCCAGTCTTTGTGCCAACTGCTCTCAGCTCTCAGGACCATATTTGATCTGGGAAAGAAACACATCAAGTTACCATTAATCCAACAGTAAAGGATAGGTAGAACAGGTCAGGTAAGACACACAGGTTAGAAAACATAGAATATATCCTGGAGAAGACTATAAAATGACCTGTTAGGGCGCCTGGGTGGCTCAGTTGTTAAGCAACTGCCTTCGGCTCAGGTCATGGTCCCAGGTTCCTGGGATCGAGTCCCACATCGGGCTCTCTGCTCCGCGGAAAGCCTGCTTCTCCCTCTCCCACCCCCCCCCCCCTTGCTTGTGTTCCCTCTCTCGCTGTGTTTCTCTCTGTCAAATAAATAAATAAAATTTAAAAAAAAAAAAAATTTAAAATGACCTGTTCGTTTTAGGTAAACATTCAAAGAGCGAGACATCTGTATTGCCCCAGACTTACAGAAACAGGATCAATGGATATTACAGGAAAGCAGATTTGGAATCAATAAAAGAACAAATGTTCCTATTATCAAGGTAATAGTTCAAATTGCAATGGTTTTGAGAGACTGACTTCTTATCACTGAAGTTTCCAATCCTTGCATCATTCATGTATTCATTCACTCAGCAAGTAATTATTTGTGCCTCATGCATGCTTCATATGACCTTTTCCTGTTTAATTCTCATCACTCATCCTCTCTATCAATAAACTCTGGACACAGTGGCCTTTCATTGGTCACCTGAAAGGTCCATTCTCATTCTTGTTCAGATTTCTTGCCTAGAATACTCTTTACTTTTCCTAATTCCTATTCATCTTTTAGGCCTAAGCTTAGATATTATTTCCTTAGAGACTTTCCCTGATTCAAAACCTAATAAAATCTCCCTCTCCCCCCTTTTTCTTCCTCCCCCGAACACCCCAACACCACTATCAGCTTTTCTATAGTATAATCTATAAACCACAAAATTCTCCCATTATTAGTGTACCAGTCAATGAGTTTTAGTAAATAAATATAGCAGTTTACAAACAACACTCCAATTTAAAACATTTTTATTACCCCCAAAAAATGTTCTAGCATGTCCATTTGTAGGCAATCACCACTCCCAAGACCAGGCAAACACTAATCTGCTTTCTGTCTCTACAGTTTTATCTTATCGAGAAATTTTATAATATATATTGAAACATTTCATATGTATTCCTTTACTTAGGATTTTTTGAGGTTCATTAATGTTACATGCATCAATAATTTGTTCCTTTTAATTGCCAAATAATATTCCATTGTAAGAATATGCCTTGTTTTGTTTATTCATTGATTGGATATAGACATACGGTTTGTTTTCATTTTGGAGCTATAATGAACAATTCTACTTTCAACATTCTCACAGAAATCTTTTTACTGATACTTGTTTTCATTTCTGGTAAGTAAATACCTAAAAGTATAAATGGCAAACATATGCCTAATGTTTTTAAGACATGATAAAACAGCTTTCCAGAGTAGCTCTGTTATATTATATTCCCACGAACAACATATTCAGGGTTCTAGTTTTTCTATATTCTTGACAACACTTAATATTCTCTTTCTAATTTTAACCATTCTAGAGGGTGTATGGGCATATCACTGTGGCTTTAGTTTATAATTCTGTAATGACTAACAATGTTAAACATATTTTCATATGCTTATTGGTATCCATATGTTGAAATGACTACTCAAAACTTGGGTCCACATTTTACTTGGGTTCTTTGTCTTCTTACTGAGTTGTAAGAGTTTTTCATATATTCTGGATACAAGTCCTTTATCAAGATTTGTGATTCACTTATATTTTCTTAAGTTTTCTGGCTTGTCTTTTCTACTTTTTTTACCAGTGTCTTTTTAGGAGCAAAACTTTAACTTTTAATTAATATAAAGTCCAATTTATCATTTTTTTCTTTAGGAATCATGCTTTTGATGCCATTAAATCTAAAATCCCTTTGTATAACTCAAGATTATAAAGACTTTCTCTTGTATTTTATACTTCTAGGGGTTACATTTAAGGATCTATTATGAGTTAGTTTTGTTGTTTGTAAGGTAAGAATCTAAATTCCCTTTTTACCTTTGTTTCTTTATTTTTTTAATTTCTCTGCATATGATATCCAATTGTTTCAGTACCATTTGTTGAAAAGACTATCATTTCCCAATAGAGATACGTTGTACTTTTGCCAAAATTAATTAATCATAATAATGAGTATGTCAAAACCACAGGCACCTATATATTCCTTATTGTAAATAACAATTACTGACAAATGCAACTCATTTATAAACATCAAAATACATACAGATTACATTTGTTCACTAAACAAATAATTAGGTGTATTTACAGTGCAGGTAATCCTGACAATACCAAAGCAAATTAGACATAGAATCTGCTACCAAAAAGTTTACCATCTAGATTGGGAAGTGACAAGGGTTGCAAGAAGGTAAACATAAAGCGGGTTGAGGCAGGAAGAAGTTACCTCTGAGGATATCTGCATATACTTCATGGAGACAGTGGTGGGAGAGGCAGAACTTGACAGATGAACGGAACCTGATTCCATAGAAATAAATGGAAGGGCATCTGAAGATGAAGATAAAGCCTGGACATGGGTAAAGAGACAAAAGAGGAGGGAAAGAAGGGTAGTTGAGCATTATGTAGGAAATACCCAAAAGAGACAAGAATGACAATATAGAAAAATAAATTTGAAAAGGTTAGTGCCAGACTAAAGAATTGGATTTTTATTTTCTAAGCACTAGGAGTTACTTAAGGTTTATGAGCAGAAGAATGTCATGATTGATACTCCTAGCTATGCCAGTACCAGTAAAACAAAACTGTTAAAAAACATTCACCATCATTTCTAAAATTATTTAATTTCACTTAGGAGATGCTATAATTCAGTTCCTGCTCTAAAAGTTTCTGTGCTTAGGGGCGCCTGGGTGGCTCAGTCATTAAGCGTCTGCCTTCGGCTCAGGTCATGGTCCCAGGGTCCTGGGATCGAGCCCCACATTGGGCTCCCTGCTCCGCGGGAAGCCTGCTTCTCCCTCTGCCACTCCCCCTGCTTGTGTTTCCTCTCTCACTGTGTCTCTGTCAAATAAATAAATAAAATCTTTAAAAAAATAAAAAATAAAAAAAAAATAAAAGTTTCTGTGCTTATTCCTATCCTGATACCAATTAAAGTAGAATAAATAAATTCTTTAGATTTGGGCATTCTTTTTTTCTTAAAGCTCAGGCATCTGTTCATTTAATATATATTTTTAAGGACCTTCTATGTGCTGGGTTATGGATATATATCGGTTTAAGAGGAGGGGAGGAAGCCTGTTCTCAGCCTTAATGAAGCAAATTTACACACACATACACATACAGAATACATCCACATACATATTGCACGTGTAAATTTACATACATTAGCTAAATTAATGAGGAATAACATCTTATATTTAATACACCTTAACACTTTGAAAATTTATTTCACATGTAAACTAACTTATCTAATCTTCATGAAAGCCATTTTAGGACAGTATTTACAAGACTCACTTTACACATGAGAATATTAAAAAACAGGACTAACTCGTTCAAGATCATAAGGCTGTAACAGTAGAAAGTCAGTACTCTAACTCAGTTCTCCTGATTCTAAACCCAATAATCTTGCCATAGTGTTTAAATTATAGATTTCTTCTAAATTAACATGGAGAAATTTCAGTGTCTGGCCTAATCCATGGTACGACGCACAACATTGAAAAAATTTTCTGTTCATCTGGTACAGTACTTAGCTATTTTATTCTCCCTACCCAGACACCTCAGGCCAACCCTCCCCCTTTCTCCTCCATACACACTACGGATGGATGCTTAATAAATGCCACTCTCATCCAATGCTGACTGCTTAGTTCTCCATTACATATACAGTACCTCATATCTGGGCAAGACAGCAAAGATTTGATCTCTTAACAGAGCAATTGTTGGTCAGAAAGTTTGGAGAGTTCAGCCCAAAGCCTCTCAGGGTAGAAAGATATGAGAGAATAAAATGAAAGCTGAGAAAAGCTGGAGAAATCTGTAAATAGGCCAGAGATTTTTAATTGCTTCCAAACTGGTGAATTTGGCCCAGAAATATAACCTTAATTCAGGAAGACCAGTCTCAAAGGACATTCATTCTAGAATCACATAAGGGCCAAAATATTGAAGTTTAATGCTTTCTTAAAATAAATTATCATTTTTAAAGCCACAATTTTGCTGTTGCCATGACACTGTGATTCAGTCAGTCTTAGAGAATTAGGTTTTGGTTTTTTTTTTATATAATCCATTTATATTTTATTAGAAACTTATTTGGGAGATTTCTAGTAATACCAATGGTATTATAAGAGAAATTTATTTTGATATACAGTCAACCATTTCACAAAGAATGCATTAAGAGTTTCTCCAGGATCATAAAATTCTCTATGCAAGTTGTCATGCACTACATTTCTTCATTTTTGATTCATACTATTTTGGGGTTTCTTAGGGAAAAAATTAAAGGCTACACCTCATAGATGATAAGGAAACAGAATCCTAAGAAACTATTAAGTGACAATAGTCATAGACTATCTGACACATTAAAAGGCTTAAGAGTACAAATTCCTGAAGAAAATTACTTAAACAAAACGTTTTTGCATTTAACACTTTTGTATCTAATAATGCATTTCTTTTTATAATCAAACATATAATTATCAAAATAATAATTATAACCTCAAAGTAGAAACTAGTTTAATCCCTAGGAGATTAGCAGAGCATAATCTCTAGAAGAAATAAGCCCATCATTTTTTAACTTTTTATTTTGAAATAATTCTATTTTCTTAGGTAGTTGCAAACAACAACAACAAAATATTCAGAGATCCTATACATCCTTTTTAATCCAGCATGCTTCAGTTTTAGTATCTTGCATAACTATAGTAAAATATCACACCTAGGAAATTGACCTTAAATCCAACAGCTTTTTCAAATTTCACCAGTTTTGCCTGCATGCATGCATGTGTGTGTGTGTGTGTGTGTGTGCACATGCGCACACATTTTTCCATGCAATATTAGCACATGTGTGGACTCATGGAGCAACCAACACAATCAAGATGCATAACAGTTCCATTACCTCAAGGTTCACTTGGGTGCCCTTTAAAACCACACCCACTTCCCCACTCCTCTCCCCCTATGGCCACAGTCTGTTTTCCACCTCTGTAATTTTCTTATTTCAAGAACATTATATAAGTGAAATCATACAGTATCTAACCTTCTATCATTTTACTCAGCTAATTCTCTGATGATTCATCCAGGTGGTTATGTGTATCAATAATTTATTCTTTTTAATTGCCAAGTAGTACTCCATGTTGTGGATGCACCACACTTTGTTTAACCATTCCCCCATAGACAGACATTTGACCGTTACACATAAAATTGCTAAAATATCCATGTCCAGGTTTTTGTCTGAACATAGATTTTCATTTCTCTGGAATAAATGTCCAAGAGTGCAAATGTTCGGTCATATGGAAATTGCATGTTTATTTTTATGAGAAACTGCTAATGTATTTTCCAGAGTGGTTGTACTATATTATATTTCCACCACTAAACTGTGAGTGATCCAGTTTTTCTGCATCCTCCTCAGCATTTGGGACTGTCACTCTTTTGTACTTTAACCATTCTGATAGAGGTATAGTGGTATTTCATTGTAGTTTTAATTTTCATTCCCCTAATGTTTAAGGGTGTCAACATTTTTTCATGTTATGATTTGCCCTCTGTATATCTTCTCCAGTGAAATGTCTGTTGCCCATTTTCTGACTGAACTGTGTATATTTTTATTGTTGGGTTTTCAGAGTTTTTTATGTATTTTAGCTACAAGTTCTTTGTCAGATATGTAGTTAGCAAATATTTTCTCAAGCACATAAATTTTATAAAAATTAAGATTAGGAGACATGATACATAATTAAATTAGTTCCTCCAGGAAATATCACATCTAATCAGTACTTGTGAGTTTGAAGAGAAATACAGAAAATCTTTGGGAATCTCATAGAATCTCTGGGTTAGAAACAATGATAAAGAGCATTTTAAGGGTGGGAAATTCCTACCACATTTTATTCCCAAGTTTCTGTGGCCCAGAGACTAAAAGCAACAGGCACCTTCATCCCATTTCTGTGCTTAAAGAACCTCAAGAGGTGGCTCTTTCTTACTGTTTACCATATTTAATGATTACATTACTTCTGGATTCATAGAATACCCTAAGTCCAGAGAGAGTAATACTTCCCAAAATTTTCCTGTGACACATTGTAAATATTACCGGTTCTGACTTTATTACCGTATTCTGACTTTATTTGCCATAATCACTAAAAATAACCCAACCTGAAATTTTCCATCAGCTAAAATTTTAAGATGGCGAACTGACTGATTCATAAATTGAACTTAAGTTCTATCTTAAAATCGTGTAACACTTAAAATATAATTCAAAATTAATCTTTCTTCAAATGTTATTGTGAAACAACACTGATTTAAAAGAACTGAAAAGCAAATATGAAATGCTTGTCGTCCAAGTGAAAGAGAGCTTCCTCTTTACTTTTTGATGGAGAATTCATGCATGAGGAGATTAATGAACATACTACTTAATGCCTTTCAGTAATTGTTTTTGACATTCAAAATCATACCCCTTTATATAAATGATAGGTTAAAGAAAAATTACATACGGCATAAAAAATGCAGTTTATGTAGAACAAAGTTAATATTTTGCTTATATAACACTACTCAGGTGAGAAATGGCATGACATAAACTTGTTTTAGATTTATATGCTTACATTTTATTTATATGCGTAATGTTATTAGGCAGATTTGGCACATAAATGCCAGTGAATGATTTTAGAGTGTGTGTATGTATATATAAAATTTATTAGGGTAGAAACAGTGGTATGTTTGTAAATAATTGTCATAGAGTGTCTGAACACCGAAGCACGTTAACATAAATGTGAGTCAAAAGAAAGTAGCAGAAGTCCAAGGCAACTTCAGAATACAATAGAAAACAATTTTTTTTTTAAAGTATTTGAAAATTGAATGGTTCTTGGAGCTGTGAACAGGCACCTGTGCTCCCTGGTGACTAAAAAGCAGAGACGGTCCAGAACTAAGAAAAAATAATGGTAGTGTGCCATCTAGAGGCAATAAGGACATTTTTAATAGTTTGCTATATTTGAACGGAACTATTCCCTAGACCCGAGACCCACAGGCATGAAGAATCTTCCCTGCAATCCCAACCTCTTGCAATTTAAAAAGGGGGGATTTTTTTTTTTCTTCTGAGAGAGAGAAAAAAAGCCAACCTTTGGTTAGCTGTCTGGACCTGAACCTATTCTAAGATGTGGCAAGCACAGAAAGAAAGTTGTTGCAGCTAACAGCCAAATTTTATGGTGTTTGTTGTTGTTGTTGTCCAAGCAAAATTCAGTAAAAATAAAAACATGCAGAATCAGACATTCATGTGGAATTGAGTTTGTAGATGTAGTTGATCTTGTTTAAGCTGAACAAGGGTGGCAAGAAACTGCAGCCTGGACAAGAGCCACTATGATGGTCAAGCATTATTTTATATTTTCATTTAAAATGGAAATGACAATTTTTTCCCTAAGACATCTCTGAATAAACATTCTCCAAATGCTTTTAGATATAATTTTACAAGACAGAATGCTTCTAAAATATTAATTTTTAGTTTCAGATTTCAAAAAATAAGAAGAAGAATAAGAAACACCCATTTTTCACTATATTTGTTCCTGGGTTTTGTTTGAAATTGTTTCAATTATTCAAATCAAATAAAGGAAATAGCCTGACCTGAAAAAATGGGATAAAATTTAATTCGAGGTGTGATAGTTAAACAAATATGCAAAGTTTATGTTTTTCACGTCTACTACTTCTCACCACTAACAGCATTCTGTACCCTAGACCAGAATACGCAGCATGTGTTTGTGTTTCACACAAACTTACAATTATACAGTGACAAAACACATCTAGTGTGTCACCATTCTCAAAAAAATTCTAAGGGTAGTGTTTTTTGCTAAAAATTGTCACTCTGGGCAATTAACTTAAATATATAACATAAAAGCTACAAAACTTTTAGAAAAAAAAAGAACTAGGAGAAAATCTTTAGAACCTAGGTCTAAGCAACGAGTTCTTAGATTTGGCACAAAAGCACAGTCCATGAAAGGACACACTGATGAATTGGACATCAAAATTAAAAACTTTTGTTCTGTGGATGAAAATACAAAAGACAAGCTACAAACTAGGAAATATATTTGCAAATATTTATCACTAGTCTGTAGAATATGTAAAGAGTTCTCAAAACTCTACAATTAAAGAATGTAATTAATCTAATTAGAAAATAAATAATAGACATTTCCCCTAAGAGGATTTATTGATAGCAAGAAAAAAAAAAAAAAAACACATGAAAAATATTGAACAGGGGCTCCTGGGTGGCTCAGTCAGTTAACCTTTCTGCCTTCAGCTCCAGTCATGATCCAAGGGTCCTGGGATGGAGCCTGAGTTGGGTTCCCTGTTCAGCGGGAGGTCTGCTTCTCCCACTCCCTCTGCCTGTTTCTCCCCCTGTTTGTTCTCTCTCTCTCTCTCTCTGTCAAATAGATAAATAAAATCTTTTTAAAAAAAAAGAAAAATATTGAACATTATTAGAGTTTAGGGAAGTTAAAATTAAAACCAAACCATTAAAACACTACACACCCATCAGAAGGCTGAAATAAAAACAATGACAACAATATATACTTGTAAAGATGTGGAAAAATGGTCTCTCACACTTTTCTGGTGGGAATGTCAAATGGTAGAGCCATTCTGGATAATATTTTGGCAGTTTCTTAAGAAAATAAACATGCAATGAGCATAAAAGCCAGCAACTGCGATCTTGGGCATTTACTGCAGAAAAATGAAAATTTATTCTCATGCAAAAACTTATTCTCATAGTAGTTTTATTTATGATAGCTGAAACTGGAAACTACCTAAATGTCTGTCAATGGGTGAATAATTAAACAAATCATGGTACATCCATACCATATTGCTGTATACTACTCAGGAATAAAAAGGCCTGGACTATTGACACATGCCACTGGGATAGACCTCAGGGGAATTATCTGAGTGAAAAAACCCAATCCCAAAGGTTACACACTATTTGATTCCATTAATACAACAGCCTTCAAATGACAAAGTTATAGAAAAAAGATTACTGGTTATCACGAATTAGGGAGTGGACTGGAGGAGTAGAGGTGGGTGAGGAGGGAGATATGGCAATCAAAGGACAACACAAATTGTTATAGAGATGGAACTACTCTCTATTTTAACTATGGTACTAGTTATATGAATCTACATGTGATAAAATTGCATAGAACCAAAAGACACACACACACTCACACACCCACAAATGAATACATGTAAAACTGATGAAATCTGAATCAGTTCTGAGGATTGTACCAATGTCAATTTTCTAGTTGTGCTATTATACTATAGTTACGCAACACTGTTACCATTGCAGAAAACTGGATGAGGCGTACATGAGATCTCTCTACATTATTTCTTATATTTGAATCTATAGTTATATCAATATAAAAAAGTTTAATTATAAAAAACTGAATCAATAATTAAAGGAATTAATAAACATTATTTAATAAAATAAAATATTTAAAATATGAAGTTAACTCTTTTTTTCGGATTTTATTTGAGTTCTAATTAGTTAACATAACATACAATGCAATATTGTTTTCAGGAGTAGAATTCAGAGGTTCATCGCGTACATACAACACCTGGGGCTCATCATAATACGTGCCCTCCTTAATGCCTATCACCCATCTCACCCATCCCCCCACCCACCTCCCTCCATCAACCCTCAGTTTGTTCATCTGTTTTGTTTCTTAAATTCCACATATGAGTGAAATCATATGATATTTGTCTTTCTCTAACTCATTTTGAATATGAAGCTAACCTGTAATCTTCTTATGAAATATGAAGGAGTTGAGTGGAAAAAAACGTAGCAAGACTATATGTAACGTACAGTAAGTATATATGTGTGTGTGTGTATATATATATATATCTCCAGTATCATTGTTTATTAAACCTTTAAAAGATTTACTCATGGAAATTCTAATGGACTAATTTCCTCTACTTTTCTCTTTCTGTTGTTTGAAGGATTACTAAAATGGGACAAAATATTAATAATCCACACAGTAGAGAGGAAGAGACTTTGTATGCAGCAAAGACTTAACTAGCAAACCTAAGCTGAGATAGCTAGCTAAATATACTTAGAAAGGTCTATTTGCAAGGTCAGCCCTTGGCTGGCATCCGGGAACTTGGATTTCGAGTGTTCCCACCATCCTGTAGCAGACCAGGGTGTATACTGTGTCTGAACACCTGCTTTTCTTCTGGGACTCTAGAATTTGGGTACATGCCAGGCAGAGGGTGCCTATGTGACCAGCCCCCCCTAAAAATCCTGGGCACTGAGGATGTACCCAGGATCCTGAAGAGCACTGTGGAGCACTGTCTTCCTCAGAAGACAACATTTCACACATGTCGTCACCACTCATTGCTCAGATTTAAGCATATTCTGTATGACTCTACTGAGAGCGGGTCCTTGGAAGCTTGTGTCTGGTTTCCTCTGGACTTTGTCCCACTACCTTTCCTCTGCTGATTTTGCTTTGTAGCCTCTTGCTGTAATAAATCTTACCAGGATGGGATGCCTGAGTGGCTCAGTCAGTTAAGCCTCTTCCTTTGGCTCAGGTCATGATCCTAGGGTCCTGGGATTGAGCCCAGCATCGGGCCCCTTGCTCAGAGGGGAGTCTGCTTCTCCTTCTGCCTGCCGCTCCCCCTACTTGTGCTCTCCCCTCTCTGTCTGACAAATAAATAAATAAAATCTTTAAAAAATAAAATTAAAGATGTAGGGGGGAAATCGGAGGGGGAGAAGAACCATGAGAGACAATGGACTCTGAAAAACAAACTGAGGGTTCTAGAGGGGAGGGGGTTGGGAGGATGGGTTAGCCTGGTGATGGGTATTGAGGAGGGCACGTTCTGCATGGAGCACTGGGTGTTATGCACAAACAATGAATCATGGAACACTATATCTAAAACTAATGATGTAATGTATGGGGATTAACATAACAATAAAAAAATTTAAAAAAAAATAAAAATAAAATTAAATTAAAGAAATAAATCTTACCATGAGTATGGCTATATGCTAAGTCCTGTGAGTCCTTCTAGTGAATCACTGAACCTATGACAGTTTTGGGAAACTCTGACATTGGATAATTTTTTAAAACCTGGATAATCTGCCTAAGCATAGTTGAGAGCTAGATAAAGTTTGTTAATAAACCAGATTTTCTTATGCTTAAAATATTTCCATGTAGAAAAATAACCTGTTGGAAAATATATCAACACTCATGAGTTGTTTGTTTGTTTGTTTTTTCAAGTGGCTATATTACAGATAAGCATTTTGGGGAGAGTGCCACAATAGGACAAATCCATATAAAGGGAGGGGGTACATTCTGCCTTATAACCTATAGTTTTCAATCCAATAGGGCACTCTTCCCAATTTACTAATCTGAGATGACACCACTGGGAAAATCCACGTCGACATTAAAAATGTGTTTGTGTAAATCTTATCAAGGCCGGCTAGGGATTAAATGAAAGTCTCTGTATGAATCTCAAAATAGCTGTGCCAACTTTTAAGTTCACACACAGGGATGCTACTTTATTGCTTAAGCGCTTGGATAAACACAATCTCTCATACACATCAAACATTTCTTTCAAGCACCTTCCTTTGACCATGTCTCTTCTTATCTCCAGCTAGCATGAGTTTTACAGTCAGAAACATTTTGTGAAAAAGGAAGAGCAAAATACATTTCAAAATATATGGAACTGCAGAAACAAATGATTTTTTCTTTATGGTTAGTCAATTAAGGTAAGTGTGGGGTAAAAAGGAGAAAATACACAAATCCTGGTGATCTGATATACAAGAGTAATGTAAAGAAAACTTGACACATACATTTACCTCATGCCTATCTCAAATTTTCAGGAAAATGACAAATATATTCAAGAATAAGTCCCAAACTGTGTTGGAAAAACGAGAGAGGGTATTATCAGCAGATTAAAATAAGCAGCTGAGAAACCTGCCTCACAACAGAGGGAAAGACAGGGGCTTATAGAGATGCTTTCTGATGATTTTGGAAAATACTTGGGTGAATGGTGCCCCAAATCCATGTACATACTCTCCTTTACTCCCGGTGCCCCATGGTAGGTAAACTCAGAAGGCTGAATTCTCCAATCCAGCTTTCACAGCAATGAAACAAGCATTTCGTTCTTTATTTAAATCTTATGTATTCCTCCACTAGTTCAAAACCTACAGAAAGATCACCGTGGTTAGCTATCACATGGAGACTCTCCTTTGTTTTACACAGTGCCTGACACAGTGTTACACTCACAAGAAGTTTAGTAAATGGGAAATGATAGACAGAAAGAACTTGAATTCTTTTTTCAACACTTCAAAAATGGTCACCATTAAATTTCATATGGTTCACTTCTCAATATACATAGGTAGCCAGGCTGTGGCTTATAAAAGATGTTTCTAAGTTATTTTGAACACATTAATCATGTAAAAAAAGAAATTACTTTTTAAAATGAAGTATTCTCTTAATCACAAAGTATGGTTAATATTAATGGTACAATTACCATTGTATTTTCCATATAATTCTAATGAAAACAGTTTTACATATGATAAAACTTCGAACAGCCACAAACTCTTAGCAAAGAAAGATGTATTCCTTCCTTTCCCTCTCCCTTTTTTTCTTTCTTTCTTTTTCGTCTTTTTGAGTAAGTCCTCCAACAAATATTTTAGCACCTTCTATATGGCAGACACTGTTGTAGGCACTGGAAAATATCATGAAAAAAGACATAATATCTCTGCTTCAGGGGAGCTTACGTTCTTGAGCAAGATGTTTTAATTAGCATTAGGTTTGGCTTTGAGTGGCAAAAAATGAAAAAACTGAAGAAAAAGAAACTTGTAAAATGTGTTTGGAGTTCAGGATCAGTTACAGTGGCTCTGTGATTATCAAACGAGTTTACCAAGTATGGTCATTCAGGTTCTGCACTGCGCAATTCTGAAGAGTAGCATTCGAATCCTAGATATTATAGATTTTTATTAACAATTTTACACAGATGGAAGCAAACTGCTTAAATGAGGCCACCTTTTTTCTATTTCACACAAATGCACCATCTAGGATAGTGAAGGCACCTCAACACCTCATCTTAAAGCTTCCACTTGGTGATACTTAATCCAGCTCCACAATTCAGCCCACAGGAGAGAACAGAACATACTTCCCCTCTCTAAGGGCACTTCTTACAAGTTCCACATTCTACTTGTGCTCATGTATCATTATCAGAACCTAGAGACATTACCAAATCTACCTGCAAAAGAGAATAGAAATGTGCTTTGTTCTGGGTTGCCATGTGTCTAACTAAAGGTAAGGAGGTTTTCTGGCTCCTGTCAAAATGTGAACTAGAAGAGCTGCTACTATCTCTCCAAAATTAAGCCATAAAGAAATTGTACATACTCGTATACTTATACAGGATAAACAGTCGAGTTTTTAAAATTGCATTTGATACTGTGCACTGGGGAGATCTTTATTTCTCTGTGTTGCCTATAGGATCTTGCACAGTAATATGCAAAATATAAGCACTTAAAAAATATATGATGAAAGATTGACCAAATCCACTTCCTACCATGCTATGCTAGAAAGAAAGAGAAAAATTATCCTGCCTGGTAATTCTCTGTACGCTTGAAGATTGACATCAAGTCACCTCTCAAATTTATCTTCTGAACCAACTAATCGGCATTCCCTTATCTTTCCTTATTGATTCAGGGGCAGAAATCTTAATTATCTTCTAAGCATTACTATAGATTCTTTCCACCTTGACTAAATAAACAAATTTGATAAACCCAAAAGGCAATTACTCCATATCATAGATTACCAGCTTCCACCAACTGTCTCCAAAGGACCAATATTCTGTAGGCATTTCTCAGCAATGAAGACCTATGGATGAAGGTTTTTGCTGAATTCTTCTTAGAATTTGTTTACTTTCATTTTTTAGTGTCTTAAAACAAGGTGTCCTTTTCTGACCAGAGGTTTTAGTGCTTCGTCTGAGTTCCCTGTAACAAGCTGGTAGGCAAGTTTCAAACCCCCTGAGAAACCTACAGCTTACACATTTCTATTTCCATTTATTCTTTTACTGCACTTTACTGTGGAATTCTGTCTTTCTGATAACTCTTCTCTCTGCACTTGGCTAATAGCTAATTTAGCAAAACCTAACTCTGTGAAGGGAATTAAGTGATCTAGAAAGCTACTTAGCCCCTTGAGTTTGCTGCAGTACTCAACCATGAGAGAGAGGTACATTTTCTTGGGGGGGTTGGGGGGGGAACTATTCTTCAGGGTGACAGAATAGAGCCCAGGATTCCTTAATATTTTTTGGTTAAGCAAATTTCTAAGAGAATTTTGGTGATAAACACACCTTTTAATATGAAAAGCCCTTTTAGCCTGCATTCTTGCAGTCATTATTTATTCATTCATTCATTTTACGAATCTCAGTGGTACGGATCTCAGTGGTATGCCAGGCATTCCCCTAGGCTCTGGGGATATTGCAATAACAGGAGGCCCTTGACATCATGGATGTTAAATAAAATTTCCAATCATTCTTAGCCTACTTACTCTTTATAATATGAAATACTACTTTAAAGATCGCATGCTTTCGTCTGTAAACTGTTGGTTGAGCTTGATTTCCTGCAAAATACAAATCTGTATAATATCAAAGATGTTTTTTTCTTCCTTCTGGGTCACTCATGGTCTTAGTTAAAATAATGTATATAAAACCAAAAATATGAAACTTCCAACAGAAGTATAAACAGGATCTTAATTTGTCACACACACACACACACACACACACGCATTTCGCACACCTAACACAGTCTTATATCTTTAGAGCTTCCCATTTTGTTAAACACATGTTAAAGGCATAGTTTGAATATAAATACATAGTTTGAATTAATTACTTATGTTCAATGAAAACACTATATCAGATTATGATACAATAGCTAGTAGATTGCTTAAAAGAATCATGTGAAATCTCATGAGTGTGTGTGTGTTGAAACTCAGACAAGAAAAGTAATGTTGAATAAAGAGAGTTTAGTTCATTAAGCAAAATTATCCAAAAACCAATAAAAATAGAGCTAAGCATACATATTAAACCATAAATACTTAAAAGGTCACTTACAACCCTTCTAGTCCTGTCCTTTACATTGAAAAGAAAACTTACCTACTGTTATAAACTCTCATTTACAAAGTTGTCTTTTGAATTGTGGTTACCTACTTTTCTCATTAACTATAAGAAACACTTATTCACGTATTTAAACTGAATTTCTTTTAAAATTTCCCTACCAACAAGTTTACATAAACACTTGACTTCACCAAATAAAGTCAAATTGCCAAGTGTCATACTGTTCGACTCCAGAGCAGTCAAATAATATCAATTTAAGGTTATTGTTTTTAAATCTGCTTTCATTGCTTCCTGCTCACCTATTACATCAACAATTTATTCTAAATGGTTGCTTTCAGGCAATGGGTTTTCTTCTCATTTAGTCTTCATGAAAATAATTTAATATACCAAGACACTGAAAATTCAAAGACTTATGAAAAAATAACACTGTAACAAAGAAATGTGTTTATAATAGACAATCTAAAGCCAGACTGCTTGGGTTGAAGCCTACCTCCTCTATTTAAAAGCAAGTTTCTTGGCCTCACCATGCTTCTGTTTCCTCATCTGCAAAAACAGAAATAATAGAAGTATATACTTCATAGTGGTACTATAAGGATTGAATGAGATAATATTTTTAAAGCACTTAAAATAGTGCTTCACATAGGGGCGCCTGGGTGGCTCAGTCAGATAAGCACCGGACTCTTGATTTCGGCTCAGGTCATGATCTCTGGGTTATGAGATGGGTGCCACATCCAACTCCATGCTTAGCATGGAGTCTGCTTGAGATTCTCTCTCTCCCCTCCTCCCCTTCTCAAAACAAAATAAGAAAAAAAAATAGTGCCTCACATAAAAGTAAAGTGCTGTATGTTTGTTAAGAAAATAAATTAACCAACACCAAAGAAATACAAACAATTATAAGAACATATTATGAGCAACTCTATGCCAGCAAATTAGATAACCTGGAAGTAATGGATGCATTCCTAGAGATGTATCAACTACCAAAACTGAACCGGGAAGAAATAGAACACCTGAACAGACCTATAACCACTAAGGAAATAGAAGCAGTCATCAAAAATCTCCCAAAACACAAAAGCCCAGGGCCAGATGGCTTCCCAGGGGAATTCTACCAAACATTTCAAGAAGAATTAATACCTATCCTTCTGAAACTGTTCCAAAAAATAGAAATGGAAGGAAAACTTCCAAACTCATTTTATGAGGCCAGCATTACCTTGATCCCCAAACCAGACAAAGACCCCATCCAAAAGGAGAATTACAGACCAATATCCCTGATGAACATGGATGCAAAAATTCTCACCAAAATACTAGCCAATAGGATCCAACAGTACATTAAAAGGATTATTCACCACGACCAAGTCGGATTTATCCCTGGGGTGCAAGGTTGGTTCAACATCCGCAAATCAATCAACGTAATACAATACATTAACAAAAGAAAGAACAAGAATCATATGATCCTCTCAATAGATGCAGAAAAAGCATTTGACAAAGTACAGCATCCTTTCTTGATCAAAACTCTTCAGAGTATAGGGATAGAGGGTACATACCTCAAGATCATAAAAGCCATCTATGAAAAACCTACAGCGAATATCATTCTCAATGGGGAAAAACTGAGAGCTTTCCCCCTAAGGTCAGGAACGCGGCAGGGATGTCCACTATCACCACTGCTATTCAACATAGTATTGGAAGTCCTAGCCACAGCAATCAGACAACAAAAAGAAATCAAAGGCATCCAAATCGGCAAAGAAGAAGTCAAACTCTCACTCTTTGCAGATGATATGATACTTTATGTGGAAAATCCCAAAGACTCCACCCCAAAACTGCTAGAACTCATACAGGAATTCAGTAAAGTGGCAGGATATAAAATCAATGCACAGAAGTCAGTGGCATTCCTATACACCAACAACAAGTCAGAAGAAAGAGAAATTAAGGAGTCGATCCCATTTACAATTGCACCCAAAACCATAAGATACCTAGGAATAAATCTAACCAAAGAGGCAAAGGATCTGTACTCAGAAAACTATAAAATACTCATGAAAGAAATTGAGGAAGACACAAAGAAATGGAAAAACGTTCCATGCTCATGGATTGGAAGAACAAATATTGTGAAGATGTCCATGCTACCTAGAGCAATCTACACATTCAATGTAATCCCCATCAAAATACCATCCACTTTCTTCAAAGAAATGGAACAAATAATCCTAAAATTTGTATGGAACCAGAAAAGACCCCGCATAGCCAGAGGAATGTTGAAAAAGAAAAGCAAAGCTGGCGGCATCACAATTCCAGACTTCCAGCTCTACTACAAGCTGTCATCATTAAGACAGTATGGTACTGGCACAAAAACAGACACATAGATCAATGGAACAGAATAGAGAGCCCAGAAATGGACCCTCAACTCTATGGTCAACTCATCTTTGACAAAGCAGGAAAGAATGTCCAATGGAAAAAAGACAGTCTCTTCAACAAATGGTGTTGGGAAAATTGGACAGCCACATGCAGAAGAATGAAACTGGACCATTTCCTTACACCACACATAAAAATAGACTCCAAATGGTTGAAAGACCTCAATGTGAGACAGGAGTCCATCAAAATCCTAAAGGAGAACACAGGCAGCAGCCTCTTCGACCTCAGCCGCAGCAACTTCTTCCTAGAAACATCGCCAAAGGCAAGGGAAGCAAGGGCAAAAATGAACTATTGGGACTTCATCAAGATAAAAAGCTTTTGCAAAGCAAAGGAAACAGTCAACAAAACCAAAAGACAACTGACAGAATGGGAGAAGATATTTGCAAATGACATATCAGATAAAGGGCTAGTATCCAAAATCTATAAAGAACTCATCAAACTCAACACCAAAAGAACAAAGAATCCAATCAAGAAATGGGCAGAAGACATGAACAGACATTTTTCCAAAGAAGACATCCAAATGGCCAACAGACACATGAAAAAGTGTTCAATATCGCTCGGCATCAGAGAAATCCAAATCAAAACCTCAATGAGATACCACCTCACACCAGTCAGAATGGCTAAAATTAACAAGTCAGGAAATGACAGATGTTGGCGGGGATGCAGAGAAAGGGGAACCCTCCTACACTGTTGGTGGGAATGCAAGCTGGTGCAGCCACTCTGGAAAACAGTATGGAGGTTCCTCAAAAAGTTGAAAATAGAGCTACCATATGATCCAGCAATTGCACTACTGGGTATTTACACCAAAGATACAAAAGTAGGGACCCGAAAGGCTATGTGTACCCCGATGTTTATAGCAGCAATGTCCACAATAGCCAAACTGTGGAAAGAGCCAAGATGTCCATCAACAGATGAATGGATAAAGAAGATGTGGTATATATATACAATGGAATATTATGCAGCCATCAAAAGGAATAAGATCTTGCCATTTGCAATGACGTGGATGGAACTGGAGGGTATTATGCTGAGCGAAATAAGTCAAACAGAGAACGACATGTATCATATGACCTCACTGATATGAGGAATTCTTAATCTCAGGAAACAAACTGAGGGTTGCTGGAGTGGGGGGTGGGGTGGGAGGGATGGGGTGACTGGGTGATGGACACTGGGGAGGGTATGTGTTTTGGTAAGCACTGTGAATTGTGCAAGACTGTTGAATCTCAGATCTGTACCTCTGAAACAAATAATGCAATATATGTTAAGAAAGAAAAAAAGAAGAAGAAGAATGTAGCAGGAGGGGAAGAATGAAGGGGGGGAAATCGGAGGGGGAGAAGAACCATGAGAGACAATGGACTCTGAAAAACAAACTGAGGGTTCTAGAGGGGAGGGGGTTGGGAGGATGGGTTAGCCTGGTGATGGGTATTGAGGAGGGCACGTTCTGCATGGAGCACTGGGTGTTATGCACAAACAATGAATCATGGAACACTATATCCAAAACTAATGATGTAATGTATGGGGATTAACATAACAATAAAAAAAATTATAAAAAAAAAAAAAGAAAATAAATTAAATTAAATTAACAAAAAATTTAAACTGTGTAGCATTACCTTCATTTCCTTTACCTCCACTTTAAGTACACACAATCAGAGGAGTGTTTTACAAAATAAAAAAACAACAAAAAACAAAACAAACAAACAAAAACCCCAAGTAGTTCACTAACAATATATATTAGTGAATATCAGTTAAATAGTAAGCAGTGTTTCTCAAAGTATGCACCACAGATTAATGATGATCAGTAGAATTCTACAAGTAAGTGGTACACAGACTATTTGTTGGCTCTACGTAGAAGTGTTATTGAATTTTTTTTGTTATGATATTTTATCAACAAATTTTACTGACAATCATTTAACAGATTTAAAATGGAAGAATCATTGCATATCCAAATATGTTCTTAAACTCTGTTTCAGTTGTACATTTCTTACTGTGTGGTCAGTTTATTTTTCTCAGCCAAGACTGAGTCTCCATAATTGTGTTTGTCTTGATTAATACATTGTCATATTATTTGCATCTTATTAAATGTGTTTTCAAATAGGCATTTTCTGTTATTATTGGGTGGCAATATATATTTTGCCTGCAAAAAATATGTCAGTACCTCAAAGGACTTCACTGAAGCATAGAAAGAGCTATGAAAGTAACCACATAAATACTAGAGTATAGAATAATGACATAAATGGAAATAGTAAACAACATTCCAGTGAAAATATACAAAGGGAATCTCACTGGATAAGAGCAAATGAATCTATGTGATGATGTCTCACCAGCAATGGGGAAAAGATGGATCTTTCCAACCAAGACTAGTACAGAGCAATACTTTCCCTTACAGAGTTGGTTATTTGGTTGCTCACAACAGAAGAGTGACTCTAATTATGAAGGCAACATTCAAAGTTGAACATCTTAGACAAAAACAGGCAGGAATCACACAATTGCTGAGAGACTATAAAAGCAGCTACAAAGTTAATGGCAAAGATTAAAGTCAGAAGGAAAACAAAGCAAGTTATTGGCAAAATTCCTTCCTAGAGTGACAGTACTGAATGGCAAGATGACATGATGACAAGAGTGTATAATTTGAAAAAGCAAGTATTATTCCCTGTGCATGTCAGAAGAGATTCCACTTTAGAGTTGGATAAAGCCACCAATGGGCAGAGTTTGAATCGTCTCTTCACATGTATATTAGGAATTTACAAGAAAAAATTGCTAGGTTTTTTTTTTTTTTCTGTTGCTGAAAAACTCATGATACGATAGAAAAGATATTTTTTGCTTTAATTAACGATTTCTTTGTGCACCAAAATGTATACTAGAAAAAGGAAAAAATATATTGTGATTGGTCTTAACACAGGAGCAGCTCTGAATGCAGCAATAAAGAGTGTAGCTACTCAAATTAAAATTTTTTTCCTTCATGCCGATTACCACACTCCATTAATCACAGAGAACAGTTGGCATTGCCTCCTAATCTTGATTCAACATTGAAGGAAATTGTGAAAAATGTGAATGTAATTATATTGTGCCCCTGAGCATAAGTATTTTGAGGCTGCCCAATAAAAAAAATAAAAACTAGGCAGTGATATGAGATCCTGCTTTTCCTGCTAAAGTATGCTGACCATTAAAAGAAAAGGTGTGCATCCAGTTTGGAAAATGAGGAATAAAACAGTTCTTCACTACCCTGTTAATGCCAGGATACACATATCAGTGACGAATTCCCTTGAATAGCCTAAAAGTCATCACCCCAGAGTAGGAAAAAATTCATAATTTTGAGGCTGGGGTATGCTAAAAAGACTGCACCATAAAGAAAAATAATTACCTACTCATTAGAGAAAGTAACCAATGGCATGTTACTAGGCATATTTTTAAATAACTTCAAAATGCTTCATGGAACATGAGGAAACACTTTCCAGAGCCAAATCCATTACAGTATGGGTTATGAAGTACTTTAGTATTACTTCTAGGTTAAAAAACCATTCAGAGCTCTGGGTGTGATGCAATACACTCATTGTCTTGTCATTGAACACAGAACTGAAAGTGTCCATCCAGGGTATCTAAAAAATTTGACTCTGTCAATTTCTATCACAAATAACTTTTTCTAATTTTGTAGCAATAACTATATGTGGTAGATTGATTTACTGACCACAGTACTTCACCCCTCTCTGCATCCAACCCCCTTGTCATGGCCTCCTTGTTGGGGGGAGAAGAATGCATAATATATTCTTTGCCCTTCACTTTGGGCTTACCGATGGCACTTGTTTGGGTCAATGAGATATCAGCAAACATGAAACAAGTTGGAGAGCGATATGCACTTATCCAATTTCAGCATCCTTTTCTGCATCTCTGCCATAGTCACAAGGAGAACACACCGCATTAACATGCTGTTCCAAGGAGGATGAGGGACACATGAAGCAGAGTCAACCGGCTGACCCAGGAAGAAAAAAGCACCTAACCCAGGGCCCTCAGGTAGTCATGGATACTCAGAGGGAAAAGAAACAGCTGTGTGACCCACTGAAGAACCACAGTGAAGGCTGGACTGAGGCCCCAGGACACTCAGCTCTGACAAATGTACCCACTCATTCTCCAACACGTCAGAGCCTCTCCCTTCCATGGAATAGCTTGGACAATCAGTAGTGACAACTATGGTCTAAAGCACAGAGAGGCTTCCCCAATAGTACTACTCTAAGCGCAAACTCTAGTAACATGTCACATGATTAGGGTGGGGAGAAAGAAAGAGCCAATAATAACTGAGCTTGTATTTCTTGCCATTTGAAGCTGGACTGACTCTAGTTTTAGAAAAAGTACATAATGTAATATGCCTGGCACCACTGGGCTTCTGGAGGAGAATGCATACCTGCTGCGCATAAACTATATCCACTTGAGAAACTGTCCTAAGTGTTCCATCATGCGGGTCTAAGAAAAAGTGTCTTTTCTTACCTAGAATTATTAACATACATTCTTATTTGGCATACATTTCAAAAAAAATTGTATAAATCAACTTTTTAATTCAGGAGTACAATAATTTATAACTTTCCAAAATGTTCATGTTTATTCTCCCTAATAGCATATCAAGGGAAAGAGTTTAAATTGTAGTTCATCTTTCCAGGAAACCATTTTGTCAAAATACAAATTCCTGCTTTTGAAGCAAAGACTCATGAACAATTGTACAGGAATCCTGGATGTTAGTCTGAATGTTAATAGCATAATAGACTAGAGTTTTTCTCTTAATGGACTACAGAAATGATAAAAATGTTGAAATTCCAGCTGTGTCATCTACAGGAATAAGCTCCTACAAAAACTGAAAAAGCACTCTTTTGTAACTTGCCCCCTGACGTACTCGAAATTGATCTATCTATAATTATCTTTTTTCTCCTAAGCAAAACATTATCAAAATGCCAAAATAGGAAGAAAAAAATCTGATACTCTTGCTTCTTGGTAGAGTTCTTTAAAATTATGTACAGTTTTTAAAATGATAGACAGATCATGCACACCACCAGAGCATAATGTATGATAGGAATAAATGCGTCTTTGTTTGCTTGTTGAAGATTTTCCTCCATGACAAGGCGCAGCTGTCAAGGCTTCAGCAGAACTCTGTGGGTTTTCTTGGCAGGAAAAACAATTACAATCTGAGTCCTTTCCAAATATAGCTCCCTTTTCCACAAAGGTATCTGACAGACTGTAGGAACTCTAACCAAACTGAACCAAGAAGGCACCTCTCATTTCTAGAAAAGGCACGTCAAGTCATCAAATTCCGCAGGTAGAAGCTTGCAATCTCAGTTAAAGAGAGGCTTTGACACTCATAATATGGGGTTTTTAAAGGCCTAAAAGACACAATCGTTTCTATTACACTCATAGATCCATAAACAAATATTTTATTATTTTTTGCTAAACAAAGATGTACATTTCTAAGCCAAAATGACAAATCTCAATTAAGGAATGAATTTTGAAATACTTGTGGTACATTTGTTTTCACACATCCATCAAAGACTGAAAGTTATTCTGTGGTGTGCGGCAAGCCTCCCCAGATGTATTTATTTTGATAGTTTCTATTATGCGATGATGTCCTCATGCATTGGATTTATTTTCAAGAAAAAGATCTAATTATCATTTAGGTGAGGGTTCAGAATCAGGAATGCCTGATGGGGGGGTTGTTCAATGTTCTTAGGTTTAGTGGTTTTGTTTTTGATTTTGTTTCTGCATCCCTGCAGTAACCTATTGCAGTGACTTAGGCACTAAAAATCAGGAAGAAGTGACTTGTTAAAGCAGTTAAGGAAAACTAGATGAAGTCCGGCTCATCACCGTGACCAACCACAGCAAGGTCACAATGAGAAAGACCGGATTCTGGATGTTGCATATGTTGTTTGCTTGGTTGATTTTGGTTTAGTTTTGGTTTTAAGCTTCTTTGGTGGGGGTAAGATGAGATAAAAGAGAGGTTTTTAAATTCTACTGCAGATTCCTTCTCTATTACAAGCAAGCAGTTGAAGGTATTGTCCACTCTCCCCTGCTCATGCTCTCTCTCTCTCTCTCAAATAAATAAGATCTTTAAAAAAAAAAAAGTGTTTAGAAAAAAAACCATTATACATTATATAGATATTAGCCATGATTATATTTATATGTTAATAATTTGGGGAAATGGTAAAAAGTTTGCTAATAAGAGAATTTACAGTTTTATATACTTCTATACTAAATCAAAGTTGAAAACAAATTAGTGACCATTTAACTTGAGACGCTAGAAAAATTAATCTAAAAACAAAGACCGTGTTGGAATGTTTCACAGCAAATTTTAATAGTGGTTAACTCTCATGAGGAAGTGACAGAAGAAACTATTAGCACTGAAAATAAATTAGCCCTGTCTATAATGTTTAATATATTTTAATAAGATGTACTTGTGGGTTATTAGTATAATAAAAGAATAGTTTTAAAATGGGGCTATCGACTGAATGTTTATGTGTCCTCAAAATTCATATGCGGAAACCTTACCACCAGTGTGATGATATTTGGAGGTAGGGTCTTTGGGAGGTGATTAGGTCATGAGGATGGAGTCCTCATGAATGCGATTAGTGATCTTACAAAAGAGACCTCAAGAGAAGTCCCTCATCCCTTCCACCAAATAAGAAAACAGCACAAAGACAGCCATCTATAAACTAGGAAGCAAGCAGACACCAAATCTGTTGGCACCCTTATCTTGGATTTCCCAGGCTCTAGTACTATAAGGAATAAATTTCTATTGTTTATAAACAATAAAGAAAGTAGCACATTTTCCTAATTAAATATAGAATTTCTGGAACCTCCAACATGTCTAAGTCTCCTTTTCAGTATAACTTGATGAAAATCCCATGCCAACTGCTCACTGGACTTGCTAGATGCCATTGGTCTATGCCCTTTTTTGCATTAGCCCATGATTCTTAGGCACCACAGCCAGGGAGGACGTGGGTCTTGGTAATTATATTTCTGTCCATACTTTCTCCCTCTGTTTTTCCTAGATCTAGGCAGAGTCCAAAATTAAGTTTATACAACAGAAAACAATTCTTTCTTTTGAGATGGTGCCAGGATGGATAAATACAGATCATGCATTTCCTGGAGGACTTCAAGCCATTAGCATAAGGGTTCAATTCAATAAAGAAAAGAAATAAGATTTTCTGAGTTTTACAGTAAGGCCTACATTCCAATTTAAAATGACATAATCACACTTTCGATATCTTCTGTGAATATATTTTCAGGCAGTGGTTTCTTGGTAAATGTTTAACAAGCTCTCCCCCCAAAAAAGAAAAAAAAAGTCTGCAGATGTACATGGGACATAAGTTTATTATAAATTTTAGTGATATAAATGTGTATCTCACAATTTACAAATAATAATATAAAATACTAATACGTAAATCCCATATAAGCAATTGATTCTGAGAATATTTTCATTGATTTTTACCAAACTCTTATATTAGTAGCCAAACTTTGGTTGCAAGTGATGAATGAGTATAGTTCTGACATTATGTTGGTTGATATTTTCATTTACATGAATAACTAGGATGAAAGTAAAACAAAGACATATGTTGGAGCTTCACTCACTTAATGATGATGCCAGCAAATTCTTGCTAATCAGATAAATAATAGTTTTCAAATACTGAAAGAATATTTCCCAATTTCTTTTTGCTATTTGCATCATAATGACTACAGACATGCTTTTGAATTTAATGTTTATTATAAACCCTTTCTCCATCGTTTTCCTAATTCTACACAATGAACAAAATAATATATCAAGTTCTGATTTGTAGCTGATTTCCATAATGTAAATACTCTTGCTATGACTGATTTCAAGCTATCAAAGTGGTATCACTTATAATGGATTTGGGAAGAGATGATCAGATGACATCATTTTAAAATATTTATACCACTTAGGTACAATAGATGTATCTCAAGAACTGAGATAATATATAATGTAATAAAATAATTAGAAAGTGATAAGTTTTGAGTATTTATTATTTTGTTTTTAATAAACTTATTTGGTTATTGGTTTTTAATATTAAAAATTTAATAAGAGCTGTGTTATTAACAATTAGCTCATAAAATTCCTGAAAATTTAACAATCCTCTCTTTTTGAACTGGTACAAGCCAGTTTTAACACACTACTGGTGGCAGGTATCACTGTATAACTCTCTTTTTAAATTTTTTTAAGTAGCTCTGTGCCCAACATGGGGCTTGAACTCACCACCCCAAGATAAAAGTCACATGTTCTACTGGTGCCCCTCACTGTATAACTCTTAAAGTAAGGTCTGAAATAGGAGTCAAGTTCTTTATAACATAAAGAAATTATAGAAATGTTATTGAAAATATATCTATTAATTCATGGTAAATTATCACATTAAGGAAGCCAGGGATCAACACTGACATCATGCTTCATTTCTAAAGAGACAATATTACAATCTTTACTCCAACGGATGCCACAAATAGGCATTAATAGGGACGCCTGGGTGGCTCAGTTGGTTAAGCCTCTGACTCTTGATTTCAGCTCAGGTCATGATCTCAGAGCCCTGCATCTGGCTCCAAGCTCAGTGGGGAATCTGCTTGAGATTCTCTCCCTCTTCCTCTGCCCCTCCCCCCACTCACACACATTCTCTCTCTCTCAAATAAATAAATCTTTTTTAAAAGGCATTACTAATGACATTATTTTTCCTTTATGAGACTATTTAAATAAAAGGGTGTTGGTATTATGAAATAAAGAGCTATCTCATTATTCTCATGATGTCCCTTCTACACCAACTAGTCCTCCTATATCATCTACCTTAGCTGGTGATGCCAGCTACACTTCTCATTACTCGAGATGAACAAGTGGACATTTGGACATCATTGTAGATTCTTCTCTCACTTTCGTCTCATCCTCTCACCAGCCCTCCTATCAGATACCTCTTGAATGCTTCAGATCTTCTGGACCTCACCCCATACACTGGGCTTTTTTTTTTTTTTCCCCAAAGATTTTATTTATTTATTTGAGAGAGAGAGCATGGGGGTGGGTACAGAGGAAGAAGCAGGCTCCTCGCTGAGCAGGGAGCCCGATGTGGGACTCATTCCCAGGACCCTGGGATCATGACCTGAGCCGAAGGCAGATGCTTAACTGAACTGAGCCACCCAGGCACCCCCATATCCTGGGCCTTTGAGCTGAGTTCCACAGGGGCTCCAAAGAATTTCTCAAAGGCGCAAACCTACACTACCTCACCTCATGACGTCACAGTGTCTTTCATATCACCTTCCTTCCTCTGTATAGTAAGGCCTCTAGTCTTTTTCCATTGCCTTGAGAGTTCTTCTAAAGCACAAATTTATCCTGCTTAAAAACCATCCTATGACATTTCATCCCCTGTTATAGGATCCAGTCCAAGCTCTTTGCCATGATATACAAGACCTCTCATGAAGTAGCCCTGCCTCTAACTTCAATTTTGTTTCCCACAGCTCCTCCTTACACTCCAGTAGAAACAAACTTGAATCTTCTAAATGGTGGTTTCATCTATATTCTGTTTAAAACTTTACATTTGTATTTATATGTGAGGTATGAAATGTTATAGAACAAGCAAGATGTTAACAATTTTCTTTTTTGGCTTAATTTAGGGATATATGTGTTGCATGTTCTCACTCTACCCTCCCTTCCACTCTCTGTCAGTTCTGTATCCTAAATTTCTATTGAATCTTTCCATCCCCACTGACACCATCCTAGTCAGAAAATGCTATTATCATGTTCCTAAACTAATTAAAGAATTCATAACTACTCTTCCTATATTTCTTCCTTCTCTTTCCAATTCTTTCTCTACATTGCCACCAGATAATTTTTTTAAAGCCATCAATCCTTTCTCAAATTTCTTAAAATAAACTTACTTTTTAAAAAAAAAGCAATTTTACAGAGGCTGGGTGGCTCAGGTGGTTAAGCCACTGCCTACAGCTCAGGTCATGATCCCGGAATCCCGGGATCGAGTCCCGCATCAGGCTCCCTGCTCAGCAGGGAGTCTGCTTCTCCCGTTGACCCTCTCCCCTCTCATGCTCTCTCTCACTCTCAAATAAATAAATAAAATCTTCAAAAATAAATAAATAAAGCAATTTTAAATGACCAAATGGCTCTATTCTCTTCTACTTATCTTATATGTCTCAAATAACATTTCTTCAAGGAAGCATTCCCTAATGTCACAGACTAATTTGCCCTGTTTTGAACACTTATGGCATCTTATGCTATTTAAAATATAACAAATTCATGTGAAATTATCCACTTAAGACCCATCATTGTCTCTACTATTCTGTGTAAAAACATGATCATGTCTGTTTTTTTACCAAGCACATAGAAGATACTCAAAAATTATTTGTAATTAAGTATACAATCAACTTGGCACCAATTCAGCTTTCAGAAGGGAAGCCCTATTCTTAAGGTGACTGATAACATAAAAAGCAATTAGTATAAATCAATTGGTCTTACCGCTCAGTTGTTTACTCTTGCACACTAAATGGTGCAAAAAATATCTGTGTTAATGCCACACTATTGACTCAGCATATTAGTTTCTTATTATAGTAGTAATACGAAACTAAAATTACCACAAACTCAGTGACTTACAATAACAAAATTTATCCTCTCACAGTTCTGGAGGTCAGAAATCTAAAATGAGTATTATGGAGCTAAAGTCAAGGTATCCACAGACCTGGTTCCTTCTGAAGACTCCAGAGGAGCATCTATTCCCTTTCATTGTCCAGCTTCTAGAAGCTGCCTACATTCCTTGGCTTGTGGCCCCTTCCTGGCATCATTCCAATCTCTTGCTTCTCTTGCCACATCTCCTACCACTGACTCTGATCTGCTTCCCTCTTACAAGGACCCTTATGACCAAATTGGGGGCATCCAAATAATCCAGGATAATTGCCCCATGTCAAGATTCTTAATTTTATCTGCCAAGTCCCTTTTACCATGTAAGGTAACATATTCACAGGATCAGGCTGTGGAAAATCCTTGGTGTGGGGGCAGGATTAGGGACACTATTCAGCCTACTACACTTAACTATGAGATTTTTTAACAATTCATATACAGAAAAATCTCTCAAATTTTCTGTCTCTTTGAGGGAAAGAAAAATGTTATTTATTCTAAATCAGGTCCCTTCTGCAATAGAGTTTCAAATGACTGCAAAAATGAGTTTGGCTGCTTGAAGGGTTTTTTTATTATAATAATTTACAAATCTCATTAAGCTTTGTTATTGTTTTCTCAATTCAGAATGCACAGCTGTCACCAAAATGACATGCATGAGTTAGAAGGTGTAAAAAACCGCTTGTGGGAAGACTTCCTGAGTCTTTTCTTGATATTTATGCTGGGACTTTTTTTTCCTTGACTGCATCTTATACAATGATTAGGTGCCATAAATGGTTGTCTAGCTAATAGAAACAAACAAATAAATATAAAATATAAAGTTTGGTTTCATTTCTCTAAATCACAGAGGGAATTCTCCTAGACCACCCTGGAATAATTATTCTGGATCAAAACACACACACACACACACACACACACACACACACAAACTACATTTTAATCTTCAGATTTAAGATGCAAATTTTAAAATACTAGGATCTTAAAAAAAAAAATACTAGGATCTTATTTTTCCCCTAATCGCATTACAAATTGGCCCTTTGCAAATGAGTCATTTGGTCACTTAACGGCCACTGTTAAATTAAATCTAGCTGTAAGAGTTACCATCAGTGCAACCATCTTTAACAAGTAAAGCATTCAACTAAAATTATGACAATTTTATATGCGGTAATGATCTTCAACATTTTCTCTGGATTTACAATTGATCACAAATCCCACCACAACTTTGAGTACAAGACACTTAGTACTGGTCCTTCCTCAAGACATGATAGTGAAAGATATGCTTGAAAATTGTGAAGGGCAATTACAAATCACAAGAGTGGCTTTTCTCTATCCCTGAACATCTGTCTCCTCGTTTTATAGAAACATTGACATAATCTGAATTATGACAAAGAGCCATTCTATAATTTACTCTAATTGCCACATGAACCTAAACTGATTTTGTTGTTATTATTTACAAAAGTATGGAATAGTTTTTGTAAACTCACTTCAAGTAGTTAAAATCTAGGTGTACGTACTAATTGATGACGGGAGGGGTTCCCCTAAAATTATGTTGTGTGTCAACAAAAGTCCTATACTCGAATTTTTTAAAAAATAGTATCAGTAATACCCAAAAGACACTGACTACATTCATTTCATTATGAACACATTATGCAATTAATTTCTAATAAAATCAATTATCTTTTTTATTCATTATATGATGCATAGATAATTTGAATGCTTGTATATGTAATGTCTATATTAACTTGTTAAATAGAAAATAAATCTTACCATTTCAGTCTGAGTCTTGAGATATAAAGATAAATCACTAAATTGCAGAAGTTCTAATACTTCATTCAATTCTTAATCTAAGATATTCTCCTCGTATTTGTAATATAGCTACAAACAGGTATGGAAGTATTATAATAAAGTTATATAAAATGCGATACAATTTTCTAGTCACTAACAGTGCTATTCAATTTACTCCGTGCAGTTAATTTATCTAGGCTTGATTTGCATCATAGGCCTATCTTTTTCAGGAAAAAACATCATGATTCCTTAAGTACAGTTTCCCTCTTGTGCATGGGACTGCCAGTCACCACTCTGACTCCACAAACACATGGCTGAGCAAAGAACCCAAGCCAGTGCAATCATATTCCTTCCTATAGCATTACATTGAACTGGAATCAAAGAAAGAGAGTCCATTTTTCTCTGGTGGTGGACCTAGAAAAATATAAGCCACTTTTCCTCTAGTAGCCTGGATTTCTTACTCATGGAGAAAATGGGCTTGGAAGAATTAATACTACTTGCAAAGTGAAATGTTAATAAAAAATGCAGAATAAGATTATGGCAATAGTTGAACCCTGGGTTGCAATCATTCCCGAGATCTGTATCTATCCCTGCGCCTCTTCTGCCTTGGATGGTGGGCCCAACAAATTCCCTTCTTTGCTTAAACTAGTACAAAAGTCAGGAAACCATGGGGGTGGAAGAGAAGCAGAGAATGAGTTTTCACAGAAGTGTTTTGTGATTAATTGAAAGATCGGTGAGATTTTGATAGTGGAGATGGGAAGTGATAGCAGACAACAAAGAGCATAGGGAGACACAACAGGAATTAATTTAACATGTAATGGAGAAGGGTTTCCCTACTCTAATCCCACCTGGTGCTCAAAGCCTTCCTTCCACAAGACTATACCATTAGGCTGCATGTCACAGTCTTTACTTGCTGTTTTGCAGTGTGGCCTGAGCATTGGGAAAAGGAAAGTCAATATGGGGAGTCTGGATGGAGCTCATCAAAATCTGTGGGCATGGAATGCATCACCTCTTCTAGATAATCTGTAGGCAACATACAAGCTTTCATTAAGAGGCAAGGCAACAGGGAGCTATGGATAGATCAGTTAAGGGGACTGCTAAGTAGCAGCAGCATGCAGTGCTCACCCAAGTGAAAACAGACACACATTTGTCTGCTTCCCTGGTGCTGGTGACCTATAATATTCAGCAGTTTCTCTAAGCAGATCCCTAAATTCAGATGCCTCATAACAGACATCATTGAGCTCTTCCAGCATCACGTCCTATGACCCTTTTAGTCCTGCTCCCCGGACAAGTGACTTTCATCTTGCCCCTATTCTCTGTTAAATTTAATGCAATGGCCTAAATTCAGAACCCTGCTTCCTTTAGGACCTCTCTTTGGTTCTTAAGAGACCTTCTTCTATTAACAAAATTCATAGCTTACAGATCAAAGTTTGCTTTTTCAAACCTATTGTTTCTGGAATCAGTTTCAAAGCCTACTTTAAAAATAAAAAACAAATTGAAAATTGTTTCTAATTTTCAGGCTAATTTTCTGTATGCTTCTGGATGAATTAAATAGTTATTTACAGAGAGATACAGATAATTATTGAGCTCCTACAATTTATTAGTTATTGAGCACTGTTCTAATATCAAAAAAAGAGCAAGACCTAATAATTCTAAACATGGTTCCACAATGATCTTCACTCTGACCAATTTTGCATCTCTGTCAAGATCATTTCTTTCATATCTTTGCTTTAAATCCCAAAGCCTAGTAACTTAGTCCATCCTATTCAAATAAATTCAGTTTAGGAATCCATTTTTAGTCTAAATCAATTACTGTAAAACGAAGAAATGACCAAGTCAAAACTCTTGTTCTTGTGTTTCTTCCTTCCACCACCACCACTCCTCACCCCCCATCCCTGGTCTAACTCTAAACTTCTAGAGGGCTGCTCACCCTCATGTACTTCCTGACAGTTCCAGCAACAGAATAAAAGGATCTTCTCTTTGATCTCCTGCACACTGGTGATGGAGATGTTGTGTGTCTGCTTTGTGGTCACCACTTGGCTGCCTGAGGCCCCTAGTATACTCATCCTTTCTGCGTGCTGGTCCTGGCAGCCAACCGCTGGCTTTCTACTCCAACAGTCAATTGCACTGAAGGCAGTGCTACTTCCTTGGCTTCAGTCTAGTTAATGGTCTCCATGTGACTCAATGAGGCTGGTTTTATTTTTCCACTTCATCAGTCCTCCAAGATGACAAGAAGCCCTGCCTCCTCTGTTACCTAGGCTTACTCTGGACCCCCAGGAAACTTCGTTTATCCTATTCTACTTGCTGATGTGGACTCAGGCTCATCCTATGCATATATTTCCAACCACACCATGCTACAGTTCTATAAAGACCAGTGCAGAAAGCCAACACCGTGAGCACCTGCCTGAGGGACATCCCTAGACCAGGAAGTGGGCACAAGGCCCTTGCACTCAAATTGCCCTTAAGCTTCCTGACAGATAATTTGGAGCACTCCTTTGGAACAGGAAGAGTTGAAAGCTGCCACTCATCCAATGGAGGTAAGGGATTACACGCTAACACTATTTTTCTGTAATCTTTGCTCTCTGGAAAGAACATTTTCTTCCAACCAAATTTATATTCCTGCTCTAACTTGGAGAGAGGAAGGTGGGGGAAAAAAACTTATTGATCTTCCTTATTCACTCAGTTCTCTCATGGCTCAAAAGAGATCACTGAACCTTGCCATCATTTTTCGCATTTCTTTGTGCTCAGCAACATGGGGTGGAAGAAGCTCACAAGAAAATGAACCCCAACACAAGTAAATAAATCACATGCTGATATTTTATTAATATCTTTGAATTTTCTCAGACTACATGAGGTGGTAAACTACAACAAAGAGAAGCAAACTTTGAAAACCCTGAATGCCCCAGGAATTACTTCTCAGACTTCCCCTCTTTTCCCTTCACATATTCCCGAGGTGATCTTGCCCAGAATCAGGCTTCACACCCCAACTTTATGTTGGTGACTCCTGAAGGCTCAGAGTCTCCTCTGAAATTCAGACTTGTGTATTTAATGCCCTATTCGGTATCTCTCAGTTTTCAATTAATTCAGCAAATATTTATTGACACCTACTATTTGCAAGTCACTGTTTCCACCCTCCTAGGAAGAGATTCATTGTTTTATAGTCATACTAAAAAGTAACAGGCAGAACTGAATTAAATTGTTTTCTCAATCAATGATAATCCACCTCAGTGAACCTGCTTCTGAAAGCCAGCCAGTCAGTGGCATCCTGCTACTTTTTACAGCCAACCAATCAACAACAGCCTCCCTTCAAGGACTGTGCCTATGAAATTCAGACCAACAACCCCCCCAGTACAATGACCAAGCTTCTCCAGCTGAATTAACTCATTTCTGCCACTGAATGTTCACCAATACTCGAATGCTGCCACGCTTCCCAACAATCCTATATAAGATCAGCAGTCTTCATTTGGAGAGACCGTGCCCAACAAACATAGTTCCCCTTTCTGAAGTAATAAATTCTGCTGTTTCATTTAGAACTGAATTCTCATCTCATGCTTCAGGAGTTGAATAGATGACTAAATGATGACACACCTGGGTAAGCTAGCTGCGCAAAACCGACATAGGATCTATATAACAACCAGAAAGACAGGAGAGAGTGCTACTGGTTCTGTCTCTCCTAATACTTACATCGAACCACAAAAAGAGTTTGAATAAATCTCAGAATGCCTGATGACAAAAACCAAGCTTAATATAAAAGTGTTCTTATATGGCTGCATCCAGTGCATACTGAGTATATTTGTCTGGTAGGGCAGCAAAATATCACAGACTGAGTGGCTTAATAACAATACTTTATTTTCTCACAGTCCTGGAGGCTGGAAGTCCAAGATCAGGGTATTAACAGGTTTGGTTCCTTCTGAGGCCTCTCTCCTTGGCTTGCTGATAGCCTTCTCAGTCTCTCCTCATTTGGTCGTCTCTCCCTGTCTTGTGACAGTGTCTGCTGTCTCTCCATGTGTCCAAATTTCCTCTTCTTGTAAGGACACCAGTCAAATTGGACCAGAGTCCACTCTAAAGAACTCATTTTAACTTAATCACTTCTTTAAAGACCTTATCTCCAAATACAATTACATTCTGAAGTACTAGGAATTAGAACTCAGCATATGCATTGGAGGAATACAGAGTTTGGCCCATAACACTAAGATACACAGTCCAGATCCCTCAGTAATACTAAAAGGAATTATTCCTCCAGATGCTGGAAGTGCTGCCAGGATACACCCTTCAGCCATCAGCCCTTTTCAGGAATTGCCTTACCTGAAAAGTCTCCTTCCCCAAGATCACATCCTCTTCCCAGAGTTGCTCATATCCAAAAAATGATCAATAGGATACCTTAAAGGCCCAGCCCCTAGCTTCAACCTGGAATGACTCTGACAGCTCATCCCAGCTTCAAAGCAACGTATGGAGTCGGCTGAATCTCCTGGCACAGCTGCATCACATATCAAACTCTCCCTCTGCCCAATCCTGCTTCTTTCCCTTCCACAGATTTGATTCCAAGAGTACTTCCTAATACATTTTCTATACATTAATCTTTGTCTCTGAATCTGCTTCCTAGGGGACCCAGCCGGTGACACTTCTGAAACAGAATCCTGATTACATTGGAAAAAATTAGTAGAGGCAAATCTGGTTAGCTTGTTATATTATTTATAGGTTCACAGAAAATGATATTCCACGCAGCGTTATAGAAGTGGGGTGGAGTGTTTGAGATTCCTTTAAATAATAGTACGTTCATAAATTATTTATCATAGGTCAGGAATTTGAGTCCCTTATGGACTGTTTGCATGAAGTTATTACATTTAGATATTCTTAAAAGATTATGTTTATTTAAGTCATCACTGAAGTACGGAGTTTTTAGCTTTTGGTAAATATTCCCTTGGGTGTACATAAGAGGCGCATATAGTGCTTAACAGAATATGAATTAAACAAGAAAACTGCTCAGAGATGCAAAAATTCTGGTCCAGTCATTTTTGCCTATTTATCCAGAGGAATGGATATGGATGCTGATAGATGCCTGTGATATGAAAAACAGTATGTAACATTCTTGTTGTGACCCCTGCACACTTACTGAGACCAAACTTCTAAGGTTTGAAAACCAAAAGCTTTCACTCTGGGCCAAAATGAAGATCCAGCACTGCCAGGCATATACTGTAAGAGGACTGGGCTATGACCAACTCACAAGGTAGATGGTTCACCTTTTCTTCTAGAACACAACAGAGCTTGTAAGAGAACAACCCCCTGCTGCCATCCCACTCTCAGATTATGAGCATCTACTATATGTATATGTACCATAATATTATGATATTTTGCCTCCATGGTTTTGTTATTGTGAATTACCCAAATTGTAATCTGACTTCCAATATCACTTTGAAGAAATTTATAGAATCAGGTAGTTTCTGTAGTGAGCCATGTCCATGCTGTTAACAGATCCATCTATGCCCACTGCCACCAGAACACACACAAACACACACATACACACTCACACACAGACGTTAGTGGAAAAAATGGGGGGGGGCGTGTATAAACTTCTCCTCAGTGAACTAGCTATAAGATTCTTCAGTTGCTTCATATTAAATTAAGTATTTTAATGAATTTGGCTTTCTTCTTGAAGTCCCATAAACATTATTAGACAATGGACCCATAGAAAAGGAAAAAAAGCCTTCGAAGACCTACAATATATGGGCAGAACTTGGACATTGTCATTAACAAGTCTGCTGTTCAGACCTCCAGAAATAATCATCCCAACTATCAGGCACAGAGAATATATGAAGTACAGTACCCCATCTCATTAAGCTCGCATATCTAAAATCTATACACTGTTATCAGTGCTTCTCAAACCAGCTCAGGGTAAAAGATCACTTTTGTTTGTTTTGATTTTCAATTCATTTTTTCTATTGGTGAACTGATATTGTTGGTCTATATTATGTTCAAGGAGATGAATCTGCTAGGAAGCTAGGGTGTTTTAACAATGTCAAATATTATAAACTGTTTCTATTCACCGACTCTCAATATCTCCACTCACCTTCCTGCAGACTGGTAACCAGCAATTTGTGGAGCAGCATAAGTCCGTGCACTACACTCTGAATAGCACAGCTCTGTGTAATCCATGCAGTGCTGAAAGGAAGATGTAAACCTCCCAGCGTACCACCTCCATCTCATTGCACAACAAAATGGAAACAGGTAGAAGCAAATTATCTTACATGAGCTTAAATGCTTAAAACCTATCTCCCTGACATGAACAAAGACTAGCATGGTAATCCACCCCTCTCTCTCTTAATTTTTTTTAATAATGTATATGAAGTGGAAAGGGACATAAATCTTTAACAATAAAGAAATCATTTTCTAAAAGCCATCTTTTTTTGAAATTCTGAAATAAGTGTTGATAGACCAGTGTTAGTGCAATAAGTACTTATTTGACCTACTACATGTTCTAGATTCTGCACTAGACATTGGATTAGCTGAACCTGCTGTTGAGGTGTTTCCTATTTAAAATCCCCTCCAGCAAAATATCCAATGAGAGATCTTAGTCACTGGAAGAAAAGTTCCAGGGTCCCTAGTGGGTCTGTAAGTAGCCTTCCTGTGGCGACACTACCAGTATGAAGTACACCAATTTAAACTATATTGCGGAACCTGAAATGATCAGTTCCCACTGGCTGCTGTGAGCAAAGGCTTTATTGCTGGTGTCCTGCAGGACCACATCAATCATCAGGTTAAACCTCAGGCAAGGCCTTGCCTCTGGTCTGTGTTTAGACAAACAACTTGAGATTTCACCATGTCGCATATCACATCATAGGAATTACTGGCTTTTTTTGCAATATGAATCATTTCATTAACTAAAGAAAGAAAAGAATTTTTCTGGCTGACTAGTTCTTTTGCTTAAAGTCAATAGATAGCTCTTTCAGTTTGTTGGCTTGTTAGTCAGTAACTAGTCCTGTGCATTTCATACAGATCAATTTTGACCCTCAAGATTTTTTCAGTGACCAGTCATAATTACAAATCTTTCCTCAACAACAGAAGAAAATATATTATAACTAATCATTTGTCTTAATGGCACAGTCTACAGGCTGACTATTCTTAAAGAGAATAAAAAGATATTGGTATGACATAGCCAAACGTCTAATTACATATACAGAGAAATTTTAAAGGGGAATCTTGAAGGTAATATGTGATAAATATACTTAAAGCAAAGCCATGTGTATAGTATATGCTTGGCTAAAATGAGAGCTTTCAGAAGTGGGGTCTCAGGATGGAAGGCATGGGTAGTTGAAATTTGGCTTTAAGATTTTATTTATTTATTTGAGAGAGAGAGCACGAGGGGGGGAGGAGGGCAGAGAGAGAGGGAGAAGCAAACTCCTCGCTGAGCAGGGAGTCCCACGCATGGCTCAATACCAGGACCCTGAGCTGAAGGTAGACACTTAACCGACTGAGGCACCCAGGCACCCCTGGCTTTAACAATTTTTTTTAAATAACGTAAAATTGCATAAAGTAAGAGCACCCAATAAGCTATTTAAGAAAATAAAACAATGACCAAATCTCAAAGTTTTAAAGCAAACTTGAGTGGCCCAGTATAAAGTCACATCCACACTTAGAATATTATATGGACAGAGACACACACATAAACATAGACCTATAGATACAGAGGTAGATATAGATATGTAGATATATAATGTTTAGTGTGTTGAAAATACCATAAGACTATTTTTGAAACAATATTAGAAGGACAAAGTATAAAAATATCTAGCTACAGAACAATTGCAACTATGCTAAAAAAAAAAAAAGGCATGAAATATACCTTCTTGTTAACAGCCACTGATAACCTTTGGGGGTAAAAATAGTCATGGGTTAACACTATTTTTCTTTTTCCTTCCCTGATAGTATATCTTGAAGATTATCACTTTGATAATTCATGGAAAGGGGGTAATGAGCTTCATTTTAAAAATTTAAGAAATTATAAGTAGGTCCAAAAAAAAGCTGAAAAGGTCATGATTACATTTTTAATTGGTTAGGAAATAAAAACTAAGTGGATTATATATTAAAAAAAAAAAAGGCAAATTAACCGGGCAGTGCTATGCTTCAAAATTTAACAGGGTCAAGTGGAAGAATCCAACTTCCTTTGAACAAAAGTTCCAGCAGCTCTAATCTCTCCCCTCATATCGTTCTCCTAAGTCTCAGGGGACTGTCAAGAAGTTTTCCTTTGAGTATCTCTCAGTAAAAAGCATATTAATAATTTTTACTTCTAATCTCTTACACTAATCAGCAAATTTGCCTTAACTGCCTTCAAACGGGGTTAGTTGGATTTCACAGGACAGGGTCTGAGGAACACAAAATCCCCACTTCTCTTAGATTTCCCTCAACCAGAAAAAAAAAAAAAAAGTCTTCACACTGCTTCTCATTTTCATATTTTAACTAAAGAAAGATACACTAATAAATCTGAATTTAAACTTAACCTCTATCATTCAGATCTATCCTCTCTGCTTTAATAGCATATTCCTAAGTGTAATTTTGTAATCCTGATCCCCAAAGAATGCTTAATATATGTTTAGCAATATCCCCATAGTCTCTGGAAACATTATCCTTATATTTAGATTAACAAGCAAAAAGCCAATTTATGTAAATTCCATTTATATTTAAATCAAAAGATGCTATGAATCATATTAGTAAAACAGGTCTTATATTAGTTCTCTGATATTGGCATAAATAATACCTTGGCTAATGTTTGATGTGTTAATAAAATCTATATTAACAAACACTATCTACATGTACCAGATGTTCAATGAAAGGTTATCTCAGTCTCCTGCCAGAATCTTTGATGATATTCAATATCAATTATTATGACAGAATTGTGATTATAGGAAATGAGAGAAAGAGTGATAATGTCCTAGAGACACTGAGCACATACAGTGCTTCACTTAGAGGAGTGGTGACATGTGGGTCCGCTGGTGCTTATCTCTGAAGCAGAATCAGACTTTGAGCAGGAGATAATCCAAACACCTGTTTCCCATTTAAGCACTAAAAACCGTTTGCACACAGCGTGGTCACTTATCATTATAATATCCCTGTCGAGCTGTCAGATGATTGCACTTTGACAAGGAAAGCATTAGGCTTAAGTAGCAGTGTCTTTAAGGAAATCAAAATCTAAAGTAATTCCAAGAAAAATTTCTACCTATTATTTACATTAAAAAAAGAAAAGAAAAAGACTTAGAAGAAACATTATTACTCAGAATTATTGATTTCTGGGAGAAGAAATGAGCAAGCGGTTTTATGACAGAAAAGTATTATAACAGTCCAAGGCCAGATTTAGTCTAGTTAGTCGATTTAAACAAGTGCCAATATCAAATGTGTTATTTCTATGAGTTCTAATAACCTTAACAAAATATTATTTTTATTAGTACATACAGATATATGTAATTTCTGCTACTTCCTAATAGATAATGTTCAAAACTCCTATAAGTAATTAGAATAAAAATTTTACTGATTTCAATTTTCCAAGTTAACCAATTATATAAATAAATTATATAACAAATTGGCAGTAGTAAAATGTACTAAGCTATACATATGTTTTAAAGGCAATTATTTCCATGTACATGAAATAACCAATGTAATTTATTCATCATAAAATGTAGAGAATAGAATCATGTAGTCAAATGATCAAAAACAATCTGTCTTCTGAGAAAATTTCATAGGCCTCTGTCTATTAGTTATGTTTCACTCTGTCGGTAATTATTTGCTGTGTATATATGACACTTGAAATGTGCTTGGATGAATAGTGTGTTCCTTGTCTTGTACTTCTGCCTTTGCCAAAGAATATACCCAGTCCAGCCTGCCTGGTGATGACAGGTACATGTGGAACTCAGTTGCCTCAGTCATCCTTGCCAAGGCCAGCCTAGATCAACTCTTGAACATGAGAGACATCTCACATATCCTATCCTTACCAGATGCAGATGCTTCTTGCTGTACACCTCTGACCATTTACTGAGCAATCGCTAAAACACAAAAATTACTAAAAAAAAACAGGTGAAAATTACAGAGAACTGATGCTCCACGGACTTAATATTAAACATTAAGGAAAACAGGTGAAAAATAGAGAACTGATGCTCCACAGACTTAATATTAAACATTAAGGAAGCCTTATCTTCCAAGAGATAATGAATGAGGACAAAAGCTGACTTTTTCTGAGTCCAAATCAGGAATCTGGCATTATCTCCTAAAGAAGGAATATACTTTAAATAACCCAATATCTCAATAATTACTTTTCTGTTTCTTACCAGTTCATCATGTTAGACTCCTACCTCCAAATCTTACTATTTTTTACATTAGTTAAATTATAGACCCCTGTGAGGGAGGGAGAGAGGGAGATGATGATAGATAGATAATAGATAGATGATAGATAGATAAATAGATAGATAGATGATAGATAATAGATAGATAGATGATAGATAGATGATAAATAGGTAGAGGGATCATGAAAAATATATTTTACTATAACTAGATTATAAAAATCTCTATAATTCCAGGGTTTATAGTGAATGGCCTACGAATACGAAGCAGCCTTGTCATAGCCTATTTTGGAGGTTATAAACCAGGGGCCTTAAACAGGAAAAGTGGGGCACCAGGATGGCTCAGTCGGTTAAGCATTGGACTCTTAATTTCGGCTCAGGTCATGATCTCAGTGTCCTGGGATCAAGCCCTGAGTCAGACCACTGAGTGGGGAGCTGAGCTTATCTCCCTCTCCCTCTTACCCTCTCCCTGCTCATGCTCTCCTTCTCTCTCTCAATAAATAAATAAATCTTAAAAAAAAAAAAAAAAGCAGAAAAAGCAAGGCTCCTGAATAAAACAAATGTCAAAATCCTCTTCTAGTTCTTTTGTTCCTAGAGTTGTTACAGTGATAGAAGAAAGAGCGAAGAGTTGGCAGGAGGAGGAAGGGTGGAGATTTATAAACATTTGAATTTACAAAAATAACTCAAGTTTCTTCTCTGAAAGAGGTGTGGGATGAGACACTGCCCATCTCCCATGGTATGGTAGGAACCTCGTGGTCTATAAAAATCTCTAAGATTCTGTGGGTCAAACATGTTCAGGTCCTTTGGGTAAGTATAGAATCTTAAGGATCCAAGACTACTGAACGAATAAGGCATGGTAACAGATAATACAATGTGTAAATTAATGGAATATCATGTGTCACAAAATATATTAGTGTCTCTTTATTTGACTTGAAGTCAAAAAACACTTTACAAAAACATACAGCATAAATCAATCTTAACTGCAAGATGGCTTTTGTAAATTTTTTAGAAAAAAATAAGATGAGGGGCACCTGGCTGGCTCAGTGCACAGAGCATGCAACTCTTGATCTCGGGGTTGTAAGTTTAAGCCCCTCATTGGGTATAGAGATTACTTAAAAAAATAAAATCAAGAAAGAAAGAAAGAAAGAAAGAGAAAAGGAGAGAAGGAAGGAAGGAAGGAGGAAGGGAGGAAGGAGGGAAGGAAGGAAGGAAGAAGAAAGAAAGAGAAAGAAAGAAAGAAAGAAAGAAAGAAAGAAAGAAAGAAAGAAAAGAAGGAGAGAAGGAAGGAAGGAAGGAGGAAGGGAGGAAGGAGGGAAGGAAGGAAGGAAGGAAGGAGGAAGGAAGAAAGAAAGAAAGAAAGAAGAAAGAAAGAAAGAAAGAAAGAAAGAAAGAAAGAAAGAAAGAAAAAGAAAGATGATTAGTCCCTAGCTAAACAAATCCAGAATCAGAAATTGGCCTGAAGTTTAGCTAGAAATTTTGCTTCCATGTTAAAAAGTATTTATACTTTCCATTTAAATATAGGCATTATTCTTTTTTTTAAGATTTTATTTATTTATTTGAGAGAGAGAGAGAGCATGAGTGGCATACAGAGGAGAGGGAGAGGCAGACTCCCCACTGAGCAGGGAGCCCAACGCTGGGCTTAATCCCAGGACCCTGAGATCATGACCTGAGCCAAAGGCAGAAGCTTAACCGACTGAGCCACCCAGGAGCCCCAAATCCAGGAATTATCCTTAAGGGAGAGAAAGGCATTATTTTACTGGAATTCTATACATTCTCGATATAAAGCAATTGGCCTAATATGATTAGATTATATCCAATAAGTTATATAGAACAAACCTGTCTCTTTATTTTAATATCTCTTTATTTTATTTGGTTTGATCACAATTCTGTCCAAATTAGTTGTTTGAGCAAAAGACCGTTCCTTTTGGGGTCACTGAGTTTCTAGAGATTTTAGTGATTTAGCAAGACCATTAATAGATTTAAAAATTTTAACACACAACAAATCTATGAGGCAGAGTTTAGAAACCATTTCAGTTAAATACTTCTGATGATTAAGGTATGTATGTAGGTTTTTATATAAACCTGTGCACTAGCAGATAGTCTTATTTGTATGTACATCTTTAGAGATCCTGTTGTCCCTGAGAATGATTAATAGAAATCTTTGTATGAATATCCTTCAGGCCCCTCAAATGCAGCATATCCCAAACAAACCACTTTCTGCCACAACTTGTTTCACATCTCTTTTTGTCAACTCAGTTGTATCACCATCTTTCCAGACACAGAAGCCTCTTTCTCTCCACTCTATCACACCATTGGAAAGCCACAAATTCCTGGGAGCTCTCTCTGCTTCATGCCTCTCCTATATATCCCCACCTCTGTGGTGTGAAGTAAGTGTCTCATCATTTCTTACATAAGTCTCTGCAGTAACTGCTTCCACATTTCCAGTCACCGTTCCCAATCTAGCACCCACTCTAAATCACAAACATGGTCATGCTTGCTTGTCCTCAGGAGCTCCCCATGACTTGCCCTTGCACTGAAATTCTTTATGATCATCCAGTCCATAAATACATGTATAACATTATCTTCTACCACTCATTTCTCCCTCCTCTCTCTCCTTGGAAATTATTTACCAACTCTACTCCATAATTCTAGTCCTTAAGTCCTGGTCTGTCCACATGTTCCATCTGCCCCAAACTATCTTTCCTACCTTTGTATCTAACGTTTTCTGGCTCCTACTGGCCTACCAGAACTAGCTAAAACATTACTTCCTCCATGGAAACTTCCTTATGCATTTTTTTGAAGATTTTATTTATTTATTTAAAGAGTACGAGCAGGGGAAGGGGTAAAGGGAGAAGGAGAGAGAGAAACCCAAGTAGACTCTGCACTGAGCGTGGAGTCCGAGGCAGGGCTCGATCCCACGACCCAGAGATCATGACCTGAGCCAAAATCAAAAGTCAGATGCTTAACCAACTGAGCCATCCAGGTGCCCCATTATGCATTTTTATGTGTATACTCTCCTTCATGCTTCCCACAGCATTTTCTAGAACAGTGGTCACACAAAACAGTATCTTTGAGTGAATGAGTGCTCTGAAGAGCAAAACACTGCACACACAGCTTTCTTCAGTATGAAAATAAAATAGCACCGCTATTAAAACTAACATTTGTGGGGCGCCTGGGTGGCTCAGTCGTTAAGCGTCTGCCTTCGGCTCAGGTCATGATCCCAGGGTCCTGGGATCGAGCCCCACATCAGACTCCCTGCTCTGCGGGAAGCCTGCTTCTCCCTCTCCCACTCCCCCTGCTTGTGTTCCTGCTCTCGCTATGTCTCTCTCTGTCAAATAAATAAATAAAATCTTAAAAAATAAATAAATAAATAAATAAAACTAACATTTGTTTTCATGAGGATGTTAAAGCTAAAATAAAAAAAAAATACAGCAATGTCAGCAAAACAACCATTACTAGGAACATGTACTACTTCTCAGGCAGTGGGCTAAGTGCTTGACATGGATTATTTAATTCTCATAATACTCCGTCAGGTTTTACTATTAATAGCCTCACTCTATAGATGAGAAAATGAAGACTTCTAGAGAGGTAAATCTGATAATCAATCCAGATATGCAATACTGGGGCAATTTCCCCAGTAAAACAGTTATCAGTATTCCATTTGACACAAAGGACAAAGATGTTGGTATATGGATAGGTCAGGTGCATTAATCTTTATAAGCAAAAGTCAAATTTTAGACAGTACTAGAACTTTTAGACAGTACTGAAGACGAGTAAGCACTTCTCTTATCTTTGGTGTTCAGTTCCAGCTATGTTTTTCATGAAAGATAGAACACATTGGCTCAAGAAAGGGATATGCTACATTACAGAATTCAGAATGTTTTTATCAGTTAAGAGGAACTGTGTAAAAGGAACTGGGCTTTTTAAAATGTAAATGGTACTTCAGTAACTGTATAAATTTTTTTTACAAAATATTAAAAACAAGCGAGTTATGACATAGGGGTCCTTATTATGATCTGGAAAAGCTCTTGGTTAAATAAAATCTTGTGTGCTTGGCTTCTTACAGGTGTGAAATTTAATCAGAAGTTATCTAAGATTCTAAAAACCAAGTTTACCTCAAGACATACACGTTTGTTTTCTTACACGCATACACACACACACACACACACAAATTCTTAAATTCTCCAACCTTAGATATCACAGTGAAGCTCTCAGCAGGCTGCTTCATGCCATAGGCCATGTACTTGACCTTTGGTGCCTCAAGGAGAACAAGATATATGAGGTCTAAGAATTTGTTTCACCCATGCACCTTTATCATCAAAACTAGGGATAAGTCCCATTAGAAACTTTGAATCAGCCTGCTGTTCAGTAAAAATGAATTATGAATGAGTTTGTCAATGGCTCAGAATGAGACATCAATCTCTAAACCTCACGCAGCTAATTCTGTATTTGTCCCAATCTCAGTTAATATTTTTAAGAAGGAATTTGACTATAATATTACAGTTTCTGCTGTATTGAGCCATCTGTATTTTTTTTAATTTTTTTATTGTTATGTTAATGCCCATACATTACATCATTAGTTTTAGATATAGTGTTCCATGATTCATTGTTTGTGCATAACACCCAGTGCTCCATGCAGAACGTGCCCTCCTCAATACCCATCACCAGGCTAACCCATCCTCCCACCCCCCTCCCCTCTAGAACCCTCAGTTTGTTTTTCAGAGTCCATCGTCTCTCATGGTTCTTCTCCCCCTCCGATTTCCCCCCCTTCATTCTTCCCCTCCTGCTACATTCTTCTTCTTCTTTTTTTCTTTCTTAACATATATTGCATTATTTGTTTCAGTCAGCCATCTGTATTTTATTAGGACAAATACATTTTTTATCTATTTGTATAGTTGTCTCTTCCTATCTTACTGTGAATAAATTTAATCAGGAGACTAAAAACCTCAGTTTTACCCAGTTTAGCTGAGGCCCTTCTATCTGTTCTGGCTTTAAAGTACTCCAAGTGTATTCTACTCAAGGTCAGGACACGGCAGAATGATATACTTCAGCTGTTCAATTAAAAAGAGAGAAAGAAGGAAAGAAAGAAACTGCATATCACGTTTCTATTGTCAGATGCTTTCAATGTGATGAAAACATACTGCACACCAGTGAGTTTCAAAAGGTCATCAAGTAGAAAGCTTTCTTCTTCCTCCTTGCCTGTTTAATATGGCATGGCAAGCTCACAACCTTAAGGCTCCAGCAAGGGCATTCGATTCACATACTCCTCCATTTGTTCTGCCTTTATCATTCATTCATTCAGAAAATTCTAACCCAGAGTAAGATCAACAGCAAGTGAGCTCAGCAGGAAGAAGCAAGGCGACTGTCTGAAATAATTGTTTTATAACAGTCACTACCCATGCTTAAGTGTCAGAGTTTTAACAAGAGCTTCCGCTCCACAAAAGATCAGCTTAACTTCATCATTATTTTTTTCCTCTCTCTGTGCTCTCGGGTCCCAGCTTAATGAAAAATAAGAAATAACAGGGCATGTCATGGGAAAGCCAGTTCTCATTTTTGCTTTGCATATGAAAGCTCCAAGAATGTTGGATAAGCATGTGAGGCTGGAGGTGGACAGAATAACTCACGTCACACGTCTGAAGAGTTCCAATGCTAAACCATCCTCAAACATCCTTTGATCTGACTTGGCTCAGAAGGTCCTTGTTCCCTCTTTCTATACGCAGTCACATTTTACTCAGGCTGTTCTGTGAACTGTTCATCCAGCTTTTCTCAGTAGCTGCTAGAAATGAAAGGAAGCAATTGACTTTTCCACAAGTCAAACTGCCATCTGTTAAGGGTGCTCCCCCCACCTCTTCAAATCTGCTTTAGGAAGTCAGTTTCCTGCTTCCTGGTTTCTTCCCCAAGCTCAAGTGGAAGTGTTAACTAAACTGTGAAGCTTAATAATTTCAATTTTAGAGGCTGCCAGGACAGAACAGAAAGAGAACAAGAAAGTGAACTGCTTTTCCGCACAGCAGGACAGAGGACAGAGTCCAAGTCTGAAAATCCTTCCGCAGTTGGCTGGACCATTCAGATCCAGCCAAAATAGTTTATAATCATCATAAGAACAATTGCCATTGTCATGTTCCAAACCATGCATGGCAGAACTACCCTTTTGTTATAAACTCTCTGTTGGCCACACTGTAACTGGGAAATCATCTCAAAATTTCTTACTGCAGATGGCCTCTGCAGAAAGAGAGGCATCTGCCACTGCCAGCTCTGCTGGGGGAGGCAGAAAATATCATCATGGAACACCCAAGTGCTTCCCAGGTGCCAGGTGCTTCTGGCTTCTTTTTTACCACCTTTTTTTCCTAACCACCCTATTCTGTTTTCCGTTCCTTTCTCTTTCTTTCTTGCTTGCTTGCTTGCTTGCTTGCTTTCATTCTTTCTTTTCTTTTTCTTTTTCTTTTCCTTTCTCTTTTTTTTTTCATTTTCTGAGAAACTAAGGGGAGGAAAAGCAGCATTGTAAGTGAGATTTCACTTCAGTGCAATACTTCAGTGCAATAAGACAAGTCACAATTCATTTGCCTCATTTCATTCATTATAGCTATGAATGTCAATGCACCTCAGTTTTTTAATTTTCAAAACAAAGAATTCAATCTGTAAAATGCCTAAAGCATGGCAATGACCTCCAAATGGATAAAAAGAAGTTAAATATCCTATAGCAGCATTTCTATGAGCATCATATGCATTTCGATTTTTCAACAAAACTCGTTAATATGGCCTTAGAGAAGGCATTCCAAATTAGTAACATATTTAATATTGGCAGACTGTTTCTAATGAAATGTCTGCTCTGTCACTTTCAAGTAGTAATGTGACTAGAACTAAACTAATAGAAAATTGCCTAATGAAATTCCTGGCTTTATTGAATAGATATGATTTCTCACCAGCAAATTGGTTGTCTAGAATGTAAATATTTACTTCTAATGTGCTTAAGGAAGCTTACAAAGTTTATTGACACTACATATTCAACAAATACACAGAGATAGTATAAAGTTAAATTCCAGGATGTCCTCCATTTAATAATTTTAAAAATCTGACATAGAGTCAGTGTCAACAAATCCTCTCAGCCCATATTTATTGTAAGGAACTGAGCTAAGAGCTAGAGATACAAGGAGTTATATGATGTAGGCCTCGCCATAAAAGAGTTTGTAATGTAATCTAAGACATCCACAAAAACACACTACATTAGTCAGGGCTCTACAGAGAAACAGAACTAGTACAAGTATGAAATACTTAATATATGTAGTGAAACTGCCTTCTTCCACTACCTATTCTGTATTTCCTCTTAATTTCGCATTCAATAGACTCATTATGGTGTCTCCTGTGAAAGTATTTCTCCCTCTAGAACTAAAACCTTGAGGACAGTGGAGCATAAGTTCAAGGGAACAGAAAGCAAAAATTTTGTTAATGGTTTGCTAGGGGTAATAGTGAATGGTGCCACTCCCATTTCTACTCCTTGATTCCTGGACCCCATGAATCCTGATTACAAGAGATAGAACACCATGTCTTTGCATCCTGATTCAGAACACACACAGCCTTCTGGACAACTTTGCACAACCCTGCAAGCTATTCCCATTTAGAGGGCACTGTAACTGAGTTTTCAAAAGGCCATTCCATAGTGTTATCAAGCCAGCTGTTTCAGGATGATAGAAAACATGGCAAGACAAAAGGAATTCCATGAAAATGGGCCCATTGCCACACTTCATTTGCCATGAAGGAAGTTCTAAGATCAGAAGCAATGTTGAATGAAATACCATGATGATGGAGAAGGCATTCTGTAAGACCACAAAGATGGTAGATTTGGCAGAAGCATTGCACTCAGGGAAGGCAAATCCACATCTAAAGGTGGCTATTCCAGTAAGAACGAAACACTGCCCTTTCCATGGTGGAAGGGGTCCAATATATTCAATATGCCACCAAATAGCTGGCGGATCACTCTGGGGAATGGTGCCATATCAGGGACTCAGTGTTGGTCTCTGCTGCTGGTAGACTGGACATTCAGCAGTGGCCATAGCCACATAGGCCTTGGTGAGTGGAAGTCCACAGTTCTGCGTCCATGCATAACTGTCATGTCTGACATCATGGTCACTTTGTTCATGAGCCTATTGGGTGATAATAGGAGTGAGTGAGGAAAGAGGTTCACTTGTATCAACAGAATAGGTCACTACCCATTTGATTATTAAACTTTTCCTCTACTAAGGTCAGACTTTGGTAAGCACTCACATGGAAAACAAATATCTTCATATTTTTTGCCCATTCAGAGAGACCTATCCACATACCTCTTCCCCAAATTACCTTGTTGCCAATTATCCAATCATGTTCCTTCCAAATCTCTGACCATCCAAACAAACCATTGGCCACGAATCAACATATAATCACACATCTGGCCATTTCTCAGGAATGCTTAGGATCTTGGAGAATGACAACAGATTATCATAATCTTAACTAAGTGGTAATTCCAATTATAGCTACCCTACCAGAGGTGTTTTCATGTCTTGAGCCAATTAACACATATCCTGATACAAAAAAAAGCAAAGCTGGAGATTTCAAACTGTATTACAAAACTATAGTAATCAAAACTAAAAGGTTTCTGGGGCACCTGGGTGGCTCAGTTGGTTAAGGGTCTGCCTTCAGCTGAGGTCATGATCCCAGGGTCCTGGGATAGAGCCCTGCATGGGGCTCCCTGTTCAGCAGAGAGCCTGCTTCTCCCTCTCCTTCTGTTACTCCCCCTGCTGTTCTCTCTCTCTCTCTCTCTTTCTCTCTCTCTCTCTGTCAAATAAATAAATAAAATCTCTTTAAAAAATTAAAAAGTAAAAATTAAAAAAACCTAAAAATTTTCTACACTGCAAAAGAAAACAATAAAACTAAAAGGCAACCTATGGAATGGGAGAGAATATTTGCAAACCACATATCTGATAAAGGGTTAATATCTAAAATATAAAAGGAACTCATACAACCCAGTTAGCAAATGATAATAATAATCCAATTAAAGTGGGCAAAGAAACTGAATAGACATTTTTCCAAAGAAGACATACATGAAAAGGTGCTCAACATCATTAATAATTAGGGAAATGCCAATTAAACCACAATGAGATGTCATCTCATACCTGTTAGAATGGCTTTTATCAAAAAAGAGGTAACAAGTGTGGTGAGGATGTACAGAAAAGAGAACTCTTGTACACTGTTAGTAGGAATGTAATTTGATATAGCCTCTATGGAAAACAGTGTGGAGCTTCCTCAAAAATTTAAAAATAGAACTACCATATGATCCAGGAATTCTACTTCCGGCTATATGTCCAAAGGAAACAAAATCACTATCTCAAAAAGACATCTATACCCCCATTTTCATTGCAGCATTATTTATAGTAGCCAAGACAGGAATCAACCTAACTGTCCATTGATGAATGAATGAAAAAAGAAGTCATGGTACATATATAGAATGGAATACCATTCACCCATTAAAAAAAGAAGGAATTCCTGCCATTTGCAACAACATGGATAAACTTGAAGGCACTATGCTAAATGAAGTAAGTCAGGCAGAGAAAAAGAAATACTATATGATCTCACTTATATGTAGAATCAAAAAAACTGAACTCATATAAACAGATGGTTGGTTGAGGGGCAGGGAGAGGGGTGTGTGAAATGGGTGAAAGTGGTCAAAGACTACAAACTTCCAATTATAAGATGAATAAGTTCTGGGGATGTAATATACAGCATGGTAACTATGATTAACAATACTCTTTTGAGGTGCCTGCGGGGCTCAGTCAGTTAAGCATCTGCCTTCAGCTAAGGTCATGATCCCAGGGTCCTGGAATTGAGTCCCGCATCGGGCTCCCTGCTCAGTGGGCAGCCTTCTTCTCCCTCTCTCTTTGCCCCTCCCCTCCGCTTATGCTCTCTCTCTCTCTCTCTCTCTCTCCCAAATAAATAAAATCTTTAAAAAATAATACTGTTTTGTATATTTGAAAATTATTGAGAGAATAAATTTTAAAAGTTCTCATAACCAAAAAATAAAATACTGTATCTATGTAAGGTGATATTGACTAACCTTATTGTGGTACTCATTTCAAATATACACATATGTCAAATCAACACATATATGCCTACACAATGTTCTATGTCAATCATATTGCAATAAAGCCAAGGGGGGAAAAGGAAAGGAAGAAATTACCTAGATGTCCAAACATGAAGAAGCAGCCAAGTAAATTATGGTATATATCCATACAGCGGTAAAACAATATTCAGTCATTAAAAATGATAGTATAGAAAAATATTTAGTGAAATACATGTTTATAAGTATCATTATGCAAAAAAAGCAAAATACAAAAACTACATGAATAGAATTACCTCATTTTCATGTCAATGTTTATGTTTATATATATATGTAAAATATTTAAACATATTACTCTGCCCCATAAAAACACATGAAATAACAATGGTTGACCCTGAAAGATAAACTTAAGATAACACAAATAGTAAATAATGGACCCTAAATTCAAGCTCATTACCTCTCAGATTTTAAAACCACAGTGATTTTGAATATGAAAATATATGATACTAAGATTCTATGCGAATGGCATGTTTAAAGTCATGGAAAAGGTTATCAGTAGAATCAGACCAAAGACAGAAAAGGACAATAAGAATTTCATGCCCGGGGTGGCCAGGTGGCTCGGTCGGTTTGGCATCTGACTAGATTTTGGCTCAGGTCATGACCTCAGAGTCATGAGATAGATCCCCACGTCAGGCTCTGCGCTCAGCATGAAGTCTGCTTGAGATTCTCTGTTTCTCCCTCTCCTTCTGTCCTTCCCCCTGCTTGCACTCTTTCTCCCTCTCCCCCTCCCTCTCTCTCTCAAATAAATAAATTAATCTTAAAAGAAAATGAATTTCATGCCAATATTCATTCCAAACACTTGTCAAAAATATCTAATGGTTTTTAACCTTCATCATTCAACTCTCATAAGAACTAAGTTGAACTCTTTAATTGGACTATAATTTATAAGTGTGATCACATTATTTTTAAAGTTAAACCCATAATTAAATAAATACACTTTCAACTTCTAGAGGCTAAAAACATAGTAATTTGCTCTTCAGCACTCTGTTCAGTTCTTTTGAAAAAGATTTACCATGTTGGAGTTCATTTGAACAATAGTCTGAAAAGATTTCATGGTGTGGAAAATGATTTCCTCCAATGAATTTGGGTCAGTAATTTTTCTTGAAATTAGATAAACCAGCATGACATTCAGGACTCAAATTAAGACCAACTTGTTCAAACTCAGTTTTCCCAAAGCAAAATACAATATAGTGTCAATCTCTTTCTCATCTGCATTATATATTTGAATAAAAAATCACCAATTATATCAAATTCATCTTGTGTTCACAGACTACCAATTTGTTCAGTTGAATTGTGATCAATTAGCTCTTGCTATGTCTAAGCTTGCTCAACCTTGAACTGTTACCACGAAAAAGAGCTTTCCCTAGTCCACATCATTTGCCTGACTCCCATAAGAGTTATCCACAGCCTTTTATTATCAGATTAAATGTCACAGGAAACATATCCTTTCAGCTTAAACAGCCAGGAGCTATTATTATTCTTTTTTTAGCAAGAGAAATTTGACCTCCTGTCCACAAGTTTCATATCCCAGAGTGAATCAGGTTTATCATTTAATTTACAATTAGATGACTATAATGTTCCTACTTGGCAGAAAATACAACAAAATCTTTTATCAGTTACCTTAACATAAACCCCAGGGAAGAGGCTTTAGGGTGAGAAGAAGAAAAAGCAACTCTTCTCCATGTTTGGTTTGAATCTTGTGATTTGACACCACTGTAAGGTTTAAGGGGAGAGAGAAGGAGGTAGTAGCTCTTACTACATTTATAACAGCTACTATGTGCAGGATATTCATGTACATTATATTGGTTAGTATGCTTAAAATCCACTAAGGTAATATTATAATTTTAATTTATAAACAAATAAACCATGGCCCAAGAGATTAAATAATTTGTTCAAGTTTATTCAGTAAGTATCAGGACAAGTACTCCAACCTTTTTCTGACTCCATGTCCATGCTCTTTCCACTATTTCATTCTATCTCTTTAAATATATCTGACTCTTTCCTCCTATCCTCCCCAGCTCCCCAAGACAAGAATTGATAAGTGCCTGTTTCCTGGTAGCTGCATAAAAAGGTAAGAATAGTTTTAACTTAAGATAATCGAAAGCAAAGAACATAGCTACTACAATATCTTGAGTTTCAAAACCTAAAACAGGCAAGTTTGTACCAAGTCAAGCTGTCCCATTCTTCAGTGGGGAAACCAATTAATTCTCATAAAAAGATTAGGCTCTTATTTTAAGTCCAAAGAGGAACATATTATAGCTTTATGAGAAATCCAAAATTTTATTGAATCAATTGGGCTTGATAAAAACTGATAGGGTTTTATTAGGGTCTCTGAAATTACAACAGACTCTAAGCCACATGCAGAAAAAAAAAAAAAAAAGCGGCACAAGATTTATTTACTGCGAATTCGTAATACCTAACATTTTTTTTTTAAGATTTTATTTATTTATTTGAGACAGAGCACAAGCGGGGGTGGGGGCATAGGGGCAGAGGGAGAGGGAGAAGCAGACTCTCCACTGAGCAGGGAGCCCAACGTGGGGCTCGACCCCAGGATCCCGAGATCATGACCTGAGCCGACGGCAGATGCTTAACCAACTGAGCCACCCAGTCACCTCAATATCTAACATTTTAATAAGAATTACTCAATAAATATTTGTTAAATCCAAAGTAAATATTGTCCCTTATGCCAAGCTTATTCATAATTTTTAGAGATTTTTATTTTTTAGTGTTTTAAAATAAAAAATGTATTGAGAAGTTACTACTGACTAGAAAGATTAGTTCAAGAATTTTTCAGGAAAAAGAAAAGAATTTCTCAGGAGACTTCAGTATTAGGAATAGTTTAATTTTAAGGCCCCATTACACTGATACCACTGAAAATAATAGGTCTCTGATGACAATAATCAGCAACATGCCTAGAAGCTTCAACTGAATATTCAGAAAAGGCCAGATATCTAAGATACAGCACCTCTTCTATTCTAAGACATTATCAATAGCAATGAACACCACTGGTTTAATAATAGCTCTTTTTGGAAAAAAAAAAAAAAGTAACAGTGTATTAATTGTAGTTAAATAAGAAAAAAATGTATTACTTGTATTACCCAATAATAGGATATTCATAAAATAAATAAAATTTTATTCATAAATATCTCAATCAGATTTTTAGTCTAAGACTTCTTCATAATATATCTTTAATAATATTTCTGCGTACTTTTTGGCCATTGCAATTTAGGATAATGGTGTCATGCTGTGTTTTATAACACAATTGGAATCTTGGCCTCTTAGTATCATTAGGACATTAAGACATTAGTGTCATTAGGACAGTTATTAAAAATCTAAAGCTTATAAAATATAACAGGACTGTCATATCCAGTACTGGGAACCAAGATAATTTAGATTAACCCCCTAGCCCCCACAAAAGACAAATAAAAAGCTGGACAAAATATATTTTTAAAAAAGCAATAAAGAACTAAAAAGAGAGAAGGCTAACTAAGCCAAGTTACAAGGCACTACAGAACTCTAGAGAAAAGAACCCTACATTCCAGGATGCTTTTGTTCCAGAAGCATTCGCCAATCCTAAATAGTTGACCAAGACAGTGAGGAGCACTTTTTTTATACAGAAACCAATAAGAATAAGAGAACCTTAGTGAGACATAATTTGCCTCAAATTCCCCTCTTTCCTGAAATTATATCACCTTAAAATGAGTAGCATATTAAATAAGGAATTTGCAATGAGAAAACAGATTCATGAGTTAACAGCACATTTATGGGTTATCCACTGTTTGATTCATACATATGGCTATTTTCAAGTTAAATATTTCAAAAAATTAAAAGGTAATCTCTAGTAGCTCTTTTGGGACTCTCAATATGTGTGAGCCACAGTTAGTAATTCTTTTTGGTGCTAAAAAGTCAATTGTTGACTTACTTTATACTTAGTACTAGACATATGGTACACAATAAATACTTTCTGCTTATCTCATGCTGCTGAAAATGGAAAAGGAGATAACTAATTACATTAGATTTCCCTCTAATGCATATCACAACAAATGTATTAGGACAAATTCATGATTTTCAAAAATATAATATGCCACTGTATCTTTTTACCAAAACAGTTTGTATAATACAATTGAAATCTGCAAAAATACTTCATCTTACACTTTTGATTGCTTTATGTGATCTATTACAAACTTCCTATGGTATATGTGATATCAAAATTTTTCTTCCCATATAAATAGTCTCCAGAGTTTGACGTTGAAAAAGATAAAACTGGATATATAAATTATTTCAATGACTTCAAATATGAAGCTGAGATTTCAGAATGGGTGTGTAGAAAGCTCTTAGGTGACATCTTTCTGAAGTCAACCAAAAGCTAGGAGAGCAAGAAAGTAAAATGGAAGTGCCATCTTCATTGATACTAATACCCTTGATACCCAACTTCAAAATAAATTAAGAAGGGTTACCAATGGAGTGAAAATTGGGCCAAGGTGAAAGAAAAGAAAAAAGACAAGATGCTTGCCACTGAAGATCTAAGGTAGAGATGGGAAGATCAAAACAAGTGGACTACACCCAGAGCCAGTCCCATGAATACAGGGAAACTAAAGTGGTAATAAAAGTAAAATTGACAGTATGTGAGTGAGAGTAGAATTATTCAATAAATTCTATGCAAACAATTTTACAGAGAAAAAATGAAATCCTATAGCATCTCTTACACAAAAATCAATTCCAGGTGAATTAGAGATTTAAATGTCACCATCAAAGCTACAAAAAAACTTTCAGGAGAAAAAATAAAAGCAGAATATCTCTATGACCTAGAGGTAAGAAAGAATTTTTCAAGCAAGATTAAAAAAAAAAAAAAAAGCAAGGTTGAAAGGAAAAGAGTGATCCATAAGCCTCCTTAAAGTTGAAATAATATATTTATGAAAACACCATAACAAGAATGAATATATAACCCACAAGTTATGAGAAGTTAAATGTACCACAATAACTGACAAAAGATCAGTGAAGATAAAAAGAATTCCTCCAAGTCATTATAAAAATTACACTTAAATCAATAGAAAATTTGGGAGAAAATTTAAGTATTGGCAATGTCAGCAACCTAAATGAAGAAAAATAAATATGGTAACAACAATTGAATGATATTCAACTTCATCAACAATCAGGGAACTACAAATTAAAACCATTAGACAATATTTTACTCTAACCATAGTAACAAAAATTTTTAAATCTGATATCAATGCTAGGAGCACCTGGTGGTTCAGTCAGTCAAGTGTCTGACTTTGGTTCAGATCATGATCTCAGGGTCCTGGGATGGAGCCTAAGTTGGGCTCCCTGCTCAGTAGAGAGTCTGCTTCTCCTCTCCCCCTCCTTCTACCCCTCCCCCTGCTCATCCTCTCTGTCTCTCTGTCTCTCTGTCTACCCCCCACCAAATGAATAAGTAAAATCCTTTAAAAAAATTTTTTTTTTAATATCTGATATCAATGCTAGCAAGGACATAGGACGCTGGGAACTGTTCTGAGTGCATAACAGCAGTGGCTGATGGGAATGTAAACACACATAACTACTATGGAAACTTAGTTCACATTCTCTAAGGCTATTTATATATTTATACATAGAATGTTTATATTTATACATAGAATAAAATGATCTCAAACTTAGCACATGCCCCTGAGCAATGGATTCAACCTTATTTGCTGACATATTCCCTTAATATTTTTTGAAAACTCTGTACCCCCTTGCTCATCTTTAAATTGGCTACCATCATTTTTTTTTTAAAGATTTTATTTATTTGACAGAGAGAGACAGAGTGAGAGAGGGAACACAAGCAAGGGGAGTTGGAGAGGGAGAAGCAGGCTTCCCTCTGAGCAGGGAGCCTGATGTGGGGCTCAATCCCAGGACCCCGGGACCATGATCTGCATGGAAGGCAGACACTTAATGGCTGACCTACCCAAGCACCCCTGGCTACCATCATTAATAAAAGTTTTTGTAGTCCCAAAGGATACAGTTCCCATTTTAGTATAAATATATGTTTATTAAATAAAACTATTAATTGCTTCTTTTTAAATGCATTTAAGGAATAATAATAAATTTTTACTAACCATTATTTATTTTTAAATGCATAATCAAGCTTTTCTTTAACATTTAGAAATTTAACATCTGTCCTTTCTCTCCTTGAACTCATATATGTGTATACATATATATATGTAAAACTGAGAGCAATCACTAAAAAAAAAAAAAGAGCTATGTAAGGACATACCTCAAAAATGCTATAGATAAATCAAAATGGATTCTTAAAAGTGTTCAAGTAATCTACAGGAAAGCAGGAAAAAGAAAACAGGGGAAAAAACACAGAATACAAAAATGTAAAATAAAATGACAGATTTAAGCCTTAATCGATCGATAATTTCATTAAATGTAAATACTCTAAGTAAACAAATTAAAAGCCAGAGACTGGCAAAGTGGATTTAAAAACAGGATCCAACTATATACTGTCTATAAGAAACTCACTTCAAATATAATGATATGGATAGATTAAAAGTAAAGGGATGAAAAAATACACGCCATGCAAATATTTTAATATAAAAGCATGGGTATATTATGAACATATTACTATTAGATAAAGTTGACTTCAAAACAAAGAAAAGTACCGGGGACATAGTGACATTACACAACAATAAAAGGGTCAATTCTCCAAGAAGATATAGCAATCCTAAATGTGAATACACCAAATGACAGAGATGAAAAACATGTGAAGTAAAAATTTATAGAACTAAGAGAATAGGCAAATCCACAATTCTAGTTGGAGACTTCAACACTCCTCTGTCAACAATTGGTAGAACAGCAGACAGAAAATCATCAAGAATATAAAATAATCACACCATCAATCAGTAGGATCTAAATGACATTTATACAACACTCTACGTAAAAAATAGCAAAATACTCATTTCTTCTTCAAGTGTCTGTGGAATGTATACCAAGGGAAACCATATCTTGGGCCATAAAAAATCCTCAGCTAATTAAAAAGAAACATACACAGTATATTTTCTGACCACAGTGAGTCAAACCAGAAATCAATTTCCAAACACTTGAAAGCTAAATAACACACTTCTAAATAATCTATGGGCTAAAGAAGAAGTTGCAAGGGGAATAAAAACGTATACTGGTGAATGAAAATTCAGCATATGAAAAATTGTGAGAGCAGCTAAAGCATTTTTGAGAAAGATATAGCACTAAATGCTTAATATTTAGTAAGAAGAAAGTCTCAAATCAAAAATCTATCCTTTTGAGATTCTAATTACATGATGCTAAACTGTTTGATATTGTCTCATAGCTCTCGAATACCCTGGTACATTTTGTTCACTTTTATTTTTCTCTTGTGTTTCAGTTTGGTATTTTTATTCACCTATGTTTAAATTAACTAATCTCTTCCTTGGCTACACGAAGTCTATTGGTAAGCTCATCAAAGCCATTCTTTATCTCTGTTATCAGAGATAACATTTGCATTTGTTTCTTTCTTATAGTTTCTATCTCTCTAGTGAAATTCTCCATCTGTTAAATCCTACTATTCACTTCACTAGAATTTTTTTTTTAATTTTTTATTGTTATATTAATCACCATACATTACATCATTAGTTTTAGATGTAGTGTTCCATGATTCATTGTTTGTGCATAACACCCAGTATTCCATGCAGAACGTGCCCTCTTTAATACCCATCACCAGGCTAACCCATCCTCCCACCCCCCTCCCCTCTAGAACCCTCAGTTTGTTTTTCAGAGTCCATCATCTCTCATGGTTCGTCTCCCCCTCCGATTTCCCCCCCTTCATTCTTCCACTCCTGCTATCTTCTTCTTTTTTTTTTCTTAACATATATTGCATTATTTGTTTCAGAGGTACAGATCTGAGATTCAACAGTCTTGCACAATTCACAGCGCTTACCAGAGCACATACCCTCCCCAGTGTCTATCACCCAGTTACCCCATCCCTCCCACCCCACCCCCCACTTCAGCAACCCTCAGTTTGTTTCCTGAGATTAAGAATTCCTCATATCAGTGAGGTCATATGATACATGTCTTTCTCTGTTTGACTTATTTCACTCAGCATAATACCCTCCAGTTCCATCCACGTCGTTGCAAATGGCAAGATCTCATTCCTTTTGATGGCTGCATAATATTCCATTGTATATATATACCACAACTTCTTTATCCATTCATCTGTTGATGGACATCTTGGTTCTTTCCACAGTTTGGCTATTGTGGACATTGCTGCTATAAACATCAGGGTGCACATACCCCTTCGGATCCCTACATTTGTATCTTTGGGGTAAATACCCAGTTTCACTAGAAATTTTAATGTATTAATCATAGTTATGTCAGAGTCCCTGTTTGATAGTTTCAACTTCTGGGCCATCTCTGGGTTTAGTTCTATTGATTATTCTGTCTATTGGAAGTAGATTGTTGTTTCTTGGGGGGGTTTTGTACCTTAAAATTTTTCATTGAATTCCATACATCTTGTGTAGATTAGTAGAGACTGAAGTAAACAGTTATTATGCTTAGAAATTTGCATGCCTCTTCTGCTAGCTATTAATATGGAAGGACAAAGAGGAGTGAGTCAACATGGTCAGGAGCTGAGCTAAGTTTGAGGTTTGTTATTGCTATGGTAACTTCCACTATACTGCTTACTTGAACTTCCTCTGTAATGTGTTTGTGAGTGGAGATAGACCAGCGTTTCCTCTGGGTTTTGTTTATTTATGCTATCTTCTCAACTTTCAGTCTTTCCTTGTGCACTTGCACTACACATGGGCTCTTTCTTCACTCTCTCTTATTTTTTTAAGATTTTGCTTATTTATTTGTGAGAGAGAGTGCAGGAGCAGGGGGAGGAGCTGAGGGAGAGGGACAAGTAGACTCCACACTGAGCATGGGAGTCCCATGCCTGGCTCAATCCCAGGATCCAGAGATCATGACCTAAGCCAAAATAAAGAGTTGGAGGCTTAAACAACCCCACTGTCTTTTTCTAAGTCAGTGCTAGTGTTTACTACCCAGAGGCATGATGAGGCAACGTATTTTACTGTGGTCTTGGTACAGCCTCATTCTTAGCCGAGCTCTGTGCTTAGGTCTCTGAAGTGGGATTTTCTTAATGATCATGCTCTTCTTCCCCATTGCAGCCACACCCTACCTAGTATATTTGGTAGATCTTTTTTGCAAGAGACTTTCCTGCCCATTGCCCAAGGGGAATATAACTGATAGTATGGAGTCCTAGCACCAGGATTTTTTCTGTATTTCCCCTGGTGGTAGAGGTTTGTTGTTGTTGTTGTTGTTGTTGTTGTTGTTGTTTTCCCCCTTTTACACTTTCCTTAGTTGCAGTAGGTCATCATCTGCTCTTTGGGGGTGACAGCATTTGTTTTCCCTTCCCCATCATCTTAAATTTTGTGTACCATTTGTGAGAAAGTTCTGGGAGGGGCTTCATGCTTTTAACATAGACACTGTCCCTCCCTTCATTCAGGCCCATACTTCTGAGAGAGTCTCTCTCAACACTCAGCCCTTGCTCCTATTTTTTCTCATGAGCACCTATAAGAGGTCTCTGGAGAAGAACCTGCAAGTGGATCCATTTGTGTCTGTGACTCCCAGGTTTCAACACTCTCACTTGGCCTTTAGCAATTCATTAAAAAGTATAGCTGAATGGTAATAGTGTGGATGGCACCCAACATCTCTTCCCCCCACACTCTACCACACATGAGCCAGTGCTTCCATCTTGTCACTCCTCGGAGCAGTCTGCCTGTCTTTAGATTGCCAGTTGGATTCCCTTTGACATCAGCTGTCTGATGGGCTCAAAAAAATTCTGATTTTGTCATTTATTTGACTTTATTTTTAGGGTGGGAGCACTGTTTCTAATTTTTTATATCCTAGACAGAAGTAAAAGCCTCAGAATTTTTTAATTTATGATTAAGATGTATCAAATTTAAGTCACTAATCACATAATTCCTTCTATAGAATTTCATTTTTTTTCTGGGTTTTCTGAATGATCTCGTCTTTTCAAAAAAAAATCATTCTGCAAACTGCTGTTAAGCCAACGCATCTCAATTGCTAGTTTTTCGAAACCAAAATTTCAATATTCAACATTCTGTTTCCTTCAGTTGTTTTGTAATTTAAATTAATGTTCTGAGGCACCTGAGTGGCTCAGTCGGTTAAGCGTCTGTCTTTGGCTCAGGTCATGATCCCAGGGTGCCAGGATCGAGCCCCGCAATGGGCTCCCTGCTCAGTGGGGAGCCTGCTTCTCTCTCTTCTTCTGCCCCTCCCCCCAACTTGTGCTCTCTCTCAAATAAATAAATAGAATCTTAAAAAAATATATTAATGATCTTAATTTAACTTAAATTGCAAAATTAATAAAAAATTAGAATTATCCACACTTTGAAATTTTAAGTGCTAGACATACAAAATTAAAGCTGCTGTAATTTGAGGAATTTGCAAAGGAATAATCAATATGTTAAAGTTTTAAAAGCTAGAAGATTATATTCAAAGGCATATGAATAGAACCACTGGCAGTTTAAATATGACCATACACAAAATTAAAGAATTTGGGTTAGAAAAATAGCATGAACTAAGGGAGATTTTTAATATATACTGATTGCTATTTCACTGGTCTGTAAGCAGTTTTATAATTCTCTAGCAATTCCATCAGTAACATATCAATCTTATTTTAGTTAATTTTAAGAAAAGTATACGTCACCAATAATCAAAAGGGAACATTCTTATGAAGTTGTTAAACCATTTCTATTAAAGCTATCAAAACATTCCTGAAGGATATAATTAGTAAATTCATCAAATTAGATATACTACAAATTGAACTTTCCTTTAATTCATTTCTTGTGAATTGATTTGTGAACTGTATATTAGGCAAATTGTCCATTTTGGGAAATTGAATATTGACCAATTTACCTGCTCTCATTAAAGCTTCAAACATTAGAAACGACCTAAGCATCCATCAATAGGGAGACATTAACCACATTATCATATATCCATAGAACTCAAGTGTCCAAAAGAGAGTCATGCAGTTTCAAACAAACTGGACAGGAACAAATCCTTAGTAGATAAGGAAAAAAGCAAGTTACTGCCATTTATATAATTCAGTGATTCTAAAACTGTGATCTGCAGACCAGCATCAGCAGCATCACCTGGGAACTTGTTAGAAAGGCAAATTTTCAAGTCCCAGCCCTGACCTAGGGAATTGGAAACTCTGGGGGGTGGTGCTGTAAAGCAAACTGTTTTAACAAGCCCCCCAAGTGATTGTGAGGCATGCTAAATTTAGTGAATCACTGATATAATTAAAAGGGAAACAATGCACATATGCACACACACCATACACACACACACACACGCTCACACACAGATCTCACACATCCCTGTAGAACCGTAGACTATCCTCTTCAAGTACAGAGAAATCTGTAAGAGTTGTTCTTTCTGGGCAAGAGAACAGAGGCACTAGGGGTCCCAGATGGAAAAGAAGCTTACTTTTGATAGAAGCTTGTGTACTTGTAGAATTGGTTTTCTGTGAACATCTTTGACAAGAGTAAATTTTCAAAGAAACCTTCAGGCTTAAAGCTAAAGAAATGTTCAGAGCTATTGTTCATGTAGGTGGTTGTTGTTGTTGTTGTTGTTTCCATTAAATTTCCATGTGGAAATGAAGGAAAATTAAAATTGAGACAATGGAAAAGAAAGCATTTTGAAATATTTTCTTCCCCTTTCTTACAGTAAACATATTAAGTTAGAGGAAAGGTAGCAGGTTACAGCCAAGGTACATATTTCATTGTTAGGAACTTGAAACAACTAAAGTAACAAATAGTGATTTTAATCAATTGTCATGCTATTACCTTTCTAAAGATATCTCCACATGACATTTTTCAAAATGTCTACACAAAGCAGAAAATTATTTGTAAAATATATCAGAGTGGGTATCTACAGGCTACAACTTTAAACCGAATAAAAGATATCATATGCATAGTTCATCTCCTTCACATTGTAGTGAACTTGGCAGTAACCTCAATTGAAGCATACAGACATGAGCTCATATTAAGTCTCTGAAGGCAAAATGTTGCAGTTATTTTTTCATTCTATAAGATTTTCTGAATTTGTATGAAATGTTTCAAAATGTTTGAAATATAGCCTATGAACATACCTTTAGACTTCTTTCCATTTCTAAAACAATGCAGATGATCAACTAATTATTAGCACCACTACCAAAAAAAAAAAAAGTTTAAATTAATAGTATTTCCAAAGTTCAGTATGAATTTCTTCTTGAGAGAGTAAGTAATACTCATTTTTTCAAAACACAAATCAGGTAAATTCATGTGAAGAACTGAAAAAACATATATAAATCCTTGTGATTATTATAAGTTGTAAGTTTTACTTATAAAAATCTGGTGGGGGTTTCTGAAATATGTCCACAATTTTTATTGTATTTCTCCCTTTTAAGAGATGGGGCTGAACTCTTTTCTCCTTGGGTGGAACATGGCAGAAGTGATATTATATCATTTCTAATGTTAGGTTATAAAAAAGGCTTCCATCTTACCTACAAAAAAAAATCTCTCTTAGATCATTCACTCTTGGAAAATTCACCTTCCATGAGTGAGGAACACTCAGGAAGCTTTTGGAGAGCCCCATTTGGTGAAGAACTAAGATCTCCAGCCAACAGCCAGCAAAGAACTGAAGCCTATCAACAAACAAGTGAGTGAACTTAGAAATAGATGCCACTCTTTATCCATTCATCTGTTGAAGGGCATCTCAGCTCCTTCCACAGTTTGGCTATTGTGGACATTGCTGCTATGAACATTGGGGTGCATGTGCCCCTTCTTTTCACTACATCTATATCTTTGGGGTAAATACCTAGTAGGGCAATTGCTGGGTCATAGGGTAGCTCTATTTTTAACATCTTGAGGAAATTTCATACTGTTTTCCAGAATGGCTGTACAAGCTTGCATTCCCACCAACAGTGTAAGAAGGTTCCCCTTTCTCCACATCCTCTCCAACATTTGTTGTTTCTTGTCTCGTTAATTTTTGCCATTCTAACAGGTGTAAGGTGGTATCTCAATGTGGTTTTGATTTGTATTTCCTTGAAGGCTAGTGATGTTGAGCATTTGGATGTCTTCTTTGGAGAAGTGTCTGTTCATGCCTTCTGCCCATTTTTTGACTGGGTTATTTGTTTTTTGAGTGTTGGATTTGAGACGTTCTTTACAGATCTTGGATATCAGCCCTTTATCTCTAATGTCATTTGCAAATATCTTCTCCCATTCGGTGGGCTGCCTCTTAGTTTTGTTGACTGTTTCCTTTGCTGTACAGAAGCTTAGATGTGGTACATATATATACAATGGAATATTATTCAGCCATCAGAAAGGATGAATACCCACCATTTGCATCGACATGGATGGAACTGGAGGGGATTATGCTAAGTGAAGTAAGTCAAGCAGAGAAAGACAATTATCATATGGTTTCACTCATATGTGGAACATAAGCAATAGCACGGAGGACCATAGGGGAAGGGAGGGAAATCTGAAGGGGGAGAAATCAGAGAGGGAGATGAACCATGAGAGACTATGGACCCTGGGAAACAAACTGAGGGTTTCAGAGGGGAGGGAGGTGGGGGGAGGGGTAACAGGGTGATGGGTATTAAGGAGGGCATGTGTTGTGATGAGCACTGGGTGTTATACGTAATTAATGAATCACTGAACACTACATTAAAAATTAATGATGTACTATACAGTGGCTAACTGAACATAAAAAAAAAAAAGAAGTAGATCCCACTCACACTCATCTCCAGTCAAGTCTTCAGATGTCAGCAGCCCTGGTCAACAGTTGACTGTAACTTCAAGAGAGACCATGAGCTAGAACCATCCAACTAAGTCATCCATTCTGGCTTTAAAATTCCTGACTCACAGAAACTACGAGGGAATTAATATTTGTTGTTTTAAGCTGCTAAATGTTTGAGTAATTTCTTATGCAGATACAGATGACTAATGTATGCCCTAAACCATATTATCAGTTAAATATAGGAACATACGTTTTGTAGTTCCCCAACATCCCTTACTTTGTAGAATCACTCCTTCCCCACTCTAAATAATCCTGCACAATCCATGGCATTCCTGGTATGGCTGATTTTTACACCCTCCTTGGCAAGGAAGTTCAGCGAATCAGAGTATAACATACCTTGACCTGAGTGATTGCTTTAGAGTCACACAAGGAAGCTAAACTGGGCCAATCAGAATCCCCTCAAATAATGTTACCAGAATAATTAGGAAAGATAATCACCCTTTCCCTGAGATCAACATTCTAAGTTTCACATAAGATTAAAGCTTCTAGGTCATCTTTTCACTCTTTGGGAAGATATTTTCTGAAAATAAAGCCATGTAGATACACAAAAACAAGTAAGAAAAAGTGTGTGATTTTTATCACGCCCTTTAAACCTCTGTATCCTATTATCTACCTTTTACTTCCCACTTAGTGAGGTCTTTCATTTTTCAGCTATTTTAGGAAGTTGAGCTGGGTTTCCGTTTTTGAATGGGTCTGAATTAGTCAACTGAATGAGTTCTAATAAATATGACAAATTCTATGAACTCAAAACACACCTAAGACTTTTGCTTCTGGCTATGATGGAGTAACAGGAACCAGTTTTTCCCTGTCAACACAAAAAACTTAAAATGAACAAACTATATGAAACAATTTTCAGGGGTGCCTGGGTAGCTTAGGTCATGATCCCAGGGTCCTGGTATCGAGCCCCACGTTGGGTTCTCTGCTTAGTGGGAAGCCTGCTTCTCCCTCTCCCCTGCCTGCCTTTCCGCCTGCTTGTGCTCTCTCTCTCTCTCTCTCTGTCAAATAAATAAATAAAATCTTTTAAAAAGAAACAATTTTCAGACATTAGACAAAAGTCATCTCAGCACAGTAATCCCTGAAGAAAGGAAACTAATGAAGTGAGGCCTAAAATTTCCCCAGACTATTGTCTGCGGAGTTTCTAGATGTCAACACAGAATGGTGAAAACCAAACAACCCTAGAAGTCATCCTGAATTGAGAAGACAGTTGATAATGGGGAGTCCAAAGCAGCTAGACTTCATAGGACAGAATAACAGACAAGAGGGTGCTACAGAGAGGTCTGAAAATATGCAAGGAATTTCTCTTGAGTCTTCAGCTGAGTAGTTTTCAGCACATGCATGTGAGGTAACTATCTGAGGCTGGTAAAGCAATTCCAGAGATCATAGCAGGCTGGGAATAATTCATCCTCCCAACAGCTAGACTAGAAACGTCTTAATGCATGAGGCAACGGGTTATGTACTTAGAAGGATATTATCTCAACAGTGGAGCCAAATTAGCTCCAGGCTAAAGACTACCCTGCTATTTTCAAGGAACTTAGATAAATCATAGAATAAACTTCAAAAAATATGTAAAAGAATACAAAAATTCCAGAACCAAACAACATAAAATACACTAAATCACTTTGACAATTTCATTCAACATTGTACTGGCTGTCCTAGCCAGTGCATTGAAGAAGGAAACTGAAAACACACAGATTGGGAAAAAAGAAAATTATCTTTATTCACAGATGACATAATGATCTATGTAGAAAATCTTAAGGAATCTGCAAAAAAAATCTAGAACTAATAACAATGTTTATCAAGATTTACAAAATCAGTATACAAAAATCAATTATAGTTCTACAAACTAGTAATAAGCAATCAGAAATTTAAAACTTTAAACTATATATAATAGCATGGAAATTTTTGAAATATTTAGGAATAAATTTGATAAAATATGTGTAAAACCTGTACACTGAAAACTATACAATATTGATGAGAGAAAATTTAAAGACATAAAAAGAAGAGGCATACATCTTCAGGGGTCATGTCAATTATTAAGATTTCATTCTTCCTAAATTGACATATGTAAATTCAATGCAATCGCAAACAAAATTCCAGCAAGTTTTTAAGACACTGACCACCTGAATCTAATATTTATATGTAAATGCATAAGCCCTAGAAAAGCCAAAATGATTATTTATTTTAAAAAGAAGATCCAAGTTAGAGGACTTACACTATTGGATTTCAAGACATATAACAAAACTGCATTAATCAAGAAAGTGTGATATTGGCATAAAGATAGACATGTAACCCAGTGAAACTTAGTAGAGAGTGAGAAATAGATCCACACACATATGGTCAATTGATTTTAACAGAGGTGCCAAGGCAATTCAAATGGAGAAATCATAATCCCTTCAACAAACTGGGCCAGAGCAATTGGATAACCTTATTTTAAAAACAAAAAGCTTCAATCATTCTTTGACATCACGTTTTTAAAAACTAATCATAGATGGAAATATAGGAGCTAAACTATTAAATTTTTAGAAGAAAGCATAGGAGAAAAATCTTAGTAACCTTGGGTTTGGCAATGATGCTTGTAATAGTATACAAAAAGATACTATAGAAAACATCAATAAATTAGACTTAATTAAACTTTTACACCTTGACTTTTCATACCACACTATTAAAAAAATAAATAAAGGGGTAAGCCCACAGACTTGGAGACAATATTTTCAAAACATGTATCCAATAAAGAACTTGTATGTAGAATATATAAATTCTTACAACTCAATAAGACAAATAACCATTTTAAAAAATAGGCAAAAGAGTTGAACAGACACTTGACCAGAGAAGATATATGGATATTTATTTACATATGGAAAAATGTTCAACATTTTTATTCTTTAGAGAAAACAAATGAAAAGCACAATGATATACCACTACACATCTACTAGAAGGGCTAAAATTTAAGACTGAGCATAGAAAGTGTCAATAAGTATGTGGAGAAACTTGAACTCTCCTGCCTATTTTGAGAATGTAAAATGATTTAGCCACTTTGGAAAACTATGGACAGTTCCTTTAAAAAGTTATATATGACCATAATATTTAACTTAACCATTCTGCTCCTATTTTTACACAAGTTAGCGAAAGCATATGTCCGTACAAAAACTTGTACATAAACCATAAAAGATTGTAGAATTTTTATTTATATTAGCCTCAAACCAGAAGCAATCTGAAAGTTCATCAAAAGGTAAATGAACAGATAGATGTATATACCCATACAACACTGTTCAGCAATAAAAAGAAATAAACTATTAATATATGCAACATCTATGAATTTCAAAATAATTATGCTGAGGAAAGAATCCAAAGTAGAGTGCATACTGTATGACTCCATTTATATAAAACTCAAAAAAAGTGCAAGCTAATCTGTACTGACAGAAAACAGAGTAGTGGTTGGTTGCCTTAGGGATAGTGGAGTGTTGGGATGAAGAGAGGAATCACAAAGGGCACAAGGAAACTTTCAGAGGATGTCAGATATATTCATTATCTTGGTTGTGGTGATTTTTGTTGTAGTTTTTTTAGGTATCAAAATTCATCAAATTTTATACTTTCTAATATGAAAAGTTTATTGTATGTCAATTATCCCCCAATAAATCCATGAAAATGCTCTTTTTTATTCCTAGCTGGGACTGAAATGTTATGTCTATAAGAATACATAAAAAAATTTTTGCCACGAACTAGTACAAGTAACAGATAGCAGAATCTTAATAACAAAAACAGTTCTCCCTAAACATTTCAATCTGCAGGGTACCTTTTACACCAGGTGAAGACTTCAGACCATAATGATAAATGATCACATTTAGAGCTAAAATGACTTGGCAATTCTGGATTTTATCTAACATTTGCATATTCCCATTGATCTCTGAACATTTGGAGCAAATAATACATTCTTGGGAACCACTTTTGTTATCTATTTATTCAAGAAGTAGCTAAATATTTGAAGCTAAACTTGAAGCTAAATATTTGAAGTTAACCCTCAGACATGATCATTCTTATTCAATATATAGTTGGGAGATATATGGTGCCTTTTTTGAAGTCATCAGTAAATGTTCCTGACTCTTTAATGGAGCTAAAATGGAATACTAGATGCTACCTTCTATATCCACCCCAACCCCCAAGAAGCCAGAAATGTCTAAAAAATGAAAAAAAAGTCTCAAATGAGAAAGTAAACAAAGCTATCTCATTGAAGTATGTCCTGGCTCGGGGTAGGACTGAGTCCTGAAGTGACAAACACCAGCTAATACACACACGCGCATGCGCACGCGCTCCCCCACACACACACACACACAACTGCATCTCTTTTTTTTAAGATTTATTTATTTTAGAGAGAGAAAGAGAGAGAGAGAAAGAGAGAGAGCACATGCAGGGCGTGGGGAAAGGTAGAGGGAGAGGGAGAGAGAGTTTTAAGCAGACTGTGCTGAGTGCAGAGCCCCACTCAGCGCTCAATCTCATGACTCTGAGATCGTGACCTGACCCAAAACCAAGAGTTGAACACAACTGACTGCGCCATCCAGGTGCCCTACAACCACATCTTATAATAGCCAAAAGGAGTGTAAGCCCAAATTTTAAAATGAACAGGTTCTGTCTGCTTGGAATTAGAAAAGCAAAAATTAATTCAAGGACAATGAACAATGAAACAGGTAAGAGGAATAAAATACTATTCGAGGCTTGGTTGGAATTTCAATAAAGAAAAGAGTACAGAGCTAAGTGTAAGAATCCCACAGTCTTTTTTATCACTGATATTTTCATCTTCATTGATATTTTGGCTGGATGGCTTTCAGGATATTGTATGGTACATGGAAGTTTGGTTTGTACAAACACACCCTAAATGCCCCCGTTAATCATTGTCATGAGAATGTAGTGATCCCATCCTCCCTCTATATTCCCATCAAGCAAAATGTATAGAAGAACGTATTGTTCAGTGTTCAAGGTCAAGGTCTCTGGGGGTGGCAGACCCAGAGCCTCTCCTTTGTAACCAAGAGCATCTGGATGGCAGGCCTTGATCTCCTGGAATGCTGGCCATGCAAGGAGGGGAAGGGCTATAGATAGTTGCTAGGGTAAGTTGCTACACTACAGAACCTTGCTACATGCAGATCCCAGCAGCAGATGCTTTGTCTGGTCTGCCATTCCTGGACTCCCTGTATGTAAGTTCCCCCAAAAGATCTATGTCTTACTCACTGTCTCTGGGTCATTTCTTTGGCCTCACCAGACCATCACCCACACTTGGCTTAGAATCTGCTGGGGTGCAGCTACACAGATATGAAGAAATGTATAGTAGCCATTGAAAATTAAGTTTTAAAATATCCAGATATTCTAGATTACTTTATATAAATTTATGAAAAAACTTTGGATATAATATATCTGTGTCTTATAGACAAGGTGTAAGGTTGTGTTTGGATACAGTCAGAAGGCACATAGTAATAGCGATGTATAAAAACCTGACATGGATCAATATTGCTCTACTCTTCCAGCATTATCCTAATGTGAGGAAGAGATAGGAGAGATGGCTCACCAAGAAGCAGGCAGATCATATGACAAGAAAAGAACACTGTCTAACAAGGTAATACTTTCTAATCTGGCAGAAAAATAACCCTGTATATAACAATTTCTACTCCCCCCACCCATGCTCAGTCCTGATTGATTTAGTGGATTACTTTTAAGTCTACTGATGACTGTGTTCTAGTCACTCCTGTTTAGCTGAAACACAATTTGTAGGATAAAGAATAAGTCCTTGGCTTGATAGACCTAATCTCTTTTGAGAAAGAGAGAAAGATTGTTAGTAAGTGCACCTGTCCTTAACACAAAGTCATCCCACAAATTTCAAAGGAGACCCTTAGTCTCCTCTCATGTCATAAATCAACCAACTGAGGTTCTTAATAAACCATATTTTGCCCACCCTACCCATGTTCTTTCTTCCACATCATTCTAATGAGAAAGTAGCTCACAGAAACTAAACTCTTATTGGACAACCTTATACCAAAACTGTGCCTTCCCCAATTCAGCCTTATTTCATGCCCCTCCTGCAGTGGAACATAAAGGATAACACTGAATTAGAACTTAAAAAGGATAAAACAAGTTTGTAAAAGAACCTACTATTCCTTACCTGTAGCTTTACTTCTTCCCCACTGTTAACACCATGGAGGCAAATGGCCAGTACCTGGATTTCCATTGCTTACCCTCTTCTGGCACCCACCACAGGCACACACATATGCACACACTCTCAGCTGGGTTCCATATATTTTAAAATCTCTAAAACTTAATAATTAAACATGTTTAACATTTGAAAAATGAAGTCCTTCATTAGAAGCTGAATAGCTCAATTTGTTGCTCATTTTAGAAAGTATTAACTAACATTTACTGAGCACTCACTGTGTACGTGCCAAGCACAGTTTCAAATGCTCCATCTGCTTTATCTCATTTAATCTTTCTGAAAACCCTCCATGAGGAGGTACTACTATTAACCTCCACTTTGTGGAAGTGAAAATGAGGCACAGAAAAGTGAAAAAATTGCTCAGAATCAGACACACTAAAAAATACTATGGCCTATGTTGAAACCCTGGCAATCTTGACTCCAGAACCAAATTCTAAATGTTGCATAATATCCATTCTGAAGAAACAAGTGAAAGTGACAAATGTATTCAAAAACCTCAAGCACCATAAGTATTCTTAACCTATGTCAGTCACTTTGAATTGAAAACACAAGGGTAAAATCGAACGTTCCAAGATTATTTTGTCAAATCAAACTTGAGTCCATGAAGGAGTGAAAGCATATCACAGTGGTGGGCACTCAAACTTCCCTAGGGAATGTTATCCATCAGGCCTATGGATCAGATGTTACACCAATCCAGGCAGGCCAACTCTCAAGCATCTGAGCTGTCTGAAGGCTTTTGCTGTGACCATGGCAACCCTTGCCTTCCAGCTGTGTCACACCTGCCTTCCATCATGACAAGAACATTTTCGCCCAGCTAAGGAGCTGTATATTTCTGCAAATAGTGATTTCAGCAAAACAGTTAATCTCCAGATTGTAACTCAGCTTTTCAGGTGGGCAAACTGAAGCCATTTCTTGGCTGTTCTTCAGGAATGAAAGAAAAGAGGAAGAAGAGGAGAGAGGAGCACTTTAAAAATTACATAAATGGAATTTAATCTTATTTCTCTGAGACTCAAAGCTTAATCTGAGTATACATGTTTTATTCCTTCACTTATCCAATCTATCTTTATCAATTCAAGCCATTTTTATTAAATCAGACACAAATTAAAGTATGTTATCATTAAAGTTTAAAAAAAAAAAAAATTTACCTCTCCCAGGGCAGTGATTTGCTGATCTGAGTGAGTGTGAAAGCATGAGAATCCCCCATTTAGTTATTTACAAAGCAGATTTCAGGGTCCTTCCTCCTTGAAGATCATGATTCTTTATGTACAAAGTGAAGCAGACAAAGTGAAGGAATTTGGGATTACTTTCTATGACCATCCAAATTTTAATAACTTTTTCCTCTTTTTAAGTTATTAGTTCTTCTGTATTTTTAATCTCCCTCAATGTTGACCTTTTTTCCTGTCCTTTTATGCAATGGAGTATACACATACATTGGCACACTAATAGGTATTTGCTCAAAAGCCAGGAATGCAATTACCATGTGCCTCCCTACTTCCCCACTTCAAGGAGATGCTTTCTGAATCTCATCATGCTTTCCTGTGGGATACCTGAATAGCATTTACAAGTATATAAAGAGTTCAGGGACACGTGGGTGCCTCAGTCAGTAAAGCATCTGACTTCGGCTCAGGTCATGGTCTCAGGGTCCTGCGATTGAGCCCCTACATTAGGTTCCCTGCTCAGCAGGGAGTCGGCTTCTCCCAAGACCCTCCCGCCACTTATGGTCTCTCTCTCTCTCTCTCTCTCTCAAATAAATAAACAAATAAATAGATAAGTAAATCTTTAAAAAAAAAAAAAAAGAGTTTCACATTGGTCTGTGTGGCTGTGGAGGGTTTACCCAGCAGCCTTAGGAGTCATCATGTGGCAGAGACGAAGATGGAGACCCAGACACAGGTGGAAGGATAGACTGAAATCTGAGAATCTTCTTCATAAAAATAGAGAGAAGGAATCTAAGAGAGACCTGGGGAGCAGAGCATTTCTGGTTGATTGGGGGCAGCCTGCTCAATAAGGCAGTACATCTTAGAAGTAAAGAACATGGCCTCTGGTGTTTGATTCCCACCTCTCAGCTGTGTGACCCTGGATCATTTACTTCACCTCACCATGCTTCAATTTTCTCATATGTGACAACAGCATAGCAGTGAAACTCACCTCACAGGGCTGTAGTGAGGATAAAAATGCACTAGTACATGGAAAGTGCTTGGTGGCATACCTGGACTATAGAAATTATAAGTTATTGCGACTGTTACTATTGAAGAGAAGGAATAGGAGAGCTTCAAACACCAACATTTTTGGCTAAACAAAGTTGGAAATTATATCATCCACCTTTCTTCACTCCTTTCAGCTATGCTCATCATAAACCTCTACTCATTGATGAGAACTCCCTTTTGGACTAACTTTAGTCAGGCTTCTCTGAGCCCTCTTCTCAACTAAGACTTGCCCTTGGTCAACTAAGCCTGGTTTTAGCAAGAATCCTGTTAAGCCAGTTTGGTGAAAATCCCTCCAATCTTTGGTATCTAACCAAATTCCTCTTAGTAATTTCTATCCTGTGACTCCCTCACATTACCCATTCACTATAAATTCCCAGCTGTCCTTGTTGTCTTCAGGGTTGAAGTCCATCTTTCTCTCTATTGCAATAGTTATTTCAATGGTCTTAAATAGAGTCTTCCTTGCCTATTTAACTCCATCCAGTGCAATATTCTTTGCCATTTGTCAATGAAAAACAAACATTCTCTTTGGAGAGTCCCTGACTGGGGTAAAAGGGAGAAAAGGAGAGACAAGGGGCACCTTGCCCTTAAACTTCTCCTTGTTATTCCAAGTCTCTCCCACCCAAACATGGTCATCCATCCCTGGTTAAGTGGTTTCCAGTGTAAATGAAGTCATTTGTATGGAATTCATTTGTTGTAAAGTATAATTTATCAACCATTACATTAAAAGAACTTAAAAGTGAGAAAGCACAAGAAAACGGGCAAGAATTGGGGCATTGGACTCATAAAACTAGGTGAGGGAGTCTGTTATTAGTAAAAGGGGACAAGGAGGGGGAGGCTGAGTATTTGAACCACAAGCTGACACCTTCACAATGTGGTTTACCTCAGAAAAATATTCATATTGTGCATAATTTTTCAGAAGCATAAAAGGAAAGGAAATGTGAGAAATTCTTCACGAAAAGAAGAGAAATCTCACAGATTTAATAATTATTCCTTGGGTATCGTTTCACAATAAGAAACATTGGATATAGCTGTAAACAAACATTTTAAACAGCCTTTTAGAAAGCAACACATAAAGTAATTACACTGTAGAGATCACCTACACTCAAAAGAATGGGAAAAAAACTGTCCTAATACTCTGTGAGGTGTAGTGGTAGACTGAGATAAAATTTTCTATGACAGCAACAAACACAAAAAACAGAGTGCTATGTCTCAACTTGAGATCCAAGCTATTGGGCCCCAAATAACTGCTTTAAATTACTCAAAAAGTATGTTTATTGATAATAAAGACAGATATTAAGTGTGAATGGGGAAAGTATTAATAGGTTGTTTTTGTTTTCATAAAAAGCAAGTAGAAAAAATTACTACTTCTAAAAAAATGTCAGATATTACTCTGGGCCAGACATTCTTCTTAATACCTTGAGTAATACACATAATTACTGTAGGGAGAACACTGAAAATCCCTAATTTGCAGGTGAAGAGATGGAAGTATAGAGAAGGAAGAAATTTACCAGAGCCATTTCACAATGAGGAGGTAGGGCCAGAACTGGAAGCCAAACATTGTGGATTTGGAGTGCACAGGACCACCAGGCTTTTCTTGCTTGGCTGGGTGTGTTCTCTAATCCGTCCATGCAAGGAGGGCATCTTTCTCTAATTCCCAAAAGGTGCTACGTACACTGTCAGTCCTGAGAGCACAGATACATGTGCACACGCACATACACACACACACACACACACACACACACGCACACCTGTAATGATAAATTTAATATTACACTTTATGAATTATACTCAATTTTGCTACATTCCTAAACGGTTACATATTCCCATCAACCAAATAAACTTTTTGGAGCTTCTTACCAAGAAAATGAAAGTAGGGGCGTCTGGGTGGCTCAGTCGTTAAGCATCTGCCTTCGGCTCAGGTCATGATCCCAGGGTCCTGGGATCAAGCCCCACATTGGGCTCTCTGCTCTGCCGGAAGCCTGCTTCTCCCTCTCCCACTCCCCCTGCTTGTGTTCCCTCTCTCGCTGTGTCTCTCTCTGTCAAATAAATAAATAAATAAAAATTAAAAAAAAAAAAAAAGAAAATGAAAGTAGTATATATTTTCTCCATGAAACCAGTGTTGCTCAATGAAGATATTCTTATATCAGGTCCTAAGAAAATAATTTTTATCCACATCTTTATAAGAAAAATGTTCAATAAAGGAAACATCCAAAGCATGAGGAGAACATTTTTACAATAATTTTTAACATCTAATTTGACCTAGTTTCTCTCAAATGTGTTGTTCACAGATAAACTTTGAAGAGCTGAATCCCATTTAAGAACTTGTGACATCTATTTTTTTGTCTACACTGCAAGAAGCTATCAAGTAAAGTATACATAGATTTTGGCTTTAAGTTGTTTGGATTCTAATCTCTACTGCCTAGGTAAGCAAATCTGGGAAAGTTACTTATTCTGCCAGTTCCCTTGTCAGTATAGAATAGGAATAGTAATAATCCTTTCCCTCACAGAGGTAGTGTTGAGTGTTAAATGAATTAAAAGTGCCTGGCAGATGCTCATATAGCCCAACTCAAAATAGCTTTCAAGTAGTACATAATATATTATCTTCATTTCTACTATGCTTTTACAAGTCAAAAATTCAGAAAAAAAAACTGCTATTTACCTACTTCCACTTGTTTTGTTAAGTGATATGAAGCATTTCCTTTGTAAAACAAATACTTTGCCCACTAGTTTTCTCCAATAGTCATTTGCCTCTGAAATACCATCAGACTCATTGAACTGGAAAAAGCCTTATCCTCGTTTAGGTGTAATTCTCCTTTGAAAAAAGAAAAGGAAGTTAAACAAATTTACTTCAGTTTTCTTTTTCAATTTACTGCTTAAAAGAAAATGCAACCAACTCCAAAAAATAATTTTTAAGGCAGAAATTTATTTTCATATAAAAGAAATAATGCGAACAAAGTTATCATTCAATACACACACACTCAAAGCCTTCACTTAAAGGACAACATAGTCTGCCAAAAGCAACTATCTAGTATCTTGATTACCAAGCTCTCTTTTTTTGTTTGTTTGTTTGTAGTCTACCTTTAATAAATGCTTTAGTCTTATCTATTTTAGGAAATAGTATTTTATTCCAAATTTCTACTTCTCTCTTTTGTCCAAATTCTCAAATGATTCATATACAATTTCTGAACCTGTTCTTTGCTATACATTGCCCTTTTAAAATTCCTTCTATCACCATTCTCCTCATGTAATGCTCTTTTAGGAGCTTACCAATGACCTTTCAGTTAAAAGTCAAGCTTTTTTCCTCCATTTTTGTTTCTGTTGTTTACTAGGACCCCTTTATTCTTCTCTCCTGACAGCTCCCAATACTCCTCCTCAACCCTTACCAAAGCTCCCATCCTAGCCCCTCCGTTCCTCTCTCCATGCCTGCTCCTTCAGAGAAACAACACATCATTGAGCTTTAAACATCACTCCTACACTATCTCTCAAGTTTATGTACTATCAATGCTCCAGGGTCATTTCTTCAACTTGAATGTCAATCACCATCTCAAGTCTCAAATGTCTGAATTCAACAAGTTCCCTCATCAAAAGAAGATCTCTTCATAGTCCTCTATTTATTTCCATTGGTGCCACCATTCTCTGAGCTCCTAACCTTCAAACTGGAGATATGATCATCACCATTGTCAGAGCAAAAACATCACTGAACAAAATTAAACAAGCGAAGAAGACTTTATTGAAGACTACTGCAATAGGAAAGAGAGTCCAGAAGTCATTCTGAACCAACTCTGCTGAAAGAAAGGATAAGAAGGATTTTAAGCCCTGGGGTGAACTTGTAGAAAAGTATGATGTTACTGGAGAACTTTAGGAAGAAATCATAGGTCAAATGTGTTTTCTAATTGGCTATTTCCCAAGGCAAAATAAACCTAACTTGATGACAGGAAATGGTGATAACTTTGGAGCAAGGTGCCCAATGAAGTGAGGCATCTACCCTCCCACAGAGACCAAGAGAAGATATTGCTAAGAAACACTATCTTTATTGATAAATACATTCCAAAGCGTCCTTCAGAGGGATGCCTGGGGGGCACAGTCGGTTAAGCATCCGACTCTTGGTTCCGCTCAGGTCCTATTCTCAGGGTCGTGAGATTGAGCCCCGCGTTGGGCTCTGCACTGAGCTCGAAGTCTGCTAAAGTTTCTCTCTCCCTCTCCCTCGACCCATCCCCACTAAAATAAATAAATAAATCTTTTTTTTTTTTAAGGGGTCCTTGGGAAACAAAATTGGCAAAAGGCTTTAAAAAGATTTACATCTCAAAAGAGCAAAGAAAGAACTTACAATTACAAATTTTCTATTTTTTTTAAGGATTTTATTTATTTATTTGAGAGAGAGAATGAGATAGAGAGAGCATGAGAGTGGGGAGGGTCAGAGGGAGAAGCAGACTCCCTGCTGAGCAGGGAGCCCAATGTGGGACTCGATCCCTGGACTCCAGGATCATGACCTGAGCCGAAGGCAGTCACTTAACCAACTGAGCCACCCAGGCGCCCCAATTACAAATTTTCTAAAGTAAATGGTCTAAGAAAAGGGAGTCCAGTGGCCTACAGTCAGGAAAAGTCTGTCAAAGTTTAGTCCTGCTGAGAGGAACATTAAAGCCTTCTTGGTCATCATCATCCACCGACAATTACAGAGCTTGTTATGAACACAGCTCTGGGTCATGAGAATTTTAGATGCCTTATATCTACACTTCTCCTTCACGGCCAGCAGTCCAACAGAACAAGCAGCAGTCTATTGACCGACAGGCTGCCAAGTAGCTGTGGTCAGTGTAGGAGAGGGACACTGAGGCCAGACCACACAGCAGATGGAACTGAGCACTATAGTCTTGGGTTCTGAGAAAATGTAACAAAAAGTCCTCTCCTTCTGAGGGGTCCCACCTCCCAGCAGAAAAATAATGTTACCCAGATCCTGTTAATAAGACATAGCAAACATTTGATAACACAGATGAGGATTTATTTTTAGCCTTTGGGGAGGCAGATTTCCTGAGAGGAAAAGACTGATTTCCTCCTTTTCAAGAAACTAGAGCACAGACCATCAAGATTTAAATATTACTCTAAATATGACACCTTTTCTGTTGCTGGAAAGTGAATCCCAGAATGTGAAATTTCAAGTCTAAATTATCAGTAGATTATTTCAGTCTTCAGTGAAGAGACCTCGGCATACCTCTGGGTATGAGTTGGCCTCTGAATATGGAGGGATTTTGTTTTTCCCTCTCTCACTCTCTCTGTGTTAGTCAAGCACATTCATACACATCCATGCCCACAGATTACAAAAATGATTCATGTTTACTTATGTGGGAACATAAGAATCAATTTCAGCATTCCAAATTAGTGAATACTGGACATGAAACATTGCAAATTAGAGCAGTGTGCTACACAGAACTTTTTGTTCAAATGATGATGGGACAGAAAACCTGTAAAAGATTTTTTAAAATATGTTTCTTTAAATTTTTCACATTTTTTTCATTTGGCGTTTTCTTCACCTCTTTGGAGTGAAAGAGAATTACTTTAACTTAAATTTGAGAGAAGAAGAGAGGATTTGGGTTGCCAGTGGATGATTTAGTTAATTTGTTGTGTTATTTATTTGTTGATTTGCTTTGCTGTTGGTTGCCACTTCTATGCACCTCTATTTATATACTAAAGGAAGTAGGGTATGAAAATATACATGGCACTTAACTGTGTGTAATGTCATGCTTCTCTTTTATTTATTAGTGTGACCCAGAATCCTTGGGAGCTGTTAAGAAAAGAGGGTATCTTTATCATAACACATATAACCAAAGCAATGGGAATCTGAGGGGAGAAAAAGAGAAAGGAAACAACTTTGGAAACTGAAACATTCCTGCAGATATGGGAGACATGATTCTCTGAAAATCATTTTTAAAGAAGAGAACACAGGACCAAACTAAGCTCATTCCCCAGGCTAATGACCAGCATGCCATGAAGAATGCCACATGACCTAGACTAAAGTAACATTTAGTCTGTTTTCTGAGTCCTGTCCAAAGCTCCTGAGGTAACTTATGGTAGGTGACTTTCAAAGGCATCATACCAAAGGTCCCAAATAGCATTTTACTAGTGTTTGAATAAATGTAAATACATGGCTTTCAACAAATGGAATCCAAATATCTCCTTAGACCCATTTCCCAGTTTTCACCAAACCCTCAATTCTAGCCAGACTATTTCCTGCTAAACCTCTCCTGTTCATTTCTACCTCCATAGCTTTGTTCAGGACTTACTAGCCTGAAATACCTGCCATCTTTCTCATTTAAATCCCAGTTATTTTCCAGGTTCTGTTTATCAGTCTGGGTAAAGTCTTTCTCTACTAGTAGGCCTATTAAGTTTCCTTCCTGCTTAAATTCTTAGAAAGTTTTATGTTCATAATCTTATAAAAGTGCCTTTCTTTTTGTCTTGAATTTTTGTTTAAATATGGTCATATCTGGGAGTCTCTGAGTGGCTCAGTCAGTTAAGCATCTGCCTTCGGCTCAGGTCATGATCCCAGGGTCCTGGGATAGGAGCCCCACATCAGGCTCCCTGCTCAGCGGGGAGTCTGCTTCTCCCTCTGCCCCTCCCCTTGCTCCTGCTCTCTCTCTCACTCACTTTCTCTCTCTCAAATAAATAAATAAAATCTTTAAAAATAAATAAATAAATAAATAAAGTCACATCTGTCTTGTGATTTTTAATGTGTCTTATAAACTTGTCTTATAAATACAACCTCTGTCTTTAAAGAGTTCACAGTCAAAAAGCTCCATAGTTTCAGGAGCCATATTTTGCATCTTCAGGCCTACCATTAATCTTTAGTCTTTTGATGCACTGAGAATACATCAGATGATCTATCACCTTCTGGAAGTGGTAAATGTTAATAATAAACCCTGGTAATCCGTCCCTCCCTCAAACTCAACACCTAATTCATTTTAGACAGATAAAGATCAATCAGATTTTTCAAGATTTCCCAAAGGTGAATTTTCAAAGCCTTTTCTGATCTTTGCTATTCATTTGAAAATTACCTCCACAGTTGGTTTGACTTCACCACACAACTCCCTGCAGACCCAGGCAAAGTTTTCCCAAATTCCCCTAGCTCAGTGGATCCTAAATGGGAGGGATTTTATCCTCCTCCAGTGAGGGGTGGGGTGGCAATATTTGGCAACATTTTTGGTTTTCACAGCTAGGGATAAGCTACTGGCATTCAGTCAGTAGATGCCAGAAATGTTGCTAAATATACAAGCCAGCCCCCCTTGATGAAGAATTACCCATCTCAAGAAACCAATAGTGCTAGGGTTGAAAATTCCTGTCCTAGCTAAGGTATTATCCCCCCTTCCATATGCTTAAAGTACTTTGTCTCTTGCTTCCTTATGGGAAATAATCTTTACTTTGTAAATTGGTGAGAAGGGGTCATGCCTTTATTATCTTTTGATCTCCCTGTGCTCAGTACTTAGCACCATGCCTTATGCTCCCATCTAGTTCCAAAGACCATCAGCAGAGCCCAGGACAGAAAAAAGCAGACCCACAAAATAATATCTAACATTTATTAAAAATTATCGTTCTCTGGGGTGCCTGGGTGGCTCAGGCAGTTAAGCATCTGACATTTGATTTGGCTCATGTCATGATCTCAGGGTCATGGGATCGAGCCCTGCATCAGGCTCCACGCTCAGCAGGGAGTCTGCTTGAGATTCTCTCCTACACCCTCTCCCTCTCCCCCTCCCTCTGCTCTCTCTCTCTCTCTCAAGTAAATAAATAAATCTTCAAAAAAAATTTCTCACTGTCTCCCAGATACCCTAAGTGCTTAACAAAGATGATCCCAATTAATCCTGCAACAACCCAATGTATGGGCATTGTTATTCTATAGATGGGAAAACCAAGGCATTAGAGAAGTTATCTGTTCACATTCACAGTTAATAAATTAAAGATCCAAGATTCAAATACACAAAGTCTCACTCCAGTGATCATCTTCTTAACCAATGATCTGTACCATTTGTACTCTATTAATGTTTAAACCATAATCCTCAAATATAGATCCCAGAATTTTTAGTAATAAAGTTAGGAAGAGTATGCTTTCAAATAATAACAGGATACTTTCAAACAAATGTAGGAAAGCAGGTTTTTTTACCCACTACATTAACCAAATGAACAGTGTCCAAAAATAAAACTTGTTTCTCATAAGCCACATTTATCATACGCCTTTCACTTTCCAGAAATCATGTTAAGTTCTGTGTCTATAAAGATGAACAAGAAATAGTCCCTGACCTCAAAGAACTCATGTTGTATTAGGAGAGAGAGAAAAGAGATTGAATCCAGTGAGGCTGGTACTCGTCTAGACCTATGAACAAGGTATGATGGGAACTGAATAGAAACAGAGAAAGGCAACCTACCTCAGCCTGGGAAGGTAGCACAGCAATTAACTCTTGATGGAGTAGTAAACAACATGGAGGTTATGCCTGCAAGGCGGAAAGGACAGACCTAGGGATGTGTATGCTCTTCGTGGAACTGCAAGCAATTCATCTGACTAAGTAAGAGTTAAGTATAAATCAGGAGCAAGATAAAAACTTTGAAAAGAGAAAAGTCAAATGATGATGCACCTTGTTTGTGAAGCTGATTGTAATCCTCAAAACAATGGATTAAGGATTCTTCAACAGGAGAGTGGCATGGTTAGATTTGCCCTTTTAAAAGGTCACCCGGGCACCAGAGTGGAATATATATTCAAAGAGGACAAGATTAAAGGAAGGAAAACCAGATAAGCATACCCTGTAGCAATCTAGGCAAGAAATGGTAAGTGCGTGAACAAAGACAGTGGCAGCCAGGTAACAGGAAGTTCCCTGACAATAAACAGATGTTCCTTACCTGAGTTATTTCCTAAAATTTACAACCCAATACACTTCACCATCAAAACAAAGCACTTAGGCACGCTCATAAATATCTTGTTCTTCAGCCAAACATTCAGCACTTCTGTGATTGCCCTTGGCTGTCGTGACAAAAAGTCTAGATCTTGCTCTCTAAAAATCCCAGTCAAACCAGCATTTTATGAGGGACATGAAAGAATTTAATAGTGGGTAAGTTTTAACAGTGGGTAAGATTCTCATTTTTCAAAGAATAAGGAGAAATCAGCAACAAATCTTAAATTCCTCACATACACCTGACCTATGTTAGGCCTTCAACAACATTGACTGAACAAATGATTTAAGAACGTCTTCCTGGTGGTTCTCAATAATATTCCACCTAAATTCTTCATACTGTACCTAGAGTTCATTCGGTCTTTTATTTTGTATTATTTCCTCACATTTTAAATGCCACATATACATTTATTTATCTTGATTTAGCTTTTTTGCAGCTATTTATTTTTAACCACAAATTAAGAATTTTCACTTCTGAAAGCTTAAGCCTTAAAAAAAAAAAAGCTAAATCACTTCAACGCCTAATAATGCTAAATGTGCTCAGATGTATCTGACAGAAATAAGTGCTAAATCACAGGAACTACTTAAATATGACCACATTGCATCCTTTCTGCCTCCAAAACCTAAAATAGATGGCAGATTCTGTTAAAGCCACAGCCTTTCTTTCCCAGGTTTTATCGTACATATCATTTCCCTAAGGGAGGCCTTTTACAACCCTCTAAGTAAAGTTAGGTACCACTGCTGATGCTCATCAGCACCCTGTACTTCCCCTACCCCAACACTTCTCACCCTCAGGAGAATGCTCATTTAATTACTATCCCGCTTTCCCCACTTGCCCCAGAAATTCATTGAGGGCATATTCTTAAATGGCCTTTATCATAGCATTCCCAGAACCAAGCATAATGCCTGACACATAGGAAGTGCTTGATAAATATTTGCTCGAATATGACATAATCTACTCATCCATCCATCCAGGCTGTTTATAAGAGATTCAAGGTGAAAAAAAAAAGACAAAATGAATCATTGCCAATGAGGAGTGAGGCTGTGTTGTAAGTTGGGAAAAAGACTTACTCTTTCTCTACACAGTTTTTCCATTGTTTGATTTTGGTATGGTTTGCAGGACATTTTTCATAATGTGAAGCCTTTCTTCATTAAAAATTTTTTTTAAAGATTTAAAAAATAAAATAAATAAATAAAGATCTTTAAATTCAATAATGAAAACTTTTCCTCTATTTGACAGATCTCTGAGACAGAAAGCATAGTTGGAAAACAGCACATTTACTGATTCATAAATACTAAGAACCTCTTTATCTCCTCAGTATAATTAGACATAATTGTTTAAAAAAATTCTTTCTTGAATATGGTTCAGGTTGTTTGTTTGTTTTTTTAATTTATGCTGGATTTATTAGCATTTGTGCTTTTTTTTTTTAAGTAATCTCTACACCCAATATGGAGCTCGAGTTCACAATCCCGAGATCAAGAGTAGATCATGCTCAACTGACTGAGCCAACCAGGCACCCCAAGTCTATCTCAGTTTTAGAACTATCATAGCACTCATATCAATTCTCCAGGTATTCATTTTTGTATTACTAAATGTAATAGGTGGGAAAAAAGCATTTTCTTAAATTACATTGTCTCATTGAAAACCCTTCCAAATCCATTTATCTGTAACAATGATCAGAAGTTCTCCACACCTCATCAGCATTTGGGGACATTTTTTTCAACCCAACCAAAAGTACTTAAATTCTCATCAGTATCTGATAATTGGCTAGGCTTTTTTTACTAATCTTTTTCTAACAAAATATAAATGTATAATTCTATCACTATATGTATCACTAGGCCTATTATGTCCCTTATTAAGAAACTATTCTGTAAGAGTAGCAGTTTGGACTGCACGTAACAGAACATCTATTCCTTTTAAAAATAAATCAATTTTATTATTTCACATAACAAGAAATTGGAAGCAGTATTTCTGTGGGTGGATGATACTGTGATTCTTTTATTTCCTCTCTGCTACCCTCAGCATGGTGGCTATTAATCTGAAAGTTCCCAAATGGTCAGAAGCTCTAGACATCATATCTTCAGTCAACAATTTGCAAAGTCCAGGAGAAAGAAGAGAGTAGTTCCATTTCTTTGTTGAAATAACTTTCCTGGCCTGAGATAGAGCCACTTCTGCTTGGAACTTAGATAACTTTTATGTCCCTATAAATTCTCCACTTGCTCAGAAATGCAATATATCCAGGAAGCCAATCCCCAAACACCAAGCCAAGTCTGGCTCTGGACTTGTTTTCTTGTTCCTTCTCACCCCAGACAAGGTTGACAGTCAGATATGTTCTGCCTTTCTTTTCTGTATGCTTTATCCTATAAAAGCTTCCTGCCTCCCACACCATTTTGCAGTTCTCCAAACGGAGACTGCTCTCTTCATAAAGCATTAAGTAAAGTTTGTTTGTATCACCTAAATTGTCTTCTTTAATCATTTTTTATCACCTTGGACCCCTTTATGCCAGCAGTCCTCCTTGGTCATGCCCATTCCTAAATGAATCATTGGCAAAGGGAATGGAAGTGTCAGGATTACCTTTTACTGATCGTGATGACACTTGGTGCTGGGAAGGACCTCCTCCGCACCCAAGCAAATAGTTGCCTAGTATCTGAAAAAATCTCAAGGTTCTATTTACAAAACAGATGAGAAATAATAACAACCTGATAGCCAATCAGATGAGTCAATCCCATGAGTATTTTTTTCCTCTGATTTGCCCCTTTTAAAGAATAAAATCATGATCATAATTCTTGGGAGCAATTTACCCTAGTTAGTTAATTATCTTTAGTAAGAGCAAAAAGATATTTTTTCTTTTTTTTTTAACTTGAAGATTTATTACAAGTACAAGATTATTACAAGTACAATAATCAATGCAATGTGATATTACAATAAGGATAGATATATTCACAAATGGAACTAAGTAGACTCAAAGAATAGCAAAAAGCACATGATATTCAATCATCAGATCGATACAACAGATATATGCAAATTAAAACCAGAATTAGGTACTATCACATACCTACTAGAATGACTGAAATTTTAAAATAGTAATGATAGCAAGTAAGATGAGAATATGGAGCATCTGGAAATCTCATATATTACTGATGGGAGTGTAAAACAGTATAATCACTTTGTTTTGCTTTGTTTCATTTTTTGTTTGCTTTTTTTAGATTTCTTTTTTTTTATATTTCATTTTATTTTTTTCCATTTTTTTACTTTAAATTCAATTAATTAACATATAATGTATTATTGGTTTCAGAGATAGAGGTCAGTGATTCATCAGTCTTATATAATACTCAGTGCTCACTACATCACGTGTCCTCCTTAATGTCCATCACCCAGTTACCCCATCCCCCCACCTCCCTCCCCTCCAGCAACCCTTGATTTGTTTCCTATGATTAAGAGTCTCTTATGGTTTGTCTCCCTCTCTGATTTCATTTATTTTATTTTTTCCTCTCTTCCCCTATGATCCTCTGTTTTGTTTCTTAAATTCCACAAATCAGTGAGATCATATGATAATTGTCTTTCTCTGTTTTTGACTTATTTCACTTAGCATTATATCCTCTAGTTCCATCCACATCATTGCAAATGGCAAGATTTGTTTTTGATGGCTTAGTAGTATTCCACTACATATATATATATATATATATATATATATATATATATATACACACACATATATATATACTACACATCTTCTTTATCCATTCATCTGTCAATGGCCACATAGTTTGGCTATTGTGGACACTGCTGCTATAAACATTGGGGTGCAAGTGCCCCTTCAGATCACTACATTTGTATCTTTGGGGTAAATACCCAGTAGGGCAATTGCTGGGTCATAGGGTAGCTCTATTTCCAACTTTTTGAGGAACCTCCATACTGTTTTCCAGAGTGGCTGTACCAGCTTGCATTCCCACAAACAGTGTAAGAGGGTTCCCCTTTCTCTCCATCCTTGCCAACATCTGTCATTTCCTGACTTGTTAATTTTAGCCATTCTGACTGGTGTGAAGTGGTATCTCATTGTGGTTTTGATTTGTATTTCCTTGATGCTGAGTGATATTGAATATTTTTTCATGTGTCTGTTGGCCATTTGTATGTCTTTGGTGAAAGGTCTGTTCATGTCTTCTGCCCATTTCTTGATTGGATTATTTGTCCTCTGGGTGTTGAGTTTGATAAGTTCTTTATAGATTTTGGATACTAGCCAAAAAAGGATATATTTATTCATTAATTTATTCAATGCATTTAAAATAGCTATGTCACTAAAATAACTGATAAATACATGGTCCTTGCTCTTGTGGAGTTTATACTGTAGTAAGGGAGACAGACAAAAAATTAGCCAACAAATGAAAACATAATCATATGTGGATAAGCACTATGAAAGATGAAACCATACATAGTAAGAGGATAATACAGGGAGGAAGCACTTTGATTCAGGGGTTAAGACTTCTCTGAGGAGCTGACATTAAGACTGAAGGATGAAAGGGAGATGAGAGGAAGGTAGGCACCTTGGGAAGAAGAAAAATCATGTGAAGGTCTTGAGACAAGGCAGAGGCTATCATATTTGAGAAGGGATACTTCATCTCCTAACGCAGAGAAGAAAGCAAGACGGTTCCAGGTGCAGACAGTAGCAACAAGTTGAGAGGTTCCCTTTGAATAGATTCTATGTCTTTTTTTTTTTGAGAATTTTTTTTATTATGTTAATCACCATAAATTACATCATTAGTTCTTGATGTAATGTTCCATGATTCATTGTTTGTGCATAACACCCAGTGCTCCATGCAGAACGTGCCCTCTTTAATACCCATCACCAAGCTAACCCATCCTCCCACCCCCCTCCCCTCTAGAACCCTCAGTTTCTTTTTCAGAGTCCATCATCTCTCATGGTTCATCTCCCCCTCCAATCTCCCCCCCTTCATTCTTCCCCTCCTGCTATCTTCTTCTTCTTTTTTTTTTTCTTAACATATATTGCATTATTTGTTTCATAGGTACAGATCTGAGATTCAACAGTCTTGCACAATTCACAGCGCTTACCAGAGCACATACCCTCCCCAGTATCTATCACCCAGTCACCCCATCCCTCCCACCCCACCCCCCACTTCAGCAACCCTCAGTTTGTTTCCTGAGATTAAGAATTCCTCATATCGGGGAGCGGAGCAAGATGGCGGAGGAGTGGGAGACCTGGATTTTGTCTCCTCTCAGGAATTCAGCTGGATAGGGATCAAACCATTCTGAACACCTACAAACTCAACAGGAGATCGAAGAAAAGAATAGCAACAACTCTCTGAACAGAAAAGCGACCACTTACTGGAAGGTAGGACGTGCGGAGAAGTGAATCCAAGGCGATATTCGGGAGGATAGACGGCGGGGGAGGGGCGTCCGTCGGCCGCTTCTGGCAAGTGATAGAGCCCCAGAGCACAAAATCGGAACTTTTAGAAGTCAGCTCCGCTGAGGGACGTCACTCTGGTGGCGATGTGGGGGTGGAACCCTCGCGGGACAGTGTGGTCTCAGGACCCTCGGGGTCACAGAAAGACCGGGGGTGCCTGAGTGCGGCAGAGCTCCCAGGTATCGGAGCAGGGAAGCCGGCTGCAGAGACGGAGCCCAGGCATGGGCTCTCAGCTCGGGGTTGCTATAAACCGTGATCCGCAGCACAGTCGGGCCACTGCTCCCCCAGCAGGGACCCAACAAGCGGCAGGTCCAGGGAGACTCACCTTCTTCCCCCGGGAGGAGAGGCGCGGGAGCGCACCGCGGGGATCTGCTGGGTTTGGAGACTCCACACGGGGTCGGGTGCCAGATAGAAAGGCGTGGTCACAGGCCGGGTGAGCACGGAGTGCGGCCGGAGACCGGGGAGACGGGAGTGACTGACTGCTTTTCTCTGGGGCCTCGCTGAGGAGCGGGACCCCAAGTTCTCGGCTCCTCCGGGGCGGAGACTGGGAGGCCGCCATTTTCACTCTCCGCCTCCAAAGCTGTACAGAAAGCTTGCAGGGAACAAAAGCTCCTGAGAGCAAACCCGAGCAGATTACTTAGCCCGGACAGGCAAGGGCGGGGCAATTTTGCCTCCGGCAAAGACATTTGGGAACCACGGCAACAGGGCCCTCCCCCAGAAGATCAGCGAGAACAGCCAGCCAAGACCAAGTTTACCGATCAATGAGAACGGCAGAACTCCAGCGCTAGGGGAATACTGCACATAGAATTCATGGCTTTTTTACCATGATTCTTTAGTCTTTCAAAGTTAATTATTTCTTTTAACTGTCTTTTTTCTTTTTTTCTTTTTTTTTTGAATTTTTCTTTTTCCCTTTTTCAACCAACATCTTATCAATCCCCTTTTTAAAAAAAAAACATTTTTATTTTTCATTTTTAAAGTCATATTCTATCCCTTCATAGTAGTTACCCGTATTTTTGGCATATATATATAAGTTGTTCCCTTTTTAAACTCTTGAGATAGTTTCTTCTAACAGATCAAAATATACTCTAAATCTCTAGTGTATGGTTTTTTTCTACTCCCCTGCGTGATCACATTCTCTCCCTTTTTTCTTTCTTTTTTTTTTTAATCCTCTTCTTTCTTTTTTCAAACAACTTAGCAAATCCTTTTTTAAAATTTTTTATAATTTCCATCTTTACAGTCATATTCCATCCCTTCATCATATCAACCCTTATTTTTGTACATATATAAGTTTTTCTTTCTTTAAAATTTTGGGAGGGACTTTCTTTTAACAGACCAAAATACACCCAAAATCTAGTGTGTGGCACTGATCTATAAACCAGCCTGATCATATTTGATCACATTCTGTTTTTGTTTTGTTTTGTTTTGTTCTGCTTTTGTTTGTTTTTATCTTTATCTTTTTCTTTTTCGTTTTTTCTTTCTTTTTCTTTTTTCTCTCTTTCCCTTTCTTTTCCCACTGCTTCAGGTCTTTTCTGATTTGTTTAGAGTATATTTTCTGGGGACGTTGTTACCCTGCTAGCATTTTGTTCTCTCATTAATCTATTCTCCTCTGCACAAAATGACAAGACGGAAAAAATCACCTCAACAAAAAGAACAAGAGGTAGTACCGACTGCCAGGGACCTACTCAATACGGACATTAGTACGATGTCAGATCTAGAGTTCAGAATCATCACTTTAAAGATACTAGCTGGGCTTGAAAAAAGCATGGAAGTTATTAGAGAAACCCTTTCTGGAGAAGTAAAAGAACTAAAATCTAACCAAGTAGAAATCAAAAAGGCTATTAATGAGGTGCAATCAAATATGGGGGCGCTAACTGCTAGGATAAATGAGGCAGAAGAAAGAATTAGTGAGATAGAAGACCAAATGATGGAAAATAAAGAAGCTGAGAAAAAGAGAGATAAACAACTACTGGATCACCAGGGCAGAATTCGAGAGATAAACGATACCATAAGACAAAACAACATTAGAATAATTGGGATCCCAGAAGAAGAAGAAAGAGAGACGGGGGCAGAAGGTATAATGGAGCAAATTATAGCGGAGAACTTCCCTAATTTGGAGAAGGAAACAGGCATCAAAATCCAGGAAGCACAGAGAACCCCTCTCAAAATCAATAAAAATAGGTCAACACCCTGACATCTAATAGTAAAACTTACGAGTCTCAGAGACAAAGAGAAAATCCTGAAAGCAGCTCGGGAGAAGAGCTATGTAACCTACAATGGTAGAAACATTAGATTGGCAACAGACTTATCCACAGAGACCTGGCAGGCCAGAAAGGACTGGCAGGACATATTCAGAGCACTAAATGAGAAAAATATGCAGCCAAGAATACTATATCCAGCTAAGCTGTCATTGAAAATTGAAGGAGAGATAAAAAGCTTCCAGGACAAACAAAAACTAAAGGAATATGCAAACACAAAACCAGCCCTACAAGAAATAATGAAAGGGGTCCTCTAAGCAAAGAGAGAGCCTAAAAGCAACATAGACCAGAAAGGAACACAGACAATATACAGTAACAGTCACTTTACAGGCAATACAATGGCACTAAATTCCTATCTTTCAATAGTTACCCTGAATGTAAATGGGCTAAATGCCCCAATCAAAAGACACAGGCTATCAGATTGGATTAAAAAACAAGACCCATCGATATGCTGTCTGCAAGAGACTCATTTTAGACCCAAAGACACCCCCAGATTGAAAGTGAGGGGGTGGAAAACCATTTACCATGCTAATGGACGCCAAAAGAAAGCTGGGGTGGCAATCCTTATATCAGACAAATTAGATTTTAAACCAAAGACTGTAATAAGAGATGAGGAAGGACACTATATCCTACTTAAAGGGTCTATCCAACAAGAAGATCTAACAATTGTAAATATCTATGCCCCTAACATGGGAGCAGCCAATTATATAAGGCAATTAATAACAAAAGCAAAGAAACACATTGACAACAATACAATAATAGTGGGGGACTTTAACACCCCCCTCACTGAAATGGACAGATCGTCTAAGCAAAAGATCAACAAGGAAATAAAGACTTTAAATGACACACTGGACCAAATGGACTTCACAGACATATTCAGAACATTCCATCCCAAAGCAACGGAATACACATTCTTCTCTAGTGCCCATGGAACATTCTCCAGAATAGATCACATCCTAGGTCATAAATCAGGTCTCAACCGGTACCAGAAGATTGGGATCATCCCCTGCATATTTTCAGACCACAAGGCTTTGAAACTAGAACTCAATCACAAGAGGAAAGTCGGAAAGAACTCAAATACATGGAGGCTAAAGAGCATCCTACTGAAGAATGAATGGGTCAACCAGGAAATTAAAGAAGAATTTAAAAAATTCATGGAAACCAATGAAAATGAAAACACAACTATTCAAAATCTTTGGGATACAGCAAAGGCAGTCCTAAGAGGAAAGTATATAGCAATACAAGCCTTTCTCCAGAAACAAGAAAGGTCTCAAGTACACAACCTAACCCTACACCTAAAGGAGCTGGAGAAAAAACAGCAAATAAAGCCTAAACCCAGCAGGAGAAGAGAAATCATAAAGATCAGAGCAGAAATCAATGAAATAGAAACCAAAAGAACAGTAGAAAACATCAACAAAACTAGGAGCTGGTTCTTTGAAAGAATTAACAAGATTGATAAACACCTGGCCAGACTTATCAAAAAGAAAAGAGAAATGACCCAAATCAACAAAATCATGAATGAAAGAGGAGAAATCACAACCAACACCAAAGAAATACAAACAATTATAAGAACATATTATGAGCAACTCTATGCCAGCAAATTAGATAACCTGGAAGAAATGGATGCATTCCTAGAGATGTATCAACTACCAAAACTGAACCAGGAAGAAATAGAAAACCTGAACAGACCTATAACCACTAAGGAAATGGAAGCAGTCATCAAAAATCTCCCAAAAAACAAAAGCCCAGGGCCAGATGGCTTCCCAGGGGAATTCTACCAAACATTTCAAGAAGAATTAATACCTATTCTTCTGAAACTGTTCCAAAAAATAGAAATGGAAGGAAAACTTCCAAACTCATTTTATGAGGCCAGCATTACCTTGATCCCAAAACCAGACAAAGACCCCATCAAAAAGGAGAATTACAGACCAATATCCCTGATGAACATGGATGCAAAAATTCTGACCAAAATACTAGCCAATAGGATCCAACAGTACATTAAAAGGATTATTCACCACGACCAAGTGGGATTTATCCCTGGGGTGCAAGGTTGGTTCAACATCCGCAAATCAATCAACGTGATACAATACATTAACAAAAGAAAGAACAAGAATCATATGATCCTCTCAATAGATGCAGAAAAAGCATTTGACAAAGTACAGCATCCTTTCTTGATCAAAACTCTTCAGAGTATAGGGATAGAGGGTACATACCTCAAGATCATAAAAGCCATCTATGAAAAACCTACAGCGAATATCATTCTCAATGGGGAAAAACTGAGAGCTTTCCCCCTAAGGTCAGGAACGCGGCAGGGATGTCCACTATCACCACTGCTATTCAACATAGAATTAGAAGTCCTAGCCACAGCAATCAGACAACAAAAAGAAATCAAAGGCATCCAAATTGGCAAAGAAGAAGTCAAACTCTCACTCTTTGCAGATAATATGATACTTTATGTGGAAAATCCCAAAGACTCCACCCCAAAACTGCTAGAACTCATACAGGAATTCAGTAAAGTGGCAGGATATAAAATCAATGCACAGAAGTCAGTGGCATTCCTATACACCAACAACAAGTCAGAAGAAAGAGAAATTAAGGAGTCAATCCCATTTACAATTGCACCCAAAACCATAAGATACCTAGGAATAAATCTAACCAAAGAGGCAAAGGATCTGTACTCAGAAAACTGTAAAATACTCATGAAAGAAATTGAGGAAGACACAAAGAAATGGAAAAACGTTCCATGCTCATGGATTGGAAGAACAAATATTGTGAAGATGTCAATCCTACCTAGAGCAATCTACACATTCAATGCAATCCCCATCAAAATACCATCCACTTTTTTCAAAGAAATGGAACAAATAATCCTAAAATTTGTATGGAACCAGAAAAGACCCCGCATAGCCAAAGGAATGTTGAAAAAGAAAAGCAAAGCTGGCGGCATCACAATTCCGGACTTCCAGCTCTACTACAAAGCTGTCATCATCAAGACAGTATGGTACTGGCACAAAAACAGACACATAGATCAATGGAACAGAATAGAGAGCCCAGAAATGGACCCTCAACTATATGGTCAACTAATCTTTGACAAAGCAGGAAAGAATGTCCAATGGAAAAAAGACAGTCTCTTCAACAAATGGTGTTGGGAAAATTGGACAGCCACTTGCAGAAGAATGAAACTGGACCATTTCCTTACACCACACACAAAAATAGACTCCAAATGGTTGAAAGACCTCAATGTGAGACAGGAGTCCATCAAAATCCTAAAGGAGAACACAGGCAGCAACCTCTTCGACCTCAGCCGCAGCAACTTCTTCCTAGAAACATCGCCAAAGGCAAGGGAAGCAAGGGCAAAAATGAACTATTGGGACTTCATCAAGATAAAAAGCTTTTGCAAAGCAAAGGAAACAGTCAACAAAACCAAAAGACAACTGACAGAATGGGAGAAGATATTTGCAAATGACATATCAGATAAAGGGCTAGTATCCAAAATCTATAAAGAACTCATCAAACTCAACACCAAAAGAACAAAGAATCCAATCAAGAAATGGGCAGAAGACATGAACAGACATTTTTCCAAAGAAGACATCCAAATGGCCAACAGACACATGAAAAAGTGTTCAATATCCCTCGGCATCAGGGAAATCCAAATCAAAACCTCAATGAGATACCACTTCACACCAGTCAGAATGGCTAAAATTAACAAGTCAGGAAATGACAGATGTTGGCGGGGATGCGGAGATAGGGGAACCCTCCTACACTGTTGGTGGGAATGCAAGCTGGTGCAGCCACTCTGGAAAACAGTATGGCGGTTCCTCAAAAAGTTGAAAATAGAGCTACCATATGATCCAGCAATTGCACTCCTGGGTATTTACACCAAAGATACAAAAGTAGGGACCCGAAAGGGTACATGCACCCCGATGTTTATAGCAGCAATGTCCACAATAGCCAAACTGTGGAAAGAGCCAAGATGTCCATCAACAGATGAATGGATAAAGAAGATGTGGTATATATATACAATGGAATATTATGCAGCCATCAAAAGGAATGAGATCTTGCCATTTGCAATGACGTGGATGGAAGTGGAGGGTATTATGCTGAGCGAAATAAGTCAATCAGAGAAAGACATGTATCATATGACCTCACTGATATGAGGAATTTTTAATCTCAGGAAACAAACTGAGGGTTGCTGGAGTGGGGGGTGGGGTGGGAGGGACGGGGTGACTGGGTGATGGACACTGGGGAGGGTATGTGTTCTGGTAAGCGCTGTGAATTGTGCAAGACTGTTGAATCTCAGATCTGTACCTCTGAAACAAATAATGCAATATATGTTAAGAAAGAAAAAAAGAAGAAGAAGAATGTAGCAGGAGGGGAAGAATGAAGGGGGGGAAATCGGAGGGGGAGAAGAACCATGAGAGACGATGGACTCTGAAAAACAAACTGAGGGTTCTAGAGGGGAGGGGGGTGGGAGGATGGGTTAGCCTGGTGATGGGTATTGAGGAGGGCACGTTCTGCATGGAGCACTGGGTGTTATGCACAAACAATGAATCATGGAACACTATATCTAAAACTAATGATGTAATGTATGAGGATTAACATAACAATAAAAAATTAAAAAATAAAAATAAAAAAAAAAGAATTCCTCATATCAGTGAGGTCATATGACACGTCTTTCTCTGATTGACTTACTTCGCTCAGCATAACACCCTCCAGTTCCATCCACGTCGTTGCAAATGGCATGATCTCATTCCTTTTGATGGCATAATACTCCATTGTACACATATACCACTTCTTCTTTATCCATTCATCTGTCGATGGACATCTTGGCTCTTTCCACAGTTTGGCTATCGTGGACATTGCTGCTATAAACAGCGGGGTGCACATACCCCTTCAGATCCCTACATTTGTATCTTTGGGGTAAATACCCAGTAGTGCAATTGCTGGATCGTATGGTAGCTCTATCTTCAACTTTTTGAGGAACCTCCATAGTGTTTTCCAGAGTGGTTGCAACAGCTTGCATTCCCACCAACAGTGTAGGAGGGTTCCCCTTTCTCCACATCCCCGCCAACATCTGTTGTTTCCTGACTTGTTAATTTTAGCTATTCTGACTGGTGTGAGGTGGCATCTCACTGAGGTTTTGATTTGGATTTCCCTGATGCTGAGCAATGTTGAGCACTTTTTCATGTGTCTGTTGGCCGTTTGGATGTCTTCTTTGGAAAAATGTCTGTTCATGTCTTCTGCCCATTTCTTGATTGGATTATTTGTTCTTTGGGTGTTGAGTTTGATGAGTTCTTTATAGATTTTGGATACTAGCCCTTTATCTGATATGTCATTTGCAAATATCTTCTCCCATTCTGTCAGTTGTCTTTTGGTTTTGTTGACTGTTTCTTTTGCTTTGCAAAAGCTTTTTATCTTGATGAAGTCCCAATAGTTCATTTTTGCCCTTGCTTCCCTTGCCTTTGGCAATGTTTCTAGGAAGAATTTGCTGTGGCTGAGGTCGAAGAGGTTCCTGCCTGTGTTCTCCTTTAGGATTTTGATGGACTCCTGTCTCACATTGAGGTCTTTCAACCATTTGGAGTCTACTTTTGTGTGTGGTGTAAGGAAATGGTCCAGTTTCATTCTTCTGCAAGTGGCTGTCCAATTTTCCCAACACCATTTGTTGAAGAGACTGTCTTTTTTCCATTGGACATTCTTTCCTGCTTTGTCAAAGATTAGTTGACCATATAGTTGAGGGTCCATTTCTGGGCTCTCTATTCTGTTCCATTGATCTATGTGTCTGTTTTTGTGCCAGTACCATACTGTCTTGATGATGACAGCTTTGTAATAGAGCTGGAAGTCCGGAATTGTGATGCCGCCAGCTTTGCTTTTCTTTTTCAACATTCCTTTGGCTATGCGGGGTCTTTTCTGGTTCCATACAAATTTTAGGATTATTTGTTCCATTTCTTTGAAAAAAGTGGATGGTATTTTGATGGGGATTGCATTGAATGTGTAGATTGCTCTAGGTAGGATTGACATCTTCACAATATTTGTTCTTCCAATCCATGAGCATGGAACGTTTTTCCATTTCTTTGTGTCTTCCTCAATTTCTTTCATGAGTATTTTACAGTTTTCTGAGTACAGATCCTTTGCCTCTTTGGTTAGATTTATTCCTAGGTATCTTATGGTTTTGGGTGCAATTGTAAATGGGATTGACTCCTTAATTTCTCTTTCTTCTGTCTTGTTGTTGGTGTATAGGAATGCCACTGATTTCTGTGCATTGATTTTATATCCTGACACTCTACTGAATTCCTGTATGAGTTCTAGCAGTTTTGGGGTGGAGTCTTTTGGGTTTTCCACATAAAGTATCATATCATCTGCAAAGAGTGAGAGTTTGACTTCTTCTTTGCCAATTTGGATGCCTTTGATTTCTTTTTGTTGTCTGATTGCTGTGGCTAGGACTTCTAATTCTATGTTGAATAGCAGTGGTAATAGTGGACATCCCTGCTGCGTTCTTGACCTTAGGGGGAAAGCTCTCAGTTTTTCCCCATTGAGAATGATATTCGCTGTAGGTTTTTCATAGATGGCTTTTATGATATTGAGGTATGTACCCTCTATCCCTATACTCTGAAGAGTTTTGATCAAGAAAGGATGCTGTACTTTGTCAAATGCTTTTTCTGCATCTATTGAGAGGATCATATGATTCTTGTTCTTTCTTTTGTTAATGTATTGTATCACATTGATTGATTTGCAGATGTTGAACCAACCTTGCAGGCCAGGGATAAATCCCACTTGGTCATAGTGAATAATCCTTTTAATGTACTGTTGGATCCTATTGGCTAGTATTTTGGTGAGAATTTTTGCATCCATGTTCATCAAGGATATTGGTCTGTAATTCTCCTTTTTGATGGGGTCTTTGTCTGGTTTGAGGATCAAGGTAATTGTGGCCTCATAAAACGAGTTTGGAAGTTTTCCTTTCATTTCTATTTTTTGGAACAGTTTCAGAAGAATAGGTATTAATTCTTCTTGAAATGTTTGGTAGAATTCCCCTGGGAAGCCATCTGGCCCTGGGCTTTTGTTTGTTGGGAGATTTTTGATGACTGCTTCTATTTCCTTAGTGGTTATAGGTCTGTTCAGGTTTTCTATTTCTTCCTGGTTCAGTTTTGGTAGTTGATACATCTCTAGGAATGCATCCATTTCTTCCAGGTTATCTAATTTGCTGGCATAGAGTTGCTCATAATATGTTCTTATAATTGTTTGTATTTCTTTGGTGTTGGTTGTGATCTCTCCTCTTTCATTCATGATTTTGTTGATTTGGGTCATTTCTCTTTTCTTTTTGATAAGTCTGGCCAGGGGTTTATCAATCTTGTTAATTCTTTCAAAGAACCAGCTCCTAGTTTTGTTGATGTTTTCTACTGTTCTTTTGGTTTCTATTTCATTGATTTCTGCTCTGATCTTTATGATTTCTCTTCTCCTGCTGGGTTTAGGCTTTATTTGCTGTTTTTTCTCTAGCTCCTTTAGGTGTAGGATTAGGTTGTGTATATGAAAACTTTCCTGTTTCTTGAGAAAGGCTTGTATTGCTATATACTTTCCTCTTAGGACTGCCTTTGCTGTATCCCAAAGATTTTGAATAGTTGTGTTTTCATTTTCATTGGTTTCCATGAATTTTTTTAATTCTTCTTTAATTTCCTGGTTGACCCATTCAGGATGCTCTTTAGCCTCCATGTATTTGAGGTCTTTCTGACTTTCCTCTTGTGATTGAGTTCTAGTTTCAAAGCATTGTGGTCTGAAAATATGCAGGGAATAATCCCAATCTTTTGGTACCAGTTGAGACCTGATTTATGACCTAGGATGTGATCGATTCTGGAGAATGTTCCATGGGCACTAGAGAAGAATGTGTATTCCGTTGCTTTGGGATGGAATGTTCTGAATACGTCTGTGAAGTCCATTTGGTCCAGTGTGTCATTTAAAGTCTTTATTTCCTTGTTGATCTTTTGCTTAGACGATCTGTCCATTTCAGTGAGGGGGGTGTTAAAGTCCCCCACTATTGTTATATTGTTGTCAATGTGTTTCTTTGCTTTTGTTATTAATTGCCTTATATAATTGGCTGCTCCCATGTTAGGGGCATAGATATTTACAATTGTTAGATCTTCTTGTTGGATAGACCCTTTAAGTAGGATATAGTGTCCTTCCTCATCTCTTATTACAGTCTTTGGTTTAAAATCTAATTTGTCTGATATAAGGATTGCCACCCCAGCTTTCTTTTTGTGTCCATTAGCATGGTAAATGGTTTTCCACCCCCTCACTTTCAATCTGGGGGTGTCTTTGGGTCTAAAATGAGTCTCTTGCAGACAGCATATCGATGGGTCTTGTTTTTTAATCCAATCTGATAGCCTGTGTCTTTTGATTGGGGCATTTAGCCCATTTACATTCAGGGTAACTATTGAAAGATAGGAATTTAGTGCCATTGTATTGCCTGTAAGGTGACTGTTACTGTATATTGTCTGTGTTCCTTTCTGGTATATGTTGCTTTTAGGCTCTCTCTTTGCTTAGAGGTCCCCTTTCAATATTTCTTGTAGGGCTGGTTTCACGTTTGCAAATTCCTTTAGTTTTTGTTTGTCCTGGAAGCTTTTTATTTCCCCTTCTATTTTCAAAGACAGTGTAGCTGAATATAGTATTCTTGGCTGCATATTTTTTTCATTTAATGCTCTGATTATATCACGCCAGTCCTTTCTGGGCTGCCAGGTCTCTGTGGATAGGTCTGTTGCCAATCTAATGTTTCTACCATTGTAGGTTACATATCTCTTCTCTCGAGCTGCTTTCAGGATTTTCTCTTTGTCTCTGAGACTCATAAGGTTTACTATTAGATGTCAGGGTGTTGACCTATTTTTATTGATTTTGAGGGAGGTTCTCTGTGCCTACTGGATTTTGATGCCTGTTTCCTTCCCCAAATTAGGGAAGTTCTCTCCTATAATTTGCTCCAATATACCTTCTGCCCCCTCTCTCTTTCTTCTTCTTCTGGGATCCCAATTATTCTAATGTTGTTTCATCTTATGGTATCACTTATCTCTCTAATTCTGCCCTCGTGATCCAGTAGTTGTTTATCTCTCTTTTTCTCAGCTTCTTTATTTTCCATCATTTGGTCTTCTATATCACTGACTCTCTCTTCTGCCTCATTTATCCTAGCAGTTAGTGCCCCCATTTTTGATTGCACCTCATTAATAGCCTTTTTGATGTCGACATGGTTAGGTTTTAGTTCTTTTATTTCTCCAGAAAGGGTTTCTCTAATAACTTCCATGCTTTTTTCAAGCCCAGCTAGTATCTTTAAAGTCATGATTCTGAACTCTAGATCTGACATTGTACTAATGTCCATATTGAGTAGGTCCCTGGCAGTCAGTACTACCTCTTTTTCTTTTTGTTGAGGTGATTTTTTCTGTCTTGTCATTTTGTCCAGAGGAGAATAGATGAATGAGAGAAAAAAATGCTAACAGGTTAACAACATCCCCAGAAAATATACTCTAAACAAATCAGAAAAGACCTGAAGCCGGGGGAAAAGAAAGGGAAAGAAAGAAAAAAGAAAAAGAAAAAGATAAAGATAAAAACAAACAAAAACAGAACAAAACAAAACAAAAAAAAACAGAATATGATCAAATATGATCAGGCTGGTGCATAGATCAGTGCCACACACTAGATTTTGGGTGTATTTTGGTCTGTTAGAAGAAAGTGCCTCCCAAAATTTTAAAGAAAGAAAAAGTTACATATGTACAAAAATATCAATAATAATTGATATGATGAAGGGATGGAATATGACTGTAAAGATGAAAATTATAAAAAATTTTATAAAAGGAACTGGTAAGAAGTTGTTTGAAAAAAGAAAGAAGAGGATTAAAAAAAAAGGGGGAGAGAATGTGATCAGGCAGGAGAGTAGAACAAAGCCATACACCAGAGATTTAGGGTATATTTTGATCTGTTAGAAAAAACTGTATCTCAAAATTTTAAAGAGAGAACAACTTATATATATATGCCAAAAATAAGGGTAACTACTATGAAGGGATAGAATATGACTCTAAAAATGAAAAATAAAAATGTTTTTTAAAAAAGGGATTGATAAGATCTTGGTTGAAAAAGGGAAAAAGAAAAATTCAAAAAAAAAAAAAGAGAGAGTTAAAAAATAATTAACTGTGAAAGACTAAAGAGTCATGGTAAAAAAGCCATGGATTCTATGTGCAGTATTCCCCTAGCGCTGGAGTTCTGCCGTTCTCATTGATCAGTAAACTTGGTCTTGGCTGGCTGTTCTTGCTGATCTTCTGGGGGAGGGGCCTGTTGCTGTGGTTCCCAAATGCCTTTGCCGAAGCGGAATTGCCCCATCCTTGCCAGTCTGGGCTAAGTAACCTACTCCCATTTGCTCTAGGGAGCTTTTGTTCCCTGCAAGCTTTCAGTACAGCTTTGGAGGCCGAGAGTGAAAATGGCGGCCTCCCAATCTCCTCCCCGGAGGAGTCGAGAACTCGGGGCCCGCTCCTCAGTGTGCCCCCAGAGAAAAGCAGTCAGTCACTCCCATCTTCCCGGTCTCCGGCTGCACTCCGTGCTCACCCGGCCTGTTACTGAGTGTTTCTATCTCTGGCACCCGACTCAGTGTGGAGTCTCCAAACCCAGCAGATCCGTGAGGTGTGCTCCCGTGCCACTCCTCCCGGGGGAGGAAGGGGAGTCTCCCCAGATCTGCCACTTGTTGGGTCCCTGCTGGAAGAGCAGTGGCCCGACTGTGCCGCGGATCACGGTTTATGGCAACCCCGAGCTGAGAGCCCGCACCTCGGCTCCATCTCTGAAGCTGGCTTCCCTGCTCTGATACCTGGGAGCTCTGCCGCACTCAGGCACCCCCGGTCTTTCTGTGACCCCGAGGGTCCTGAGACCACACTGTCCCATGAGGGTTCCACCCCCCGCTTAGCCACTGGAGCGATGCCCCTCAGTGGAGCCGACTTCTAAACGTTCCGATTTTGTGCTCCGCGGCTCTATCACTTGCCAGAAGTGGCCCACGGAGGTCCCCTCTCCCACCGTCTATCCTCCCGAATATCGCCTCGTATTCACTTCTCTGCACGTCCCACCTTCCAGAAAGTGGTCGCTTTTCTGTTCAGAGAGTTGTTGCTATTCTTTTCTTCGATCTCCTGTTGAGTTTGTAGGTGTTCAGAATGGTTTGATCCCTATCCAGCTGAATTCCTGAGAGGAGACAAAATCCAGGTCTCCCACTCCTCCGCCATCTTGCTCCGCCCCCCTGAATAGGTTCTATGTCTTTACTGAAGTAACGCACTGGGTGATTTACCTTAGTATGTTGCCACTGATGGAAGCCCAGGATGAACCCCTTAAAAAGAGGGGAAGAGGGAGGGGACTGCAAAGCTCCTCTAGGGAAAGGAAACTATCTTTTTCCTTGATCCGTTCCTTGATCTGTTCAAGTTCTTAACTGGAAACCCTGGAACAAAAGGCAGATTAAAAAAAAGAAAAGCATGCAAATTTATTTAATCTAAGTTTTACATGACATCAGAGCCTTCATAAGAAAATGAAGACCTAAAGACAGGTTAAACCTCAATGTTTTTACACTAGGTTTGATGAAGAGTGGAAAGGTATGATAGGGCAAAGGGGAGCTAAGTGCAATAAACCAGAGGAAACTTAGCAAGGTCTGTCCATTCAGATCCCTCTCTGAGTGCCTTCTCTTCTTCAAAGATAAGGATGCTCTTTTCCTCTGAGTAAAGGGAGGGCACCTCTCTCATGAAGGTTTTATGACCTTCAGGGAAAGGTCAGAAGGTCCTTCCCACATATGATGTTTCTCAAATTCCTTCAGCTTGATATACTCAATAGGCAAAGTTGCCAGATTTGGGGGGTAGCGTGTCCTGATCCCCGCTACTCCTGTGGCAGCCACAGAATGAAAAGTGGCAGCCACAGAATGAAAAGCCCTGCAGGAAAGCACAGCAGCCCTGAGGACCTAAGAGACTAGAGCCAGGGATTTAAAAGGTATCAGGACTCTCACAGGCTTGTCTGCCCCCTGGGCCTCAGCTGCACTCTCTCAAGCCTTCCCCTTGTGAAGTGTGACATTGCTATAGGCAACTCTGGGGGCAAAAGCTTATGATCCAACAAAAAAAGAGAAAATGAATAATTCTCTATCACTTCCATTAAAAAAAGAAGAAGAAAACAGTTTAACACATCCCAGAATTAATCACTGTGACCATGACAATGGAGCGCTGTTACTGACTCCCTGTCTCACAAGAGTTGGGCCCATTGTCCAAATGGAGAGGACACGAGGCACGGAGAACAGTCATTACACTCCAGCTCCTCAAAAACACAACTCAAGTGTGGCCAATAACTAAATCTATACTACATAAAAACATCATTTACAATTAATTTATATAAATAAACTACAAAAATCCTCTATAATTCCCGTATTGAAGTTCTAGCCCACATCACAATGGAAGAATCGATAAAGCCTTAAGCCAGTCGCAGCTTGAAGAACAGTTTCTCATATCTGTTTGAAACCTGTTCTTTCACTGTGCTGGTTCTGTGATGCTAACTTCTCTCATTTTGTGTCCCAGTTTATGCCACATCCCGTACCAGACCTTAGAATGTTCCTCGCCAATCTCTCTGCAAATGCTTAAAATTTCACACTTTTTTTTTTTTTTTTTACTCTAGCTATTGTGGCTCTTAATTGGCCACTCCACAAATTTGTGCAAAGATGGAACAGGACAAAAATATAGATAAAATCATGAAAATGGTCATCCTTGATCTTTATCAGACATCATATAATCCACATGCAATATGCTTTCTTTTCATTTAAAGTGTTAATAGTTTCTCTAACAGAAAAAGATCATATGACTAACTGTAAAATTCACCTTAGATTCAGATAGCACCACCTGCAGAGTCATTATGGGATGATGCAATTCAAAAACCCAAGCAAGCATAGCATTTACTTTGAAGAGTAGGAGACAGAACTAAGAGGTCAGATTCTTTGTTGTTATGTTTTTTTCCAGCCCTGCCTTTACTCTCTGCATTGCAGTTTTCCATAAGCATATTTTCCAGAAAATTTCAATGCTAGGGTTTCAATGTCTCAACTAAATTCACAGACCTTGAAATCGAAAGGCTTAGCTTAAAAATGTAAAATTGAATTTAAAGGATTTAAAATACTTTACTACTCATCCTCTTATACTGCATGACTTTCTTTAAAAGTTAATGGAATTATTTGCAAATTTGGAGAAATGTCAAAAACTTAAGCGACATAGAAAACATGTAACTACGGACTAGATTGAAGAAAAAAATTTCCTTTCCTCGTAATTATTGTAAGTTCACGATGCAGCTCCATCCAGGGTCCTTAAAGAGTTAAACCTTTTAGTTAAAGTATTTATTGATTGTTCTCTACTGTACATTAAAAATGGTTTCCTACACCTTTAACTGTTAATTAGCTCAAGTATTTGGTTCAGAAACCACAGCCTTGTTTAGTGTGACCTCCCTGGTATGGCATCTGGGCAATTATCTTTGAGATAATGAGCCTTTTCATCCATAACAGAACAACAACCTCTCACTTGGATTGCAAAAGATCAGAGCCAATCTGCTGCACACCAGGGTGCCTGCCATCCCCTTTGTATCATACCTTATTTTCAAACTAACCTTTCACATTTTGAATTAATTAAAGTGTTTTCAGATTAAAAATTAATGAATTCACTTTAGCATCATTTGGGGGGATAATAGGTACAAAATACCAGCCCAACTATGTTTTGGATTTTAATACCACAGGCTAAAATAGAAGGAAAACTACATCTCTCACAGAATTTTCTGACACATGTCACAGCCTAGCCAGATCTTGATTCTGGTTACTCAGGAAAACGAAGGCTTAGAAAAGATTCAGTGATACAATGTGGTAGGGTGCTCAGTTGCTATTTTGATATATTTTAATTACATTCAGAAATTAATTTAGAGGTTACCAAGTTTTTTATCAGGTTGTGATAAAGAGGTTTCTAACCTTAACCATCAACTGCTCCTATTTATTCGTCTCCTGCCTCCTCGTCTCACCTTTCAACACTAAATGTGTCACACCTTCGTATGTAACAAAAACTAATACGGAACCTGTTTTTCAAAGGATCAAGCTCTCCTTCTCAGATATCTGCTGGAACCCCACTTCTTTAAAATATCTCTGCATGGGCGCCTGGGTGGCTCAGTCGTTAAGCGTCTGCCTTTGGCTCAGGTCATGATCCCAGGGTCCTGGGATCGAGTCCCACATCGGGCTCCCTGCTCGGCAGGAAGCCTGCTTCTCCCTCTCCCACTCCCCCTGCTTGTGTTCCTGCTCTCGCTATCTCTCTCTCTGTCAAATAAATAAATAAAATCTTTAAAAAAAAAAAAAAATAAATAAATAAAATAAAATAAAATATCTCTTCATGAGGAAGCTTGAAATGGATAGATTCTGTTAACCTGAAAATAAAGACCCACGATGAGAGGCAAATAAGGATTTTATTTTAGATTAAAGAATTGCAATTTGGGGAGCAAAGATTCAGGGAGAAACCGAAATAGTATCCCACTGGTAGGGTAAAAGCAAAGGGTTTTTATGAAGAAGAGAAAAAGGAGGACAATCACATGGATTAAGAAGAGAAAGAAAAGTTTTCTGTGGGCATTTTAACCAACTAAGCTGCTCTGGGTTGTGTAGAGGCCGCTTTTAGGCAACAGGCTTGAGCAATGGAATGCAGAAAGGGCCCAGAGTGATAACCTGGCTGGATACAGATGGGCCGAAGAGACAACCCTCCTCAAAATCTCCACCGGCCCTAACTGACCAATGGGCTACTTACAACCAGGCCTAGTTCCCAAAAAAGGAAAACTCCATATGGCCCCATACCTCCTCACCTCCCCCTTTTAAATACATCCCTAGCCCACTGCCTCCTTGCAGACAGTCTCTCCTCTGCTGTTCTGCCCACCCCTCCCCTATGGTGTATTCAATAAACTTCTATCTCCTTTGTTCTGCCTCAGGTGAATTCTTTCACCTCTGCACCACTGGCTTCCACGGGATTGTCACCCCACATTTGGGGACCCCATCCTACCAGGAGAGACACCACAGGTTATACATTGATGGACTGCTGATTTTATCTCAGAAAGTCCACAGCTATCAGTCTTGTGATCAGGATGTCCTTTCTCCTGCTGACTTCTCAAGCAATTGCTTAAAACAATTGCCACTTTGCCCAGTCCTAAGGTTTTGGCCCAGTTCAAACAAAGGCAAGTAAAGTCATTTCTCTCCAATGGCTGCTCGGACTCCATTTTAAAGTAGCTCCAGTTGTGTCGGTTTTTTTACAATTCCATCTAGGTCTATTGTTAAAGTTATTCAGATACTTGTTAAAGACAGTAAGGAAGAGGCATCTAGATGGCACAGTTGGTGAAGTGTCTGACTCTTGATTTCAGCTCAGGTCATGATCTCAGTGGCAAGTCTGCTTGCCTTGCCCTCTCCCTCTTCCCCTTCCCCTGCTCATGTGCTCTCTTGCACACACACACACTCTCTCTCTCTCAAATAAATAAGTCTTCAAAAAAAATTTAAGGAAGACTTTATTCAAGAGGGACTACTGCAATGGGAGTTCTGCAGTAGGGGAGAGAGACTGAGCTTAACTTCAAATGAAACAGACAACAGGAGATTTACAGCCCAGGAGCAGGGTGGGGTCAGTGGATGCAAAATTACTAAGAGGAAACATTAAGACTAGGGGGATTCTTGCTAGCCGGACTCAACAGGATCTTGCTGAAGGCTGGTCCAGGTGATAAGACATGGAGGGGGGGAGGAGAAATTTGATCAAATACAGAGGATGAGGAATTTGATAAACTGATTTAGCAGGAATCCTGCAAAAACCAGACTAAGTATGCAAGGACAGAGCCCAAGATCAGAACCTAGCCTGAAGAGGGCTCAGAGAAGCCTGACACAAGTTTAGTCAAAGGAGAGAGTCTTTGTCAATATTAAAACTCCTCAATATAATCTTGAAATGACACATCAGTTCTCTTACTGTTTCATGTTTGACTTTACTTAATAGGGAGGGATGAGAAGAAAAGTGATGCTAACCACTCTGTCATCATTCTCTTGGTCTTAATCAAGTTTCTTTTGGTTGTGAGAAACAGAAATCTACTCATATTAGCTCAATCACAAAGGAAGAATTATAAAAGAAATTTTTATAAGAGGACTTAGTGTAACCAAACCTCATGAAGAATAAGATCCAAGGCCAGGAAAGGAATCAAAGCAAAGCATTACTCTGTCTCTCTCTATCTCTTTCTCTTTCTATCCATGTGTTTTTTTTTTTTTGTTTTCTTCCCTAGGGTGGTTTTTGTCTCTAAGAATGAATCTGACTTGACCACTCTGGTCTGTTGCGGCACTACTGTTGTTACAGGATTTCTTTTCCTTTAGTGCCCACGGTTCTTGGTCATGCCGCTTCAAAGAATGAAGAGGTAGACCAGATGAATGAAGAGTGGTGAACAGCAAAGCAAAGTTCATTGAGTGGTAATACAAAGCTCTCAAAGAGGGAGGGGATTTGGGAGGGTAGGGGATTTTATGGGTTTGTTGGTGGGCTGTTTTAATCTGATTAACCCTCCATGCACCTGTCATCCAATCAGGTTTTTGTCATCTGCCTATCAGGTGGGAAAGGGTGGAGGGCTCCTTCCAGGGTGGTGTAAAATCCTTTTAAGGGTGGTTTCCTCTTAGGGTCAGGGCCCCTTGTACCTGCCTGCCTTTTTCTTCCGACTATCCTGCATTACTCTTCCAAGTTACTTTTGTAAGGGGAAGTAAGATGATACTGAAGGGGAGCAAAATATACCACCCCAAAATATGCCCCTTTGGCAATTGATTATTTTGAGCTGGTTATTTTTAAGAAATAGCAGATACAGGTGAAGCTCAGAAAACTTTGTGGAAATTACCCTTTTGTAAGAGACATTTAAATTTATACACGGTGCCCTCCTCTTTGTACCAGGAAGAGAAGGGTGACTTTAAATCTCTAATTATTAGTGGACAAGGCATGGACTTAAATCCACATAACAACGTTACTCTTGTTTACCATACTTTTCCTGGTAACCTCCCATATAACTGACGTCCCAGCCCCAACATCTTCTTTTGTCTTTAACTGAAGATGGTATGTAAGGTGATGCCTTCGGCTCATTTCAGAGCCTTAACTCAGAGTTCCCGAGTGTCTCCTATGTATATGGGAGGTATACATGTTATTAAACTTCTGTTTGTTTATCTCGTGTTAATCTGTCTTATGTCAATTTGATTACTAGACCAGCCAAAATACTTAGAAGGGAAGAAGAGGGAGTTTTCCTTCCCCTACATCTCCTTGATACCAGTGGAGTTAGGAATTAAATTCAGCTGGAATGATGACAATGCATCTTAAAAATCACACCTAGAAATCTGGCTGATTAAGTCACATAAAATTCATATAACTCCTTTGCCCTTTTAAGAAAACTCATTCCTGTCGTCAGCTAATCTAATAAAAGGTTTTTGCTCACATTAGAAGTTATTTATATGCTTATTTTTTAATTCTAAAACATGTGGCAGTAAAGTACGCACATAACAGAACTAGAAAATGTTAATAGTTGATTAACCATTAAATTTAAAAAGAGGGCTATGGAAGATAGATTTCATTTTAATGCAATAAATTTAGAGACTTCACTCCATTTCATTTCTTCTCTTCTAACAATAAATTCTTGCTTTTGGCTATTATTTTTAAGGACCATTCAGTTGAACCTTGTAGGGGTTATAACTTGGTATTTTAAGGGACTTTTCCTTTGAGGAGGTCCAGGAATTAAATGCATCACTCACTTACATGAAGTGAGGCAGTAAAGGAAAGATACACACTGAAATATCAGGAAATTAAAGATCTGTGCTGAAAGCAATACAGGGAACAGGACTACATCTGTTTTATGTGTGATACCAAGCTTTTCTACACATAAGATTAGGTTTTGCAGGGCGAAATTGAATCTCTGAAATATTTAGTCAGATTAACACTCATTCTGCAATATTTGTACAGTGGAAAATTTTGCACAATTTTTCCCACCCTACTTTCTACACCTCTAAGGAAACCTTGAGCTTTGAAATCCATTATACTTGTGAATAACGCCAAAATGTACACTTTGTGGTTATGGGTGAAAATCATAGTATTCAGACCTCACGTAGTAAAGCTAATTCCTATAGCTAATAAATAATAAATATTGTACTGATTTTTTTGGCCTAAGTACAATGCTCACTGAGAGTTTATAAGTCATTATTTACCACTTAGTAGACACTGAGGTTATGTTAGCATGTTAGTACTTTGAATAAGCCATGACATCTTCCAATTCTTTCCAGTCAAGACCACAGCCCGCTCCCTTGTCTTGACTCTTCTGATTTCTCTTTCCCACAGCCCAAGCCCCTGTCACCACCTCTAAGAACTGTCACATCAGCCTCCCCATAGGATGCTGTTGCTTCCCTTTCTTCTCTCATCTGGATGTTGGAATGACACTACATCATTATTGACTTGCCAATCCCCAGAAAATAGTCCAATCTCTCTCTGAAGCCATACACATCATTTCCAGTTTCCTACTTCCCTGACCCCCTTTAAAAAAATAAATAACTAGGGGCGCCTGGGTGGCTCAGTCCTTAAGCAGTCTGCCTTCAGCTCAGGTCATGATCCCAGGGTCCTGGGATCGAGCCCTGCATCGGGCTCCCCACTCAGCGGGAAGCCTGCTTCTCCCTCTCCCACTCTCCCTGCTTGGGTTCCCTCTCTCGCTGTCTCTCTCTCTGTTAAAAATAAATAAATAAATAAATAAATAAATAAATAAATAAATAAATAAAAAGAATGCATATCTCTATTTCTTTTAATCTGGAAGAGCTCAACAAGTGCTCCCTGGTAAAGAGAGGTCTCTCCTCAGATAAATGCTACCTAAATTATCCTCCCTATACAAGCATTCTCACTAATCCTCTGGCATTCCACTCAGAGAGACCATACAGATGGGCTGATTTGGGAGACTGTGATGACATTTTATTTTCCTAATTTTTATTTATTTTTTTAAGATTTATTTATTTATTTGAGAGAGAGAGCAAGCGAGCATGAGCAGGAAGGGCAAAGGAAGAGGGAGAAAGAATCTCAAGCAGACTTTGCCCCAAGCGCAGAGCCTGATGTGGGACTCAATCTCAACACCCTGAGATCCGGACCTGAGTAGAAACCAAGAGTCCGTCACCTAACCAACTGCACCTCCAGGCACCCCTTCTTTATTTTTTTTTAAAGATTGTATTTATTTATTTGAGAGAGAAAGAGAGAGAGAGCACGAGCAGGGGGAGGGGCAGAAGGAGAGGGAGAGAGACAAGCAGACTCCCCACTGAGCGAGGAGCGGGTTGCTGGTCTGGATCCCACACCCTGAGATCATGACCTGAGCCAAAGTCAGATGCTTAACCCACTGAGCCATCCAGGTGCCCCTTATTTTCTTTAATGAACCAGAAAATCTTTGCCAGAAAAGGGTCTCTGCATTTCATTGAGTGTGGTGTTAGAAAGATATACTACTGCTATAATAAAAATGGCAACTTTGGACTGCAATGTATCATATACTTAATAATGGCTATGCAATCTTAAATAATGTAAATATTTGACATTGATTAAAATGGAAATATCCCGAGCTCTGAAAAGAATCTTCTTATTTTTTAGAAAAAAGATAATTTTAATCTTTTTGGTATTTAGGCAATCAGTATTTAGGATTTCTTTTATCAACTACGTCACTATCATAGTTACAAAGGAGGATTATTTTGCTTTGTTTTGTGTTTTTTTAACTAATCAAATAAGTAGCTAATTTCTATTATATACTACCTGCAGGCATTTCATTACCACTTGGAAAAGGTGAGAAAATAAGTCATTAATATGTATAGATGCTTTCCTTAAGCAATTTAGAAAGGTATGTACAACAAGAACTCTTTCCAGATCTCCACCATTGCAAAGCTAAAAAATTATATTGAAATTCACCTATTTAACCTTCATAAATGAAGTAACCTGCATAGCTAACATTAAATGTTTGATTTAATTTACTTGCACAGGTAACTCACTGAGAAGGCATTTAACCTTAAAGTTAATGATATCAGATCTATTCCACAGTGTATGTGCCTCCAATTGCTTTCTACAGCACTGCACAAACTAATATTAAGTTCTCCTTTTAGTAATATCCGTGGGCAGGAGGGAGACATTATCTTCAATTATATCTGCATAACATCTTTGTCAACTTCCTATGCCTTCCATTTCAAGAGCTGTAGGTGAGGAAAGTAGGGGCAAGGACCCAGTTCACACCAGATAACCCCTGAAAATGGATTCAAGGAGAAACCTTTTAGAGCCAAGCATGAGTGTCTGTTTTCAATTGTTTCTAGGCCAGAAGAGCCTCCTTTTCCCTTCTGACATTTGTACCTCAGCCATCTTTAGGATGATTGGGTGGGGCTGGTTTCTAAAGGGGGGAAATAACTACAAAAGTATTAGAAGACATCTTTGGAGAATTTATCATAATCTCAGAGGGGGAAGGCTTTTCTAATCATGATTTAAAAACTCAGAGGTCCTAGGATTAGCAAATTTAACTACATATACATCAAACATATCTGCATAGCAAAATTCACCGAAGTCAAAACATGACAAACTAGAGGAAAACCACAACCATGGGTAATAAAACACTTATCTCCCATTTAATATATAAAGAGTTTCTATAAATCAGTTTTAAAAGTCTGATAGCACATTAGAAAAATGGCAAAGAATGTGAGCACAGAGTTCACTTTAAAGAAATAAATATGGATCTTAAATGAATGAAATAATACCCAAGTTCATTCACAGCAAGAGAAATACAAGGTACCCAGACACCAGTATTCATTATCGGACTGGCAAGGATCCAGAGGTTTAATAAGATACTGAAGGTGTAGAGCTACAGACACTTCCATACAGTACCAACAAGTATACAATTTCATAACTTCTATGGAAAATAATTTGCCAATATCCAGCAAATTTACGAGTCTATATGCCCAGATATTTCACTTCTAAGAATAATATAGCCTATAGATGGACTCACACACTTAGGAACTAAGACATTCATGGCCCAACATTTTTTATAAGAGCAAAATGCGCAAACAACCTAAAAAACTAACATAAGTGGATTTGTTAAATTAAGGAATATACACAAAAGAATACTGTGTAGTCATTTAGAAAAGAATGAAGAAGCTGATTATATATTAAAATAAATTGACCTAATTTAAGACATACTGTTAGGTTAAAAAAAAAAAAAAAAGCAAAGTGTGGAACAGTATGTGTAGTTATAGCATGCATATATTTGTGTAAAAAATAAGGAAAAAGGAATACTTGATAATAAAGATACCCAAGAATAAATAAAGGACACACAAGAAACTGGTCATTTTAGTTTGTTGCACTTAGAATTTTGTACCTGAGGGACAGAAATGGAAGGGAAAAAGAATGTCCTTTAAATTTTTAAATTTTGAAGCATATAACTACCTCCTATACAGAAAAATAAATAATTTTAAAAATTAAAAGAAGGAAGCAGGGGCACCTGGGTGGCTCAGTCAGTTGAGCCTGACTTGGGCTCAGGTCATGATCTCAGGTCCTGGGTTGAAGCTCCAGCTTCTCAGGTTCCCTGCTCAGCGGGGAGTCTGCTTCTCCCTCTCCCTCTGCCCCTCACCGCACCCGCCCCCCAACTTGTGCACATACATGGCTCTCTCTCTCTTTCTCTCTCTCAAATAAATAAAATCTTCAAAAAAAGTAAAAACAAAAATAATTTAAAAATAAAAGAAGGAAGCAAACAGATAGTTAATTGCCTAAAATAAATCGTGTAGATTTTCTATGAATTTCAATTATTAAAAATTTAACTTTTATGGAACAAAGGTAATCAACATTATTTTTTGAAAGAAAAATTAGGAATGCCTTTCTGAAAACAATTGCCTGAGTTGTTTATGAGGATTCCTTCTGGAGAATTCCAAATGTTTTCTCAGCACTTTCCCCACTCAGTGCCTCTTTTCCTCTCATGGCATGAACCACGATTGGATAATTTCTCTAAAAAATATCAGTCAGGACTTTCAACCCTTGCTTAAGGTCTGTATGGGATTAGCCCAGGCCTGCTCAGTAGCAAACTGTAGGCTTTCTTGGGATGTAATTTCTATATTTCTCAAATAGGGAGGCCTTATCTAACATACAGTCTGGCACTGTGATAGGACATTTTAAATGGGGCCACTTAGAAAATCATGGATAGAAAAGAAGAGAATTTTTTAATGTTTAATGTTTAAGATTAGAGATTTGATATGAAATTAAATATTCTTAGGTTTTCTTCTATTCTCTTTATGTTTGATTTTCATGTTTGTCTAATAGAGAAGCTCTTAGTTATTGGTCAGAGAAAAATGTTCAGTCCTAACCCAAAAAGCCATGGACTCTTCCCCAAGGTGAGGCCATGGAGGGAATGAAATGGGCAGGAAGAGGTAGGAGTTGGCAGCAAAGGCAAAGGCACATGTAAATGAGGCAGGTGCATGATTCTTTCAATACTGTCTGGGAGGGTGGGAAATGAAATGTGACCCCAGTGATTACTAAAAAATTATCATTACACTGCTTGTCTATTTTTGGAACGTAAAGTTATCTCCCGTCCAACAGGACTGCAAGAAGTATGTTATCATAATTGAAAATAGGTAGTTTTTAAATACCACCTGTAATAGCAGTGCAGGACAAGCCAGGAGTGTGTTTAGTGCAGCGTAACACATTTAGCCTACACAAGAAAGAGGAGATACCGATCAAAATAAAAACAGCCAGAAAGATAATTCTCCACATTTACATGTTTGTGGTCACAAAAATTTTTCCTTCTGGCACAAAATCTTTTTCCTCATAAACTCAAGCTGGGCATAATATGTTCCTTCTATCTTCTTTTTGTTCCTCCCAGCACACAGTTTGACATTGGTTTGTTGTCATTAGCATCACCTTCAACAAATCATTTTCTTCGCTTGTCCAATTACAGACAACGTAAAAATGCCTGTCCTCCATGTTTCTTATTTCAACCCACTGGACTTGACATGACTCTACTCTAAATCACAGAAGCTGCTTGTCAGTTTCTACGACTTAAAGTTAATTTTCACTCGGCTTTCTCTTCTTTTTATTTCACATTTCTTATAGGTAATGGCCAGAGTGAAAATGATGGTTTAAGAGCTTCTCCCCTTCAGACCCCTACCTTCCCCATCACGGATTTATAGCACACTTTTCCTCAGGGAAATTTTAGTGTATCTCCCCTCCACTCAACAATAAAAGCAAACACTATCATAAACCAGTACAGATACCCTCTTGCACTCTTTAGGGACAGGTCCTTCCCTTACACCAAAATGTAGAACAGCTACCACAATCAATGAAGAAAATGGAGCATTTGATGTCCTAAGAAAATCACCTGTGTTTCTAATTCTTTTCATCCTACTGCTCCAAAACAGGCTTAGAGATACACATACAAAAAGGCAACTACCTCTGTGACTGCAATCAAGGTAAATACACAACAATATTGAGATTACTCTCCTTTCAATTTGAAGAAAAACATTTTACTGAAGAGGAGACAAGCTGAGTAATTTGAATTTTACTAAATTAGTTGTATGTTTTTAATTCTTATTTTCTGCATAAAAGAAGCAGCAATGGAAATATGGGCTAACTACTCAAAGCAGAAAATAAACTCATGAAAAAGTTTGCATATTTTGTTTCAGTGCATGTTATCTTGGCCTCTCTTGGGGTCACTGGTTCTTCATTGGGACCTTCCATTTTCCTGTTTCCTTTTTTTGGTCCCCTTTTTAAGATTTTTAAATGCCTGATTTGCAGAACCTGGATTCACCTTGAAATATAAGACAATCTTCTAATCAGCATTCTGAAACACCTCCAGGGAACCTATGTAGCACTGCTCAAGCTATTACTGTCAGGCTTTTATGGGTGAACTTCAGAGTTCCCTTGGATTAGTTGAAAATGTGAGCGTCTTGAAGATGAAACATCTTTCACTGCCAATGTCTCCTGCCTGTATATACTTTATCTTTGAGCCTGTGTGTTTCTATTTTACTTTCTTTAATGAAAATAATAATATCATCACAATTTAGATTCCAGGAATTTACTTCCAATTCCAATTCAAAATTTAAACTCCAGCCATTTTATAAATCCAGAATAAAAAAATACTCATCAGAGATAAAAATGTATCAATCCCCAAGACTATCTCAACTACAAATGCTTTTATAATTTGTTAATTAACTATAACATCTTCACCAAAATAAATTATTTAAACAATTTCTTCTTAATGTTAATTGCTATGTTGGGAATACCAACATGCACTCATTTAGAGAAAATATCCAAAACCATTTCACTAAGGGCAGAGGGAATTATGTTCCTTATATTGCATGAGTTCTATTTAATCCTATATTTTGTTACAGTGTTTGATAAGAACCTCCTGTTTTAAAGGAGCCTGCATGTTCAATATGGTAGCCAACAGCCATACATGTCTATTGAGCAGTAGAAATGTGGCTAGTCAGAATTGAGATGTGCTCATTGAGAATGATACACATTGGATTTTAAAGACTTAATATGCATTCACACCAGAAACAAAAAGGCATATATTTGAGGTGATGAATGTGTTAATTAACTTGATGGGGGGAAATCCTTTCATAATGTTCATGTATACCAAATCACCATGTTGTATACATTAAATATCTTGCAACTTTGTCAATTATGCTTCAAGACTGAAAAAGTAAAAAAATTAGTATACAAAAGAAAATGTAAAATATTTCAATAATTTTTATACAGTTATATGTTGAAATGATAAAATTTTGAATGTATTGGGCTAAATATACTATTAAAATTAATTTCACTTGTTTCTTTTTTTATATTTTTGGTATGACTACAAAAAAATTTTAAATTACACATTTGACACACATTATATTTCTGCTGGAGAGCCCTGATAGAGACATTTTAATAGTATCGTGCAAGGGTTGAGATCATTGTTCTTAATTACTATATCTCAAAGCCTAGCACATGTTCTAAATAACCCCAGTCCCTGGCATAATATAGGTGCTCAATAAATATTTATTAAATAAAATAATAAGTGAAAGTAAATAAATAATTTCTTAGCTCTCAAGTATATTTTCTTTTTTTTATTATATTATGTTAATCACCATACATTATATCATTAGTTTTAGATGTAGTGTTCCATGATTCATGGTTTGCGTATAACACCCAGTGCTCCATGCAGAACGTGCCCTCTTTAATACCCATCACCAGGCTAACCCATCCTCCCACCCCCCTCCCCTCTAGAACCCTCAGTTTGTTTTTCAGAGTCCATTGTCTCTCATGGTTCGTCTCCCCCTCCGATTCCCCCCCTTCATTCTTCCCCTCCTGCTATCTTCTTCTTTTTTTTTCTTAACATATATTGCATTATTTGTTTCAGAGGTACAGATCTGTGATTCAACAGTCTTGCACAATTCACGGCACTCACCATAGCACATACCCTCCCCAATGTCTATCACCCAGCCACCCCATCCCTCCCACCCCCCACCACTCTAGCAACCCTCAGTTTGTTTCCTGAGATTAAGAATTCCTCATATCAGTGAGGTCATATGATATATGTCTTTCTCTGATTGACTTATTTCGCTCAGCATAACACCCTCCAGTTCCACCCACGTCATTGCAAATGGCAAGATCTCATTCCTTTTGATGGCTGCATAATATTCCATTGTACATATATACCACTTCTTCTTTATCCATTCATCTGTCGATGGACATCTTGGCTCTTTCCACAGTTTGGCTATTGTGGACATTGCTGCTATAAACATTGGAGTGCACATACCCCTTCAGATCCCTACATTTGTATCTTTGGGGTAAATACCCAGTAGTGCAATTGCTGGATCATAGGGTAGCTCTATTTTCAACTTTTTGAGGAACCTCCATACTATTTTTCAGAGTGGCTGCACCAGCTTGCATTCCCACCAACAGTGTAGGAGGGTTCCCCTTTCTCCACATCCCCGCCAACATCTGTTGTTTCCTGACTTGTTAATTTTAGCTATTCTGACTGGTGTGAGGTGGTATCTCATTGAGGTTTTGATTTGGATTTCCCTGATGCCGAGCGATGTTGAGCACTTTCTCATGTGTCTGTTGGCCATTTGGATGTCTTCTTTGGAAAAATGTCTGTTCATGTCTTCTGCCCATTTCTTGATTGGATTATTTGTTCTTTGGGTGTTGAGTTTGATCAGTTCTTTATAGATTTTGGATACTAGCCCTTTATCTGATATGTCATTTGCAAATATCTTCTCCCATTCTGTCGTCGGTTGTCTTTTGGTTTTGTTGACTTTTGATGTGCAAAAGCTTTTTATCTTGATGAAGTCCCAATAGTTCATTTTTGCCCTTGCTTCCCTTGCCTTTGGCAATGTGTCTAGGAAAAAGTTGCTGCGGCTGAGGTTGAAGAGGTTGCTGCCTGTGTTCTCCTTTAGGAATTTGATGGACTCCTGTCTCACATTGAGGTCTTTCAACCATTTTGAGTCTATTTTTATGTGTGGTGTAAGGAAATGGTCTAGTTTCATTCTTCTGCAAGTGGCTGTCCAATTTTCCCAACACCATTTGTTGAAGAGACTTTCTTTTTTCCATTGGACATTCTTTCCTGCTTTGTGGAAGATGAGTTGACCATAGAGTTGAGGGTCCATTTCTGGGCTCTCAATTCTGTTCCATTGATCTATGTGCCTGTTTTTGTGCCAGTACCACACTGTCTTGATGATGACAGAGCTCTCAAGTATATTTTCTCCAAGGAAATCAAAATGTTCCATAAGTATGCAGAAATGGATAATTTGCATATTTGAGGACTAAAGGAAGACAAGCACTATGAGAGATAAATTTGGGGAGTAAAGAAATTGTACTTAAACAAAGAGTAAGTATTGGATGAAGTTGCAAAACCAAAAGCAAAGAAGGGAGAAATATTTGTAAGGTGTAATGAATGTGATAAAGAACATTTATATATTGTTTCTAAGAAAGGTAACAAAGTAATGAAAGATCAACATATCTTATGTAAAATTTGGGCCATTTATTTTGAGAGTAAATTATGCAAAGTCATGTTTTAAGGAAGTTAAATTAAAACTTGACTGTAATAAATGTAATAGTCCTAAATGGTATGAAAAGAAAAAATGGTTTAAAATAAGTAACTAGTGACATCAAAACTAAGTTAGCTATAAATACTAAGTAGGCAAAATTTGCTTTTTTAGAACTTTAACAAGAAACAAATATCCATCAGTTTTACCAGATATTAGAAATAAGTTGAAAGTGAATTATTTATCATAGGGGGAATTCTAAATGTTAAAAAACAAATTAGGCAGTTTGGAAAATCTGCAAATATTTAATAAAGGAGAAACCTCTTGAGTAAGTTTTGATTGTAAAGTAATAGAACACTAAATATCTAGAAGGGAACAATGGTATTTTTAACTAATGTAGATATAGTGCTTAATATATGCCAAGCAGGGTCCTAAGCAATTTATATAAATTAACTCATTTAATTTTCACAAGACTTTCATGATGTAAGGACTATGATCATCCCTATTTTGCAGATAAGAAAAGTGAAACAAGAGGTCAACTAACTTGCCCTAAGTCACACAGCTGAGTTGCATAGTCTGAATTCAAACCCGAGCAATCTAGATTCAGTAACCCTGCTTCTAATCACTCTGCTACACATTTATGAGAACCTGTCATGTGATAGGTGTTTTACATAGACTACTCATTTAATCTTTGTACAATCCTAGGAGGAGGTGCAGTTATTAGCAGCTTAAAAATTAGGAGATCAGGACTCAAAGAGGTTAAGTCACTTTTTTAAAATAACCTATTTTGTGTATCAGAGTCAAGATTTGAATCTAGATCCATCTGACCCCACAATTCTTTCCACTACCAGCTCAATCATGCTGAATAAATAGAGCCTGAATAAACAATAGAGAATTTGAATAAACTTTTTGTCTCTAAGCGCCTATCAATAACTCAGTTTGATTAAGGCAGATCACTTAGATTACCTGTACCAACCATTCTGAAACACTTTCTCTTGTGAAAATAAAATATTCAATCCAGTAATAACAGGTTATTTTCTTTGAAATATATTGTTCTAGTGAAATTGCGCAGACCTGTACTCTGGTATTTATTATATATTCTTATTTTCAAATCTTACAGTATCTGCTAAAATAAGTATAATACAGAATATACAAAACTATGAATGATACGAGGATAGAGCTCAGGACCTTGGAGAGCTACATCAAGTTCTCTGCCTCTTTCGAAAGTATTTGCAAGCTGCAGAAAACTCTTCTCTCAAACAAAGCAAATTTTCTATACTCTTTGAAACCTGACCCATAAATACATAATCAGTCTCAAAGGTCAGTGAACAGTTAAAACACAGAGATACATGGTCATCTCATTTTTTTTTCTCTTTAAGAAGTAAGATCAGGAGAAAGCAAAGGAACTAGTGCTAATTGTGCCAAAGAATTAGAATGCAGGAAAGTTAGAAATGAAAAGTTATGCTTCCCCTAGTAACTATAACTTGGCATATTCTATATAAGGACATAAATACAACAGCAAATATAGTACATAAAATACTATCATGTGTGCAAGGAACGAATAACAATAGCTGGGAGGATCATAATTTTGACTTTCTTGACTTATATGAGTTTAAATTCTCAGCCACAATGTTGCATTAATACATACAAGTTTTTTAACCAATCTTGACTTAATTTTTCCCTCTTTCTAGGCAATTGTCCTCTAAGTTTTCTTGGCACTATGCTAGCTAAGGCAGTAATATTTGAATGCTGACCTTCCAAATTTGATTCTGATTCAAGTCTTGACCTTTAAGGAGAAAAATGGGAGGAGTGAATATTTCATCTTGGAACTCATTAAAAAAGGGAAAGAAAGTAAAGGCAAAGCTTTCAGCTGTGCATGATTGTTAAACAGTGGGGGAATGCAGAAACTGTTAAATAAAACAAGTCACGCATCAGGCCAGAAAAAAAGCTGAAGCAATCGTTTAAACCTGCACACTGCTGTTTTTTTATTTAATGCTGAGAGGTGTTTACAGTGCTGTGATTGCTGGAGAAAGGTTAATCCAGATGAGTAAAAGAGTAGCAGTATATGAGACTGTTTCACATCAGCTCTTTGCAGTGAATATTTTAGTAACCATTGTGAATCCATGTCAGCAGTGCAACCATCGAATGAAACAGGAAAGAAAAGCAAATATTACCCTAAAGAATGAATTTTGATTTAAAATAGAAGGAGAGGCATTTTCATTGCCCTCTGCTGTAGTGATGATGGGGTAGAAAACAGTTTCCATCAGAGTAAAGTGCCCTTTTTGAGGTCCTATATTCTCAACTCACCAGCCTATTTGTGCATTTGAGAGGTAGGGAGGAGTAAAAACCTCCACTCATTCTCCTTCCAGTTTTCATTTAGTTTCTTTTCCCCCATGAGCTTCAAATTATAGTAGCAATTCTCTCCTTGGAGAGTATTACCTTGCCTCTGCATCAAGCTATGTCAAAAACTATTCAATATTCTAAGCAGCTCCACCAGGGCACATGTTCCTGTCTTATTTCCTTCCCTGAAAAGAATCCGTATTGATCTCTCCAAAACCTTGGGGCCAAATGAAAATAGCAGGAGAGGCATTCTGTAGGGGGAAAAATGCAGATTTGTACTGTCCCCTCCATTTTTTTCTCACTCTCCAGAAGATCAGTGAAGACAGAGCAATACTGAAAACTCAACACTAGTTTCTTTCTTCCTCTTCCCCAAGGCTATGTTATTAGCAGCATTTGTATTCCTGCCTTTACAGCTTCAAGACCAAAGATCAATGAGAGTCATTGTTTCAACTTTTCCTTTGAAAGAACCACTGCCCAGCCCATAAATAAAATGCAAATTTCCCCTACTGTTGGTCAGTGCTACTGATTTCTATAAATAATTACTTCAGCAATTCAAATTTGTTTGTATTTTTTGCCCAGTTAACATTACTCATAACTTTGTACTTTGTTAAAGAAAAAATTATTTAGACATTTGTTAAAGACAGTAAGGCAGACTTTATTCAAGGAGGGCTACTACATTGGGGTTTTGTAGTACAGGAAAGAGATTAAGCTCACCTCAGAATAGGACTAGAAGTGGAGATTTATAGCTATTGGGGAGGAAGGCTTTCTTCTGCCCTATGGTCCTTCTAGCTGGACTTAGAATCAAAGTCACATGAGACAGATTAATAGAAGAAAATCAAATTTAATAGGAATCCATACGGGGAATTCATACAGACATGAAATTCTAAAGACAATGAGGCAACATGAAGCTTATATGACCTAAGGAAAGGGGTAGAGTCTGAGGATACAAAGGGGTGGAAGGCCATTAGCAAGAAGGTGAAAGATGTTTGGAAAAACAAAGGTTACTAAGAAGAAACATCAGGGATAAGGGGACTATGTCAAGGGCTAAACTAACTCGCCAGAATTTTTGCTGAAGGCAGGCAAGGATGATAGGATATCAAGGATGGAGGATAAGGAATTTAAAGAGATCATCAAGAGTGGTCATTTACCAAGGATGTGGTAAAGAATTTGATCAAAATGTCAAGGGTGGGGGATTTTTAATAACATGACCGAGCAGCAGAATTCTTGCTAAAACTGGACTGAGTCAAAAACAGAGCCCAAGAGAGTCAAAAAGAGAACTCAGGATCCAAATTAATGATTGGTCAAAAGAGAGTCCTCATCAACTGACTTTTTTAAATTAACTGCATATTTTTAGACAAGAAAAGGGAAATATGATCAGGCATGTTCGAAATATTACTCTGATATGTATTGCAAGCAAATGTATTTTTGATAATATAACTTCTATATTAATGAATATAAATAAAAAATTTTTATTAATAAAAACATACCAAGATCTACTACATAAAACAATGCCAAAGGTTAGGAAAAGAATCAAAGTCCCTAAACAAATTGGATAACTGGCTTATTATCTGAATGATAAATTAATAAAATCTTACATTTATGAAGTGTTCTATATTTTAAGTTATTTTCACATAATACTGTCAGGGAGTCCTCTTGCCCAACTATAGATCTCAACAATTAAAACCAAAAATAGACAAGATTGATTAACTCATGCTCTAACTGAAACCCACTGTTCTTATTTCTTATCTCACTTATTTGAAGTATTTATGGAAATGTTTTGCTATGACTGGAACATTTTAACCACCAGGCCAGAAATGCCCTGAAATGCCTAGAAGACCACACCCCACATGTCACTTCCTTGCCCATACTCATGGGCTGACCACATACCAGCCCCCACCCATGATCGTGCAATCTCTACCTGCTCTCTTGCACATACTCCCTGAACCTCTCCCTATAAAATTCTAGGTGTTCTTCTTGCCAGTGGAGAGGTCAGTTGTTAAGTCTTGACCCTGCCACTTCCCCTGCTTGCTGGCACCCAAAATAAATTTCTTCTTTTCTCTTTTCCACATCCTGGCATCTTGAGTTATTAGCTTCTCTTGAATTTGTTCAGCAACAGTTTAGGCAAACACAGCCTGGAGCTATGCTTTCGATTTGTCCAGCATCCTTGAGATTCTGGGGGCACAGAGCGGTTGGCCTCAGTAGCACACCAGCACTCACCGTTCATTGCCTGAGTTAGCAGTTGTGACAGATTGATCGGTAAAAATACTACTAATAACTGAGGTTTACTGGGTATTAGTAAGTATCAAGCCCTATACAGAATACTAGGGATATTACCTCACTTAATTCTTTTTAGATTGACACATTATCGCCATTTAAGGATGAGAACACTGAGGCAAAGAGTATTACAAAGACATTCAGTGTTAGAGTTAGGATCCAAACTCAGATGTGCAATCGGTCACTGTGGTATAATGCATATCCATAATTTCACTTGATCATTTATACATTTTTACAAAACAAGGGAGCAAATCTTATTTCTACTTGACAGATGTGCAAACTATAGAAAAAGAGGGAATGATATAAAAGGTCATAGAGCTAAGTATGGATGAGGATTAACATCCAGTACATAATTCCTGAAATGCATTTGTCTTTTAACAATTCCATGTGCTTTAACTATACATGGTTTATTTTATTTATTATTTATTTATTTATTTGAGAGTGAGAGAGTGAGTTAGAGAACATAAGCAGGGGGAGCGGCAGAGGAAGAGGGAGAAGCAGGCTCCCCGCCAAGCAGGGAGCCCGATGCGAGGCTCGATCCCAGGACCCTGAGACCCTGGGACCATGACCTGAGTTGAAGGCAAACACTTAACCGACTGAGCCACCCAGGCACCCCTAACTATACATGGTTTAAAAGTCCTTTTAATTATGACTGTGAATTGGTACTTTGAGAAATTCAACTTCATAACACTAAAAAAGGCAAATTAAAATAAGCTGCCAATTATATCACTGAATAGATCATCCATACAGAATATTGATAAGAGAACATTGACCTCAAATAACACATTAGATCAGATGGACTTAATATATACATACACAACAGTCTATTCCAAAACAGAATATACTTTCTTCTCAAGCACACATATAACATTCTCCAGGATAGATCATATGTTAAATCACAAAACAAGTCTCAATAAATTCAGGAAGACTGAAATCACAGCACACATCTTTTCCAACAATAGTATGAAATCAAATACAAGAAGAAAACTGAAAAAATCACAAGTACGTGGAGATTAAATAGCATGCTACTTAACAACTAATGTGTCAACAAAGAAATCAAAAGAGAAATCAAAAAATACCTTGAGAGAAATGAAAATGGAAGTACAACATATCAAAATTTACAGGATGCAACAAAAATAGTTCTAAGAAGGAAGTTCATAGCAATGCAGGCCTACTTCAAGAAACAAGAAAAGTCTCAAACTATCTAACTTTGGAATTGGAAAAAAAAAGAACAAACAGAGCCCAAAGTTAGTAGAAGGAAGGAAAAGATAAGAACAGAAATTAATGAAGAGACATTTTAGGGACTAAATGGACAATAGAAGAGATCAATGAAACTTAGATTTGGTTCATTGAAAAGATAAACAAAATTGACAAAACTTTAGCTAGACCCTCTAACAAAAAAGAGGATTTAGACATATAACATCAGAAATGAAAGTGGAGAAGTTAAAATTGATAACCATGAAATACAAAGGATCATAAGAGACTATTTTGAACAATTATACACCAACAAATTCAACAATCTACAAGAAAGGGATAAATTCCTAGAAATATACAATCATCCAAAACTGAATTAAGAAAAAATAGGAAACCTGGGGTGCCTGGGTGGCTCATTCGGTTAAGCATCTGCCTTCAGCTCAGGTCATGATCCCAGGGTCCTAGGATCAAGCCCCACATCAGGCTTCCTGCTCAGCAAGGAGTCCATTTCTCCCTCTGCTCCAACCCATACCCCAATTGTGCTCTCTCTCTCATGTTCTGTCTCAAATAAATAAAAATAAATAAACAAATAAATAAATAAGAAAAAATAGACAATCTGAATAAACTTATTAATAATAAGGGGATTGAATCAGTAATCAAAAAAACAAAAGTTCAGCACAAGATTAATTCACTGGTGAATTCTACCACACATTCAAATAAGATTTAATACCTATCCTTCTTACACTCCTCCAAAAATGATGACGAGAAAGAAACACTCCCAAACTCATTTTATAAGACCAGTATTAGTCCAATACCCAAACCACACAAGGACACTACAAAAAAAAAAAGAAAATTACAGAAAATATCCCTGATGAATATAATTACAAGTGTTCAATAAAATATTAGCAGACCAAATTCAACAATACATTAAAAAGATCATACACTATGATCAAGTGGGATTTATTCCAGGGATGTAAGGATGGTCAACATGCACAAATCAATCAATGTGATGCACACCATGAACAAAATAAAGGATAAAAATCATATGATCATCTCAAAGATGCAAAAAAAGCATTTGACAAAATTCAACATCCACTTATGATAAAAACTCTCAACAAAATGGATATAGAGGGAAAGTACCTCAGCATAATAAAGACCATATATGACAAGCCTACAGCTAACATCACACTCAATGGTGAAAAGCTGAAAGTTTTCATTTAAGATCAAGAACAAAGCAAGGATGCCCACTCTTGCCACTTTTATTCAACATAGTATTGGAAGTCCTAGCCACCATAATTAGGCAGGAAAAAGAAATACACTGGGAAGGAAGAAGTAGAGTTGTCACTATTTGTGAATGACAAAAAACTATTAAAACTACTTAGTAAAATTGTAGGGTACAAAATTGATTTACAAACATCTGTTGAGTTATTAGACACTAACAATGAACTCTCAAAAACAGAATTTTTTAAAATCCCATTTACAATTTCATCAGAAAAATAAAATAACTAAGAACAAATTTAACCAAGGAAGTGAAAGACTTATACGCTGAAAACTCTAAAACATTTTTCAAAGAAATTGAAGAAGACACAAATGAATGGAAAAAATATTCTGTGCTCATAAATTGGAAGATTTAATATTATTAAAGTGTCCTTTGGGGCTCCTGGGTGGCTCAGTCGTTAGGCATCCACCTTGGGCTCAGGTCATGATCCCAGAGTCCTGGGATTGAGCCCTGCATCGGCCTCCCCATTTGGCAGGAAGCCTGCTTCTCCCTCTCCCACTCCCCCTGCTTGTGTTCCCTCTCTCACTGTGTCTCTCTCTGTCAAATAAATAAATAAAATCTTTAAAAAAAAAAAGTGTCCATATCACCCAAAGCAATATACAGATTCAATGCAATCCTTATCAAAATTCCAATGACATTTTTCACAGAATTAGAAAAAAAAACCCTAAAATTTATATGGAACCCCAAAAGATCCCAAGCAAACAAAGCAATCTTGAGAAAGAAGAACAAAGCTGGAGGCCTCACACTCTCTGGTTTTGAACTGTATTACAAAACTATAGTAATCAAAACAATATGATATTGGCATAAAAACAGACACATAGATCAATGGAACAGAATAGAGAGCCCAGAAAAAAACCCATATATATGTGGCCAATTTGTTTATAACAAAGGAGTCAAAATACACAATGGGGAAAGGACAATCTCTTCAATAAATGATACAGGGAAAACTGAACAGCCACATGCAAAATAAATAAATAAATAAATAAGTTGGACCACTATTTTACCATATACAAAATTAAATTCAACATGGATTAAATACTTAAATATAAGACCAAGAAATATAAAACTCCTAGAAAAAAAAGAAAAAAAAAAACAGGTGGTAAGCTCCTTGACATTGCTTTTGGCAATATATTTTTTGGATCTGATTCCAAAGGCAATGGCAGCAAAAGATAAAAAAAACGGGACTGTAGCAAACTAAAAAGCTTCTGCACAGTGAAGGAAGCCATCAACAAAATGAAAAGGCAATTTACTGAATGGGAGAAGATATTTACAAATCATGTACCCAATAAGGGGTTAATATCCAAAATATATAAAGAACTCCTACAACTCAATTACAATTAAACAAAGAATCTGAATTTTAAAATGCGCAGATCTGAATAGACATTTTTCTCAAAAAAGACAGATGGCCAACAGGCACACAAAAAGATGTTCAATATCACAAATCATCAGGGAAATGCAAATCAAAACCAGAATGAGACACCATCTCACACCTGTCAGAATGGCTATTATCAATAGAACTAGAAATAACAAGTGTTGATAAGAATGTGGAGAAAAGGGAGCCCTCATGCAATGTTAATGGGAATATAGATTGGTACAGCCAACTATAGAAAATAGTATGGAGTTTCCTCAAAGAATTAAAAATAGAACTACCATATGATTCAGCCATTCCACTTGTGGGTATACATCTAAAGAAAACAAAAACATTAATTTGAAAAGATATGTACCTTTATGTTCATTGTAGCATTATTTACAATAGCCAAAATATGGAAACAACCTAAGTGTCCACCAATCAATGAATGGACAAAGATATGGGATGTGTAAAAAAGTAAAGGGCATCAAGAGGTACAAACTTCTAGTTATAAAACAAATAAGTCATGGGGTTATAATGTACAGTATGGTGACTATAGTCAATGTTATTGTATTGCAAATTTGAAATCTGCTAAGAAAGTAAATCATAAAAGTTCCCATAATAAGAAAAAAAATTGTAACTCTGTATGGTGTCAGATGGTAACTAGATATTTTGGTGATCATTTCTAAGTGTATACAAATGTTGAATCATTATGTCATATACTTTAAAATAGTGTTGTATGTCAGTTACACTTCAATAAAAAATAAATAAGCTACTAATGCCTATCAAATTAACAGTGATTTTCAAATAATAATATTCAATGTTGAGTCAGTATGGTGAAACTGGCAGTCTCCTATGTTGCCGGCTGAGATGTAAAATAATACAAGCTCGCTAGGAAGGTTTCATAGTATGTAGAAATAGCTTTACAATATTGACACTCTGACCAGTAAACTCATTTCTAGGAATCTCTCTTAATGAAATAATCTGAGATGCCCATGAAGATTTATTTATGAAATTGTTCATAGCAGCATGATTTTAAAATAGCAACAAAAGTCTGAAATATTTAAGTATTCAGCATTAGGAAAAGAGATAAATTATGGAATACTTTTACCATAGACTATTATTTAGGCAATAAAAAATAATGTTTCCAAATAATTTTTAATCACTCATTAATGTTTATATTCAAAACTACATAAACAATATGATTCTAATTTTACAATAAATATAATATGTTTATCTCTGTATATATATTATAAACGCAAAAATACACAGGAAAAAAACTGAAAGGCAATAGACCCTGGTATTAACAATGTTTCTCAATAGGCTTACAAAAAATAACTTTCTTTTTTTTTTTTAAGATTTTATTTATTTATTTGTCAGAGAGCGAGCACAAGCAGGGGGAGCAGCAGAGGGAGAAACAGGTTCCCCACTGAGCAGGTAGCCTGACTTGAGACTGGATCCCAGGACCCTGGGATCATGACCTGAGCTAAAGGCAGGCTTAACCAACTGAGCCACCCAGGCATCCCAAACAACTACCTTTCTTGATACTTTCCTCTATATTCCAAATATGTACAAATGCACAAATATCTATTTTTTTGTCTGCAAAAAACCAAAGTCACTATTTTAAAGAAAGAAAATTCTTACTAATTCAAAAAATTGGGGGGGGGGGGTGGTTGTTCCAGAATTATCAATAGTTTGAACAATATACATTTTTTTAAAGGGCAGTTTTTGTTTTCCAGGTTCAAAATTCAGCTAATGTAGTTTCTTATAAGTCATATTTAAAATGAAAAAGAGAATTTCAGTCAGTTTTTCAAAGTGTGATCTATCAAAGTTTACATGCAACTACATTGTTTGTAAATTAATATTTCTAAATTAGTTAAGAGAGTCTACATTTTTACCAAAAAGGAATAAAGATTCCCTTTGCAATATTATTTATTGAACACAGTTGCTAATTTTCTTTCACCATACCCATATCCTGTTTCCTTCATAATATAAACATTATCTTCAGTCTGTTATATTCTTATAAATCTAAATTAATGAAATCTAAACAAATTATCTAATACTGATTTTTAACATACTGCTAATAACTCTTTAAACCTTTCTTTTAGAGATGTGATATGATGTTTTCTACCTACTCAAAATAAATTGTACTTTAAATAATGTGTTTTGAAGATTGTTACATAAAAATAATTGGTAAATTTATAAGCAAGAGATTCAACAGTTAAAGTTTTCAATGTTTCTATCCAGAAGATTCTATGTGTCTTTTAAGAATGTCTAATGTCATCAGAATATCAAGATTAACTTGGATTTTCTTCAAATTTTTTTTCTTTTCCACTTTAAAAAGCCATCATAAGTTTCAAATATTAGCAGCAGATGTTATCATCATAGCTTTTTCCCATATGGCAAATACTCTAAAAAATGAGCAATCAATGTAAGAATCCTCAACACCAAATCATCTACTTTGCATATTCATATGGTGAAGGCAAATATATAATTATAGTTCATGGTCATGTATTTTCAAGTTTCAATTTTTTATGTTAAATCATATAGGCAAATGGATCCCAAATATGTGTATGAGAGGCAGAAACTAATGCCAGATAATTCTAAATTACTGAGAAAACTCCAGATGCTGTCTTCAAACACATTTCACTCTCAAAATATTTTATAGGGGCAAGTGTGGGATAAAATGCTGTAGCTTTTTTATGTATAAATAATAGTTGTTTAGTGAAGTTTTTATACTAGCTCTTTAAAAAGAAGAGGGGAAGAGAGGCTGTGAACAAGGCTACACACTTAATTTATTTCCCTCATGAATTCTCTGCTATCCTCTGGGCCTTAAAAGGTAGAAGTCAGACTTTGACAGTAATTATTTTGGATTGCACTGCATGAAGGCAGCTGAGTATAATTCTATACTTCAAAGAAGTGTAGCCATGTGTCACTTTGAACAATCATCATGAACATAACTTGAGGTGTTCAGGGATGCCTTTAGAGAAATAATCTGCGTAGATAAGTGATTTTCTTTAGATGTTAGATGTAACCACATGCATGTACACATAGAGGTTTTTTGAAAAAGAGTAAGTAGAAAAATTGACTGTGAACCAAATTGTCTTTTGAAAATGTTGAATCAAAATGAGATTTTAAGTGCACCATTAAAAGGAGTTTAAAATACCAAAAGTAGTACTAAAATAGATGTTGAACTTTTTAAAACCAATAATATATTAGTAAGATGGCTTTCTTTTGACTCCTCACAAAGGCAACCCTGCTGAAATTCAACTCTGGATAATTGGAAAAAGAAAGTCTCTTCATCTCCTGGAGTTCATGAATTTTACTTTTGTCTTCAAACTACTGCAAGACCTAAGTATAAAACTAACTTCTTTCCAGTGAAGACCTGAAAGCAGCAGATTCTGATTCTCTTAAACATATATAAATATGTGCATCTTATACACACACAAACACACACACTCCTATATTATTTTACTAAAACCAAAACATTCAAAGATTGACATTCATTCATAAAACATTTGTAAGCAACTTTTATGCAGCCACTGGACTGGAAACTGTGTGGATTTAATGACGAATAGGATGCAAAAGGATCCTGTCCTAGAGAAACACAATCTAGTGCTGGAGACAGACTTGGGATCAAACACTTTAATTCCTAATCAGCCCCAAGGTTATTTTACTGAAAAAGCAGATATTGGCAATCTTCCTGGAAAGATCAGTGTCTCATGGAAAATAGGAGGAAAACAATGAATTATAATTGTTCTTTAACTCAACAAAAATACAAGTTATAGAAGCCACCTTCTTCCAAAACAAAAGAGGAATAAATGTTAAAAACCTGCCTGAAATGGCAACATTTTCCTGGGCCACCCTACTCTATTATTCAGAAATAGTAGTATACCATTATGTCTGCTAATCTAAATTCTTCTTTAAGTTTTATATTAATTTTTTTTTTTAGTTTTGAAATCAGGCTTTACCTTATGTCTTTTATTTCTGTGTAATGGGGTAAAGTTTTGAGATAATAACTGAGACTACTTTTCAGGCTTTCTTGTCTCTGTTCTTTTCTCAGAGAAGAGCTATTTGTTCAGGAAGAGGCAAAGTTCAATTTTAATCTAAATATGCTCTTGAATACCATAGACAAAAATGGGAGAGACAGTAGTCTTCAAGGCCAAGACTTTCATTGGCAAAAGCCAGGTTTTTTGAAAAAAGAAATCACCTGTCAGTGGGAGGTATACAAAGACCTACGGCCATCTTTAATCCAACAAATGTGGTGATTTACTTTTTTCAATTAGCATACCTTTATTACTGAGCATATGTATCATACAACAGAGAAGTGAACGGAAACAAAAATAGTTATACTCTACCATCAAATCTGCCACCAGTGAGTAGTCTTAGTCAAGGTATTTAGTTGTTCTGATTCTCACTTTTCTCATGCATATGATTTAACAATGAGCAAGGGATATCTAAGGCCACTTCTAGTTCTAAAATCCAAATATGTGAAAGACAGTTGCTATATTAAGTCCTGTAGAAACGTAAGCATATATAATCAAACATTGAGCAAACTTTATCAAAGGGCTTAAAATACATTTGTAAAATCAGGATAAACATACACAGAAACATAATTAAAAATATAAAGCATGTAATGACCTTGATTTTTAAACATTTTCCCCCACTAAACCAAAAAAGAACTTCTTGAAAACATGGCTGATTCCAGGGCTATGGTAAGGAAAATGAAAATAAGGCTAGATCATTATGGTGAGCTAGAAAGGAAATACCAAAAAAATTATGGAGACATGTCAAAAGGACATGGAAGTCAATTTAAAGTAGCTCTCACTAGCCAAATCTGGCAAAATTTGAACATCAAAATGAATAATAAAAAGAATGACACTTAAGTATTATAAATACCTCTGAATTCATACTACAAATGAAGAGATAAAGAAATAGCTCTTTCTTACAGTAGACTATCAAATACTAAGTGTAGAATGAATGACAAGCATAAAATCACCATTTCTAGCTATTATAAGAAAAAAATAAATGGATGTTAAAAAAAACCATTGAGCCAATGTTTACTGAAGAACAGGATATTTACATTACCACAAAGTGTCTTCACACAGAAAAAAAGCAACATTATAATGGAGAAAACTGGTGAACATCACTTTACTTAATTAATCAAAGTTATCATTATTAATTGTTGGACAAATTAGCATCATGTGTCTCCTGAGATGATGTACAGAGAAGTAACAAAATACCACTTAGGTAATATTTCTGCTCAAAAACATACTCAGAATTTTGTAATTAAGAAACAATAGGCAAACTCAAATGAACAAACATCCCACAAAACTGACCCATGCCAAAATATGAGTACAATGAAAAACAAAAACAAAACAAAATTAAACCAATAACAACAGCTGAGAAACTATTCCATATTGAAAGAAACTAGGAGACTAAAGAAACATGACAATTAAATGTAATGCATGATACTCTATTAGATCCTGAATGGGGGGGGGGGGTTGGAGATTTGCAATAAAGGGCATAGTTGGAACAACCAGTGAAATTTGGATGTATATTAGATAAGAATTTTGGTTCAACATGTAAACAGTTTAAAAGTTACCATTCCTTTCTCACAAGAAAAAAAAGAACTGAACAAACCAAAATCAACAATTTTTATTAGATCCATGAAAGAATTGAAGTCATAGGGCAACCCACAATCCTCAAAATTGGAAAGACAGGTGAATACAGAAAATCACACTTTTACAGGAGCGGAAGCCCACAGCTGAAGCCAGTCAGCACTGGTAGGAACACATAAACAATGACTAATGAATTGCTAGAGGCTCAGCATGGATGAGCTTGAGAGTTAAAAATTCAAGGAAGCCCAGCCCTTTTTTTTTTTTTTTAAGATTTTATTCATTTATTTAACAGAGAGAGAGAGCACAAGCAGGGGGGGCAGCAGAGGGAGAGGGAGAAGCAGACTCCCTGCTGAGCAAGGAGCCCGATGCGGGGCTCTATCCCAGGACACTGGGATCATGACCTGAGCCGAAGGCAGACACTTAACTGACTGAGCCACCCAGGCGCCCCAAGAAAGCCCAGCCTTAAAGGGACTCCCACACTTTGAGATTTACACGCAGGAGTGCCATCAAGTTCTCAGGCTAAAGATCATACAAAAATTCCCTCATACACCCGACAGGGAAGGGGGGGAAGTAGCTATTTGAAATAAGCCCAGATCATTCTTTTCTACTTAACAAAAGCTTGCCCTGAGGGAAATTATTTTGCAAGAGACAAATCCACTCAGGTTTTATCAGATCCTAACCAACTTGAGAACAGGAAAATACCCAATTCCAGCCCCCTGTAGCCTTCCTGTCTCTTTTAAGGAGGGAAAGGGGGAATTCCGAGAGGTATGTGTGAAGGTGACAGCCCAAAGGACGCAGGCTTACTAAAAGATTCATACTTAAATATAAAACAGCAAGATGATGGAATAGGAAGCACTGGACCTGCCTTTCCTCAATGAACACTGTAACTTAACAACTCAAAAGACAAATTCCCTTAGTGAGAAATCCAGAAACTAATTGAAATGCTCCTGCACACCAGCCAAGTGTGAAACCAAGCACATTGAAATTAGTATGGAAATTTAAGACATTTTCTCACTATAGTTCCTACCTCTGGCACAGCACCATACCAACTGGGAGGAAACCCCTAAGCTCCCAGGTTTTCCTAAGGGAGGGAAAGAGTCAGTCTTCATGTCCCTTACCCCAACTTTTCTGGAAGCTTCACAAAGGATTGGCCTCTATCTTGCCTATTTCAGAGTGCCGACAGGACTCAGCACAATTTAGCTACCTGGCTAGACAAAGTTTGAGCTGACAGTTACCATAAGCCTTCCCCCCAGCTCAATACAGAGAAAGTGGTTGAAAACTTACAGATCCATTTTTCTCCACAAAGGGGAAGAGTTAGATTGAGCATCCCATAAGCCAGCTTAGCTGGAAAGTGCCCAAGGAACTACTATCACTATTACTTGTTGATGAGACTTGACATACTCTATACAACTTAGGGCTGCTAAGAACAAAGAAAGGAGACTGGACTAGTGTGAAGATTTGAGACACACCCAGTATCTCTGTCTGGGCTAATTCTTAAGGGTCTTCTGTTGTATGAGGCAGTCCATGAAGACTGGAAGAGCTGGCTATTTTGCCTAATGTGCAGACACCAACACAGAGTCAAGGAAAATAAAGAAACAGGGAAATATGCTCCAAACAAAGAAAAAATAAATAAATCTCTAGAAACTGGCCCTAATGAAATCAAATTATATGATTTACCTGACAGAGAATTCAAAATAACTGTCATAAAGATGCTCACCAAAGTCAGGAGAACAATGCAGTACAAAATGAGAATTTTAACAAAGAAATAGAAAATATTAAAAAGTCCAAACAGAAATCATTGAGTGAAGAATACAATAACAACTAAAACATTTAATAGAGGAATTCAACAATAGACTAGATCAGGCATAAGAAAGACTCAACGAACTCAAAGACAAGCCACTAGAAATTATTCAGCTAGAAGAGTAAAAGAAAAAAATAAAAACAAGTGAGGAAGGACTAAAGGACTTATGGGATACCATCAAACAATGCAATATGCACGTTTTAAGAATCCCAGAAAGAGAAGAGAGAAAGAAAAGAACAGAAAGTCTAATCAAAGAAATACTGGCTGAAAACTTCCCAAATCTAGGGAAGGGAATGGACAACCAGATCCAGGGAACTCAAGAATTGTCAAACAAGAAATAATTTTTTGTATGTTAAATTTATTTATTGCACACTTAAGCTTTATTTAGATTCAGCTTATTTAAACCTCCCACCATACCTCTGGCAACCCCAGTTTTCTATACCTATGAGCTTGGTTTACATATATATTTACTTATTCTACATATAAGAGAGATCATCCAATATTTGTCTTTCTTTGTCTGACTTATTTCACGTAGCATAAAGCCCTCAAGGTCTATCCATATTGTTGTAAATGGCAAGATTTCATTCTTTTTTATGGCTGAATAATATATATTATCTTATATATATACACTATATATACCTATCACATTTTCTTTATTCATTCAGCTGTCAAAGGACACTAAGGTTTTTTCCATATCTTGGCTATTATAAATAATGCTGTGATAAACATAGTGGTACATATATCTTTTGGAATTAGAATTTTTGTTTTCCTCGGATAAATACCCAGAAGTGGAATTTGTGGGTCATATGGTAGTTCTGTTTTTAATTTTTTGAAGAACCTCCATAATGTTTTCTGTAGTGGCTGCACCAAATTATATCCCTACCAACAGTGCACAAGGGTTCCCTGTTTCTCTATATCCTGGCCTACACCTTTTATTTCTAGGTTGTTGGGGTTTTTTCTAATAGCCACCTTTGTAGGTGTGAGATAATAATTCATTGTGGTTTTAATTTGCATCTCCCTGATGATTAATGATGTAAGCATCTTTTCATGTACCTGCTAGCCATATGTATGTCTTCTTTAGAAAAATGTCTATTCAGATAGTCTGCCCATTCTTAAATCAGATTGCTTTTGCTATTGAGTTGTATGAGCACATTATATATTTTCATTATTAGCTCCTTAACAGATATATGATTTGCAAATATCTTCTCCCATTCATTAGGTGGCTTTTCATTTTGTTGATGATTCCTTTGCTGTACAGAAGCTTTTTAGTTTGATATAGTCCCACTTGTTTGTTTTGCTTTTGCTGCTTTTGCTTCCAGAGTCAGATTTAAAAAATTATCACCAAGACCTATGTCAAGCAGCTTACTGCCTAAGTTTTTTTCTACGAGTTTTATGGTTTCAGGTCTTATGTTCAAATCTTTAATCCATTTGGTGTTAATTTTTGTGTATGGTATAAGATAATAGTCCAATTCATCCTTTTGTGACTATCCAATTTTCCCTGTACCATTTATTGAAGAGACTGTCTTTTCCTCATTGTATATTCTTGACTCCTTTGCATAAATTAATTAACCATGTGTTCATGGGTTCATTTCTGGGCTCTCTATTCTGTTCCATTGATCTATGTGTCTGTTGTCATACCACTACCAGACTGTTAATTATATAGCTTTCTGATATAGTTTGAAGTCAAGGAACATGATGCTTCCAGCTTTGTTCTTTCTTAAGATTGCTTTGGCTTTTGGGGATCTTTTATGGTCCCAAACAACATGTTCTATGTTTGTGAAAAATGCCATTGGAATTTTGATAGGAATTGCATTGAATCGGTAGATTCCTTTGGGTTATACGAGCATTTTAAGATTATTAATTCCTTCAATCCATGAGCATGGAATATCTTTCCATTTTTTTAAATTTTATTTTATTATGTTATGTTAGTCACCATACAGTACATCATTAGTTTTTGATGTAGTGTTCCATGATTCATTGTTTGTGTATAACACCCAGTGCTCCAGGCAATACGTGCCCTCCTTAATACCCATCACTGGGCTAACCCATTCCCCCACCCCCATCCCCTCTAAAACCCTCAGTTTATTTCTCGGAGTCCATAGTCTCTCATGGTTCATCTCCCCCCCGATTCCCCCCCCCTTCATTTTTCCCTTCCTTCTCCTAATGTCCTCCATGCTATTCCTTATGTTCCACAAATTAGTGAAACCATATGATAATTGACTTTCTCTGCTTGACTTATTTCACTTAACATAATCTCCTCCGGTTCCATCCATGTTGATGTGAAAGTTGGGTATTCACCCTTTCTGATGGCTTAATAACATTCCGTTGTATATATGAACCACATCTTCTTTATCCATTCGTCTTTGAAGGGCATTTCGGCCCTTTCCACAGTTTGGCTGTTGTGGACATTGCTGCTATGAGCATTGGAGTGCATATGGCCCTTCTTTTCACTACATCTGTGTCTTTGGGGTAAATACCCAGGAGTGCAATTGCTGGGTCCTAGAGTAGCTCTATTTTTATATTTTTATTTTTTGAGGAACTTCCACACTGTTTTCCAAAGTGGCTGTACCAACTTGCATTCCCACCAACAGTGTAAGAGGGTTCCCCTTTCTCCACAACCTCTCCAACATTTGTTGTTTCTTGCCTTGTCAGTTTTTGCCATTCTAACTGGTGTAAGGTGGTATCTCAATGTGGTTTTGATTTGACTTTCTCTGATGGCTAATGATGATGAACATTTTTTCATGTGTCCATTTTTCATGTTAGCCATTTGTATGTCTTCTTTGGAGAAGTGTCTGTTCATGTCTTCTGCCCATTTATTGACTTGATTATTTGTTTTTTGGGTGTTGAGTATGAGAAGTTCTTTAAAGATCTTGGATATCAGCCCTATGTCTGTAGTATCATTTGCAAAAATCTTCTCCCATTCTGTGGGTTGCCTCTTAGTTTTGTTGACTGTTTCCTTTGCTGTGAAGAAGCTTTTTATCTTGATAAAGTCCCAAAAGTTCATTTTTGCTTTTGTTTCCCTTGCCTTTGGGGACGTGTCTTGAAAGAAGTTGCTGTGGCTAATGTTGAAGAGGTTACTGCCTATGTCCTCCTCTAGTATTTTGATGGATTCCTCTCTCACATTGAGGTCTTTCAACCATTTTGAGTTTATCTTTGTGTATGGTGTAAGAGAATGGTCAAGTTTCATTCTTCTGTATATAGCTGTCCAATTTTCCCAGCACCATTTATTGAAGAGACTTTTTTCCATTGCATGTTCTTTCCTGCTTTGTCAATGATTATTTGACCATAGAGTTGAGGGTCCATATCTGGGCTCTCTATTTTGTTCCATTGGTCTATGTGTCTGTTTTTGTGACAGTATCATGCTGTCTTGGTGATCACAGCTTTGTAATATAGCTTGAAATTGGGCAACGTGATGCCACCAGCTTTGTTTTTCTTTTTCAACATTTCCTTAGCGATTCGGGGTCTTTTCTGATTCCATACAAATTTTAGGATTGTTTGTCCCAGCACTTTGAAAAATGTCATTGGAATTTTTATTAGGTTGGCGTTGAAGGTATAGATTGCTCTGGGCAGCATAGACATTTTAACAATGTTTATTCTTCCGATCCATGAGCATGGAATGTTTTCCATCTTTTTGTGTCATCTTCAATTTCTTTCATGAGTGTTCTGTAGTTCCTAGAGTATAGATCCTTTACCTCTTTGGTTAGGTTTATTCCAAGGTATCTTATGGTTTTTCGTGCTATTGTAAATGGAATCGATTCTCTAATTTCTCTTTCTATGGTTATATTGTTAGTGTATAAGAAAGCAACTGATTTCTGTGCATTGATTTCATATCCTGCCACATTACTGAATTGCTGTATGAGTTCTAGTAATTTGGGGGTGGAGTCTTTTGTGACATAAAGTATCATGTCATCTGCTAAGAGAGAGAGTTTGACTTCTTCTCTGCCAATTTGAATGCCTTTTATTTCTTTTTGTTGTCTGATTGCTGTTGCAAGGACTTCTATTACTGTGTTGAACAATAGTGGCAAAGGTGGGCATCCTTTTTGTGTTTCTGATCTTAAGGGAAAGGCTCTCAGCTTTTCCTCATTAAGAATGATATTTGCTGTGGGTTTTTCTTAGATGGATTTTATGAGAATGAGGAATGTTCCCTCTACCCTATACTCTGAAGAGTTTTAATCAGGAAAGGATGCTATATTTTGTCAAATGCTTTTTCTGCATCAATTGAGAGGACCATATTGTTCTTTTCTCTTCTCTTATTAATGTGTTTTATCACATTGATTTGCAAATGTTGAACCACCCTTGCATCCCAGGAATAAATCCCACTTGGTCATGGTGGATGACCCTTTTAATGTACTGTTGGATCCTATTAGCTAGGATTTTGTTGAGAATTTTGGCATCCATATTCATCAGGGATATTGGTCTGAAATTCTCCTTTTTGATGGGGTCTTTGCCCGGTTTGGGGATCAAGGTAATGCTGGCCTAATAGAATGATTCTGGAAGTTTTCCTTCTGTTTCTATTTTTTGAAACAGCTTCAGGAGAATAGGTATTATTTCTTCTTTGAATGTTTGGTGGAATTCCCCAGGGAATCCATCAGGCCCAGGACTCTTGTTTTTTGGGAGGTTTTTGACCACTGCTTCAATCTCGTTACTGGTTATTGGTCTATTCAGGTTATCTATTTCTTCCTGTTTCAGTCGTGGTAGTTTATAGGTTTCCAGGAAAGCATCCATTTCTTCCAGGTTACTTAATTTATTGGCATATAATTGTTGATAATAATTTCTAATAATTGTTTCTATTTCCTTGGTGTTAGTCATGATCTCTCCCCTTTCATTCATAATTTTATTAATTTGGGTCCTTTCTCTTTTCTTTTGGATAAGTCTGGCCAGTGACTTATCGATCTTATTAATTCTTTCAAAGAACCAGCTTCTAGTTTCGTTGATCTGCTCTACTGTATTTCTGGTTTCTAATTCATTGATCTCTGCTCTAATTTTAATTATTTCTCTTCTAATGCGTGGTTTAGGCATCATTTGTTGTTTTTTTTCTCCAGTTCTTTAAGGTGTAAAGATAGTTGGTGAATTGGGGATTCTTCTATTTTTTTGAGTGAGGCTTGGATGACTATGTATTTCCCCCTTAGGACTGCCTTTGCAGTATCCCATAGGTTTTGGACCAATGTGTTTTCATTCTCATTGGTTTCCATGAATTGTTTAAGTTCTTCTTTCATTTCCTGGTTGACCCAAACATTCTTAAGCAGAGTGGTCTTTAGCTTCCAAGTGTTTGAATTTCTTCCAAATTTTTTCTTGTGTTTGAGTTCCAGTTTTAAAGCATTTTGGTCTGAGAATATGCAGGGAATAATCTCAATCTTTTGGTATCAGTTGAGACCTGATTTGTGACCCAGTATGTGGTCTATTCTGGAGAAAGTTCTATGTGTGCTCGAGAAGAATGAGTATTCTGTTGTTTTAGGGTGGAATGTTCTGTATATATCTATAAGGTATCTGGTCTAGTGTGTCATTCAAAGCTCTTGTTTCTTTGTTGATTTTCTGCTTAGATGATCTGTCTATTGCTGAGAGTGGAGTATTGAAGTATCCTATAATTAACGTATGATTATCAATATGACTATTTTGTTTAACAGTTGGCTTATGTAGTTGGCTGTTCCCATGTTGGGGGCATAGTTATTTACAATTGTTAGATCTTCTTGTTGGATAGACCCTTTAAGAATGATATAGTGTCCTGTGTTTCTAACTACAGTCTTTAGCTTAAAATCTAATTTGTCTGATATGAGACTTGCTACCCCAGCTTTCTTTTGAGGTCCGTTGGCATGGAAGATGGATCTCCATCCCTTCACTTTCAGTCTGGATTTATCTTTAGGTTCAAAATGAGTCTCTTCTAGACAGCATGGGGGTGGGTCCTGACTTTTCATTCAATCTGCAACCCTGTGCCGTTTTATGGGAGCATTTAGGCCATTCATGTTGAGAGTGATTATTGAAAGATATGAATTTATTGTCATCATGTTGCCTGTGAAGTCCTTGTTTCTATAGATTGTCTCTGTAAATTTCTGTTCTCTTTCCATTTATTTATGTCTTCAGTCTCTTTCATTAATGTCTTATAGTTTTCAGTATACAAATCTTTCACCTCCTTGCACCTCCTTTGTTAAGTTTATTCCCAGATATTTTATACTCTTTAATGCAATATAATGGGATTTTCTTCCTTTTTTTAATTTTTTTTTTATTTGAGTATAGTTGACACACAATGTCACATTAGTTTCAGGTGTGCAACATAATAATTGCATCTCTCTCTACATTATGCTATGCTCACCACAAGTGTAGCTGCCATCTGTCACCACACAACACTATTACACTATCATTGACTATATTTCCTATGCTGTGCCTTTCATTCCCATGATTTATTCATTCCACAACTAGAAACCTCTATATTCCACTCCCTATCCCTCAATTTGCCCATCCCCCACTTTTCTCTCTTCTGGCAACCATCAGTTTATTCTCTGTATTTATGGGTCTAATTCTGCTTTTTGTTGTTCATTTATTTGTTTTGTTAGATTCCACATATGAGTGAAATCATATGGTATCTGTCTTTCTCAGTCTGACTTGTTTCACTTAACATAAAACACTCGAAATCCATCCACGTTGTCACAAATGGCACAAATGGCACAATCTCATCTTTTTTTATGGCTGTGTTTTTTATGTTTTTTTATGGCTGTTGTATATACATACATATATATATATATTACTTCAGAAATATAATAATAATATATAAATATATAATAAATATATAAATATATTATATAGTAAATATATAAATATATTAGATAATAAATACATATTTATTAATATATATTCTTTATTCAATGGGATTGTTTTCTCAACTTGTCTTTCTGATAGTTCATTATTAATATATAGAACCACAACAGATTTTTGTGTATTGGTTTTGTATCCTGCAAATTTACTTATTTTTGTTATTAGTTCCAACAATTTTTTGATGGAGTCTTTAGGGTTTTCTATATATAATATCATGTGATCTGCATATAGTGACAGTTTTACTTCTTTCTTTCCAATTTGGGTATTTTTCCCCCCTTTTTCTTGCCTAATTGCTCTGGCTAAAATTTCCAATACTATGTTCAATAAAAGTAGCAAGAATGGGCATCCTTGCCTTGATCTTAGAGAAAAAGCTTTCAGCTTTTCACTGTTGAGTATAATGCTAGCTTTTGACTTGTCATATATGACTTTTATTATTTTGAGGTATGTTTCTTCTAAACCTGCTTTGTTTAGAGTTTTTTTATCATAAATGGAAATTAAATTTTATCAATGCTTTTTCTGCATCTATCTAGATGATCATTTTTTTTATACTTTGTCTTGTTAATGTGGTGTATCACACTGACTGCTTTGCTGATATTGAACCATATTTTCATCCCTGGGATAAATCCAACTTGAACATGTTGTGTAATATTTTTAATATGTTTGTTAATATTTGGTTGACGAATTTTGTATTTATGTTCATCAGGGATACTGGTCTGTATTTTCATTTTTTGTAGTGTCTTTATCTGGTTTTTGGTATGAGGGTAATGCTGACCTCATAAAATGAATTTGAAAGAGTGCCTTCTTCTTCTATTTTTTGAAGAGTGTGAGAAGAATTGGTATTAATTCTTTGAACGTTTGATAGAATTCATGAGTGAATCCATCTGGTCCTGGACTTTTGTTTGTTGGGAGGTTTTTGATTACTGATTCAATCTTCTTAAAGAAGTAGTAATTTGTCTATTCAGATTTTCTCTTTAATCATGGGTCAGTATTGGGCGCCTGGGTGGCTCAGTTGGTTAAGCGACTGCCTTCGGCTCAGGTCATGATCCTGGAGTCCTGGGATCGAGTCCCGCATCGGGCTCCCTGCTCGGCAGGGAGTCTGCTTCTCCCTCTGACCCTCCTCCCTCTCATGCTCTCTGTCTCTCATTCTCTCTCTCTCAAATAAATAAATAAAATCTTTAAAAAAAAAAAAAAATCATGGGTCAGTATTGGTAGGTTGTGTGTTTCTATGAATTTATTTCTAGAAATTTATCAATTTCTTCTAAGTTATCCAATCTGTTAGCATATAATTGTTCATAGTATTTAGGATCCTCTGTATTTCTTTGGTAACAGTTGTAACGTCTTCCCTCTCATTTTTGATTTTATTTACTTGAGTCCTCTCTCTTTTTCCTTGTTAAGTCTAGCTAAAAGTTTGTCAATTTTGTTTATCTTTATAAAGAACCAGCTCTTAGCTTCATTTACATTTCCTATTATCTTTTTAGTCTCTGTTTCACTTATTTCTGCTCTAATCTTTATTATTTCCTTCCTTCTACTAACTGTAGGTTTTGTTTGTTCTTCTTTTTCTAGTTTCTTGAGGTGTAAAGTTCGGTTGTTGATTTGAGGTAGACATGTATCACTACAAACTTCCCTCTTAGAACTGCTTTTGCTGCATCCCATAAATTTTGGTATGTTACATTTCCATTTTAATTTGTCTCAAGGAATTCTTTTAGTTCTCTTTTGACTTTTTCTTTGTCCCATTGGTTGTTCAGTAGCATGTCACTTAATCTCTACATATTTGTGAATTTTCCAGTTTTCTTCATGTAATTAATTTCTAGTTTCATATCCTTGTTATCAGAAAAGATACTTGATATGATTTCAATCCGCTTCAGTTTATTAAGATTTTTTTGTAGCCTAACATATTCTCTATCTTGGAATATGTTCCATGTGCACTTGAAAGGCATGTGTATTCTGTTGTTTTTGGATGGAATGTTCTACAAATACCTGTTATGTCCATCTGGTCTAATATATTGTTCACTTTTTGATCAAAATAAACTTTTTGTCATATCAAAAGAAACTTAGCCATAAGTTTGGAATCTGCATTCAAACTACACATGCAATGAGGACAATATTCTGCTAATGTAATTGATTTGTTTCTGCATCAATTATATACAGAGCAATACAACTAGTATTTGGAACAATCATTACAGTGTTACAGTGTCAGGCATAACATTTAACTTCTCTTCACACCACTAGTTTTCTTTGTTTACCTGGGCTTTAGGTACATACATATGTCCAACAGGTACCTGAAAAGGTGCTCAACATCACTAGTCATCGGGGAAATGGACTATCAAAACCACAATGAAATATCACCTCACACCTGTTAGGATGGCTAACAGGGTTAGAGAAGATTTGGAAAAATGGGAATTCTTATACACTGTTGGTATAAATGTAATCAGTACAGCCATTATGGAAAGCAGATGGAAGTCCCTCAAAAAAGTAAAAGCAGAACTATTATCTGATCCAGCAATCCCACTTCTAGATATTTATTTAGAAGAATTGAAATCAAGATCTGAAAGATATATTAGTACTCCCATGTTCATTGCAGCACTACCCACAATAGCCACAATATAACTTAAATATATATCCATAAATGTATAGAGATATTTTATGTACACATGCACACACACACACATACATGCATGCACACATACAATGGAATAGTATTCAGTGTTTAAAAAGAAGGGAATTCTGCTATATGCAACAACATGGGTGGATCTTGAGGACATTGTGCTAAGTAAAATAAACCAGTCACAGAAGGACAAATACTGTATGATTTCACTCATATGAGGTATCTAAAATAGTCAAACTCAAATAATTAGAGAGTTGACTGATGATTGCCAGGGGCCAAGGGGGGAGGAAAATGAGGAATTGCTACTCAAAGAGTGTAAAGGTTTGGTTATATAACATGTGTAAGTTAAGTGATTTGCTGTACAACATAGTGCATACTGTTAACAATATTGTATTATAGTCTTAAAAATTTGTTAATAGGGTAGGTCTCATATTAAGTGTTCTTTCCACAAAAAATAAATAAATAAAAATTTTAAAGACCAAGATATAATCATAAAAGTATAGAATGCTTCCTCTTCCCCCACACCTTATCACCACATCAATTGGATTCCTGTTTAATAACAGAAGATTACAATTGAAATAGCTACAAACTTCAGACTCTAAGAAACAGTTTCTAGAGAAACTTAAAGACAACAGGGGAGACGAATATAAGACACACGAGGACTTTTTAGGTTCTGACACCAATAGCTACAGCAAACAATAAACAAAGACTAACTTCTAGCTAAATAAACATAAAAACACACACTAAAGGCCTATTTATCTCAGTTCCTTTTACCCAATATATCACAACCAGCTAACACCAAAAAACTGTAAGACATGCTAAAAGGCAAAAACAGTCTTGAGGGACAAAGTAAACGCCAGAGCCAGACTCAGATATGGCAGAGATTTTAGAATTATCAGATGGGGAATTTAAAATAACTGTGATTAACATACTAAGGGCTCCAATGGAAAAAGCAGATGTCCTTAGTATATTAAGGGCATTCAGAATGCCAGAAGAGATGGGTGATAGAAGCAGAGAGATGGAAACTCTAGGAAAGAATCAAAAGGAAATTCTAGAACTCAAAAACATCATAACAGGAAGAAGTTTAATTTTATATCAGAGTTAAATCAAAGTTAATTGAATTGTGATTACATGAGACTATGTCCTTTCCATAGAAAATACCTGCTAAATATGTAGGAGCAGAGGAACTATTGTCTGCAATAGTTAATCTTAATTTAATTTAATTTAATTTGAACTTAATTTAAACTTAATCTGAAATAGTGCAGAAAATAATTTTAATGGTATATATATGTGGGTATGGGGGAGGAAACGAGTATGCTAAAATATTAACTTTGGGTGATTCTAGGTGAAGGATATATAAAAGTTCATATTATTTGTATTATTTTTCTCAATGTTTAAATTTCAAAATAAAAAAGATATGTGTGTGTATAACAATATAATGTCAATTCCAAATAAGTGGTATAGTAGATACCAGAGAACTGAGGAGAGTAGGTTAGGCATAATATAGGATATGGAACACAAGGGGAGCTGGGAAGTTGGAAAATTTTCAGGAAGGCAAGGAGAAACAGAAGACTTAAATGTGAGGAAGTGACCTTCACAAAAGCAATAGTCAGGAATGTGCATTGTATGTTCAAAAGGTGATGTGTATAGCAGTGTAACTAGGAAATAAATATGGAAACTGAATGAAACGACTTGACTATACATAAAAAATAATAATTAAAAAATCACCATATGGAGGAACAAGTTACCAGTCCTAGAAAAGACAGTGCCTAGAGATACCCATATTCCTCATACATATGTATTTACTAACTTCCTTTCAACCAGATGCTTGGACACTTCCTATATTCAAATCTTTTTGCAGCACTGTTTTCTGCTCTATGACCTGAACTCGTGAGGTTGTAATTCAGAGTTTCTCTGGGAAAGTTAAAGTTATATATTCTAGACAACTTTTACCGACTCTTGATTGCCATGATAAACAATTTGATCTTCTATGGATAGATGCCACAGACAAAATTGATCAAAGTGACAAACTAGGAAGTTTAAATGCAGCTGGATCTGGGTGTGAATCTTGACGTGGATACTCATCAGGTCTGTGACCTTGGGTAATTTGCAATCTTCCTAGCTGCAGTTTCTCCTCCTAAAATGATGACGGTAATATAGAGTCCTTTCAATATGTTTATTTAAGAATGGACTAGGTAGAGGCCTGGCACATGGAAGGAACTCACTATGATTGTTAGTTAGAGCTTGTGTAAGTCAAAGAGCATCCAACAAATATTTCTCTAAACCAGAAACAGGCAAATTATAATAGTTAGATTTGACCTACACTGCTATGACCATAGAAATTTATTTTTAAAGAAGAAGAGAGACACTAAAATATCTGCCTACCCGATTTGCTCAATCATTGGCAAGAAAACAGTGAAATTTTGAGTGAAAAATTCATTCTAATGTGAGGTCCAAAAATTGTCTGCTGATCTTTAGCCTCCCTGAGCTATCTTCAGAGTCGATATAAATCAGGAAGAAAAACCCATTGTGACTAATAACTGATGTAACAATATATCTCAAACTATGATCGTATAGTTTTAGGTAGGGAGACTTAAATTTATCCTTCTCATGGAAGACATTATCAACCATTATTCCCACTCTGCACATTCTCTTCACAAATATTCCAAGCACTAGAATTCCAAAGGAAAGAAGTGATAAAATACTTATTTCAGGCAAGATGCCTCTAAATTAGAACAAGGTGGAAGGGGTAAAAAATGCCAGTATGGGTTGTAGTCCAGGAGCTAAGGTACAATTCTGATATGCTTCCATCCCGGAAACTGTTTATTTTCTTTCCTGTGGAGATATTCTACAGCTGAATTATCATAAGGCAAAAAAAAAAAAAAAAAGGTTGAAAAGCATCCAAATAGAAATTGCTTACAAATGCTTGAAATACTGCATGAAATCCCTATTTAATCTTCCAAACAGATTTTAAGAATCACTGTCTTAACCATTTTCCACAGCTGTTCAAAAAGCCCCACAACTTACAGTGCTCTGCCAGGCAGAATTGAATTCGTTGTCACCTCCTAAGAGGAGGGTTTGGGTGATGTAGGTCAGAAAACAACTCATGTATGAACTACTTAGTGCTTATTTGCCAGATTCTATGGATGTTCTTGAGTTAGACCTGGTAGATTTGTTTGTTTGATTGATTAGTGAAGGTTTACGTTGAAGGGAAAGAATAGTATTGAATCAGCGAACACCTTCACATGAATAGCCTCGTGGCATGTTGCTATCATTTTCCACAAGATGAGGATCCCCATACCGACAGAGACCTTTGGATACCAGAATGTCTCTGAAGGTAGGGGGATGAATGAGAGATCAACCATCTCTACTATCATATTATTAAAAAAGAAAGTATTCTTTTAAAGACTGCATTATTGTGGCAATGGTCCCCATACTCACCAAATCTCCTTTCTAAGAACCATCGAGTTTAAGCCATTTTTCTCCAATTTCTTCCAATTCATTCTCCCACTCAATAATTTTTTTATTCCTTTGCATATTCTCCTTACATCTATCAAAGTTCTTTTCCTCTGTGGGGGAAGTTCTCATTAAAAATCTCCCCTCCTTCTTAGCTAACGGACAGCTTGTTTTTAACCCACGAATCACTCAACCATTAAACGGATTTCTTAAAATAATTTATTGATGCTCCAATCTATGCAAGGTGTCCTTGGGAGATAAAGAGAGGAGTAAGACAGTGGACCTGCCCGAAGGAGACAATGCAGTGGGAGACACAATGTGACAAGGGTTATTCAGCGGTGTGAACATAATGCTATAGGATCACAATATATACATGTGCTGAAATAATTGTGTATTGTCAGCATACGTTCTTTTTTCCTCCTTTCTAAATTTCTTGGCCATTATACTAAAGATTTCCCAAATATCAGCTGTGAAAATAAAATATTTTTAAAGCTTTTTCAAAATGTGAAAAAGATGAAAACGTTTCAATATCATGCCATAACTGACATATGTGAATTAATTCCAAAGAAGGAAGAAAGGAAGGGAGGAGAGGAAGGAAGCAGGGAAGGGAGGGAGGGAGGGAGAACTTTTAAACAGCATACACTCAAGGATCTGCCAAGGATCACAGTTGATTCACATTCTGTAATGACTGGAGTAGCCCTTTAATTGAGTACTGACACTTGTATGGCATCAAATGATATCTTCTGCAGGCACTTGTAGAGTATTTTTCATATTCTCCGTGTACTCATCTGATGGCCAGAATTATTAAAATACTCTTTCTAATGAAGAGACTTCCCCGTAATTTGAACATGTCAACCCCTTAGAACAGTGGCAATAGCCTCGTGCAAACTCGGCATGCTGGAGACAAGGATAAGAGCTTTTTCGTCCACTTATTCTTTTTCATTTTAACTCGCACTATCTTTTTACAAATTGAAGACTAGAGTATAAATTTGCGATTCACATCCCACTTTCAAAACTGAAAGGCTGATATTACGGTGGGTGAAAATATTTCCCTCAGGACCTCTAGCCACAGAGCCATGGCACATTCCCAGATAATGAGGTCTCAAGATAAGTATAGTAGCAGACAAAATAAATGCATCTTACATAGCACGTCTAGAAGGAGTAAGTGAGCCCTCAAGTTTTCCTAAAGTCTTCGGTAAAGTCCTTGAAAGTTAACTCACTAAGGCAATTTCTTACTTCTCCTACAATGTTAAAATGAGTCGTGATAACTTTAATGGAATCCAGGTTTATAAGTTGTCTCGTATAGGATTATAGACATTGAATAAATATTTACTGAGAAATTCAGCCATTGTATCAGAAAAGTTTACAAGCCTTATATTTTTGTCAGTGGCCTGGAACATAGTAAATATTTTCCCAAAGGAATGACATGGCCTCTGTAGAAAGAGAAGGCTATATAGAAGGATTAATCAGTTACATTATCTTGCCAAATATATGGCTCTCATTTATATACTGTTGAATTCCAACAAAGATTTAGAACAGCTTACAAAGATATATTAAATTTAGCAAGGAATTAAAAATAAAAAACAAAAAATACTAGTCTAGTTCTGGCAAAAGTATGGGGAAATGGGACATCTCATGCATTTTGAAAGGGAATGTAAAATATTCAACATTTCTGGAGGGCTATTTGGACCAACATTCAAAATGTGCATACCATTTCATCCTGAAATTCCATTTCTCATTATTTATCTTGAGGAAACAAGAGTGCAATTGTATAAAGGTGCTATATAAAGATGTACATTGAATACTGTGTAATACAGAACCCTTAAAATAATCAAAACATCCAATGATAAAAGATTGAGTAAAACAATGATATATCCATATAATGGAATACCACTTACTTTTTTTTGAGGTAGATTTTTATACTAACATGGAAAGATGTCCACAATATTTTGTTGAATTGAAACTGCAGGTTATGGATTACAATGTGTAGTATAACTACATTTATGTAAAATATATACATTATAGTTTATACTTGCAGAAGCATCTTGAAAGATATAATGAAATTCTTAAGAGCAATTACTTTTGAGGAGTGAAACGAGGGAGTGTTTCTATACTTTAAAACAGAGATGTCCTCCATTTTCAGAAAAAAATACAATAGGACAACTCATTTTAAATTATGCTGAAGGAATATTTCATTACATTGGAAAATGCTCACCATCAATTTTTAAATGAAAAGAAGCAGTTTCCTAACCAGTACAAACAGTATAATCATGATTTTCTAAGTTTATTCATACATAGACAATAAGCCTGAAAAATTTGTACTGAAACATTAATATAGTGCCGTTTTCATGGTAAGAGTTGATCAAAGTTATACATTAAGAGATCGGGGAACCACACCTGCCTTCATGAAGCCTGGCGGCGAATGCAGGGTTCTCTTCTCATCTGTATGTCAGGTTACAGCAACGGGAGCAACATTCCCCCTACTGCCAGAGAAGCCCAGAGAGCAGAGGAGTGAGTCCCAAACCAACTTAGCAGTAGGTAGAAAGGGAGAAGACCCTGGGAGACAGCATCCGCACTGTCCACCGCAGTGAGCTAAGTCCAAAGTCAAACTGACAAGAATAGACATATATTGAGAACTTGCTATACGTTAGGCAACCTGCTAAGAGCTTTGTATATAAATTATCTGTTTCATCCTCAAAACAGCTTTAGGAATAAAATACTATTAGCTCCATTTTGAGATGAAGATACCAGTGCTCAAGAAACTGATGCTGGTAAGTAACTAGTAAGTGGTAAAACCCAGTCCAGAACACAGACCTGCCTGCTTGCCAAGATCGTACTTTTTAACCATTTGTATGCCCAGGTAAATAATGTAGGCACTGCCTTTGTGCCTTTTTTTCTTGTTTTTAAGGTCTTAGTTAAATCAGTACAGTCTGCTACTTTGTTTTGGCTCAGACCAATTTCACCTGGTTGCCATACGGATACTCACGCAGGATGCCATGCAAAAGTATAATGCACTACATAAAACTCAAGGCATCTCCTTAAAGTGTGCAGTACAGTTTTCAACTGAGAAAACAGAGAGAGAAGATGACCATCCCCAAGATTGCTATTCTGAAAGAGATAATTGCTGTTCATCTCACTCTGCTCACAAAGAGCTTTGCTATGGTGACACTTACACCCTTGGAGGTCAGCCCACACTTCACTGAGAGCTACCAGTTCAGCTGTGTCAATTCTACCCGAATCTACTTGCTTGCAGGGTTTTCAGAGCACACAGCTTACCAAGCCATTATTATTTTGTACCTGTGCCCAGAGAGCTCTACAAAGGGTGCATTTTAATGAGCCTGAAATAGGTAAATAAATAAATAGCTCATAGGTAGTATGTAATTTACTAGCAAAAAAAACAACCATGACTTGCTGCCCTCACAGTCCATAGCCTGATGCCTTTGGTGATTACTTGCAGAATTCTATGGAGCAGAAAAGCTGAATTTCATTTTTTAGCCTATTCCTTAAAATTGTTAGTTGATGGATCTTTCCTCAGCTTGCCTCAAATGTCCTTGTTCATCTCCACTCTAAGGTAAACATATTTCACTGAAAAACTGCATCTATGCATGGATAACAACGCATTCAACATCCTCTGCATGCCTACCCATTCTATATAGGGAACGCAATCAAGTGTTTAGAAATACCAAAGCATCTTTTCCTTTCTTTACTGTTCAGAAAATGAAGGAATTTAAAGATCTACTTATCATTCTCCAACCACCGGGTCAATCTATGTTGTAACTTTCAGTTGGATCAATGATGTTCTAATTTGATGTTTCTGACAAAGCTGGTTGAAACATTTCAGAAAAAAAATGGGATATTAAAACATAGTTGCTACTTGATAGCAAGACCAAAGTGCTATACAATCAGAGCACTTTGCAGTCTGGGTTCCATGGACCCTCTAGCTTTGGAATATCTAAGAACTCCCTAAAGTGTATGTAAAATTTTGTGTTAATGTGCATTTTCTACCACTTATTAAGTTTTCAAAGTATCTGCTCACCAAAACAGATTAAGCATCACTGGATCATTCAGAATCCTGGTGGGGAAGGGGTGGGGGAGGACTGTAAAACAGGTGCTTTTGACACAAATGTTTATCTCAAGAAAACTCACTTTTACTTATTGCATTATTGCTCATTCATTATTCACATTGGGCCAACCTCTATCCCATCATACACTCTGCCCATTTCTACTTCTAACTTCTTTCATTGACCCATCTCCCTGTTGGATATGTTATTCTTCCTTGAAAGCAAACTCTAAAGTTTTTCCTCACTAAAGCTTTCAGTGACTGACTTTAACCTAGATCACTTTTATCCGATTTCTGAATTCTTACTGTACATAGAATCTGGGGAAATCAGAGAATGTGCACGCGCGTGCGTGTGTATGTGTTTGCCATAGACGTTTCATATACGGAAATGTCTCTAGACATATTATGACATACATCATATATCTTAACCTATATCTTCATTATTGCCGGGGATCCAATAACTCATCAAAGTCAGGGATAAGTAACACTTTTTGTGTAGCTCTCACTATGACTAAACTACACTTGCTTGCTTAATTCTTACTATGAGCTATCAGTAACTCATAATCCATGGAAATGCCTGTAGTTTCAACATTCCTCTCTGTAATTGAATTAGCTTTAAGGAACTTTTTCTTCCCTAAAGTTAAAGACTATGGTACAGCATTAGAGCAAATATAAATTAGAGATGGATTTTTTGAAATATGAAATTTTCTACCAAATTATAAATTCTGTATTTAATCCATACAATTTACCAGCAAATCCTATTGCCATTTTTTCCCCATCATCTGACCTATTTCCCCCAGTGTATAGCTCTTGCCCTAGTCTTACTCTGATTACCGCAACAACCTCCTCATCAGCCTCTCCATTTCTGAGGGTCTGTTTCACAGAGCAATAAAAGTGAGTCTTTTAAAATGTGAGTCAGATCATGACACTCTTCTCTTCCAAATTTTCCCATGACCTCCCACCTTCGAATAAAAAAAACAATAGAGTCTTTAGAATGGTCCCTAAGATCCTGGTTATTCAGCTGCTCACGCTTCACTTTGGTTAAAACTGCTATAATTTCAACTTTCCTTCTGGTCTAGTCCACTTGAGCCAACGATTCCAGTTCCTACACCAGAGTCCTAGCTGGTCCCTGAACCCAACAAACATAATCCTTTCTCAAGGAATTTGTACTGTTCTTGCCTCTGTACATTTCCCTCAGATTTCTCACAACCTCCTGTTTGAGAGTCTTGCCCTGATCACCCTCCAAAATTAACACATACACAAAGTACCCACATCCCTTTTTCCCTGCAGATCTATTTTCCTCCTAACATTTATCTCCATGTAACGTATTATATATTAATTTATTATCTTTGGTTCTCCAACTAAGGGACAAATATTTTTGCCTATTTTGTTCATTGCTGTAACCTCAGTGGCTAGAACACTGCCCAACACATATAAAGTGCTCAATACATTTTTGTTGAATGATTGATCCATATTAGCCAAATTTCTTTTGAACAAAGGCAACCATTTGAAAATATTTAAAGAATAAAATTATTTTTTAAGATTTATTTATTTTAGAAAGAGAGAGTGTGTGTGCATGTACAGGGGGAGGGGCAGAGGGAAAGGGAAAGAATCTCAAGAAGACTCCCCACTGAGCATGGAGCCCCACTCGGGGCTCAATCTCATGACCCTTAAGATAATGACCTGAGTCGAAATCAAGAGCTGAAAGCTTAATCGACTGAGCCACCCAGGAGCCCCAAGAATAAAATTATTAAAATGTATCCACAGAAGAAAGATTAGGAGGGAAAAACACCAAAAATGTCTACAACATGGTCAGTTATTTGCCATTTCCTAAATTTCTTTAATGGGTAAATAGAGAAAAAATAAGGAGGAGACAAAGAGGAGGAGTTATTTAAAGTAGCAGACAGATCATCTGGAAATTTTTGAGACTAAAAATCTACTCTGGAGACTACTGTCCAGAGGTAGTGGGAAAGGGCTACGATCTATGCTGTACCAAAAGATACCATTCCTCCTGACAATTAATTATTTATTTGCTTAACGCCCGCCATTATCACCCCCTTTGGAAGACAGCCTTGGTGCTCCTCACAAATCCTCTTAGAACCCTACAATTTCATGCATCCTATGTCCACCAGTGTGCTTTTATTCACAGCAGCCAGGAAACATACCTCTTTGTCAGAGGATGGACCTCAGGTGGCCAGAACTCTTAGCCTGTGCATGCAAAGAACCAGAACTCCCTGGGAATTGGTTTTCCAGCAATGGCAACCGCCTCCGTCAATGTCAGAGCTGCAGAGGAACAAAGACTCCAGCTCCCCTGTCTCCTGGTCATGCATGACAGCCCTGAGGTGTAGTCGCAATGTCTTTTGATCTTCCCCACATGAATGAGGCAAAGTTCTTCCCTCTTGTTCTACCTCTTTCCCTACCTGGCCTCATTGTTCCACTGCCCTGCCAGTCTTCCTGGTAACACTTCCACATAAATCCTTATTTCATGAGTTGCTCCTGGAAATCCCAACCTGAGACAATTGGTACCAGAAATCATCCTGGAGATGGACACTCAGGGTAGGTTTCTAGAGTTGGAAGATTCACTCGCTAGAAGGCAATAGGAATCCCATTGTTTGTGGTAAATAAAGTGACAAAAACCTGGGAACACTGTTAAAACTTCCATGTGCAGTAAATTGGATGGGATACAACAGGAAGGGGGTATACTAACTGTACAATATCTCTAGCATTTGCGACATATGGTCATGAGGCTAATTATTATAAAAACTGTGGGGTTCATAGTTGTCATTAAGTGCCACTAATGGAGAAAGAAAATTACAAATTTAGGTTAGCCAATTACCAATTCAGAGCAGAGTGTGAAAGCCCATAACTTTTCCATGGCAGCATTTAAGGAGACCATCACATCTGGAGCTGCAGGGAAGACTGTTGCAGCCAGGACCAGAACTTGAGAGTGACAGTAGCAAAGGTTGATTTGCACCTAGGCAAGTTCTTATGCTAAAAGTAGGATTGTGATAGAGAAGGAATGGGATCCTGAGACTTGGAATGGAGATACCTGGGATGCATGCAAAATCACTGAACTCCCAATGCCTTTAATCCCCTGGGCCTGAAAATGTGACTCAAATCATCTAGCTGGAGAACTACAGCTTCCTCTTGTTGAAGACTGTACAGAACTTTCCACTGAGACCAACGTTTTACAAAATTATATTTGTCCCTCAAGATGGGCCAATTCCTTTCTTCATTTCTACTAGACCAGCATGATTTTACCGGCAAAGTACTGCCTCTGCTAAGGGAAGAAAGGAATTACTCACTTAAGGACATATAGAATCTGGCTAATAGGTGCTGGAAGGAACTGAAAGAATATACCTGGAAATGGATATTGAAAGTGCTGGAGTGGAAAATGTAGATTTTAAGGCTAGATAGGGGAGAATTTGTTGCTATGGGTCACGCTCTTGTAACTTAACACCCCAGCAGGGGCACTTGCAGCCAATCCTAATATATTTTGTTTAGTTCGTTCCTAGAAGCTTTGAAAAACCAGTGACTCATATTAATTGAGGTAGAAATACCAGAGCTTCCTTGGTAGAGTTTGAAAAAGATATCAGCAGGCTCAAAGAAGTGGGCGAGCTAGTTATGTAAAACCTAATAATCTACCAGGAGACCATGTTCCCTGGGAAATGCCAGAAGACACTCCTCTCCCTAAGTGTCAAAGAATGCACTAGTGAGGAGGACACTGGTGTTGTCAAGAAGTTTATTGGTGATTGTTTTTAGTAGGATTGAAGGTAGGGATGCTGTTATGAAACTGACTTCCTTATCTCAGTGGGAAGGGTAGGATTTGGAAGAGCAGAGGCCAGATAGCAACACTTAATCACCGGAGACATAAGAACAGTTACCATAACAGGTATCCAAGCTGCAAGTATCTGTGGTGATATGTAATAAACCATGGTGTTTCAAGGACAAGAGAGATGGGCCTAGAACACGGGCATTACCTGATAATATATATAAGTTTTTTTTTAATGATGAGCAGATGAACAGAAGACTAATGTCATGTGTACTAATGGACAAGCAACTGCCCTTTTGTGGTTTCCAAGCTTGAGCCAGTTCTCAGACAGAGTCCATTATTTAAAGGAAAGGCCAAGTTCACCTGAAGAAGAATCCTGCAATCCACAGCAAGGACATTCAATATTGGTTCTTTCAGTCTTCCTCAAAGAGTACTGTGAATATTCACACAAATAACTGTACACTAGGAAACGGAATATCCATATTTGCTTTGTACTTTTAGCTACAGGATCCAAGCTAACATTGATACCGTAAGTTTCCAAAACATCATCATGGTACCCTTATAACAGTGGATGTGTCATATAGAGGCCAGATAATAATGGAGTCCTGACCCAAGTCTATCTCACAGTGTGTCCCTGGCCCCACACATCCAGTCAGTGACATATCCATGGGTCTACTACACCAGTACTGGGGTGGCCAAGGACAGAGGCTTTATGACATCTACAGGATGAGACATCCTATCCACAGGTTGTTTATCTCATGCTCTGCAGTGGATGCTATCTAGTGAATATTAACATTCAGGATAAATGTTCACACACTTTGTGTCCATTCTCACAGATCTATCCACATGCTTCTTCCCCAGATTTCCTTAATCTTCCCTAATTTTTTGCCCTAAACTTCTTCTTTTTTATTATTTATTTGAGAGAGAGAGATCATGAGTAGGGGGTGGGGGAAGGGGCAGAGGGAGAGGGAGAAGCAGACTCCCCCCACTGAGCAGGGAGTCTGATACAGAGCTCAATCCCAGGACCCCAAGATCATGACCTGAGCCAAAGACAGATGTTTAACTGACTGAGCCACCCAGGCACCCCTTGCCCTAATCTTCTAATCTTGCTGCTTCCAGTTCACCTAGAAAAGACTGGGGAAGATTAAGGAAACACTGAATATTCTTTCCATCCTAGTACTAGCACAGTAGACCCAGCTGCCCTTATAGTAGAGATGGAAGCTATTCATGGACCCAACAGCCTGGGCTATCTCACCAAGGCTGATCCAATGACTGATGCTGTTGAACATCCAACCAGTCAGAAGCAGAAACAGATACTAAATCCTCACTACGGTACCATCCCTTACAGAGACCAAGCACCTACTTGGAGGTGAGTTTATTAGGTCAGACCCATTCCACATTCTAGGCGTGGGTTTGCCTCTCTAGCCCATAGTGCCACAGCATGAGGAGTCAATTTAATGTTCAGTATACATGGACCTGAGTGATACACTGAGTAGTCCGGAAAAAACATTGTCAGTACCCTACCATATCCCCTCTGATCTTTTTACCATAATCATACTCACAGATATCTATCAATATCAACTACCTGCACCCTTTTCAGGCTTTGGGAACTTACTCTGCCCGCCTTTCATGGGAGAGCTGAAAGCGCCTTGGAATTTACATTCTTCCTAGAGCAGCTTACTTGCTCCAAGATCAGGGCAGCTCTCAGCTGTGACCTACTATCTCCAGAGCTCCCCTGTGGAACGGATCCAAAGTCACACTCTGTGGGATTTTCATTGATACTAGCCACTTACTAAGCCTCTTTCTTCCTCATCCTAGCTTCCGACTCCCTTAAAAATTTTTTTCCAGGAATACTCCCTAAAAAATCACTTCATATGAATCGCTGTCTTGATTCTTTCACTATAGCTGTGACTCCACACCCGGCACAGGGCCTAGAACATAGTAAGAACTCAATAAACATTTGCTGATAAACAGATGGTCATTTGGATTTAGCAAGTGTCCTCAATAGAACTGTACATCTCACTTGCAGTGGTTGGTTGTAAAAAAAAGATGTGATTTGTGGGTACTTGGCAGGAGTACCTACCCTCCAAAAATTCAAAAAACTACCATGTCACCATCAATCACAGAGCTCTACTGCTGGGAATTTTGTGCAGGTCAAATCAGATTTTGGTCTCTGAGGTACTCTATTAAATAGAGTAAGTCAAGAGTAAATATTTTAGCTAGGACTTGCAACTATGTAGGGCCAAGATAAATGTGAATGTGATAGAGCATACCCTTGAAAAAGCATCTAGAAAGAGAAGCCCCTGAATGTGAAGGTAGATCAAAGGCAATTCTTACTTCCTTTAAAATCTACTTCAGAATCAAACTTTATTTGCAAGTGATTGTATCATCAACTAGAAATCTCTTGTAGCTTAAAGAGCTAGCTTAAAGAGCCCTTGTATTAGTCAGGGTTCCCCAGAGGAAACAGAACAGGAGAGAGACAGATTATTTATGGGTAACTGGATCATGTGTTTATGGAAGCAGAGAAGTCCCACGATCTGCTATCTATAACCTGGAGACCCAGGAAAGCTGGTTGTATAATTCCAGTTTTCTGAGTCTCAAGGCCTGAATCTCAACCATGAGAGCCAATGGAGTAAATCCCAATCTGAGGGCAGAAGACCCATGTCCCAGCTGAACAGGCAGATAGGCAGGGAACAATCCTCCCTTCCTCCACTTTTTATCCTATTTAGGTCCTCAACAAATTGGTTGATAGCCATCCACATTGAAGAGGGCAATTTATTTTACTGAGTCTACTGATTCACAAGCTAATCACATCCAGAAACATCCTCACAGACACACCTAAAAATGTTGCTTAATCTGGGCACCCCATGGCCCAGTCAAGTTGATAGCTATAATTAACCATCACAACCCCCAAAAGACTGAAGAAGAACTGAACTCCTAAGCCACACTAGAACTAGAGAAAAATAGTAGCTTGCACTATATCCAACATTGGCTCTTCAAACAAGCCTGGATCTTTTGATTGTTAACAGGGGGCTCTTTAGAACTGCTCATGTCTTCTGAAGACACTCTAGTATAGTAGACTCCACAGGATGGAGTGTAATCATTTGGCAATCCCAACTATTGGATATTTTACACATGACTCTAGGGCCACATAACTGTGAGCGTTGTGGCTTTAGATTCCCAAGTCTTGGCTAGAGGAAGCGGGTGACTGCTTTCTGTGCACAGAGCTCACCCCACATACCTCCACCCTCAAGGGAAAAGAGCACCCATATGTACTGTCCATATTAAAGAACAGCAAATCCTGCCAATTTTACCTTCAAATAAAAATCCCAAATCTGAACTCTAGACACTTCCTCCACCAATACAATTTGGATCAAAGCTGCCATCATTCCTCTTTGGATTATTGTAATACTTTCTATCTTCCCATTTCTACCCTTGAATCCGTATAGTCTGATCTCAACCCAGCAGCCAGTATGTCCTCTTAAACTGTGTCTGAGAATGTCAGTCAGCAGCTGAAAATCCTCCAGTGGATTACCAGCTCATTCAGGGTAAAATCCAAGGTATACTAGGTTTCCAGGCTCTTCATAATCTGCTTTCCACCCACTTCCTCTCCCACTCTCCTTTCACTCAGCCTGCTCTCTTTAAGCCACACTGACCTCCTTCCTAGTGCTTGAACACATTGTGTTCCTGCCTCTGACCATTGAACTTGTAGTTTCTATTCTAAATGCTCTACCAGGCTTGATCCCTGACTTCCCTCTGGCCCTTTCAGGTCTTCTCTAATCAAAATAGCAACACTCCCCCCCCACCCCCACCCCGTACCCCTAGCCCTTTTCACCTAGCACTGCCTATACCCCTCAGCTCACTTTCTTTTTCTCTGTATCACTTATCACTATCTGCCGTTACACGTTTAGTGTTGTATGTTTACAGCCTGTACCACTAGTCTCTAATTTCCTTGAGGACAAGGATTTTGCCCCTCTTGTTTACTTCCATGTTCCTAGGTCTTTGACGGCAGACACATTGTACATACTTAATATTTATTCGCTGAATTTTAAAAAGATCTCCAAAAAATGTCATTGCCTCCATCTCAATATCATTTAGACAAACCCTCTACTGCCCCTTTATACCCACTGCTGTATGAGTGAGCCCAGTTGCATCCATTCAGGTATCTCTGTGTCCTGATATCTTCCATCTTCCCCATGCTTCAGATTCTTTTTGCCTTCACAGCCGTCAAATATTAACAATCCTCCGTGTCCTCAGGGAACCACCTTTCTCCTCATTTGACTACACTGCCTGGCACATAAGAAAGCTCAATTACTAAATGTTAAATGACGGAAGGTGGCAGTTTGCCAGCCTATGCTAATGAAACAGCCCTCCTGTCCCTCCAAGTCAGTATGCACATTTTGACAGGGCCTTCCAGGAGACCTTGCACCAATGCCCTAACACAAAGGAAATTGTTGAAAGTTATTGTTAAAAAAGGAGGCCAAGATAAAGTAGGATGAGTTTAGACCAGGGAAGGTGGTTTGGGGGGTGGCGCTTGTAGTACCTCAAGGTCATTTTGAATACAACTCTCTGAATCCCTGATTCAACAAAGAATGTTATTTGGCTTCTTATTTATCATGCTAATGGAGAGCCAATTTGTAACAAACAGTAATGAATACATTCTGCAAAATGATATAAACCTGAAAACATTTGCCATCTTGTCCTCCATGTACAAACGCTCACCCAACCCAAAGAAGTAGTTATAAAGTAGACACATTTATGCGGAAAGCAAGCACACAATGTCTCGCTAACCTTTACAGAAGCACATGCTTCTGCTTCCAAGCCTTCTATCCGATGTGTGCAAAGGCTATTGCAAAATAAAGAATATGCCATAATAAGGAAGTTCCTGGAGGAAAATTCTGAAATATCTTTCAATGCAGAAGTGCACACTATATTAATTCTAGAGATCCGCTCTACAAGATTGTGCCTATAGTTAACAATATCATATTGCTGTCAATACATAAAATTGACAATACATAAAAATGACAACATAAGATGTTGTCAAGTAGGTAGGTCTGATGTTATCTTTATCACAATAAAAAAAAAAAAAAGCCATACTAGCGTGGGTCCACATATGTACATGATTGCGTTGATAATGGTGATTTATATTGATTAGAAATTCTCTAAAACCAAATAGTAAGTACTTTTGTTGTTGCAACTTTATCAGGGAATGAAAAGTGGATTCTCAACAAGCTCTTGGTATTGCACTGGGAACTATAAATTCCAGACTGAAAAAGTATCTAATATACAGAAAATGGGAAGAATAGGGTGAGAACAGCAAGTAACTGCTGAAGAGGGATCTTAAAACTGCTTTGACCTGAAAAACACTTCAAACACAAAACTAGTGATTTATAAACTGAAACACAGATATAAAAATATATTTGGGTCATCTGTTTTCCTAGATCTTTCTCACAACAGTGCCATCTGGAGACTCGGTTTGACCAAGGACATGAGATCTTAAGGAAAGTTTGACATGGAAAAGGTTGCTGATGAAGTCATTCTTATTTCCTGTTACTCCTATGCTGTTTGTCACCACAGCAAAGAGACAACTGAAAATTTGAAAACTGAAATCTTTTTTTAAATCTTATGTATGCAAAGTTACAAAAGAGAAAATAAACTGTAATATTCTAGTGTGAATTACAGAGAAGTTAATGTATGAGTTGTTCATCCAGAGGATGTTATTATTTTAGGAGAATTAAGAAAATAGTAATACATTGCAATCATTCATGAGAATGCCAGTATTTACAAAAGTGTTAATTTATATATTTGAAATTACAAGATGGTCTCAAGGAATAGCATGGAGGACATTAGGAGAAGGAAGGGAAAAATGAAGGGGGGGGGAATCAAAGGGGGAGACGAACCATGAGAGACTATGGACTCCGGGAATCAAACTGAGGGTTTTAGAGGGGAGGGGGGTGGGGGGATTGGTTAACCTGGTGATGGGTATTAAGGAGGGCACATATTGCGTGGAGCACTGGGTGTTATACGCAAACAATGAATCATGGAACAGTACATCAAAAACTAATGATGTAATGTATGGTGACTAACATAACATAAAAAAAAAAAAAAAAAAAAAAGATGGTCTTCCAACCCTCAAAATGGGCAATTCAAGTAGGATCAAAAGACCTGAGAAGTAGAGAGCAAACATAACTCAAGTTTCCATAGGCTTTCCTCCCTCTGCTCACGTGGTACCTCAGCAGCCTCTCAATTTTCTCCCCAAGGGGACCTGTGAGGTCCCATGAAAGGTCTCACAAGTGTTCACAGACTCTGATGAGCCCCGTCCCCCTGGGTAAAAATACCACATCTTTTTGGTGCCCACACTCCCACTGGGCATGATGCTACCTCCACTGTGAATAGCTCCCAAAAGTCACCTCTTGTTTTGCTCATCTTCCCAGCAACTTCCACACTGTCTGGCAGGTGCAGCTGCCATTTTGCAGCAGGTAATACTGGGCATCACCACCGCTGAAATCGTGGGGTCCTCAAAATATAATACTGAGTGTTGATGGGTGGTAGAGGAAAAGATGTCTTCCCCTTTCTTCCTTCTCCAAGACAGATGTAAAGGCATGAATGTTTTTTGTCCAGACCTTCCAGAAAAGTCCTTCACCCAAAAGTTCTCAGTCTCTGTTTTAAAAAGAAAGTAATTTATTCTGACAAGCACCACTACTGAAATATCCACTTCAATACCTATATGACAGTGATATATTTTTAAATACACATGTAGACACAGACAGTTACACAAAAATACACAGTTTCATGGGCTGCAGTAGAATTCTTTTTTTTTTTCCTATGAGCACTTTAGAATTAGTATGTTTATTACAATAGTATATAAAAGACACAATGCAGGTTCTCAGATCAATTATGCACCAAGTTGCTATGGCTGGATTTCTGGGTGGAAGACATACAAGATATTTTTTTTCTTTTTTTTATTATATGAGTTTTAGTTATACAACATTATAATTCGATGTCTGCGTATACTACAAAGTGATCACCACCAAAAGTCTAGCTATCATCCATGACCCTGCAATTGAGCCCCCTTTTATTCCTTTCTTTTTTTTTTTTTAAGATTTTATTTATTTATTTCAGAGAAAGAGAGAGAGAGCAGGGGCAAGGGGCAGAGGGAGAGGGAGAGAATCCCAAGCAGACACTGAGCAGGGAGCCCAAAACACGGGGAGTGTGGCTAGATCCCCCAACCCATGGCCCAAGCTGAAATCAAGAGTCGGACACCCAACCAACTGAGCCACTCAGGCTCCCCCGACCTTTTACCCCTTTCACCCATCCCCCAGTCCCCTTCCCCTCTGGTAACCACCTTGACCTATTCTCTGTGTCTATGAGTTTGTTTTTGTTTCACTTTGTTTGTTCCTTTTTTTGTTTGTTTATTTTTTAGATTCTACATAATGAAATCATGCAGTGATACAGTGTTTGTCTTTCTCCTGACTTATTTCACTTAGCATAATACCCTCAGGGTCCATCCATGTTGTTGCAAATGGTAAGATTTCATTCCTTTTATGGCTGAGTAACATTCCATTTATATATATCTTCTTTATCCATTCATCCATCAGTGGACATTGGGGTTCTTTCTACATCTTGGCTATTGTAAATAATGCTACAATGAACATGGGGTGCAAATATCTTTTCAAATTAGTGTTTCTATTCTTCTGATAAATACCCAGTAATAGAATAGCTAGATCATATGGAAGTTCTCTTAATTTTTTGAGGCATCTCCATACTGCTTTCCATAATGGCTGCACCAATTTACATTCCCACCAACAGTGCATGAGGGTTCTCATTTTTCTACATCCTTTCCAACACTTGCTGTTTCTTATCTTTTGCTACTAGCCCTTTTGACAGGTACAAGATGATATCTCATTGTGGTTTTGATTTGCATTTCCCGGATAATCAGTGATATGACCATCTTTTCATGTACCTCTTGGCCATCTATATGTCTTTGTTCATGAAATGTCTATTCAGATACTCTGCCCATTTTTTAATTGCATGGTTTGCTTTGTTGTTTTTGAATTGTATGAGCTCTCTACATATTTTGTAAATACATGATTTTCAGCTATATGATTGGCAAATATCTTCTCCCATTCAGTAGGTTGCCTTTTCGTTTTGATGATGGCTTCCTTTGCTGTTTATCTTTGCTTTTGTTTCCCTTGTCTTTGGAGTTGGAGCCACAAAAACATTGCCAAAACTGATGTCAAGGAGCTTACTGCCTATATTTTCTTCTAGGAATTTTATGGTTTCAAACTTACATTCTAATCTATGTTGAGGTAATTTTTGTACATGATGGTATAAGATAGTGGTCTAGTTTCATTCTTTTGCATGTCACTGACCAACTTTTCCTACACCACTTATTGAAGAAACTGTCATTTGTACATTGTATGTTCTTGGCTCTTTTGTTGTAAATTAATTTTCCTTATATGTGTGGATTTATTTCTGAGCTCTTGACTTTGTTCCACTGATCTCTGTGTCTGTTTTTAGTGCCAGTACCATACTGTTTTGATTACTATCGCTTTGTAGTACAGTTTTAAATCAGAGAGCGTGATACCTCCAATTTTGTTCTTTCTCAAGATTGCTTTGGCTATTTGAAATCTTTTCTGGTTCCATACAAATTTTAAAGTTTTTGATCTAGTTCTGTGAAGTATGCCATTAGGATTTTGATAGGGAGTGTGTTGAATCTGTAGATTGCTTTGGGTAGTACGGAAATTTTAACAATATTAATTCTTCCAATCCAAGAGCACAGAATACCTTGCCATTTATTTCTGGCTTCAGTTTCTTTAACCAATGTTTTGTGGGTTTCAGTGTACAGATCTTTCACCTTCTTGGTTAAATTTATTTCCAGGTATTTGATTCTTTTTTATGCAGTTGTAAATGGAATTTTCTTAATTTCTCTAATAGTTCAATATTAGTGTATAGAAATGCAATGGATTTCTGTACACTGATTCTGTATTTTGCAACTTTACTGAATTCATTTATTAGTTCTAACAGATTTTTGGTAGAATCTTCAGGTTTTTCTATATAGAGATAGTATCATGTCACCTACAAATAGTGACAGTTTTATTTTTTCCTTTCAGATTCACCCAAAAGTTTTTCAGTCCCTTATTCAAAAAGACCCTACACTCTCCAATCTATCTATAATCTTTCTTACACAAGAACTTGGTTAAGAGTTTGGGGTCTGATCCAGAGAAGAAGTTAGGTAATAGATCTCACTGATACCAGAACATTGAGTTGTCTCAAGGCTGCCATCGATTTAAGCAATGCTGAACTCCATGTGGAAGCTATAGACTGACTTGAGCTATTTTGTGTGTTCTGGTTTTAATTTAAGTGCTCCTTTATACACCAAATGTCTCGTAGAGATTTTAGTTCAAATAGCTTTTTCTGATTTAGTTTCTTTTGTTTAACTTTTTTTTTTTTTAACACCTCCCTCCTTTGGATATATTCATTGGTTCATGTGGCATGGCTAGAGGACACGTATTAGTGAGAGAACCTGGCTGTTTTCCTCATTGCTTATCCCTATTTTCATCCCCCATTCCCAACTGAAACCTTCTATCCAGCCAGCTTCCATGTTTTACTCTCTCTTTGTCCAGTAGCAAAGGTTCTTTTTCATTTCCAAAGTGCTCCTATATTTTTTTCTTTTTTTTTTTTATTAACATATAATGTATTATTAGTTTCAAAGGTACAGGTCTGTGATTCATCGGTCTTACACAATTCACAGCACTCACCATAGCACATACCCTCCCCAGTGTCCATCACCCAGCCACCCCATCCCTCCCACCCCCCTCCACTCCAGCAATCTCTTACTTGAATATCCATCCTCCCAACAGGTCCCTGCACCAGGCCTCCAGGCACCAGCTGTGTGCAAAGGTCAGATTCAAGTTGAGCCCTCAGTGAAACATGATTGAGATATTATGTGAGCCACAGCATCTGTTAAAACCAAGATGCCATGGATCAAATTCAAAGAAATGTTTGAAGATTACCGGTGCTGGGTACTTTGGGGCTTTCTGAGGATTCTAAAGTTGTGTTGCTTTATAATAATCAATCAGATCTATCCAGAGTTTATCATACCAAATCTGACTAAATGTTTGCAGCCTATCAAAGGGAGAAGAATAGGAAAAGCAAAGCGGACAGGAAGCTAATATTGGTACATACAGGTTCTGTTTCCATCAATGCCACTAAGAAGTTCTGAACTTGAGCAGGGCACTTACTTACACTTCCTGGTCCTCATTTATCACATGAAAGGGCTGGACTGAATGATTGTCAAGGACCTTTTCAGTTGTAACAATTTATTTCAGTAATAATATATGGTTCTCTAAGCAACCTAGAAAAGAGGGCTGGTCATAAATAAAAGAAACAGAGCTGTGTCTCAGTTGGTAAAACGATTGTACCCAGCAGGGGATTTGGGCAAAAGGAAAGTGGTTTTCAGAGCTGACAATAAGAGGTGGGGAAAATGCTAGGCAGCCTGAAAGCAAGGGAACTGCCATTTCAGTGCAAAATTTATAGTGATAACATGACAACTGGCACATTGTCCAAACAATGGTATTTCATGAGGTATAATAAATTCAAATCAGATAAAAGCACTTTCTCAGAACTCTAAAATACCATATATATGTTAAAATTAGCTTCATAGATAACGTTACAAGTGTGTTCTTCAAGATTAAAGTGCAGTTTACAGGGATTCCAGCTAATTTTAAGAAAGAATAAATCTGACTTCATGCAGTTTCCTATTTGGTTTAGGACATCCATTTTTAAAATGTCATCTTTTAGGCAATGGATTTTTTTCACTTAATCCCAGTGAATGCCAACTATATCAGCAATTGCCAAAGACAACTCTTCCCAGCCTTTTATGTGTAGAAAACCAGCAATTTAAGCACAGGAGAATCAGCACTTAAAAAGTGGTAATACTTTGGGAGTTCTGTGTAAGAAAAAATAAATTTCTTGGGTTTTGTGGAGGGAAAAGATACACACAGACACACACGCATGCGCGCGCGCACACACACACACACACACACACACACACACACACACACACAGCCCACATTCTGAGTCTTCTTGACAGATGTTTTACTAAGGCCCAAGCCAGGGTTATTTGAGCCAGAAGAAAACAAAATGAGTCAAAGAGCTGGCAGGGCTGATAATTAGCTGTGTATAGGATTATAAACCTTAAAAAGGCACAGTAAGAGAGGTGTTTAGATTTATAGTGACGCACATATAACCATCAAAATTGGGAAGTCCAGACACAATGGTAATTTATGTGGTTTTGGTTTGTCTCTACTATTCAGCACTCTTTATAGCCTAAGAAGGAAAATTGGGATTCAAATGTGAATTTTATGTTTTGTGGCACCTTATTAAAATTATAATGAAAAATTCAATTCCTCCACTTGGAACTTCAGCATAAAATGAATTACATAAAAAGACAGAAAAGTACAGGGGAGAAAAAGTGCAGTTCAGCGTGATAAAGTAGAAAGAATATCAAGCTAGGAGTCAGAAGACCAGGATTCTATTCCCAGCTCTGCTAATAACGGGCTGTCTGATTTTGGACAAATCATTTCATTTCTCTGAGCCTCAGTTTTCTCATTTGTAAAATGTGGGGACTGGTTCTGACAAATACAAGTCTGTGATCACCAGTGTCAGACCTTGAAGTATTTTCTGTGCTAGCAGAGTCACTAAGCAAATTATCAAACACTCTTGCATAATAGAAAACATTTCATTAAATCCATCCCCTCCCATGAGGTCTGAGGTAGACAGAAGAACCCAAACACTTGGTATATCATGCACCTAGTTGATCACAATTTATCTGCAGAATATCCCTTTTCTGACATTTAAGAAAGGTCAAAATTCTCAAGAGCTTAATAGGAATGTTAATGCCCTTTAAAATGGTATGGCTACTTGGTTATGTTGAATCATTCAAAGGTCCCTGAGACTGTGAAAAATGAATGACAGTGACCTTGAACATCTACTCTACTCTTGTCCAGAGAGTAGGGGTAAGGGAAAGGGAACAATACAGTTAATCTGTCAAGAAATTATATAATCGCTGTTAGAAATATATAGTGCTCTGTTCACATCTTCTCTACCTGTATGTATGTCCTGATAGGCAATTTTATTACATTGAACATTTCAGTAGTTTTCTACTCAGTTGGTAAGATGCAGTGTAATTATGACAAACATCAGCTAGCATGTCACCTGCCTGGAATATTACAAATGGAAAGGCAAAGAGATGCAATTAGACATTTAACTGCACAAAAGTGAGTGCTGGATTAATGCACTTTTACGTTTAGAGGTTTTTATTCTTATTTGGAGAAAAATCATTGTTTAGCCTCTTTACCCAGATCCTCATCCTTTTCATTCAGGACTGTAAAAATCCTCATCCATTTTAGAAATACAGAGAACCAGACATCATGTATTCTATTAACTCATAATCAGCAAAATATATTAGGTAATTTTTTAACAAATGTATATTTAAGTTTTTCTTTATCTTTTATTGAATATTTTGATAACAAAAGAGAATTTTACAATGTCACTTTATAGTTGTCATATCCCAAATGTGATAGGCCACTAATATTCAGGTAGACTAACGTCCTAGTTTCTTACTCCTGAATTCCATCCCTATTCTCACTTCATAAAAAGTAAATCAAAACCAATTAATAGTATATTCCCATCTAGTGTCTGAGAAGAAATCACTGAAGCAACAAATTAGTTACCTGTTGTAGATAAATATATATGAACTTTAACTTTGTCATTATTTAAATGCTAAGAATTAAAGGGTTTTAATATTCACTTCTACAAACCTCCTACAAATTTTTTTTAGAATTTTTTTTTTTTTTTGACAGACAGACAGAGAGAACACAAGCAGGGGGAGCGGCAGGCAGAGGGAGAGGGAGAATCAGGCTCCCCGCTGAACAAGGAGCCTGATGCGGGACTCGATCCCAGAACCCTGGGATCCTGACCAAAGCCAAAGGCAGACGCTTAACCGACTGAGCCATCCAGGCATCCCTACAAACCTCCTACAAATTATCAAAGAAAAATATTTAATGTATTAAAACATTTTTATAAGGAACAGACTTGAGGTGAGGTGGGGGTGAAATAGGGTTAAATAGCAGTAAAAATACCCAAATTAACTGAGGAATAATTGACAAAAACTATTGTATACATTTAAAGTATACAATGTGATGACTTGATATACATATACATTGTGGAATGATTACCAAGATCAAGATAATTGGTACATCCAGCACCTCACATAGTTGACTCTTCTTGCATGAATGTGTGATGAAAAGGCTTAGGATGTTCTCTCAGCAACTTCCGAGTATACAATACTGTATCGTTAACTATGTCACCATGCTGTACATTAGATTCTCAGAACTTATTCTTCTTATAACTGAAAATTTGGACCCTTTGACCTTCACCCCCCAGCCCCTGGCAACAACCATCTTATTCTTTGTGAAATAAAAGATTTTCATTCCAGTGGATTAAAGCTGTATTACACGCCCACTATAGCATTCCTCTTCAAGCTAGTGAAGCTTCCTGCTTAAATATATATATTCAGTTAATAGTACATGAATAAGTATTAGAAATAAATACAATTTTAGAACTCAAAGAGAGTTGTTCAGGAGTCCATTCACATGGTCGAGAGCTCAGAAGCCAAGCCCAACAACATAGGCTAGAACGTATGAACCAACGACTTTGAAACAACACTGCCTGGATTTTAATCTGGCCCTACCACTTACTAGCATGAGGAACTTGGCAAGTTTAGGAAAACCTCTCTGTGCCTCTGCTAACTCATCTATAAAATAGGGACAAAAGTACATCAAAATGTTGGTGTGAATGTTCCGTGAAGTAACACACGTAAATGATGGGAAAAGTGCTAGGAACATAATGATAAGTATTGATAAGTATTGATAATGAACATAATTAATATGTATTTGCTACTATTCTGTATTACTGTAACAAAATGGACAACTTATGGATTCAGCTGTCCTGATTCACTGCAGCCTGCAGCCAACTTCTATGGCTTTGTGAATGTCAAGAAAGCTGGAAGCACAACCTGCATGAAAGCTGGTGACTCAGTTCACCAGCTAACCTTCCTGCCACTGCCATATTAAGCTGGGTTTTTAAATAGCGGAGTAGCCTGGCTTTGCCACTGGCCCACAGCATGGGAATTATGTTCTAATTCAAGTCTGCACAATACTAACACCTAGATAAAAGGTTTTAAACAAACAATTTAAGCCATCAATCTTGAAACCTGTTGGTGTATTTTTTTAATGAAAAATAGAGATGATTGTTTTATTCATCCCAATGATTATTGTCCCAATGATTATAGTTTTACAGTGTAAATGTCCATATTTATTAAATGAAATGAACACTATATGAAAGTACTTTACTAGGGTTTACTTAGGGTTAAAGGAAGGTGATCCACAGTGATGGAGTTTGTAATGAAAAAAAAAGAGCCCCCAATACGTTTATTTCTTTATTTTTTAAATTCTCTTCACTAGTTTTCCTGTATTTTTACTTTCTCTCCAAACACATTGTGAAACTCAGTTAAAAGGCACAGAATAATGATTCCTGTGTCTCCTGCAAACCTTACTATTACCAGTTTTATTAACCCACATTCTTTACTTGAGCCTTTGGGGGAAAAGTGATTCAAAAGAGTTCACGAACGACCTCTGAGTTCAGAACTATTGTGAAAAAACAAATCCTGCTCCTTATCTTAGAAAGCCTGACCTCTCAACTTTTAGTGCAATATATGTCCCTGGAGGGGGCACTGACAATCCCAAAGGCCTTCCCATCCGACCAACCGATATCAACAAGAAGCGTTGACCTTTTCAGCACAGCGTTATTCAACTTTTCTTCACAGCTGTCAACAACCCTGGACTGCAATTCTGACAGTTTTTAAGCAACCTATTTTTTCTTGCCTTGCCGAATGAAATTGTGAGTGAAATTGCATTGAAGTTTGATATGTTCTTGTTACCCACATGTCATTTAAACTCTGCTCTATGTAATTCATATATTGTTCATGAAAGTTTACTGAAAACATTTGGAGGAAGAAAATGTTTTCCATTTTTAGGTCTATGGAACTATTTTATTTTTAATGAAGCAATGAGGGTTAGGAGTCTTTTTCTTCTTTCACAAGTCCTCCCAGGCCATAGAAATAAAAGATGCACAGGCAGAAAGTAGCTGTTTACTTCTTTAAGTTTCCCAACTAAACCACATTATCTCCGTGGATAAGGTACTTTGTAGTTGGTTGAGTATATAAGAAAGCTAAGCAAATTTCTACATGTCACTAAGTGCAATTTGCTGCACAGGGGCAGTAATTTCATGAGCAGCATCTTAATAATTTGAAAGAGCTAGTACAGACATCTAAAAACTCAAAGGGAATAAAATACCTGTTGTGCTCCTACTCTACAAACTAAAGTTGCAAGGCTCAGCAAGGAGATTCCCACTAACACGGAGAATACTCCTGTAGGGAAAATGATTATGAAAACACGTTACATTATAATGCGGTAAAAGCTACATATGGGGTAAAATGATAGCTAATACTGATTTAATGTAATGCCAGGTACTGTTATAAGCATTTTACATGTGTTAACTCATTTAATTTTCAAAACCCAAAGAGAAGGTACTATTATAAGCACCATTTGATAGATGAGAAACTAAGACAAAAGAAAGATTAAATAACTTTGCAAAAATTACAGCCAGCAAGGATCAGAAACAGAATTTGAGCCCAAGTTGTTGGATGCTAAAGTCTTACTCTTGACCACAGTGATAGCTGGTAGTCACTAGGGCTGTTGAACAAATATTGAAATTGGAAAGGGGTGGCTCATGTGCTTGCTTTGGCCAATGATTAGTGAGTACCAGTGATGTGTCATTTCCACTAGAGATTTCAGGGAACCAGGACACAATTCATTCCTGAGGTGATGGAAGTGTGTATCAAGTAAAACTTTCACTACCGGGTCCCTGAGGAGTTACCATGAGCAAAAAGCTCCTGTGAACCAGCACTATATGAGTACTATAGAAGAGAATCAAAGACTTATTATGTTAAGCCTTTTGAAAATTTGGGATTCTTTATTACTGTTGCAAACTTAACCTACTCTGGCATGGACATCCTGCCTACATGATTATGAGGGTTCATTCATGTTCACATAACCCAGTTTTGGAGGGGATTCAGGATGAGGATGATTTATACAGGTGAAGGCAGGGCACAGGGAAAAGAAAAATCATAAGCAAAGGCCCAAAAGCAAAAAAAAAGAAAAAAAGTATGAAGCTTTTAAGAATTTCAAGTGGTGGAGAGGACTAAACATATTCACATTAAATAAAAGAATAAAGTGCACAATTATTCACACAAAATTTGATTTGCTTAAGGATTGACTCTTTTTTATAATCCATTTTTAAAAGACATGGTAAATAAAAAGTTTCAAATTACTTATTAGTTTATATATTTAGAGATGTCAAAGAATCCTTAAGTTCATTAATACGAGTGTTGGGGGCTTAATTCTGTTTCACTATTGTCACAGAATCACAACAAAATTTTCAAATCAGATTAACTCTAAGCAGCCCCACAGCTTGTTAACAGCAAAGGGTCAACTAGCAAGATCTCCTGCTTCCCAGAATTTTTTACTTCTTTCGCATTCCACTCTTTAATTTTTATTTTAGATTTGTAAATGAGCTGGAGTAGGTTGATAGCATATTATTTTAAGGACAGATTCACAAATTGTTAAAATGTTCACTGATAGTATAAATACGTATGGGACCAATTTCTCAATGCCCCATCACCAGGAGGCTTAGAGTTGCAAGCTATCAAACAATTCCCATTAGGAAAGGCTTTTGTAATTATTTGTCATCTTGTGTGACAAGTAATGGCATTAAGAGAATTGCACTAATTATTACTAAATTTTAGTTACATATTATGCCCTTTGATAAAGGCACTTTTTGTCTAATTAAAGATAGATATTAACTACTCACTTTTTTATACATGGAGACCAATATTTCTTTCTCGGTTCATGGAAATCATCTATGAATTATTTAGAAAACATTGCCAGGGTAAACTACCTTTGCTAAGCAAACATTGCTTTGAAATGGGGTCACCCATGGCAAATTGTGTTGGGAAGGTGTGATGGACATGCGTGTTTACATCAAAAGGGCAGATGTAGTAAAAATGCATTGAAAGGCAGTGAGAGCTACTTATTTAGTACCGAGCTTAGAGGCAGGAAGTTTTGTTGAAATTTAAACTTGGGTCAGAATCTGAATTTATTTCTCTCTTATGTGCAAATCCAGCTCTCTAATTGCCTATACTATGCTCTTGCCTTCCTAGAGAATTGGACAATTGATGAGATATTGATGGAGGTTCTGCAAGTTGGAAAAAAAATTTTTTTAAATATGGTGAAAGTTTCTATGGATATAAAAATTCTTTCACCATGTGTTTTTGAGACTATCACTTATCCTCTTAGATAATGGGAAGCTGTTAGATATTACACTTTCTCTGTATGTTGCTTTCAGTATTATTAATTTCCCTTCTCCTTAAATCCATCCCCCAGAAACGTACACAAATATACACCATTTTTTACATTTTGCACATTATGAAATAATTTTATTCAATCATGGCTCCTCTATAGAAGCTTCTTCAAACAATCTCTAATTTTACCCATCTGGTCATGCAGTGTGTCTAAAAACCCATACAGTTCATTTTTCATCACTTTGACAGATTCTCTTCAATTTCAGCTTTTTTCTCCTCAGTCAGCATTTCTCCTCACCCATGCATGAACACTATCCAGGGACAGAAGCTGTGACTCTAGCCTATACAGAGCCGCCTTCGATTCTTTCTTGGGAGTGAGTTTGATATAAGTAAATTTAAAATGTTCATGTCTTTTAGCATAAAGTGTTAAATGATCCATTTCTGGCCATTCTACTTTCTGATCCAGTTTTTAAAGGCACATTGCTATGAAAAACAAAGAAAGTTCATGAACAATGTGCCTCATTTCCCTGCATCTAAGTAGACAGAAAAAATTGAATGAAATTTCTTCAATTATATGAGAAGAGTAAGCCAAGCATCCCTGTCCATAAATTCTAAGATTTAAGATTGTTTATTGAAGGAAGAATCCTTCTCCATCTTCTTTGCCCTTCTCTGCTCTGCTCCTTCCCCCTGAGACTGACCAATATAAAGTTGCATCACCCTGGACAGCTGGTTCTTGCTAGCTGACTTCTGATTGGACTCAACCAATGGGATTTATTGGCAAAAGATCAGAGGACAGGAGGAAAAAGAGGCTGAGGTATTTTGCCCCCATAACTACTCACTCTGGGCCAGTTTTATAGCAGGGGTTACAATTTTCCAGGGATTCAGCTACTGTCTATGGTTCCTTTTCTTTAGCTCCAGCTCTCACTGGACTCCTGTTGATACTATTTCCTTTCCTGGGGCACCTGGATGGCTCAGTCAGTTAAGCACCCGACTCTTGATTTCAGCTCAGGTCATGATCTCAGCGTTGTGAGATCGAGCCCCACCATGGGCTCTGTGCTGGGTGTGGAACCTGCTTAAGATTCTCTCTCTCCCTCTCTCTCTGCCCCTCCCCCCCAAAAAAGAAATAAAAATAAAATAAAAGTGGTCAACACAAATTTTATATTATGTGTATTTTACCACAATAAAGAAATTAAGAAAAATAATAGTAAAACTGATGGAGCATTGTGAGAATTAAATAATCCATGTAAAGCTCTTAGCTTAGCCCAGTGCCTGAGAAATAGTATATGTTCCTGGTCATAGTTGTTTTGCTGTCCTTACTGTATTTATTCTATTTTAGCTTTAATATCATTGTGGTAAAAAATGATAGTTTTAATAATGGTGTTATTTCATTTTTATGCTGAAGCAAGCTATACGTGCAATATTTTACTCCTCAGAACACTCATTCATTCAAATGTATTGTTTCGTGTAGGTCAATTTGTTGAGAAGCAGCATCGTGAATACAGTTTACATTATGACGCTTTATTTATTTAAGTAGTTCTTGATATTTCATTACTATTTTATAATTTCAACATACAGGTTCTGACCAGTTTTGTTAGAATTTGTATCTAGGTGTTTTGTTTTGTTTTTTGAGTGATTGTAAATGGTGTTGATTTTTAAACTTTCATTTTCCACATTAGAAAAAAAAAGAGGTTGTTTCAAGTGACTGCTGTTCTAGAGAATTCTATGGGAAGCATGAAGGAGAGTGTCTCTAAATAAGCATGATTAGGGAGGTTTCCACAGGGGAGGTAATATTTCAGCTGAGGTTTAATTTCCTCCACTTGAGTGTGGGCTTGACTTACTGACTCACAGAATATAGAAGAAGGTGTATATATAGAGAGAGAGCAAAAGGTATGTGATGATATTAGATTATAAAAATACTGAGAACTGGGGTTTCCAACTTTCACGCTCTCTCCCTTGCTCATTCTGAAGGAAATCTGCTTCCATGTTGTGAACTGCCTTATGGAAAGACTCATTTGGTAAAGAACGGAGGGAGGTCTCTAGCCAACATCCACAAATGAAATAAGATCCCCAAGAAACAACCTGCAGAACAGGATTTTTCCAAGAACCACCTAAGTGAGTTTGGAATTGGTTCCTCTACCACAGGATGAAACCATAGGCTGGCCAATAGCTTGATGGCAATCAATAGCTTGAGGCCTTGATCTAGAGGCATCCAGCTAAATTGCACTCACATTTCTGACACAGAGAAACTGTGAGAAAATAAATGATTGTTGTTTTAAGGTTCCAAGTTTTGAGGTAATTTGCTATACAGTAAAATATAACTAATATGAATCTCTAGAAAGTCAATACAATCCAATTCATTAGATAATGTTTAAAGTTAAAACTAATCAGGAAATAACATTATTTATTATTATTATTTAGAAATATGAAGGTCAGAGTTAAAAGGGGTTGGCTCTGTATCTCGGGACTAGGGAATAGAAAGGGGTAGAGCAAGGACCACTACTTTTTCATTAAGCTCTTTGACTTTCAGAAATTTGCCTCACGTTTCTGAAAAACCTCTTCCAGAAAATCCCTTCTCTAGGGCTTCTGAAGAGCCAAGGCTCATTTTAAGATCTCAAAATTGCATAGCATTATATAGTATTAGCTGCATTTCTAAATGCATTACCTCTGTAATTCTCTCATTTCCTTCAATAGAAGGTGAGAATAGTGCAGATTTTGACATTGTCCTGAAAGCAGAAGAAAAGGACTAGCCATGAAAAAGATTCCATAACTCTTGATGGACAGTCAGTTCATAAAATGTCAAATATTAAATATTCCAAATTATTTGAGTGGTCTGACACTTAACAAATTTGCAAAGGAAAAAATATAGAACACATGAGAAAGACTCAAAAAAGTGACATTCATAAGCTAAAACTTGAAAAAAATAAATCAATGTAATTTAATGCTGAGCTGATGTGGTCTTGTTTGATTTAACTTCTTTCATTAAAAAGTCATATTGCTTTCTTTGCTTTTTTTTTTTCATTTGAACAATAGCTTACATCCATAACCATGTCAAAAACACAGAAATCAAGAGAAATGGCAAGGCCCAGAGGAGCAAGTAAAATTCTAGGATTTGAAGGAATTGAAGTTAAGCACCACCACTGACCTTCTTGAGGTTACATGAACTCACTTAAGCTAATTAAAAAATACCTATGGAGTAAAAATAAAAATGATCATGGACCTCATAAGACTGTGTTGGAACTAACAAATAAAATGGATCATAAAGCACTTAACCAAATAGAACTGAAAGGCTTGGAACTAAATACTATGCTAACAATATTTTGGTGTCCTCATTTAACCCCTAGAAATTGAAAAACATTGACTACAGACCTAAGAGCATAGAGATGGAAAAAACTGGCTGACAGTTTCCAAAGCAAATCTTTCTCCTTGAAAGAAGTGTCAAAGGTTTACCACTCAAATATAATTAAAATGAAAAAAAAAAAGCAAAACAAACAAACAAAAGAAAAACAAACAAACAAAAAAACCCCAAGCTCCTCCCAGACTAAAGGATGGCAAGTAATGAAAATAAAAACCACAATAACCCACAACCCCTATGATTTATTGAGGGCTTACTATATGCCAGTGATTTTGCTGAGCACTTTATTTCTATTATTTATTTACTCATCACCGTCTCCCACTAGTTGGGTATATTTGTACCTATTCTATAAAAGGGACCCTAATAATAAATAGGTCATAAAGTAGCTGAACTGATATCCAAACAAGGATCTGTCTGCGTGTAAAATCTGGTGAGCAAGAAAGCACAGCACTGGTAATGTAAGTATCCTGAAAAACTGTTTGTTGTTTTAATGAAGAGAAAGATTTCAAGTTCTTTGTTGAGAAACATACTAAACGCCCTTCACAGCTTCCCTGGGCCCAGGCTCTACTAAGGGAACTTAGGCAAACATTTCGTGTTTGATGATGGCCCTGTACCCTGACCAAATTGACAAAACCAAGAGCAACCAGCATCTTGAAATTAGCCATCAGTTGACTGTCATTGTCCAATGAGGAAAGTGGAATGATCAGTCTAAACTGAAGGGATGGTTATGAACGAGCCAATCAGATTCTCTCTTTAATTTAAATTTGTTAAGTTTTGAAATAGTTTAAAACCTGCAGAAAATGTACCAGCAAAGCACGAAGAATGGCTGCATGCCCTTTGCAGATTCCGATTGTTAAATTTTATATTCTCCCCGTTTCTCTTTCTTTAGAGAAAGATGGTGTTGTTGACCCATCCCTTAAATACTGCGTGTGTACCCCCTTCCTCCAAAACAAGGATACTCTCCTATATTAATACTATACACTCCTTCTAGTCAGGAAGTAAACATTGATACACTACCATCCGACTTACAGACACCATTCCAATGGTGCCATCTACTGGCATCAATTTTGCCATCTGTCTTAATAATGGCTCTTTTTCGTTTCTAGCCTAGGACTGTACCCGTAAACACGCATTACTTTTACTTGTCTTCTTCGTGTCCTTCAATCTGGAACGGTTCCTTAGGCTGTTCCTATCTCTCATCCTTCATAGTCTTAAGGAGTACAGGTCTTTTCATTTTTCCAAAAAAGACATACAGACAGCTAAAAGACAAGAAAAGATGCTCAACATTACTCATCATCAGGGAAATACAAATCAAAACTACAATGAGCTATCACCTCACACCAGTCAGAATGGCTAAAATTAACAAGTCAGGAAATGACAGATGTTGGTGGGGATGCGGAGCAAGGGGAGCACTCTTACACTGTTTGGTGGGAAGGCAAGCTGGTGCAGCCACTCTGGAAAACAGTATGGAAGTTCCTCAAAAAGTTAAAAATAGAGCTACCCTATGACCCAGCAATTGCACTACTGGGTATTTACCCAAAGGTTACAAAAATACTGATTCAAAGGGACAAATGCAGCCTGATGTTTAAAGCAGCATTACCAGCAGAATAGCCACATTGTGCAAAGAGCCCAAATGCCCATAGACAGATGAATGGATAAAGAAGTTGTGGTATATATACAATGGAATATTCCTCAGCCATAACAAGAATGAAATTTTGCCATTTGCATTGACATAGATGGAGTCAGAGGGCATCATGCTAAGGGAAATAAGTCAGAGAAAGACCAATACCATATGATTTCACTCATATGCAGAATTTAAGAAACAAAATAGATGACCATAGTGGGGAGAAAAGAGAGAGGCAAACCATAAAACAGACTCCTAACTATAGAGAACAAACTAAGTGTTGTTGGAGGGGAGGTGGGTGGGGGATGGGCAAACTGGGTGATGGGCATTAAGGAGAGCACTTGCGAGGAGCACTGGGTGTTATATGTAAGTGATCAATCACTGAATTCCACACCTGAAGCTAATATTGCACTGTATGTTGGAATTTAAATAAAAACTTGAAACAAAGGAGTACAGATCTTTTATTCTATAAGGTGACCCTAACCCTAGGTCTAACCACTGTTCACTTGTGACCAGAATCGGGCCGGGCATCCAAGGCAGCAATGCCAGAGAAATGACACTGCTCTTCTCAGTACTTCACATTTGGGAGACACACTGTGTTTATCTATCCCAAGGTAATGTTTACCTTGATCACACACTCAAGTTGGCATCTGCCAGAATTTTCCACTATAAAGTCAGTATTTCCTCTTTTGTATTTGATTAGTATTTGGAGGGAGATATAGATCCCTCTTTATACCATTTGATCTGGGAATATATAAAGACTTTGATAAGTGGAAGCAAATAGATGCGGAGAGGAACAGACTCGAATAGCATAGCTAATTCACCTTAATGGCAAATGCCTGAAATGAAGATCAAACCCTCTACTTCTGGAAACTGGTCCCACATGGCTTAGTTCTATTATGATTTCTCAGCTTCCTGAATCTGGAGAGTTCAGGTTTTCCTGAATTTGGGTTCTGTGCACACTTGAAATCACCTTAGGCCTGGGTCAGATTCCAAGGGAAACCTGCTCTGTGGCAGAGATTTGTGTGGGGGAGGTTTCATGGAAGGTGCTCTAGGGAACAATGCCTCGAAAGAAATGAGAAGAGCAGGATTAAGGAGAGTGAGAAGTTGAACTGCCACACAGGTGTATCAGAAGCCTCAGCCAGTCTCACGAGGAGATCTGGAGCTGGGATGGCCCTTCGGAGTTGGCCTGAATTGAAGCAAAGGGGCCTGGACCTTTATATTCTCTGTATGGATCAGTCACGAGGCAAAGTTTTTCCCAGAGAAGGGTAAGTACTGTGGGTGAGATAGCTCCCATTGGCAAGGCAAACTCCCAGGGAAGGGTTTAGTTGGGAACCTGAGCAGCCCAAACTCCTCCCAGTGAGGGAATAAGTACCTCAGTCCTGAAAAGGGAAGCTGGGAGGCTCTCGCAGCACTGTTCATAGCCCATCCTTGTACCACCTACATCTATGCGCATCATATGGTAAATCCACTCCACCTGGTAAGAACTCCTTCAGAATTTTAATTGGTCTTTTCTTCCCAGGGAAGCTTACAAAAGAACAAATGACAGCGACCACTGCAGCCAGTCTTTAGAGCATTAGTGATGCTTATCTTCTTCCTCATCTACTACTCATCTCATAGCTCTGTGGTATAAATAGCATACTTCCTGAGGCAACCCAGACCCTCACCCCTGAGGGATCTGAGCCCCTAGACATCAGGCCATCTTCAGTCCGTGGTTGCTGCACCTGTCTATCACTAAAATTGAACAGGGGAGTATCAAGAGATGACCCAGTAGATCCTTGGGTGTTACAGATGTCCCTCCTGCTGCTGTCATGTAACAGCCACTCTACTTCCCCTTGATGATCAAGGTCAACTTCCCTGACAGTATGATGACTCTCTTCCTTGTCTACTAGTATCTTATCACAAGAAACCAAAGTAACCAGGTGGAGCTCTTTTTGTGTTCCCTGATGGAAGGTTCTGTACGTAAAATCACAGGAAAAGAAGCACAAATTATCCAAGCCAATCATTAAGAGTTATAGTGAACAGGGCCATTTCTATTTCTGAGCTCAGTTGTTGATTTATGGTATATAACACACACTGGAAAATAGTGTCTTATCCTCGAAGAGTTTCACCGTCAAACTGGCCCCTGAGTTGAGCCTTTAAAAGTCCATTTCATCAGTCTGTCAGGTTGGGATATTCTGGGTGGCATGGTATGTTCAAAGATAATCGGATCCCATGGTCATGTGCCCAATTCTCTTCTCCTTTACTATAAAGTGGGTCCTTTGGTCTGAAGTGATGTGATATAGATTACTATGTTGGTAGATCAAACATTATATAAGCCCCTAGACAGAGAGGTCCTGCAAATAGGAAAAGCAAATCCATACTTAGAATATGTGTCATCTCTAGTCAAGATGTTTAGCTTTCCCTTCCATGATGGAAAGAGTTCAATGTAATCAACCTGCCACCACATGCCTATTGGTCTCCTAAAGGAATTGTGTCAGGCTGGGGCCTCATTATTGATCCCTGTGACTGGCATATTGGATATTCGGAAGCAACAGTGCCTAGATCAACCTTCATAAGTGGCAATCCATGCTTTGGGGCCCATGCATGGCCTCTACCGCATCACAGTGACTACCCTGTTGGGCTGGCGTTGGAGTAAAGGATGATAGAGCCTGCCTGACGTTGACTGGCAGGTTGTTCAGTTTACTTGGCTGTTGTTATCTCTCCCATAGGGGATGTTCTCTAGTGGGAATTAACATAGCTACAAAGATCTTTATACTTTGTACCTACTCCCATATGCTCTGATCTCCTTGTACCTATTTTCAATCTTTCCCCCTTCTAGTCTCTGCTTTAACAACAAGCCATTTGCCACCACTCAGGAATCTATATGTATCTTTACGAAAGCAAACTTCTCTTGTCACAAAGTGCTGACCACTGCAGGGATTTCTCCTCATCGCTCTCTTAAGATTTTATTTATTTATTTATTTATTTATTTATTTATTTATTTGAGAGAGAGCACACAAGCAGGGGGCAGGGAGGAGCAGAGGGAGAGAGACAAGCAGACTCTGCACTGAGCTCAGAGCCCGAGGTTGGGCTCGACCCCAGGACCCTGAAATTATGACCTGAGCCAAAATCAAGAGTCAGACGTTCAACCGACTGACCTACCCAGGCGCCCCTTCATTGCTGTCTTTTAAAGTCACATCCAAGTGGTGCCACAATGAAGCAGCAGTCCCTTTTCAACTTGCATCCATGTAATAAGCGAAATTATTCATAACCCAAGCGAGGCCTTTTGGTTATAAAACATTCCCCACAAGGCCAGAGGAGTGAGCTAAGGGATTAATGGCAGCGCAAGAGTGGTGGTTGATATGAGTTTCTACATATACTTATGCCTTCTCGCCTTGTCCATGCCTGATTTTGAATATATTTTACCATCACTTGATAAATTGCTGCTGATCCTGCCCAGAGGTGACCTGCTGGGTCTGACCAAACCCAGTTCATAATGGACAACTCTGACCCCAGTTTCAGCTTCACCATCTCTACCAAGGCCCAGTGGAATGCGAGGAGCTATTCTCGAATGGAATATTGTTCTCTCTCGAATGGAATGAATAACCCTTCAGAGTTGTCCCAAATTGAGGCAAAGCCGCCAAGCAGGTTTACCTCCATATCAACCAGTTAATAGATACAGGGAGAAGGTGCAGCCCTGAATGACGTAGCTCCCTTCTGCTGAGGGCAATTCCTGAGCAGGGTGGGTGGGGAATCAGCTACGAGGCATAGGCCGCTAACCCTCCCAGCAGCTGGGGCAATGTGGCTCTTGGTCTTACAGGAGAGATGCATGGCACCCCATAGCATCCATTACAAATAGCTTAGGTCAGACTAGTTTCTTACTAACACAGCCTAACTAAAACCACAATGGAGCATTTACTATTAGCATTAGAGATTTGGTTAAGAAAACAACAGATTTGTAATTACTCCCAAATAAGAGTTAACCATCTCACATGTACTGCATGGAGCACTGGGTGTTATACGCAAACAATGAATCATGGAACACTACATCAAAAACTAGTGATGTAATGTATGGTGATTAACATAAGAATAAAAAATTTTTTAAAAAAGAGTTAACCATTTCAGAAAGCAAATGGGCAGACCTTTCTTTTCTCTTTCTCCAATTTTTTTTATTGTGGTAAAATGCATATAACATAAAATTTACCATCTTAACCATTTTTAAATGTACAGTTAAGTGGCGTTAAATATATTTATATTGTTGTGCAACCATCACCGCCTTCCATCTCCAGAATTCTTTTCATCATGCAAAACTGAAATTCTATACACATAACTCCCTATAACACATAACAAATCCCCACTCCCCTTCCCCTGAAAATCACTATTCTACCTTCTGTCTCTGTGATTCTGACTACTCAAAGGTATATCATATTAATGGAATCATATAGTATTTGCCTTCTTGTAACTGGCTAATTACACTTAGCATAAGTTAATGCAAGTGTAATGTACATTAGGTTCCTCCAGGTTCATCAATGTTGAACATATGTCAGAATTTCCTTCCCTTTTAAGGCTGAATAATAGTCCACTGTGTGTGTGTGTGTACACACCACATTTTGCTTATCCATTTATCTATCAATGGACACTTGGCTTGCTTCCACTTTTTAACTATTATGAATAATGCCATTGTGAACATGGGTATACAAACCTCTTCGAGACCCTGTTTTCAATTCTTTTGTGTATATACCCAGAAATGGAATCGCTGGATCACATGCTAATTCTATTTTTAGAATTTTAATTTTTTGAGGAACTGCCATAGTGTTTTCCACAGCAGCTGTACTATTTTACATTCCCACCAACAGTGTACAAGCATTCCAATTTCTCCACATCCTCCTCAATACTTGTTACATTTTGTTTATTTGTTTTATAGTAGCCATACTAATAGGTATGAAGCAACAGTATTGCAATGTGGTTTCTGATTTAAATTTCCCTTATGTTTAGTGATATTAAGCATCTTTTCATGTGCTTCTTGTCCATTTGCGTATCGTCTTTGAAGAAATGGCTAGTCTGTCTAGACCTTTGCCCATTTTGAGTCAGGCTGTTTGGTTTTTTTGTTGTTGGAAAATGAGTAGACTTTTAAAACCAGTGTTCAATGTTGAATTCAACAATGCCAAATTTCTCCAGCCTAAGGTACCCACAGGAATTAAGGTAACTAGTGGCAAGATAGTTCAAATGTGGTATGGTGGAGGATGCCTGGGTGGCTCAGCTGGTTAAGCATCCGGTTCTTGGTTTCAGCTCAGGTCATGCATGGTCTTGGGGTCGTGGGATCAAGCCCTGCATCGGGCTCTGCACTTAGTGTGGAGTCTGCTTGGGATTCTCTCTCTCCTTTTCCCTTTGCCCTCCCCTGCCCTGGCCCTGCTCACACGCATTCTTTTTCTCTCTCTCTTTTTCTCTCAAATAAAATAAATAAATAAAATCTTCTAAAAAGGAAAAAAAAATGTGTTATGGTGGCTTTTCAAGTCAGGGGTAGAAACATTTTTTTTCACAGCTAGTTATACTTCTATATGCTTGTTCTTGAAATTTATCCTAATGGCTAGGAATTTATACTTAAAATGTCATCATGCAGATGATTCCAAATTAAATCCTATTTCTTTTTTTTTTAAGATTTTATTTATTTGTCAGAGAGAGAGAGAGAGAACACAAGCAGGGGGAGCAGCAGGCAGAGGGAGAAGTAGGCTCCCCGCCAAGCAGGGAGCTCGATGCGGGACTCAATCCCAGGACCCTGGGATCATGACCTGCGCCGAAGGCAGACACTTAACTGACTGAGCCACCCAGGTGTCCCTTAAATCCTATTTCAAAGGTACATCTGAAACTCAAAAAAAGCCAATTTCCCATTGAGGTAATGCTGTGCCTGAGTGTCAGGGCCATATGGCTAGTCCACAAAAGCCTAATACTGGAAAAAAAAAAAATCTCAAAAAATAAACCACTATCTATAGTGAGATTCCTATAACAAAAACAGTGTCTTAGAAGAAGGGACATAAAGGCCTGGAAGCAGTTAAGAAATAGAAATACCTTTTCTGATAAGTGGTAAGAAAGAAAGGTAGGGTGAAGTATAGACAAAATTCTCTCCTCTTCCCCCATCTTATCCTGTCCCCAATTTTAGGCATAACTATTTTATGTGACTGTATTCTGTGTTCCCGTTAGCACTCTATATGGCCTTCTATTAGCATTTATCTCAGTATTTTAATACCTTATTTAAAAGTCTGCCATTTTATGCATTCAATACCCAGCATCTTTCAAAAGCATTATATGCATTAAATATATGCTTGATAAAAGAATGAGTGATAAATGAAGACATCAATAACAGGAACTCATTACCCTGGTGGAACTACCTTGATTCTCTTGGCACCTTTAAAAATGGCTCCTAGAAATTCAATGTCTTCCACAGAATGAAAAATTGAAAACTGACGAAGCAAAACATCTTTTCAGAACCACTTACTAGCTTGAATTTTCTACAGTGCTATTTTACTGCTGCTCTGAGTTTAATGTCCAACACAAGGATGGCAGCCAGACGGCTGGTGGGAATCACACCACTGTTCCCTCCTACTGTGAAGAAAGTGATGGTGTTAGAACAGAGCTGCCCTGGATATAGTTTACATTCCTCCCAATGAACCCCTTTCCTGGTAGAAGTGCACATTTTGAATTTTTACCAGTGCTTCACCCCCACCATGATAATACATGCAGTGTGTACTCTGTGTTCCCTTAGAGAAAAAGGAAGGTATAAATGGTTTTAGGTTCAAGTGAAACCTGTAAAGACAATCTAAAAATTCCTCCACATTCCCACACTCATTTCAGTTCAACTTATATACGGTTCCTACTTTTCTATCCCAAAACTCATCTGGAGTTAAGCTTCTCTTGAAATGTTCCCCTTTCACAGGAGAAGAAACTTCGCTGTCCCTCCCAACCTCTACTGAGATTCCTCAGAAAAGGTGAGGGGAGCATTTCTCTTTGTCCTGGTTGGCTCTGGCTTAGAATCCCTTGTGAGTTTTATTAGTTGGTTTAACAGGGTCATTTCACTATAGCCTTCACACTGCTTCAACCACCAGCTCCCCCTCTACCTGAAGTACCAACAAACTGACGACTGGGCATAGGTCAGACATCTAGGAAGGTTTAGGGAGAGACAGGAGGGCTATGCTGCCACACTGCCTAGGAAACTTAATTAAAAATGTATATAAGAGGGTGCCTGGGTGGCTCAGTTGGTTAAGTGTCTGCCTTTGGCTCAGGTCATGATCCCGGATTCCCGGGATCGAGCCCCACATCAGGTTCCCTGCTCAGTGGGAGGTCTGCTTCTCCCTCTGCCCCTCACCTTGCCCATGCTCGCTCTCTTGCTCTCTCTCAAATAAATAAAATCTTTAAAAAATGTATATAAGATATCCATATTGTAAATGCCTTTCAACCATGCCCACTGGCCATGCTCACGGTAAACTCTGTGTAAATCCTTAGCTTCCTCATTACAGTTGGTCTCCTTTTCTCTTGTCCAGTCCCTCCAAATTCTTGTTTTATTGATAAAGGCAGTTGATTCTTCTTCTCATTCCTATGCTTTCCAAGCCATTCCCTGAAGCTTATCTTTTTTTTTTTTTTTCCCACAGCTAAATGGCTCATCTATTCCAAAGAGAAACTCTGCCACTTCCTTAGGATTCAGAAGCGGCTACAGTCTGCTGGGATTTTAAATAACAAATTGTTTCTCCTACACACAAAGACTAGTGGGATATAATAAACAACTCTTAAGGGGCTTCCCATCTGACAAGGCTTCCATCGCCTGTAAGAACCACCACCCACATGGGTGTGGTGGGCAGCCGCCATGTGTGTCCTCTGTCTCTCTTTCCACCCCCAGCCACAGCTGACAGATGCTTGAGGGAAGACCTGAGGGAAGCTGGAGAAACTGGGATCAGGAATTCAAAACAGTAATTCATTCCAAGAAAGATACAGCATCAAAATTGCCATTACTGGATAGTCACACAAGATCTTCTAGAAATGCCTAACCCCATCACAACATTCATTAAAAGATTGGGGACGAAAATGTCTAAAAGTTGTTTTCTTTTTTAAACCTCATTGGTTCCCCCCAGAATCTGTCATTTCCAGGAAGAGACTAAGAAATGCTGCTCTTCAGACTCTGACCTATTACAGAGATGAAACCAGCTGTGTACATAAGGCTGTTTCCTCTGCTAATCAAGTTATCGTTCCTTCCATGCCCTTGAATTTCAAAGTGAAACTTATAAATAATCTGATCTTAACATTTAAAATATGCACTCTCCTTCTGCCTGCCAGAAGGTAATGAGCAGTCTAAAGTCACTCAGCCTGGGTTTCCTTTCCCTAATTGCCCTAAAAATTAAATAAAACTTCCCTACATCCCTTCTGTTGCGCTGTGAAAACAGGATAAAATACAGCAAATTCTAATAAGCCAGCCTGTGTGAAGTTTTCCTCCTCACTCCTTAACACCGCATTTACATTCCCTTCCAAACAGCACTAACTTCCCTGCCTCTTTATCTCCATAGAAATCAAATCACTATGGCTCAAATTCATGCTGCAGAGAGAATTTTCTTCTATTAGAAAAAAATTGTCTCCCATTTTGTGGTGGAGTTTTTTGTTTTATTTCTTTAACACAGGATGGGGGGGGTCAGAGGAGGGAGGGAGAGGGGCAGCTTGAATTACAGGACTATTTAAGCCATAATATTTAATTTCAAACTTTGTTCTTTGCAGCCGATTACCTCAGCTGCTGTCTCTCTCCTTTTCCCTCATTTTCTGTTGAAAATTGATCTCATTGTTCTTGTCTGAATAAAAAGGCCCAGGCTCTGGGTATTTCAATTGGCTTTGGCTCAAGAATAAAAGATCCCTTTTAAAGTGAAAATCCTTGTTTTTGCCAATTCAAATCCCATTACTCATTTCCCTCCCAGGCCAGGCGGGAGAGCCAGGAGCGGCACCCATCAGGATGGTACACACCGCTGAGAGGTCTGGCAATTTGCCACTTCACCGGCAATCTCCCTGGCTGTGTGACCTGTGGGTCATTCACAAACCTTCTCGGAAGGGTCTTCAATTGGCAGCATCAGGCAAATCCTTATACGTTTCCATGTAGTGTCCCAAAGGGGTAACTTTTTGCACTTGACTTTATTTTCTGCACCACTGTTAGCCACCTAAATGGGAACACTGTAATTTGTTACCCATTTATAAGGGAAAATTGACATTGGAGCCTATTTGGAAAGTAAGATATTCTGAGCACCTAGAAGAAACTAGCGTCGCTGACACACCATGTCTTCTCCCTCTCCCTCTGCTGCTCCCCCAGCTTGTGCTCACTTGCTCTCACGCTCTCTGTCAAATAAATAAATGAACTGTTTTAAAAAATTAAAAAATAAATGGTCATTTCAAAGTAGCATCATGTCAAGCAAATGCAGTAAAATGATAACAATTTGGGCATCTGAGCGATAAAGACACAGGAATTTATTTTTCTAGGCTTGCAACTTTTCTGTGACTGTGGAATTATTTCAAAATATTACAAAAATATCATCTTCATAGCATTTGACAAAACTCTGAACTCACCAAAAATCTAACAGAGTTGATATTTGTAGAGGTCAATAGAACAATAGAGCATCACAGGGAGAGGAAAATGTTAAGGATTGAGGTAAAAAAAAAAAAAAATTGCCCCCGGGCTTAAAGATGTAAGTGGATTAAAGGTTTTACTATAGAACTTTATCCCCTGCTTTAGTTTATGAGTCTAGTTTCAAGGCAACAGGCAGAGGGAGGTTGTCGCCAAGAAGTTCTGTTTGCAAGTCTCCAAGCTTATCCTTCAGGACCGTCATATATCTGCAAACAAAAACGCCCCAAGAGAGTCCTCAATCTTTATACCAGCATCAGGCAAATACAATCTAGGGACAAATTAAAACATAGTAAGCATAAAACATGGCTTTGAGACAGATTAAAATGAGCAAGGTATTTGCCGACATCAGAGATGGCAAAGTTTAATCAATAATGATAATGAGTCCCTTATCAACAAAGAATTATTCACAAAGATGGAGGGGTTGGAGAGGCAGTCCGGAAGTGAAAGGAAGCAGAATTCTGTTCCTGGGTGGTGTTACATTACAGATTACCCAGGCAAACCACAGAAGGTCTCACCTTTGAGACACAAAGAAATTAGCATCACAATCATTAAATTAAATTGCAAACAGGCTTGTTTGTTTTCTTTGCATCCCACAATGTGAAGTTGGTGCGAGTGAAACCTCCCCTTTTCAATATTCAAAATTCTTTCAGCTCATCAAGACTCAGTTCAAATTGCCAATCCTTTTTGAAGTTTTCCCTGACTAAATAAATCTACCAAGCATAGCACAGGTGCAAGAGAGAGAGACCGGCGATTTTTTAAACTGCAAGCGGCCCCTTTGGGACATGATAGGATTTGCTGTTTCATGTAGCAGCTTTCAGGGCAGAGCCTTCTGGGGAAATGTTACCAAATAGAAAATATTTGAGGCAATTTGAGAGTTCATTTTGAGTCTGTCTCTGGGGTAAATATTACCCATAGCTAAAAACTATGGGCCCCAAAATCACATGTATATAGGGAAAAAAAATGTAAAAGCTACTTCAATTCACCTCTTAGCAATACCTGAGAAACAACTGGTGAAGTAGTGAATATTTTTGTTATCATAGTTAATTCAATAACAACTAATGTCTAAAAAGAAAAATACCCTCAAAAAGACATGGGTCATGTTGGATCGAACTTACAGCTTCAGCTGAGGGTCAGTATAACACAGCAGTTAAGGGCACAACTCTAGAGTCAGATGCCCGGGTTTGAATCCCCCCTCTGCTACCTGCTGGCTGCATAACCTGGGCAGGACACTTAACAGCTTTGTGCCTCAGTTGCCTCATCTTTAGATAGCAATAATAGTACCTTACGGTTCATTGGGGTAATGTAAGATTAATGAGCCTAAATTACATAAAGCCTTTGGAACTATGCCTGGTACATAGTAAGTGTTATATAATTATTAGCCGCTATTAGTAGAATCTTAAAATTAGACTTTCTAATTTAAATGATTAGGTGGCGGGATTGAAATCATTCAAAGGTTAACTATTTCAGGGCTATGGAGAACTGGATTCTAGTCCTTCTTCCATCATTATGCTTGTATGATCTGAAACAAGTCAGTCACTTCCTTGAAGTCTCTTCATCTATGAAATATAAATGAATAAAAAAACATAAGTAATGTATTCCACCTCATGCCATATGGGGAATAAACTGTAGGAGACAAGACCGGTGCAGGGATATGATTTAGGAGGCCACTGCAATGTAGCCCAAATAAGAGAAGCATGGCCCAAACCATGCTCATGGCAATATAGATGGTGAGAAGTGCTGGGATTCAACACTTCTGGGACTTGTCGATGGGCAGGAACGTAAAGGAAAGAGAGCAATCTGGGAAACTCCTTAAGTGCTTGGCCTGAACGACCAAATGGATGGTGTCACCATTAAGGAAGATAGGAGAGACTGAGAGAGAAGCAGGTTTAGAGAAGGAGAAATCAAAAGTTCAGTTCTCGACATGTTAATCTGAAAGTTCCAATTCCATCTCCAAGTGGAGAATCAGAAAGAGAATCAAATATATGAATCTGGAAATCAAGGCAGGGGTTGGAGTCGAGATATATATTTCAGAGTTATCAATATTTATGAAGAGGGGGGAATTGGAGTGGGAGACGAACCATGAGAGACTATGGACTCTGAGAAACAAACTGAGGGTTTTAGAGGGGAGGGGTTGGGGGGATGGGTTAGCCCGGTGATGGGTATTAAGGAGGGCACATACTGCATGGAGCACTGGGTGTTACAAGAAAACAATGAATCATGGATCACTACATCAAAAACTAATGATGTATTGTATGGTGACTAACATAATAAAATAAAATAAAATTTTTAAAAAATATTTAATTATCTCCCAATATTTTAATATAAGTGGGTTCAAAAAGAGAAAAGGATCAAGGATCAGGCATTAACTAAATCAAACCAAAGTTTAAAGGTCCAGCAGAGGAGCCAGCAAAAGGAAACTGACAAGAAATTGCCAAGGAATTCAACAAAAGACCAGGAGAGTATGGTGTCAGGGAAACCAGGTCAAGAAAATTTCCAGAAGCAACAAATCTCTAACTTTGAAAACCAGACCTAGGGGTCCCATTTGCAAGCAAAGATAAAGTCTGTCCCGATTCTAATTTTAAAATAGCTAACCAGACATCATATAGTCGACTGGAACCTTTAACTCTCCCCTAAAAGTTAACTACACATGTTGTCAAATGAAGGAATGAATGAATTAAAATTTTGGTTGAAACTGCTTCACCATTTGTGTATGAGAGATTGATGCAACAGAATCCCACCAGAGGAGGTGTTTTTCGCTGTCAACACATAACCTAGAAATTGAGAAGTCAAGTCTTGCTGCCCAAAGCCATTGTGAGTGTGACTGGTATGAGGAAGAGCCAGCAGCTTGAACCCCAAATCCCCCTGCAGCCAACATGGCTGTCTCCCTTCAGCGGCATGCTGCAATGGTTTCCAGCAGTTTTCAAAACCATTTAGGAACCCAGGGTAGCCAGCGGCTTCACGGATCACCGCCAACAGTTGAGCAATTCTATCTGAACCAAGCACACAGAAAGACTGAAAAAAAACATCTCTCTCCTGATTCAGTACTTCCACCACTTGTGCAAAACTTATATTCCGAAGTTCAGAATCCAGTTTTGTTTAGAAAGATTAAAGCAAGTAGAGATTTGCACTCTGAGGAAGTGACTTTTAAACAGAAAGGCACGGAAGCGCCATGTGTAATGTGTGCTACAGACTCCAGAGCCCAGTAGACGGAGTTAATAATGACTTTTCAGCCTTATCTCTTCCATGTGTCTGCCATTCTTAGAGCCAGACCCCTAACATGATCTGCCTTGCGGTGGGTGTAAACTCTTTTTGCAAGAACATCCTATCCTGAGGTCCTGTACTCAAGGGAGATTAAGCACATTAGATAGGCAAACCACTGTCCAGGGGAGGATTAATAGCATCACTTAGCATTTATGTGGCACTCACCTTCGTGTTTATTGTCCATTCCTTACAGAATCCCTACGAGGTAGGTGATCACTGTGATCCTCAGAGTTCAGTGAGGTGGAATGACTTGCTTGGGGTCACCCAACAAGAAACAAGACAGAATTGGAGCTTCGGTGTGCTACCTTGCCCACGAGACATATACCGCCATCACGAGCAATTCATTAGCTGGAGCCAAGGACTCCACACGCAAACAAAAAGGGAGACTCCTGCCACCTTCCCACTGCCAATACATTTCCCCAAGCAATCCCTTCCCAAATACAAGGTCAAAGTGAGAACCCACATGGCAATGCCCACTAAGCCATGGGATGTATACGGGTTGGTCATTCTCCGCATTCCCACTGCCCGCCCACAACCTTATCCCTGCACGCACGCGTGGGAAGCCCACGTGAGTACCAGCCTCGACTCTGTCCTGTGACAAGAGGTCCAGACCAGCACTATTTGAATCTCTCTCCTCCCCCGACGTGTACACATGCGTTCACACTGGGGCCAATACCACATCGTATCTCTAGTTCAGAAATGGTTTATATCACCGTGCCTTTGGAAGCGCTCACCAGTTTGGTTTCTTCTCACTTAATTTCCTCTCCTCTGCACGTATGGCAAGCTGTGCTTTTTGAAGCATGCTTTTCCCTAGGACACTTTTTATTCCCTTAGCTCTTGAATAGGGTCGATAGAATTTATTATCAAGCAAGTGCATCTTAGATTCATTCAAGTACAATTAGAACCGATGTGACTTAATAGGAAGGCAATCTCACAAAGCAGCTCTATTTTAATAGTAAGAACATGGATTTATGAATTGGGGAGACATGAGTTCAAATCTCTGCTCCAGCACTTACTGGCTATGTGATCTTCATGAATCACTGAGTCTCTCTGAGCCATACTCGTCTCACTTATAGATCTGGATAATAATATAACCAGTAGGGTGATCATGAGGAAATGATATATTGTATGTAGAGAGTTTGGCACATGAGGCATTCAATAAATAAAAATCATTTCTAGTTTGTAATGTTCTTGGGTTCCATGAATTTTGTTCTCCTAAAGCCAAATTCAAAAGTACATTGTGATGATTAAATGAGCTGATACAGGTAAAGTCCCCCACAGTCATAACACATAGACCTGTAGGCAATAAATGTTATTTCCCCCTACTGAGGGGGCCATTCTAGGGATACTCTGCCCCAACCTAATTTTATTTACAGCTTAGGAAACTAAGACTTATTCCCAATTATACAAGGTGGTGTAGTTGCCATATTGGTTCTTAAGTCCGTCTCCTTTCTTGTCCCACGTAAAGCTCATGGCTCTTCAGGTTTATTAGAGAAGTCCCTTTGAATGACAAATGCAGCAAATCCCACAGCTAAGATATTAAATAAATAATAAAATAATAATAAAACTATAGTTAAAATGTAATTCCTATATCCTATGTGCCAGGCAGTGTCTTCAAGATTTACATATGTTAAGTACTTTAATTAAAATTAGAAACTCTTATGGTTCCAAAACCCAGGTAGATATGGAATGGGCCTTGAGCCCTATCCTCACCCTTTGCCCCACAACTCTGCAGCAGGTATGTTGGTTCACATAGGTAAATAAACCAAAGGCCCCAGACAAGGTGAGAGTAGCAGTCACACCACGTAGCACAATATGTTTTTTGCTAGCGATAGAGTTTTGGACAAACGCCCTGGCACAAGTCAGCAGCATGGATGTCCCCTGCTCTGCTTGATCTACCTTAAGCACCTTATCCAAAAGGCACCATATGCTCCCAGGAAATATGGTCTATTTTCAAAGCCAAAGGAAAGAGGATTTTCCACACTGGTGCAATTGAGAGGGAGCAGGTCTGCCTGAGGCCAGACCGTAGCAGGAAAAGGCTTTGTGTTTCGTTGTGATTCCTTTCCTATGCACATTCATCTTGGCCTGCCACACTTTTATTCCTATAACCCCAAGCCCTCTGCAGCCAAAATCAATCATGCATGCCCACTTGTGCGCATGCACACACACACACACACACACACGCACACGCGCACACATACGTATTCCCTCTCACTGAGAGATGGAAACATGTCTCTGACTCCTCCAGGCATAAATTTTGGTTCAGCTTCATTAGGCTAACCATCTGGGTCATTTCAATTCTGTTTCCAGTCCCAAAATAATTGCAGCCTCTGAATCAGCCATTCTCCCAACCCTATCTCTTCCCAACACCCCCACCCCCACCACCAGCTGCGTAAGTGTTAAACTTTTTAAAGAGAACATAATGAATGTTTTTGGAAGATTGCAGAATTTTTTTAATCCACATCAGATCAGGCGGTCAGAGGTCTAGAGTTAATCTCTATGTTGGTCAGAGCAAATGAAAGCCCGTCCTGTCATGGAATAATTATTTAGAACTGTGCATCCTCTCCCCAAACCCCCATTTCTGATCTCTCTGAACTCTCTGATGTGACTAAGCTCATAATTGGGACAACAGCCAACAAATAAAATGTGACTCTGTAATTTCATCTGCATCCATCCAAATTGTACTAAAACAGCTGCGAGGGCCTTTGGCCTCTTACTAACTGCTTGACTTTATTTATGCCAAAGGAAATGATTATAGTTTGGGTTAATATAATCAGGCGCAGGCCCTGTGAATCCCCAAGCTTGCAAAGGGTAAGCACCTAATGTATATAGAAATATAGTTGTTGGAAGACACTGTCTATTAAGTTCTTCTATTACTGAGTTTTTAAACTGGTGGGATTTTAAAGGGATTTTCTGTCTTTGCAGAAAACAGAGACAAGAAATTAAAATGGATCAGACAGGTCGTGACAAATTCCCCAGCCAATTACTTCATCTGACCATAGCCAAGTAAAAGGTGTCTTTAAAAATGTAAGAATGTAGCTACCTCTAAGATAAAGAGCATCATAAGTTAAAAAAAAAAAAAAGGTTTCTTTTGTTGTTTTTGTTTGCTTGACTGCTTTCTTAAATTGCTTCTTCTTGCTACCTAATGTATTCATTCATCCAGCCAGTATTTACTAATTTATTAATATTTATTACCACCTGCTAAAAGCTAAGGATAAAACTGCCAACAAGCCGGACACACAATCTCGGCCACCACAGAGTTTATGGTCAAGTAGAAGATACAAAGCAGTAAATACGCTATAGCATGGTAACCACATGGAAGTGAAGGATAAGGTATTAGGGAGACACTTAGGAAAAATAACCAACCCAGACTAGAGGAGTCATAAAAACATCTCGGGGAGGAAAAGGAACCCTCGTGCACTACTGGTGGGAATGTAAATTGGTGCAGCCACTGTGGAAAACAGTGTGGTGTTTCCTCAAAAATTAAAAATAGAAATAGCATATGATTCAGTAATTCTACTACTGGGTATTTACTCAAAGAAAACAAAAGCACTAATTCAAAAAGATATATGGCCTTCCTTCGGGGGGTACACGAAGAGAAAGAAAGATCACATGTCCCTGCCTCTTTTTATAAGGGCATCGGTATCTTCATGATGGCTCCACTCTCATGACCTAATCTAACCCTAATTACCTCCTAAAAGCCCCACCTCCAAATGCTATCATTTGGGTTTCAACATATTAATTTGAGGAGGATACAAACATTCAATCCTTAGCAGTTTGGAAAACCATATTCCGGGCAAGGACAACACAGTCTGCGCAAAATTCCAGAGGCTGGAGAGATCAAGGCTCATTCCAGGACTTAACCACAATTTTCCATAGCTGAATTTTAAAGTGTGAAGGAGAAGGAAGTAGAAAAGAAGCTTGAGCAGTAAGAAAGGGGTGAAAAGATAGAATTTATCCTATTCAGATCAAAGGTCCACATTTTCAGAGTAGACAAATACCCTAATTAGATTTTGGTGATTAAAAGATTATTCTGTCAGCTATGTGAAAAGGAATTGGATGGAAGCAAACTAAAAGCAGTGAGTTAGTAGACACAAGGATTAAGTTTGAGAATTGGTGAAACTGAGGACTCTGATATACACAGATTACTTTTTGTTCTAACGAGCTCAAAGAATACATTTTCCACAAAGGACATCTGAGGATGTTAGCCTATCAAATGTTCAGTGAGTCTCCCATTTATTTATTGGAAATGTTCCTGGTTGGTGGCAACGGTAATCACCTATCTGTCCACGGTTAGACCCTTCCAGGCCTTAGGACATTCCAAGCAGGGGTTTACCACTTCATATTCCCCAACCACAACAACCTTATATTCCAGCAGATTTAATTTTTATGGTTGCAAAAACCACCATTAGCAAACCCCATTACCTGAATATAGCATCTGGACTCTAAGTATAATTCCTAAAAAGTCACCATCACATCCTGTTAATTGCCCACAAATCATATAATCACACGGCAGCTCTGAAGTACAGACCGATCTGTGGGCCGACACAATAATTCATCTCCTGATTTACAATGCACAAGAGGGTCTGAGCAGGACAGGTTTTATGAGAGCCCACCACAAACTTGGAGACTAGTCAAGAGGCTGGGGAAAGGAGGGTGACCTCAACGCCCATGGTGATAATAGGAATAAAATTGAAGCAAGCTCACAGATTCAAGATACATTTTCAAGATAGAACTTGGCTAATGATGGATATAAGGGAAGACAGATTTCTAGGAACTATTTCTTTATTGGGATATAATTAACATTATACTTGTTTCAGGTGTACAACATAATTATTCAATATATGTATATATGGTGAAATGATCATCATGGTAAGTCTAGGTAACATCTATTACCACATCTAGTTATAAATTTCTTTTTTCTTGTGATGAGATTTTTTTAAATCTTTCTCAAGAACTTTTAAGACGCATATTTTTAAATTAAGACTTGGCCATCTATATAGCTGGAATCTCACAGTTTCTTCTGTGTTTTTTAGAGACTTTCAGGCATTCCAAAGTCTATCAACATCATCAAAATGTAGCAAAATGTTTTCCCAGCAAAGATCGTTAGGCCAATACGGCAGATGAGGAACAAAATAATGAAGCAAAAGATGTTTGTTTTCTTTGCCCTCTATGTCTTTCAGCTCCTCCCTTACCCTCCAGGGGCTCCCACCCTCTAACTACTTAGGGACTTAGGGAACTCTGATCCTGGTGTCTCCAAACTGCTCTCCAGCTTTCTTGTCTTGGAAAATCCCAGACTCTTCTGCTCTGTTCACACCCATTCAAAATTAACTCTGCCCCCAGCCAGCTGCCAGGTGGGAAGGAAAGCTAATACCAGTTCCACAGCTAATAATGGTTTATATTTATACCAGATTTTAAGTCCATCACCAGTTGATGACAGAGTCCCTTTTATCTGAACCTCTGTTTGTTTATCTGTAAAATCAAGTGATTCGAGCAGATTCAGATGTTATAAATTCAAATACTTACAGAGATTGTGTGTAACATGGATGAAAAGCAAACTGAGGTGTTATGTAGTGGGAAGGAGTGGTTTCTTTGGGGACTGTTCTGAAGAAAAGATTCACGGCAGCTGTAACTCTCAGTTTCAAAGGGAAAAAAAAAACACGTTATTAATATTATAAAAATCTATAGAAACAGAAAGAAAAAAAGGAAATCTGTGCATAGATGAGGGCAATAGTAAGCAGTAAAGGAGAATAAGACAAAGTTACACCAAATCAGGTACTTACAACATCCAACCTCACTAGCTGGGGAAGCTCCTTGGAGACAGCCAGGCTGGAGTCCTGATTGAGAGGCCTGGGTGGTGCATCCTCCCCTCAGGTAGACTTCCAACTGACCATAGGGCTGTATTTATAGGGCAAATGACAGGGTCTGAAGTTAAACATTTGTTTGCCTATGTACAATTTGGAGTGAGCTGATTTCTATGTTATCATGTCTTTACATATTCAAGGAGCCTGGGCTAGGTGTGCTTGTCTCCCCTCCTAGATTCCATTTTGGGGGACCAGTCCAGCCTGGAGCCAGAGGGGATGTAAGGCAAGATTTACAGCTCTTAGCCTCTAGACCAGAAAGGCCAATTCTGACCCAGAGGCCGGCTAATGTTAACGAATCAGGCTCCCAAAGTTACTTATGCAGCGTAAGTCTCACAAACAACATTCTTTCTCCTGCCTGGGTACGAACCGTAGGTCAGGACAAATCACAGGAACTTCCATCCATATAATACAGGGACTTAGTGAGCTCCTTCCCTATATAAAAGGAGCAGCCTGGGGGCACCTGGGTGGCTCAGTTGCTTAGGCATTTCTGACTCTTGATTTGGCTCAGGTCATGATCTCAGTGTTGTGAGATGGGGTCTGGTGTTGGGCTCCGTGCTGAGCGTGTAGCCTACTTAAGATTCTCTCTCTCCCTCTCCCTCTGCCTTTCCCCACCCCAACGCCCAACGCTTGCACACACATGCACTCTCTCTCTCTTTAAAAAAGTTAAAATAAAATAAATAAATAAAAGGAGCAGCCTGTATTCTGCTTCAATTAACTATTGTCCTGTAGGCTCAAAGTTGCCAATACTTGCAATTTTTTTTCAAGATAATTTGGAAATGCAGATAATTAATGTGATTATCTAATTTCAAAAATTTGGCAATGTGACTAATTAGATATATATTTTTTTAAATTTGTGAGAGCCAGCACTGTGTAGGCCAAACAAAATGCATCTGCTGGCCAAATTTGGCCTGTAAACTACCAGTTGGAACCCTCTAGATTAGATAGTCTCTAAGGCTTTTTCTGGCTCCCCAACTGTGGGAAAATCTAAGATGACTTCACTTTCAGGACCTAATCTCTAAAATTGTGCAATTCTAGACTCTAGGACTGACCAGAGATAAATATAAGCTTGCACCAGTAGGTTGCTCAGAGTGTCCTTCCGATTTCAGCAAAAAATACTTCATCAGTACATATGATTAACCTCATTTTTGTTGACCTTATAACACTGTAAGGTATGAGACTGTCCAATGTGGTAGAAGATAAAATTGGCAATTTCTCAGAATAAACAAATCATTGCTTTTATCTTGATCCAAATTTAAATGATGTTTATTGATATTAAAATTAATGTCATCAGGGCAGTACTATATTGAAACAATGTGCCCCTTCAGCTAATATAATATTCAACAGTGAAAAGCTAAGATCAGGAACAAGACAAGGATGCCCACTCCTGCTACTTTTATTCAACATAGTACTGGAAGTCCTAGCCAGAGCAATTAGGCAAGAAAAATAAATAAAAAGCCTCCAAATTAGAAAGAAAAAGTAAAACGGTCACTATTTGCAGATGACATGATACTACTATATATGGAAAAGACTCCTTATAGACTCCACCAAAAAACTGTTAGAGGCAATAAATGTAAAGTAACAGGATAAAAAATTGATATCCAGACAACTGTTGCTTTTCTATACACAAATAATAAACTATCAGAAAGAGAAATTAAGAAAACAATCCCATTTATAATTGCTTTCAGAAGAATAAGATACCTAGGAATACATTTAACCAAGGAAATGAAAGACCAGTATACTGAAAACTGTAAGACATAAATGAAAGAAACTGAAGACGACAAAAGTAAATGTAAAGATATTCCATGCTCATGCAATGAAAAAATTAATATTGTCAAAATGTTCTTACTACTCAAAGCAATCTATAGATTCAGTTCAATCTCTATCAAAATCCCAATGGCATTTTTCACTGAACTAAGACAAATAATTCTAAAATATTTATGGAACCACAAAAGATCCCAAATAGCAAAAACAATCTTGAGAAACAATGAAGATGGAGGTATCACACTCCCTAATTTCAAAATATACTAGAAAGTTATAGTAATCAAAACATTATGGTCCTGGCACAAAAACTGACACATAGATTAGTGGAATAGAATTGAGAGCACAGAAATAAACTCACACATATACAGTCAATTAATTTACAACAAAGGAGCCAAGAATATACAATCTGGAAAGGACAGTCTCTTCAATAAATGATGCTGGGAAAACTGGACAGCCACATGCAAAAGAATGAAACTGGGCCACTATCTTACACCACATATAAAAATTAACTCAATATTAATGAAAGACATGAATATAAGATCTGAAACCATAAAACTCCTAGAAAAAAACAGGAGGCACTAAGTTCCTTGACATCAGTCTTATTAATGTTTTTCTCCAAGGGCAAGGGAAATAAAAGCCAAAATAAACTACTGAGACTACATCAAACTAAAAAGCTTCTGCACAGCAAAGGAAGCTATCATCAAAATGAAAAGGCAACCTACTGAATGGGAGAAGATATTTGCAAATCATATATCCTATAAGGGGTTAATATCCACAATATGTAAAAAACTCATACAACTCAATAACAACAAAAATTTTCAATTAAAAAAAATGGGCAGAGGATCTGAATAGACATTTTTTTCAAAAAAGACATTCTGAAGGCCAACAGGCATATGAGAAGATGCTCAGCATCACTAATTATCAGGTAAATGCAAAGCAAAACCACAATGGATATCACCTCACACCTGTTAGAATGACTATTATCAAAAAAAAAAAAAAAAACAAGAAACAGCAAGTGTTGGAGAGGATATGAAGAAAAGGGAACCATTGCACATTGTTGGTGGGAATGTAAATTGGTGCAGCCACTACAGAAAACAGTATGGAGGGTCCTCAAAAAATTAAGAATAAAAATACCATATGATCCAACTATACCACTTCTGGGTATTTATCCAAGGAAAGTAAAAACACTAACTTGAAAAGATATGTGCACACCTATGTTCATTGCAGTGTTATTTACAATATCCAAGGTATGGAAATAACCTAAGTGCCCATCAAAGGATGAATGGATAAAGAAGATGTGGCATATATATACAATGGAATCCTACTCAGCCATAAAAAAGAAGGAAATCTTGCCATTTGCAGCTACATGGATGGATCTTGAAGATATGCTAAGTGAAATAAGTCAGACAGAGAAAGACAAATACCATGTAATTTCACTCATGTAAGGAATCTAAAAAAACAAAACACACAAACAAAATTCATAGATACAGGGAATAGATTACAGGTTATCAGAAGGGAAGAGGGTTGGGAGGTAGGTGAAATGGGTAAAGGGGGTTAGTTATATGGTGACAGATGGTAACTAGACTTATTGCAGCGATCACCTTGTCGTATACACAAAAATCAAATTATTATATTGTACACCTGAAACAAATATAATGTTATATGTCAATTTTACCTCAATTAAACAGAAGACATGTAAACAGATTTTTTCAGTTATGAAACTTGAGAAGAATAAAGAAGGTTTTTTTTTAATACCAATAATATTATTTCTCACCATTCTGAATTAGCTGGGCAGTTCTTCTCATCTGGGCCAGTGTGGCTAGTCTCTATGGTCAGCTGGTGGCTTGGCTGAGACTGGATCATCCAAGATGGCCTTACTCTCATGGGCAGGCTGTTTGGTCTAAGGAGCCTTAGCTGGAGCACCTGCCTCTGCTCTATATGATCTCTCATCCTCCAGCAGGCTTACCTAGGCTTCTTCACATATTAGTCTTAGGGTTCCAGAAAGAGAAAGAGACAGCAAGCCAATTGGATCATCCATGTTACACATTCAGCCCTTGTAAGGATTTGAATTTGTAACATTTAATCTACTCCAAGTTCTTTCTAAGTCTCTGATTTTATCATGCCTGATAATGTCCTTTTGGCCTGGGCCTCAGAATTTTTCACTCTCTCCCTATACATCTGCCCCCCAACTCCCCAGGCTTGCCAATAGCAAGAATGGCCTCCTTGTATGATCTTAGGGAATGTGCAATTTTGTGAGACCATCACTGCTAAAGAAGAGCACATCTTTTTTTTCAAAAGCTGCTTGTGTTGCCCTATGTTGTGAGGTACTTGGTAAGGGTGTCTCTTCTCTGGATTTCAGGTGGGGACAGATCTCTATTTTGTTTGGATGGCCCCTCAACTTATCTTAGGTGTTGACGATCTTATTAGCAATCTTGTTCAAGACCCAAACAGCTATGGCACTGGATCCCTTTTGAAATATTCAGGGCCCACCTAGTTCCATCTCTTCTGATCTTTCTCTTTTGACCTTCTTATAGCAGGAATCTCCTTTCCTTTATCAGAAGGAAAAATTTCTTAAATCATATTCTCTATCTTCTTCTGCTCTACAAATTAAACACTCCTCCAAGCATTGGCTCAATATCTTTCAATTCAAGTCCTGGACGAGGTCTAATTTGCCTTGGGTCAATATGAGGTCTACAGGTCAAGCTCAGAGCTTCAATTTTATGACTACTTAAGAGGTCAGATAGGAAATCTTCACGAAGGCCCTCTCTTCAATAGAGGTTATCCAATAATGAGAAGAATAAAGTGGTAATTTTCCAAATAAGCTAATCATTGCTTCTATCTTGGCATACATTCAAATGGAGTTTAACCACATTAAAAATTAATGTCGTCTGGATGCAACCATGTGCAAATAGATTTTGTCTACTTATGAAATTTGAGAATGATAAGATACTGCAAGGTGTTTTTTAGTACCTATAAAATGACTTTAATAACTTTGAGTTGACATCTTATGCAACCTTAGTTCAGATTGTTTGAATAAAATGCCCTGAATCCCTTAGAAAGAAAAAAGAGACATTAATTCAGTCATTATTTTGCATGACATACTGTTTAATTCTGTTTTCAACTTGTTCAAAACAGTTTCTTGGTATAGCTGAGTAGTTTTAAAAATTATACTTGTTAATTGTTCCTAAGAAAGTGGTGGTTTTAGTATGCTATTTTCATAATCTATACATTTAAAAGTTATTTAAATATGAGTTTTTATAAAAGTACAGAGATAGCTGGCCAGGAATTTAGTACTAAACTCCTAAACTGTGGATAAACATAATAGCAACTTCATCATTTCTACCCAGCCTAATGTGTTCACCATAATTCATAAAGCATCATTAGCACGTGATGCTATAAGAAAAGTCAATGGATGTTTTGGAGGTTGAATCCTCCCATTGTCTGCCACCAAGCCTACTGTTTACTAAAACATTTTTGCCTTTTGTTAAATGTCATCACTAAATTATTTTTCATCATATAGTTGTATAGTTTTTTTTAGCTGGCTATAAGGACCCAGCAAGAAACATCATTTCTGAGAAGTGAAGAGAAAAATACACAAGAAGCAGGAGATAAAACAGCAATTTGAGTGTTTCTCAGAAAACAAGCATCAATAGAAACATAATATTTTAACTATGCTGCTGGCTGGCCTCATTCAGCTCCGGGCACCACAGGTTAGGAAAAACATGATCGTGTGCAGTTCATTTAGCTGGAGAAAGGATTGAAAATGATGCCATGCTTAAAAAATAAAGACCTGTGAGAGAGCTTAATGCAATTAACAAACAGAAGATTTGCAGCGTGATGGTTACTTTAATGCATCCACTTGACTGGGCTAACGGATACCCAGATAGTTGGTAAACCATCATTTCTGGGTGTGTCTGTCAAAGTGTTTTCAGAAGAGATTAGCGTTTGAATCAGTAGACTGAAAAAAAGGTTCCTCTCACCACTGCAGGTGGGTATCATTTAACCTATTGAGGGACTAAGCAGAACAAATAGGTGGAGGAAGGGTCAATTCACTCTCTCTGTGACATCCATCTTCTCCTACCTTCAGACCATCGATCTTTTGATGCCAAAATTAATACCATCAGCCCCAGATTTTTGGGCCTTTCAACTTGGACTGGGACTTACACCATCAGCTCCCTGGTTTTTAGGCTTTCAGATTCAGACCAAATTATACCACCAATTTTTCCTGGTTCTACAACTTGTTGATGGCAGATCATACACCTTGTCAGTCTCCATAAACATGTGAGCCAATTCTTGTAATAAATCTCCATATATACGTCTAGATCTCCTATTGGTTCTATTTCTCTGGAGAACCCTGACTAATATCTGGGAAATTCAGAATAATTCCCTTCATATGTGGAAAGTACTGTCATGGGAAGAGAAATCAGTCTTCTTTTTCCGACCCTCTAGGAGCTGAGGTAGGAGAACCTCAGCTGACTATTCGGCAGAACCCTCTTATAGTCAGAAATGTCCAAGGAAAGAATAGACTCCTGGGTCCCTAGCACGCTAATATACAATCACAGCAAAGCAACCAGCTGATAGAAAGGCCATAGAAGGAATCTGAGCATCAGACAGGTGATTGGAATGGTTGAATTTTAATGTTGTTTTGTCTCCTGCGGCCTGATATTTGCAGTCAAACAGCATGGGGGTTAAGAATAGGCCTCAGGCAAACTGGGTCTCGGCTTCCGCTCTCTGTGAAGCTCAGTTTCACGGTTCTTAAAATGGTTTCTACATCACAGGGCCACTTTGAGGGTTATCAAAGACACACATGTTCAGTGAGAGCTCAGGGCAGAGCATAACACCGTATACTCTCAATAATGTTCGCTGCTATTTTGGTTACTACCCAGCCTCATGAAGATCCTTTCAAAGAATGATTCAGAAACCCAAAGACAAAGAATTGATGGGGACACACTTTTTCCTAATGGTAGACATTGAAGAGAAGGGAAGTATAGCGTCACTGTAAGAACAAAAGAAGAATCATTGTGAAAAACCCAGAGATCTGAACTTTTTTTTAATGTTTAAAAAACGCATTTTATACAAACCTTTGAAACATGAGGGGTCAGAACAGTTTTTTAATGTTCTGTACTTGAACATAGCAAAGGAAACCTGACTGGAAGCTGGATTCTCTGTTCTGGGTCTCTGAAGTTAGATCAATAGCATATGAACCCAAAAGGGAGTTTCTTCCCCTTTAGGTATCTTGTACTCTCTCCCATTCCAGCCCCAACTGATTGCATCCAATATTCTTCACTGCCCTGCATGGAGCAGCACCCCAGAGTTTTCCCCCTTTACCAAGACAGAAATGTCGTTTCTGAGAGAGCCTGGCTGTTTTCGGTTTTGAGTTAGGTTTATGAGGGAGTTCCATACGTGTCTCCTTAGGCTATCCTGACATGTCCTGTGGGAGAATTTTCAGCTCCGCCTTTCAGCAGGGGGAACGCTCAGCCCGCCTATTTGTTTTCTGGTTATTGGGTGACCCCTGCTGGCCACGAGGAGCTGTTACTGCCTTTCTAATTCTGTCTTGGCCTTCCGCATTTAATTCCCCGTCATCATCAGCCTGTAACTGCCACTTTCCAAGATTCCATTCACCTTCACTTAGTTGTGATGGCTTCTATTAATACCTGTTGTGCATTAAATGTCATTTTTATTGCATTAAACTCAGAGTTTTTGAAAACTGCTCCCCATAAAATGATTAAGTCCATAGCAAAGGAAAACATCTTTTTGCTCCAGTCCGTGCTGGTGAGTCTTAACGATTCAGTGAACTCATGCTGACAGAGAAGATGACAATTTTTCTATTTGCTTGAAAAATACTAGTCGGCAACAAACCTGGGGACTGCCACATTTTGAAGCCCAGCTGCCAGCGCACAAAAACATTTGCTTAACTCTTCAGCCCAGTGCTCTCATTGATTGAACATACATAGCTACCCAACCACAGCACAAGGTAATCTATGGCTTACACAGCCAGAAAGGACTTTAAATAAGGTTAAAAACATCCCACCATTGTAGAAATCAACAGCATTTATCTTTTGAATACATTTTTGTTTAGTGCACCTACTATGTAGAAGGCTTTAAATAAGGTAGGGAAGAGAATGAGTAACAAATAGAAAATGCAAGAATACAGCCATATCTCAGCTGCAACAATATTAAGTCTATATATTTTGAGCCTCTGGCCTGTTCATATGTGTTAAATAATTTATTTCAGTGAATCTCGGTGTCTTCTACTGAGTTTCTCATTTATCATACAGTGAGAGTAAAATGATAGCATACACTTAATTCCCTTAGTATTATAATGACTGGCAAACCCCCGCTCCCAGCCTCTATAATTCACCGTAAATAAAACTGCTTCTTCAAAAAGATTGTATTGTATACTCCTATGGATAATACCAGCCACTCACCCTACCAAGAGCCAAGATGGGCAAACTTTCAGTTCAGCTAGTCATATGTGGTTTTTAAAATCTCTTTCAAGAAAATACAGAAAGCATTATTTTCAGCAGTCTCAGAGGTCATCACTCAAGAAAATGCAGGAAAAAAAGGAAAGGAAGATTGGGCACTTATTGGCTATATAGATGCGTGCGTGTGTGCGCATGCGCGTGTGTGTTCCACGTATGCAACAAACACTGATAAATAAACGTCCATACCTTAATGTGAATGGTAGAGTTACAATGATAACTAAATAAGTTAATAGGATTTAAATGAGGCACTGTCCCCTTGTGATTTTGCTCTGTTCAATTTTAGGCACATACAACATATCACCTCCCTCTCTTTAGACTTTGCAAACCAAGCTATTATTTATTCTATTTATTCATACTTTCTCTTGAAAAGTCAATCCTCCACAGACCCTGAAATACTTTTGTTGTGTGGTTTTTTCCCTCTGAATTCCCATCTCTTCATCCTCCTGGCAGTGAAATGCCTCAAACTGAATACAATATCCCAGGTTTTGTGAAAGGTCTTCATGACTTTTTTTTTTTTTCATGACTTTCTAATAGTAAAGACTTTGCCTAGGATTTGAAAATCAGCCTATTTAGAAAAGTAAATTCACAGCCTTATCCATTTAAAGTCTTATCACAACTCCTTTTTATTTATTGTATTGGCATGGCTTTTTCTCTCTCAGAGGTCTTTCTACTTTATGTGGTTCTTATAACCTCTTGACCCTTTTAGTACACATTAATTTAATTAAATATTGCTGCTTCTCTGTGTATTTTCTCTGCAAGTTTTCGATTTTTGTTGGTGTTGTTTTTTTTTTTTAACTGTTCCTTTTTTTCTATTTTCCAATACTTCAGTGACCCTTAGACCTTTGAGAAAATATTTGCAAATCTGCACTGACTTATTTATTCATGGCTCTTTTCAGCAATGGTTTTGTTGTTGTTGTTGCTGTTGTTTGTTTTTTGTTTTTTGTTTTTGCAAGGAGTTCAAAGCCACTAACAAGAGCTAAGGTCATTCTCAAAGCACACTTCCGATTACAACTGAAAAATAAAGGGAAAGGGAAAAACTGGAAAATACTTTAAGAATCCTAAAGATACTCAGTCTTGACTTCAGTTATACATTATAAGGTATAGCATTCTTTTTTCAGTGAAATGGTATGGTCCTTTGCCTATATCTCTTTTTCAACTTCAGAATTTAACTTTCTCCAATTTCACAGGAAGTGAATTCTCCAAATACTGTGGAATTTATCTTAATAAAAATATTTATTTAAAAAAACCTGCTCCAGGGGCGCCTGGGTGGCTCTGTTGGTTAAGCGTCTGCCTTCGGCTCAGGTCATGGTCCCAGGGTCCTGGGATCAAGCCCCGCATTGCATGGAGCTCCCTACTCAGCAGGAAGCCTACTTCTCCCTCTCCTACTCCCCCTGCTTGTGTTCCCTCTCTCACTGTCTCTTTCTGCCAAAAAATTTAAAAAAAAAAATTTTTTTTTAATTAAAAAATAAAAAAACCTGCTCTGTTGTGTCATTTTATCATTCCTTCCCTGAGAGTGTCAGTGAAAGTGTACTGAGCAACCTGTGTCTCACCTACCCATTTGACTCAGCCTGGAGAGTGACTAAGCTTCCTGGTTGTTTTTAAATCTTTGCCTTTCTCTTTCTTCTGATTAAGGTATAGATATTTCCTCATCCTAGCTTTGGCCAGCCTTTACACAGCCTAGGCCATAAAGTTTTCATTTTTAATGGAAAAATATCTCATGGTTGATGCAAGCTTGTCTGTTCCTTTTTATCTGGCAGATGCCTGTATAGATAAGCTCCTGAATCCAAGATTATGCACATATCATCCCACGCTTTCAAGTACTGGGAAAATGAAAAGACATTTGAATCATCTCTACACCCATCTCTACAGATAATTCATTAGGGACTCTGATTTTTATTTCCATAGTATTCTTCATATCTGTACTACCAATTCCAAATACCGTAACATAGAATCAGATTGGTACAACTAGCATGGAACTCAGTCTACCCCCTTTACTATGTAGATGAAGGACTAAAGTATAGCTACAGAAGGCAAGGGACTGGTCCAAGGTTGCAAAAGTTGGCTGATGACAAAACTAGGATAACATCAAGTCTTTGTGTGGGGCACCTGGGTGGCTCAGTCGTTAAGCGTCTGCCTTCGGCTCAGGTCATGATCCCAGGGTCCTGGGATCGAGCCCCACGTCGGGCTCCCCGCTCAGCGGGAAGCCTGCTTCTCCCTCTCCCTCTGCCCCTGCTTGTGTTCCCTCTCTCGATATCTCTCTCTCTGTCAAATAAATAAAATATTTTTTTAAAAAAATCAAGTCTTTGTGTATTTATAAGTATGTGTGCTGTTGTAATGAGCACTGGGTATTATATAAGACTGATGAGTCACAGACCTGTACCCCTGAAACAAATAATATATTATATGTTAATTAATTGAATTTAAATTAAAAATAAATAAATAAAATATAAGTATGTATGCAACAAATGCTTAGGTAGAGTTTACTATAGACCAGATACAAGCTGAGTCCATTTTATAAATCTTGACTCTTTTAATCCTTACAACAACCTTATGAAATTGATACTACTAGTATCCCATTTCAAAGATGAGGAAACTGAGGCACAGAGAGATTAAATAACTTTTTCAAGGTCACAAACCTTGTAGGCAGCAGAGCAGGGATTGAAACCCAGGCAGTCTGGCTCCCAAGTCTGTGCTCTTGATCACTATGCACTCTCTCTCATGAATTTCAAGCAATCCATTACATGTCATCAAGAAGTAAGCCTGTTCCAGCGGATGCATAAATTACCTCAATTCTGGCTGAGCCTAGCTCTCCATTATCAATACATCTCAGTTTCCAAAATTATCCTCACACTGGAAACATAAACAATCTCTCCAAATATTCACCCATAAAGCCAAGATATACTTTATCCAGATGTGAACTCCTACATAAGGAAACACATAAAATCTTACTCCTTTGCCCTCAGGGAAACAAAAACTGAACCAGAAGGTTACAGCAGATTTTTGAAAATCACCACACTCTGTCTGCCTCGCTCACAGTATGTTTCTATAAGCTCCCTTCTGTCCCCCCTAGTGGGATCGGAGCATTTCTAAAGCTAAGAGGCAGAGTAAACACCTTTGCATTTAGTAGATGTGTTCTGTTTCCCCTGTTTGCCTGTGGCCGCCTCTGGCTTTTCAAGAGCCTCTGGGATTGAGACATCATGCCAGGCGCCTCAGGCAAGGCGCACAGCAAATGTAAACTGTGGTCCTCTATCATTCAGGGCCGGCCTTTGTCTGGATCTTCTCCTCACGCGGTGGTTTCCCACAAACAGCTCTCAGTGGACATTGGAACCGAGAGAAGAATGACCCTATGATCAGCTGGTAAGAACACAAGAAAACTTGAAAACTCAATGAGTCCACTATGCCAGGAGAGGTGCTGCTAAGAAGCCCTGAGCACCCACAGTATAAACATCATCCTCTACTTAGATTTTTATAACAACAACAACTACGGTGTTGGAGAGATTTACTTCTGGTAACACAACAACAAAAGCACACCAGAGAAACAGGTTGCTCTGACTTACCTGTGTCCTTAATGAAGTTGTGCTAATAGAGTATGAGGGAAAAGACATTACTATGGTTTCCCCTAAGACACAGTGCAACAATTTGACAGGAAAAACTGTTTATGCTGTGGGAACATTTACTGTCCCTGAAAAGTCAGAAATGGCTTGAAGTGATTTTGAAGGGGTTTTGAGAGGTGCAGGGCAAACACCCTGAAGGGTATTAAAGGAACTAGATGTCAGGTGTGGAACTGTCTCTGCACGCCACCCACGAAGTCAGAAAAGGCTGCCAATGTTTGACCTCCCAGGACCTGCGATACCCCCATTTATTTTCAAGAGAAGAGCCCACATTCAAAAGCAGAAAAATCACACAGCACAAAGCTGTAGGATTTAGAGTACCAGGGAAAATCAGAAACAAGTTAAAGATGGATTCATAAGGGGCGCCTGGGTGGCTCAGTCGTTAAGCGTCTGCCTTCGGCTCAGGTCATGATCCCAGGGTTCTGGGATCAAGCCCCACATCGGGCTTCCTGCTCGGCGGGAAGCTTGCTTCTCCCTCTCCCACTCCCCCTGCTTGTGTTCCCTCTCTCGCTGTCTTTCTCTCTGTCAAATAAATCAATAAAATCTAAAAAAAAAAAAAAAAGATGGATTCATAAAACAGTGTAGGGAGCTCAAAAAAAAAGTAAAAGGAGCAAAATTTCTTTTTCAGACTCATACATCAAATGCCTTCTTTGTTATCATATTACACGTTTGGGTCTTTGTGTTAAATGTTGTGGGTTGTCTACAAATATGACTCAGGGTTTTCTTTTCTTTTCATTTCAAATTATCATTTATATTTAAATTGGAAATTTTAATCATGTTGCCACCTCCATCCACCCAAAGGAACCATGCTTACAGGTTCTTTTTTTTTTTTTAAAGATTTTATTTATTCATTTGAGACACAGAGATACAGAGAGAGAGAGAGCATGAGCAGGGAGAGAGGCAGAGGGAGAAGGAGAAGCAGGCTCCCTGCTGAGCCAGGAGCCCGATGTGGGGCTCGATCCCAGGACCCTGGGATCATGACCTGAGCCGAAGGCAGGTGCTTAACCATCTGAGCCACCCAGGTGCCCCCTTACAGGTTCTTTGGACAGGGATAGGCTCAGAGTGGATGACTGGATCAAGGACCAGCCCATAAGATTGTCCCAGCCTAGCTCTCTATCCAATCAGAGGATGGTGATTAGCAAAGCCAGTCAGACAGGCTTCCTCCAGGTTGTTGACTGAAGAACCTGCGTGATCTGGCCTATGAGTCAGAGAGAAGCGGAGAAAGGCCTTGTGAGCCCAGGGAGGGAGTTGCTGACCATTGGAATGGCCTTGGTTCTTTGGCTTTTCTTTGTTCCAATCCATGTGTATCCTTAAAGTGAGCTTTATTTTTTAAAATCTAGTCCATATCTCATCTAGTCACATCTTTGGTTCCATGCAACCAAAGTACCCAGTTGAGCACAACATAAAATAAAATCAGTGACATATCCATTAGTTGGAATAGTCCTGGATTTTATGTCCTGACTGTTCTGATAACATCTTTACTCTGTCCCCCATTTACACATTTCATCTTTTACCACATATCCCTCAATGTCATATTTTTCTTTTCCACTTACCCCCTCTCTGTCTCTTGCATATCCTTTTGTGTCTCTCTTCCTTTCCCTCTCCCTCCTCCCTCCCTATTTCCCTCTCTCTCTCTTACACCTCTTATAATTCTTCTTTCCAGAGATAATGTCATGGCTACATCCTATTTCTCCCCTTCTGTTTTTCCTTCTTCATCCAATTCCATCCCGGTTTTCTAACTAGGTCCCCCAGAGTCAACACTCCATCCTCACTTCATATATACTTGAGGAGAGCACTCTTCCTTAAGGCTTAAGATTCAGTGTATAACTTAGGCAAGAATTGGGTATTTCTAAAATCTGGTTCTTTAAATAAAGCCATATCGGCTCATTGCTATTCAACAAAGTGCTAATTTTGGTTTTCCATATTCAACACAATTTCACAAATGTTTATACCAATATGTTCAATAGGGAACACCAGAATGGATAAGAAAGGGCCCCAACAGCTAGTTACCTTATGATCTGGAAGGAAGAAAGCACATATGGAGAAATAATTATCACTCTAGGCAGAATATAACTGCATTGCTATGATGAGGGAGGCACAGAAGGCGACAAGGTTCAGCCAGGATTCTAGCTGCAAAAACATGGCCCAACTCCTCCAGGGCGTGTGCACATGCTTCATATAATGTAACCCACAAATCACAGTGAAGGTGGACCATTCTTCATAGGTATATGGTATGAAGACAGGCATTGAACTTGATATTTTTGAGAATATGCCAAAGAGCACACCAAGAAGGTTTTCAGTATTTTTCTAAAAATGACCATGATGGAGCCCAAGGGAAATTTCAGAAGAGGAGATAATAATCTTTAGTCCCAACCATTTTTCTATCTTTTCTTTTCTCTTTTTATATGTCTTTTGAAATAAAAGTGCCTTGGTTCTCACTTCACTTTCAACTTGCTTGTTGGCTACCAAGTCCACCGTAGGGCCCTTCCACATGGCCATCCTACTTTCCCTATGCTCTCATCCTGTCTTTCCCAAGCATCCTATTCCACTATATTTTAGCCATGTGTTAGGCAATGTAATTTTCTATTCAAATATCCACAGTAAAGGGTGAACAACTGAGGGACTTTACCCTCCCCAGGCATTTTTTTTCAAATTTTATTGATGGATTATTGACAAATATAATTGTATATATTTAAAGTGTACAATGTGCTGGTTTGAGATAAATATATATTGCAGAATGATTAACAAAGATATTTGTTTTTTGAATGGCAACTCACTTCAATCAAAAATTTTCAAATTGACAGAATGGATATTTTAGATATAGCCCTTCAAACTTATATCCTATTTCTGACCTTACTTCAGTTCTCCCAGTTTACTACCCCTCCCTCCACCATCCCACCCCCACACATGCAATCTCTGTGTCAGAGAGATACAGGGGGAATCTCTGCCCTCATTTGAGGAAACTGGCCTCCAACCCTAATTAAATAGTAAGAACCTAATTAAACATAACTAATATGTAAGCTCCCATGTCATTTCTACATAAAAATTGAAATTAAACATAACTAGACTTTTGTGACCTCCTATTGCTGCATAACAAATTACCTAAAAACTTAGTTGTTTAGAACAATCGACATTTATTCTCTCATAGGTTCTGTGGGTCAGCAATTCAAGAGTGCCTTAGCTGGGTGGTTCTGGCTCAAGGTTCCTCGTGAAGTTTAGTCAAGTTGTCAGCTGGGGCCAAGGTCATAGGAAGTTAAATGAAAGCTTGACCGAAGCTAGACTTGACTGAGGCTCACTTAGATGGCTAGGAAATTTGTGCTAACTGTTGGCAGGAAGCTTCAGTTCCTCACATGTGAACCTCTCAGTAGGGTCTCTTAAGTGTCCTAATGCCACAGTGGCTGATTTCCCCTTGGGTGAGTGATCTAAGCAAAAGAAAGACAGATGCAGTAATGCCTTTTATGACCTGGCCTCAGAAATCACTCATCATAATTTCCTCTACATTTTCTTGTTGAGAAGTAAATCACTAAGTCCAATCTGATTCAGGATAGGGAGTGAAAAGTTTAGACTTTACCTTTCGAAAGAATTTGTAGACATATCGTAAAACCATAAAAACCATATTGTAAAACCATAAAAATCCCTTGACCACTTCTTCAGTCTTTTGCTTCCCCTGTCTATTTAGCAACATACTCTATTGAGTAAATACTCTATTAAGCAAATATTTTAAAAACTTTAAGTTCCTAGATTTTAAATATTCTCATAAGCAATATAAGGTTTTCAAATCTTTATTACTAATCCCTTTCTCCAATTTTCCATAAACTTTCTGCATTCCAAATTACACAGTGTTGTTCAAAAATAAATCTTATTAGTAATTTGGGGTTCAACTATACAGCATTGCTGCTATGAATTGACATTCATAAAACCAATTTTTAATTCATTCATATGTGGCTAAGTAAAATATTGTATGAGGTATTCGTTCAAACATCTGTTCATTTCTTTTCACTACTACTTCAGTAATTGAATTATTTTTGGAAAAAGCAATCAAATTAGCTTTTCATAATTGTAGACTGTTGATTGTTCATATTTCATGTCCCTCACAACACAGGAGAGTGATTATTTTTCTACAAAGCATTTTTCCATTATTTTACTAGACTCTAAAGCAATCTTATTTACCCAAGTGACCTGCTTCCACAATTAAAGTCTGTTTCTTAAGAATAGTGGCAAACAAGGAGTGTTTATCTTACTGTTTCAAAACTGAAGGTATGTTTCTCTTCTGGTTGATTGATTTGTACTGTTGAAAAACAATGGCAGTTATTCTCAGGAATATTAATTTAAGTAATGCAATAGTCGATAAAGCAACCATGCGATAAATAGAGATCACTGCTTCCTCTCTTCAAATCCATAAATTGGGTTAACAGAATGACAAAGTCAGACAAAGTCAGAGTCAGTATATCTAATTAGGTCAAACAACCTTCCATTTCAGTGAAAAAGTAATGAGGCCAGATGTTTAATTTGTGTACTCATTCAACGGACAATTTAATTAAGACTTCAAATACTCCAAACACTGAAAAGATTATGGTTACCATACTTTTTTCAAAATAAAACTAGTATCTACTTCCAATACAACTAAGTAAGGTCCTCCTGGATCCTCTAGATATCAGCTATGAACTGTGGGCGAAGTAAAATAAAATAATGAGCTGAAGTCACTGGAGAGTGAAAAAAAGCAGACAAATTCTAGAGGGAAGAAAAAATTAGAAGAAACAAGTACAGAATATGTTTACATTTTTTCAAATGGCTTTTAACTTGTGAGCAGGATGAAGATAGCATCAAGTAAAGTGACTAAAAGTCTGGCATAAAAACCGTATTTCTGGCCAGAAAAAAAAGAACACAGAGTTCATAACAACCACAGATACTAGAAAGTAAGGGGCTAAGTCTCAGAAAAACAGAACCAGAAGGCATGAGCGCTGTGTTAAGTACATAATTTCTGCCAAAGTCTCTGGCTGCCCCATGAATGCATGCATGGAACAGAATTAAAGCAGTGCAGCTAAGTTAAAAGAACTGAAATATTATTTGAACTTCCACCAAAAAGAGAGTGTTAAGTTTGAGTCTAAGCAAGTAAATTTTCTGATAAAAATCTCATAGTAGGAATATAGCAGAATTGAGAGTTTCCACAAAATAATTTTCACAATACCTAAGATAAAATCCAAAATTAGTCAACATGCAAACAAGAATATTTGACCTATTTTTAAGAGAAAAGACAAGCAACCAAGACCACTGGTGAGTCGACCTAGATACTGCAATTAGCAGACAAGAATTTTAAAATAGCTGTTATAACTATGCTCAAGGAAGTAAGGGAAAACATGTATGCTTGCAATGAATGAAAAGATAGGAAATCTCAACAGAGAAACATAAATAGTAAAAAAGAACCAGGAATTCTAAAACTGAAAAATACAATTTCTGAAATTATAAATTTACTATATTGGCTTAACAGAATGGAAATGATGGAGAAAATGATCAGTAACTTGAAGATAGTTCAGTGTAAATGTATAGAGCACAGAGAAAAGGGATTAGAAAAAAATAAACAGATCTTCAAGGACCTGAGGACAATATCAAATGTCTAACAGACATGAATAAAATCCAAGAAGGAGAGGTAAGAGAGTATAAGGCATACAACTTATTTGAAGAAACAATGCTCCAAAACTTCTCAAATTTGATGAAAGACATACATTTTCAAAATCAGGAAGCATAGTAAACCCTAGTAGGACATATACAAAGAAAACCATGCCTAGGCACATGACAGGAGCAGTGGAGGGAATGCCCCCAGGCCGAGTCCCAAGTCCTTGAGGGAAGAATGATAGAGAGAGGAGCTGGAGGCAAGGACGGTGATAAATAAGCTTAGTAGCTATACATTAAAAACCCTGGGGCACAACATCCTGACCCTGTGGCTTCCAAGACCTTGTGGATGACAGATCAAGAGCCACAAGTACAGAGCATGCTCTCTCCTCTTCCACTTCTGCCCCAGGGTAACCCCTAGACTCATTATAATACATTTGAATTACAGGTACACACACTCCACCCCCCACCCCCCCCAACCATGGAGAAAAGCTGCCAAGAAGATCTGGTACAAACCTTGTAGAGTCAAAAACTCCTCCTCCCAACCTGTGGGAGGAGTTTCCCAAATGATTGGAAGCAGCCTCCATTACAGACCACCCCACTGTAGGTCATAGCTCCTCCCAGCCCAGAGAGACCCAATAATATCCAATCCTAAAATCACCCACTCCGGTTCCACCTCTGGAAACTTTCCTGCTCTCCCACCTTGAAACTACTTTTGCTTTAATCAACTGCTTTGTTCTTGCTACCTTCTGGCTGTCTTTCTTCCAGCATGGATCCTCGCTTAAATTTTCTCGTGTGGAATCCAGGGACTAAGACCTCCATTCATACAATGCGGACTCTCCCACTAGTAACAAAACTGTTGATAACTAGAGTTAAAAGAAAATTATAAAAGCAACCAGGGGAAAATGACACATTACATACAGGGGAACAATGACTCAAAATTTATCAAACTTTGACAGACAGAAGCTGTGGAACATTGTCTTTTAATTGCTGACAGAAAAACACTCCCAACTAAGAATCTAGTGAAAATATTCTTTAAATATAAAAATGAAACAAGAACATTTTCATATTTTTAAAAAATACTAAGAGAATTCATTTTCAGTAGAACTCTTCTCCAAGATATGCTTTAAAATTTTATTCAGACTGAGGGAAATGATATCAGACTGAAACTTGAATCTACAGAAAGGCATAAAGAGCATCAGAGATGCCAGCTCTCAGGGTAAATATAAAACTATCCTGGTAAATATACTTGTATATACCTATAAAGCCAAATCCCTATCCAGATATAGATGATCATTACTCCAGAAAGTTCCACCATCCTTCTTCTGTGTCAACTCTCCCTCCCAGGAGAAAACCAACATTCTGGGGGTTTCCCATCCTAGATTAGTCTTACTAATTAGTTTTATCTGCTCTAAAATTCCATTAAATTCAGGGTAAGATCTTGAAACCCACTTAAAAGAAAATAGTTATAAAAACATTTTGATTTGCAAGGCTGAAGCACATCCAGTCTACACTGTGTAGTCAATCCTTTCTTCAGCTGCCCAATATTCTCTTTAAATCTTGTCCCCTAAATAAAGTTTCCCTGGGTGCCCTGAAGAGGCAATGTTGTATGGAAAAGAAAGACACCCCGCTCCTGAACTTCAGGTAAGGTGGAGAGAACAAACTCTAGTCTTCCCATGGATAAAGTAGTGAGACCCACCTCCATTCCCAATTACAGCCTTGAAAGGAAAGAGCCATTAGAGGGGATAAAGTTGAAGATACAAACAATAGAAGGTTGAGTGGCACAAACTCCTGGAGAAGGTGGGAGAACATGGTGTCAAAGGACAAAGTGGCCTTAAACATTAGAAAGGACATCTTATCTCTTGAGACTAGAAGAAAAAGGATAAGACTGATAAGGAAATAAAAACCTTTAAAGTAGTGGGTTCAGGAAACTAAGAGGCATCTGCCTTGATTAATTGACAATTACTGCAATCAAAACAGCTGAACCTGGAGATCCAATGGACCCAGGCATTAATTTACAGGAGTTGTGATTTGAAGGTCAAAACAATTTAACCCTGTACATTTGATAAAGTAAAGTGGTGCAAGCACAACAAAGCAACTACTCTAAAATAATGCTGGATGCCTATTTTACTCTTTAAAGCAAAATTTCAATTAGATCTAGATTCAAATATAGAGAATAAACCATAGAAATACTAGAATTAACTACTCTGATACAGTACCACCCATTGCACACTGTTAATACTAAAAAATATGTCATGATGAGGCCACACATCATTTTTAAGAAAAACTCTAGCATTTGACATTCACCGCCTTCTTACATACTTGCTTTGCTGTTTCAGCTTTTCCAGGTTACCAGTAGTTGGCAGACTTTGCTGAGATGGTAGAGACAGTCTCTAAACTACAGATATTTAAACCTGACCTATGAATTGAAATTGCAAATAAACTGCCAAAGTTGGCCAGAGTAGCTAGTTATGGAGTGTTTTAGCCCTCACAGTCTTTACCAGAGGACCTGTTACATATTTTAACCATTGAAGTTTTTGGAGCCACAGTACAGCTGACCTTGAACAATGTAGGGTTAGGGGCACTGACCCCTGTGGAGTCAGAAATCTGAGTATAACTTCTGACTCCCCCAAAACTTAACTACGGTTGATAGGAAGCCTTACTGGTAACATAAAAAGTCAATTAACATATATATTGTATGTTAGATGCATTATATAATGCATTCTTGCAATAAAGGAAGCTAGAGAAGAGAAAATTTTATTAAGAAAATCATAAGGAAAGTACATTTATAGTACTGTACTGCAAAAAAAAAAAAAAATCCATGGACCTGCACAATTCAAATCGGGTTGTTCAAGAGTCAGCTGTATATTGTAATTCAATCAAAATACTCCAACGTTCATTTCCTTTCATTCATCCAATATTACTGATGAGGTCCCACTGAAGAAAGAAACTATATTAGAGGTAAAAACAGAAAGAGTGCAGGCATTTTTCACTCTGAGGAAGTTTAGCTCATAGGAGCCACCTTTAAGTGTCAAGAACCCCTCGTTTGCAGCCTCCCCACTCATCTCCTCCACAATGTCTTGGGTCTTCTTTTCCACATTTCTCATTCTGGAATACTGGAATAATTCAGTGGAATCAGAATACTTCAGATGGCCACCTGGTCTTTTCCTGACCATACCAAATATTATGCCATTCCCTTTATTCCTTCCTTCCAATTTATGCAAACACAAAATAATAAAATCAAAGTTCTATTTCACTTACTAGCTCACAAAACAGTTGACTCAGCTCCATACATCTTGCCTTCTTTCCATAACACCTTTAGGAATTATTTTAAAACTAGGGGAGTGCTAGGGAACATTCCTACCTTCTGTGGATTGATTCTTATTTCAGAAAAAAAATAAATAAATAAGTCACTGCAAACATGACTGGTGGGTGAGATAACAGAATCAAGATATAGTATCTCATGTACCCTTTGGAATTAATTTTACCATTTTATAAAACACAATTAGATATCACTTTCCACCTGCACCTCTTGAATTCCTGGAGCAGTGTACCAGCAGCACTTAACTATTATCAACCTATGTATCAGCAGCTTTTGTATTTATTTTTTCTCTGCTCAACTTCAGGAACCTGACTGAAAAACAATGGGTCCAGCCTCTCTCCTGGCCACTGAAAGCAAGAGGATGCTCACCATCCACCATTCACATCAGCTTGATGATTGTTCCCTCTTCCCTTGACTTTGGGCATTTTAAGATGCTTTGTTAGAGAAAAGACATAAAACTTATGCTTTAAATGCTTTAAAATGTTGAGATAAGAATCCTGCTCAATTTGTGTTAACTCACAAAGCACATTGTATGCAGCTCAGAGGCACATCTGGGTCAGAGACTGCATTTATAATGATCAGTTCTTCAATGTTGGTCTTCACTTCTTCCCCAGTGACCTCAGCTCGCAAGTGAACTTAAAAATTGTCTTACATGTTTTAAGTAGATAAGAGTCTGAGCAGATCTTTGTCTTAAGACTGTTCTATCTTGGGTGCCTGGGTGACTCAGTTGGTTAAGCGACTGCCTTCGGCTCAGGTCATGATCCTGGAGTCCCAGGATTGAGTCCCACATCGGGCTCCCTGCTCAGCAGGGAGTCTGCTTCTCCCTCTGACCCTACCTCCTCTTGGGCTCTCTCTCTCAAATAAATAAATAAAATCTTTAAAAAAAAAAAAAGACTGTTGTATCTTTTTCACGGTTACTTCGTGAGGATCAGTTTCCAGAAGATAATGTTAAGTTTGGAGAATAGTTATGATGTCACAGGTGAAATGTTCTGGCCTAAAGCTCCTTTAGGCTATAATTTAAAGACAGTAACCAAAGCAGCATGGAGTCCTCCTAGTTTACCAAGGTCAAGGCATATGAGGTGAGAAACAGAAAGGTCTGGCTGGATGTCACACACCATTAGAAAAGGGAAGTTTACCTGAAGTCTTTGGGAAGTCAATGGCATCCATGGTGAAGGTTAAGATTATTACCCAGGATCAACTTCTTGGGCATGCAACTGTGCACTCTCACAGGCCCAGGTTCAGAAGTGCCCCCACCATGCTTGGTTTCATGCTCTTCAGTCACCATCTTAAAATTATTGCTAATTTCTGAATAAGGATTCTGCATTGTCATTTTGCACTGGGCCCTATTTACAAATTATTTTGCAAATAATTTTACAAATTATTCAGCCAGTCCTGTTGTCACTTTTTCTTCTTTGTATATATCGTGAGGCAGGAAAAAAGAAAAGGAAGAATCAGTTGAAGTCAAAGTGGTTGCTAATAAATTTTGGCTGTGGGACTTCTGGATTTCTTCTCTCTATCTCCATCTCTTTGCCCGACTAAGCCATTCAGCACATTTTAAAATTATGCCATCTGACGCCTCAATTCCCATCTGCTCTGATTTCAAATAAGAAGCTGAATAATAGTAAAATATATACCCATGCCTTTTTTCCTTGCTTTTGGGAAATATCCATTTTAGGGAAAGGAACTATACGGGAGGAATATGCTTTAGCAAGAGGTCCTTGGAGGCAGGTTGGGAAAGAGAAAATAAAAGAAATGAAAGTCACTCTCTAGGAAGAAATGAAAAGAGATCTTCAACACTCCAGAAGATGTAAAAGCAAAAATAAGATGACATTTTCAGAAAATGATCCAGTTCCCCTTCTCCTGGTAGAATCAGCCCAGTTCCATGATACAGAATCATGACAAGGGGACACTGGATTACAAAGCCCACACAGCATCTCAGAAGGTAGTCAAGACTATAGCCTGAACGAATAAGAGGTTTGCTTTTTTGTCAACACAGAGAGGAGATAGCTAATTTAGCAAATGCAGTTCTGTTTTTTTCTAAGACTTAGCATTTGCCACATGCAAGGGTGAGCCTAGGAGAGAGAAAGAAGGAGCTAGGAGGGAAGAGGATTCAGAGTATATGTTAATGTAGGGGCCGAAGTCTTCCCCTCTGCCCTTCTAGGTTCTTTGGTGGTCTAATAATTAAACTGATAGAAGGCAGATTAACAGGAGAAAAATAAACAAAAGTGACTTACATGTATCCATGGGAGAGACCCAGAAAAGCTGACTTACTCTCCAAAATGCCCGAAGCCAACACTTTAAATACCAAAAAGCTAAATATGAATAGCTAAAGACAAAAGAAGATGCTGGGGTAGGGAGGGAGTTATGGGGGGTTAAGAAATAACAAGTATATGGTTGTTGTGCAGAGTTAAGTCCTTGCCTTCTCCATTGATAGAGTTTCCGGAGATTTAGGGTCATCCCCCTCTTTCTCTGTACAGTGAGGGAGACACCCTTTCAAATGGAGATCTCCTTTATACATGTTAATGGCTTTCACAAAAGGGTAACTTTTCTCCTTAGTTTTCTTAGAGCTTCTTTTGTGTTTGCAGTTTCTCAAATAATAATAATAATAGTGATAATAATCAGCCTAATACTTACGCCAGAGAGACATATTTTGAAGTGGCAAATTCTGCTCCCTTACATTGGGTACACATAGAGGGTGCTGAGGGGAGATGGAAGTCACATCTGCTGGGGAGGACGGAGAAAGTTAGGAGGATACATACAGAAGCAAGCGAGGCTCAGTGTCTGCGTGCCGGGGAAGGAATGGCACTCCTGTATCAGCAGGTGGTGTGAATGAGCTCCACAGTCTCAGGTGATCCAGGAACTCTCATGACTTCCATGTGCACTAAAGTTTGATATATGCTATGTAGTATTTTTTCTTAATTAAACTTCTTAATTAAACTTTATAGCAAAACACTTGTCTTTTATTTCAAATATCCCCAGGAGTGCTGGAAAAGGGAAATGTACCACTAGGAATTATTCCATAAAAGTAATTACCTGAAGGAATTCATGAAACAAGTGTACTGATTCAGGTTTTACACATGCGATTAGTCATATTTGAAAAATCTTAATGCAAACAAAATATTTGTATTCTCTGCAGATGGTATTGGCTCTAAAAAGGAAGTCATTTCCATGTTGAAATGACTGTAGAGCCTACAAAAGTGGAAAAAGCAGCAGACTGGGAATATTGATTCTGCATATAATTCCACTTCTGCTACAACCTAACTATTGGACATTGGCCAGTCATTACCTGTGTGACCTTCATAGGTTGAAAAAGGAAGTGTTTAGAGCAGTGGGATATCAAACCCAGCAACATTGGCATCACTGGGAACTTAGAAATGCAAATTCCCAAGCTCTATCCAAAGACCTACCAAGTCAGAAACTCTGGGGCCTACCAACCTGTGTTTTAACAAGACTTCCAAGTCATTCTAATACATGCTGAAAATTGAAAACTACTGAATTAGATGAACTCCACCTTTCCTGACAGCTCAAAAATTCTACAGCACTGACTTCAATGTCATCACCATCAATAATATATATCAAGAGCTTACTCTGACCCCACCCTGCCTCAGGCACTTTATGTATAATAATCTATCTAATTATCACAATACTCCAGGAAGTAAATTATTACCACTTGGCCAATGAGCTATGAAAAGTGTCTGGTAATTGTGGTGAAAATCACCACCCAGATACTTCTTCAAGGAAGGACTGTTCCTCCAGCTATCAGCAACTTCAAGGTTCTCCTCAGCTCAGAGAGCCCTTTGTCCAAGGATACATTCTTTCCAGGGAAGCAATGAATAACAAAAGGGTTTTAAGGCCTGACTCCACCCTGGGGCAACTCTGACAGGTATATATGTTCCAGAATTCCCCATGGTTGGTGGAGTCTTTGTCAGGCCTATATCACAGCTCAATTTCTCTCTGCCCAGTCCTGTTTGCTTTCCCTCCCTTTCACATATATTGACTCCTAAATATCCTACACACCAAACTTCTCAGTACCTGCTTTGGAAAAATCCATTTTACAACAGTAGATGAAGACAAGCTAGAGGCCAGGAATTAGTAAAGCCTGGATTCAAATCCAGATGGTTGGACTCTAAGCCTTAGGCTCTTAAGTATTAATTTGTCACCCACTTGGACTTGTAAATTAGTGGTTCAAGCATTTGAACAGGAGACCTTGGAAATAATTTAATTTTACAAATGAGGAAACCAAGGCTAGACTGCACGTTTGTCCCTGGTTGGTAGTGAGCAAGCACTGACTTGATCTGAGATGTTCCAATTCCCAGTGTTCTTTTTCCTGTTACATCCCACCTTAAGAAAAATATTCACATATTATAATACCAGTGAGAGAAGATTGTTAGGTAAATTGTAACTGTACTGGGGAACATGAGCCACAAAGCCTAGGAGACCTAACAGCTGATAACACAGAAATACCAAGGATAGTAAGAGACAACTATCAACAACTATAAGCCAGTAAAGTGGATAACCTAGAAGACATGCATAAGTTGTTAGAAACACACAACCTAGCAAGATTAGATCCTGAAGAAATAGAAGATCTGAAGTGACCAATAATAAGTAACGAGACTGATTCAGTAATCAAAAACCTTCCAACAAAGAAAAGACAGATGGCTTCACTAATGAATTCTACCAAACATTTAAAGAACTAACACTAATCCTTCTCAACCTCTTCCAAAAAATAGAAGAGGAGGACACACTGCCAAACTCATTATTTGAGGCCAACATTACCCTGACACTAAAGCCAGATACAGATCCCACAAGAAAAAAAAAAAAAAACAACTATGGGTCAATATCACTGATGAATATAGATGTAAAAATCATCAACAAAATATTAGCAAACTCATCCCAACAGCATATTAAAAGGATCATACACCACAGCCAAGTGGGGTTAATCTCTGGGTTGCAAATAAATTAATTAATGTTATTCACCACATAACAAAATGAAGGATAAAAGTCACATAATCATCTTAATTGATGCTGAAAAAGCATTTGACAAAATTCAACACCCTTTTGGGGCACCTGGGTGGCTCAGTCAGTTAAGCATATGACTCTTGATTTTGACTCAGGTCATGATCTCAGGGTTGCAAGATTGAGCCCGATGTCGGGCTCCATGCTGGGCATAGAGCCTGCTTAAGATTCTCTCTCTCTCTGTCAACCTCTACCCCTCCCCCACTCTATCTCCTTTTCTTAAAAAAAAAAAAAAATTCAACACCTTTTCATGATAAACATTTTTAAACTAGGTACAGAAGGAATTTATATCAACATACAAAGGCCATATATGACTCGTCCACAGCTACCATCAAAAACTGAAATCTTTTTGCCTGAGTTCAGGCTGCTATAACAAATCCTATAGTGGCCTAAACAACAGAAATTTATTTTTCACAGTTCTGGATATGGGAAGTCTAACATCAAGATGCCAATTGATTTGATTCCTGGTAAGGGCCTTCTTCCTGATTTGTAGACAGCTGCCTTCTTGCTGTATCTTCACATCGGAGAGAGAGAGATCATCTCTCTCTTCTTATAAGGACACTAATCCCATACATGAGGGTTCTACCCTCATGACCTAATTCTTCCCAAAGGCCCTACTTCCAAATAACATCACACTGGGGATTAGGGTTTCAACATATGAATTTTGGAAAACACAAACAGTCAGTCCATAGCACTTTTCCTCTAAGGTCAGGAACAAAACAAGATGCCCATTCTTACCACTTCTATTCAAAACAATTAGGCAAGAAGAAGGAATAAAATGCATCCAAATCAGAAAGGGAGAAGTAAAATTATCTCTGCAGATAACGTGACCGTACATGTAGATAACCCTAAAGATTTAAAAAAAAAAAAAACTTTCTCAGAACTAATAAACAAATTCAGCTAAGTTTCAGGATATAAAATCAACGGACAAAAAAATAATCTATTCACTAACAACAAACTATCCAAAAAGGAAATTAAGAAAACAATTCCATTTACAATAGCATCAAAAAGAATAAAATACTTAGGAATAAACTTAACCAAAGAGATGAAAGATATGTATACTGAAAACTACAAAACACCGATGAAAGAAATTTAAGATACAAATAAATGGAAAGACATTGTGTTTGTGCATTGAAAGACTTAATAATGTTAAAATGTCCATACCACCCAAAGACATCTACAAATTCAAATCTGTATCATGCTCTCTCTCTCTCTTAAAAATAATCTTTTTTAAAAAAAGAAAATATAGTATATATAATGGAATATTATTCAGTCTTTAAAAAGAAAGAAATCCTTCCATATGTGACAACGTGGGTGAACCTCGAGGACATTTTGATAAACTAAATAAGCCAGTCACAAAAAGACAAACAGGTTATGATTCCACTTATATGAGGTACTTAAAATAGGCAAAAGCATAAATCAAAGAGTAGAATAGTGGGGACTAGGGGCTGGAGGGAAGGGAGAAGTGGGAAGTTGTTTTCAATGGGTATACAATTTCAGTTACACTAAATGTATAAGTTCTAGAGATGTGCTATACAACATAGAGCCTACAGTTACCAATACTATATTGTACACTTAAATACTTTGCTAAAAGGGTAGATCTCATGTTATGTGTTCTTACTACCAAAACCAAAACAAAATAAAACAAAGGGGCAGAGGGAACTTTTGGAAGATGATGGTTATATTTATTACCTTGATTGTGGTGGTAGTTTCATGGGTATTTCCGTATGTCAAAACTCATCAAATTGTACACATTAAATATGTGTAGTGTTTTATATACCAATTATACTTTAATACAGCTGTAAAAAAAGAAAAAAAAAAAAAACCTGGAGTGTGATTTCAGGTTACACATGAAACAAAGAAATAAAAATTTTTAAAGCAAGTAACCATCACCAAAAAAGAACTTTCACTGGAAAGAAAGACCTAAAAATGTTATAACCAGGGTAAGTGTTTTAGTGCAATGATGCTCAATATTGGCTGCTCAATGGAATTACTAGAAATTCTCATTTAATTGGTATAGGGTATGATCTGGGCATTGGGATTTTTTTTAAGCTCCCCAGGTGACTCTAATACTCAGTGAAGACTGAAAACTACTGCTTCAGGGTAAACTCAATTCTCATAACATAGCAAACAGTTCCTTATAGAAGAAAGCACTCCTGTGTGGTAAATTTGGAAGGACACTTAAATATTTCATTTTATGAGGTGAGGTACCTGATAGATTTAATAGCATAGAAGGGATTTGCCCCAACAGTGATGAGATACAAAAATAAAAGTGCATTTCTATTGTAAAGTAGTAGGGTGGGGACACAAATTTCACCTACTTCCCTCCCTCTTCCTCTCTCCAAATTCAGCCTTGTATGGATCACAACCATCAAAGCCACTGCTGGCCAGCCCAAGAATGATACAAATACTCTAGGCAGATGACTCTATGCTAATAGTAAAAACAGATAACTTTATAGAATTTTATACGTCACATAGGATTACAAAGACATTATCACATTTAATCTCAGACCTATCTCCTGGTGTACCCTTCAGGCATATGCCCAAAGTAAGTAACAAACTAAAATATTTGTGTGCCCAGTATTCATTCAACAGCTTTTATCCAACAAGTATTTATTGAATGTCAGCTATGTACAAAGTACGAGAGGACACTCAATAGGAAAGGATAGAAATATGAATTAAATACTGATCCTTAAAGACATTTACATTCTTATAGAGAACATAAGACAAATGTGTAACTATGCCACAAAATATGGCATAAACATAGAGAAAATGCAATGAAACTTCAGATTAGAGAAACTACATCTGGATGGACAGATGATAAGTTCAAGCTTGGTGGAAGACAGGAGGAAACAAACCAAAAAGACAGTCGGATGGGGATCAGCTCTCCAAAACCACTCAGTGTGCTGATCATTGTAAAGGAGAAGGATTTGGACATGGGAAGGACAATAAAGAGTAGATAGAATGGGGCGGACCAGGAATTCCTGACATAGGGAATCAATGAGAAGCCATATTTTATTTATTTTTTTTAAAGACTTTTCTTATTTATTTGAGAGAGAGAATGAGATAGAGAGAGCATGAGATGGGGGAAGGTCAGAGGGAGAAGCAGACTCCCTGCTGAGCAGGGAGCCCGATGCAGGACTCGATCCTTGGACTCCAGGATCATGACCTGAGCCGAAGGCAGTCACTTAACCAACTGAGCCACCGAGGCGCCCGAGAAGCCATCTTTTAGAATAATGTGATATAGGACATGCATGACAGAGAACCATTTTTGCTTGGCGAGGCTAGAGCAAAGAATGTTCAAAAGGGACTAAGAGAAAACAGAGAAAAGTTGTAAGATCAGACCCTGAAGAACAAACATACCTGGCTAAGGAGTCAGGGCATTAAACCATGTCCACATTTTCCAGCAAGGTACTGATATGGCCAGAGCTCTGCTTCAAGAAGTTCATAACGGCAGCAAGAAAGGGAGCCCAAGCAGAAAGTTACCACAAGTGTAACGAAGGCCTAACACACAATTAACAATATGCACATTTCTTCTGTCAAGAAACCAGACTGGGTGTTCGCAGCCGCCGCCGCGCGGCCGTCGCTCGCCAACGCCAGCACCGCCTCTAGCTCGCCGAGCTCCCGCCGAAGGAGAAGGCGGGTAAGTGAGGAGGTTTCTGTACCAGGGCTCCTACAAAGCAGACTGCCCGCAAATCGACCGGTGAATAAAGCACCGAGGCAGAACTGGCTACAAAAGCCGCTCGCAAGAGTGCGCCCTCTACTGGAAGGGTGAAGAAACCTCGTCGTTACAGGCCTGGGACTGGCACTCCGTGCAATTAGACGTTATCAGAAGTCCACTGAACTTCTGATCTGCAAACTTCCTTTCCAGCGTCTGGTGCGAGAAATTGCTCAGGACTTCAAAACAGATCTGGGATTCCAGAGCGCAGCTATTGGTGCTTTGCAGGAGGCAAGCGAGGCCTATCTTGTGGGCTTCTTTGAAGACACCAACCTGTGTGCTATCCATGCCAAATGTGTCACAATTATGCCAAAAGGCATCCAGCTAGCGCGCCGCATACGTGGAGAACGTGCTTAAGAATCCACTATGATGGAAAACATTTCATTTCTTAAAAAAAAAAATTATCTTCTTCCTGTTATTGGTAGTTCTGAACACTAGATATTTTTTTTTCCATGGGGTCAAAAGGTACCTAAGTATATGATTGGCGAGGAAAAATAGGGGACAGAAATCAGGTATTGGCAGGTTTTCCATTGTCATTTGTGTGTGAATTTTTAATATAAATGCAGGAACATAAAGCATTAATGCCAGTCAAAATGTTTCAGTGAACACGTTACAGCAGTTCAAATTGAGGGAGACACAAAGAAATGGAAAAATGTTCCATGCTCATGGATTGGAAGAACAAATATTGTGAAAAATGTCAATGCTACCTAGAGCAATCTACACATTTAATGCAATCCCTATCAAAATACCAACCACTTTTTTCAAAGAAATGGAACAAATAATCCTAAACTTTGTATGGAACCAGAAAGGACCCCAAATAGCCAGAGGAATGTTGAAAAAGAAAAGCAAAGCTGGTGGTATCACAATTCCGGACTTCCAGCTCTATTACAAATCTGTCATCATCAAGACAGTATGGTACTGGCACAAAAACAGACACATAGATCAATGGAACAGAATAGAGAGCCCAGAAATGGACCCTCAACTCTATGGTCAACTAATCTTCGACAAAGCAGGAAAGAATGTCCAATGGAAAAAAGACAGTCTCTTCAACAAATGGTGTTGGGAAAATTGGACAGCCACATGCAGAAGAATGAAACTGGACCATTTCCTTACACCACACACAAAAATAGACTCAAAATAGATGAAAGAACTCCATGTGAGACAGGAGTCCATCAAAATCCTAGAAGAGAACACAGGCAGCAACCTCTTCGACCTCAGCCGCAGCAACTTCTTCCTAGACACATCACCAAAGGCAAGGGAAGCAAGGGCAAAAATGAACTACTGGGTCTTCATCAAGATAAAAACTTTTGCACAGCAAAGGAAACAGTCAACAAAACCAAAAGACAACTGACAGAATAGGAGAAGATATTTGCAAATGACATATCAGATAAAGCGTTAGTATCCAAAATCTATAAAGAACTGATCAAATTCAACACCCAAAGAACAAATGATCCAATCAAGAAATGGGCAGAAGACATGAACAGACATTTCTGCAAAGAAGACATCCAAATGGCCCACAGACACATGAAAAAGTGCTCAACATCACTCGGCATCAGGGAAATCCAAATCAAAACCTCAATGAGATACCATGTCACACCAGTCAGATTGGCTAAAATTAACAAGTCAGGAAACAACAGATGTTGGCGGGGATGCGGAGAAAGGGGAACCCTCCTACACTGTTGGTGGGAATGCAAGCCGGTGCAGCCACTCTGGAAAACAATATGGAGGTTCCTCAAAAAGTTGAAAATAGAGCTACCATATGACCCAGCAATTGCACTACCGGGTATTTACCCCAAAGATACAAATGTAGTGATCTGAAGGGGTATGTGTACCCCAATATTTATAGCAGCAATGTCCACAACAGCCAAACTATGGAAAGAGCCAAGATGTCCATCAACAGATGAATGGATAAAGAAGATGCGGTATATACATACAATAGAATATTATGCAGCCATCAAAAAAAAAAAAAAAAAAAAACGAAATCTTGCCATTTGCAATGACATGGATAGAACTAGAGGGTATTATGCTAAGCGAAATAAGTCAATCAGAGAACGACGAGTATCATATGATCTCACTGATATGAGGAATTCTTAATTTCAGGAAACAAACTGAGGGTTGCTGGAGTGGTGGGGGTGGGAGGGATGGGTGGCTGGGTGATAGATATTGCAGAGGGTATGTGCTATGGTGAGTGCTGCGAATTGTGTAAGACTGATGAATCACAGACCTGTACCTCTGAAACAAATAATACATTATATGTTAAAAAAAAAAAAAAAAGAAAAAGAAGAAGATAGTAAGAAGGGAAAAATAAAGGGGGGAAAATCGGAGGGGGAGACAAACCATGAGAGACTATGGACTCTGAGAAGCAAACTGAGGGTTTAAAGGGGGGGAACTCGTTAACCTGGTGATGGGTATTAAGGAGGGCACGTATTGAATGGAGCACTGGATGTTATACGCAAACAATGAATCATGGAACACTACATCAAAAACTAAAGATGTAATGTATGGTGACTAACATAACATAATAAAATTAAATTAAAAAAAAGAAAGAAAGAAAGAAACCAGACTGGCCAGCGCATAGGGCATATGTTGAAAAATACAATTAGGCAGAAGAACAGGATCAGAGTATAGACAACCTGAGAAGCCAAGAAGACAAGACAAGCTTTCTCGGCCCCTCCACTATCCAGTTCTAGACCTCTCTGGATCTTGCACCCCTTATTTATTAAAAGACAGAAGTGAGGCAGCTGGGAAGTTGACCCAGTCTCCCACTTGCAGAGTTATGATTTAATATGATTGCCCAAGAGAAACTCATTGTATGTTCTTGAGCAGGGAAATAGTAAGATGAAAGGGATGGTTTAAAAAGATGAGCTTGTCAGCAAATATCTATTGTAGGAATTACTATGTTGATAACACTCTCAGTACAATACCTTCTATCCTGATGTCATATTTTAGAATCTTCGGAAAGCCTTTGATATGCACTGAACATGAAACATATATCACTGCTAAAGACAGGCAGTATGTTTCCCTCTTAGAAAGCATAATGATATAATTGCAAAATGGATTCAGATGAGTGTTTCAAAAGAGGTACTTAAGGTGGTGAAATATGTAACTACACTCAGGAACTGTTCAACAATCTCATAGATATAGCTACTCTTCATTTATTCAGCATGTTATTGAGCACTGCTATGTGCCAGGCAGAGTGCTAGGTTAGGAAAACAGTGGTAAATCAAATGGATGTGCACTCTTCCTTCATAGAGCTTATAATCTAGGAGAGACATATAAATATGCATAAGCAAACCGCCAGCGGGACTGTGAAAAAAGAAAATACTGGGATGTTGAGCAGTCTATGGACCTGGTTTAGACTGGAAAGCAGGAAAAATTGACAAACCTTCTGTGAGAGAGAAATATTTAAGCTGAGACCTGAAGGATGAGAAGAAGTCAGCTAGGCCAGAATTAGGGAGAATACTTGGAGGGGAAGGTATCACATTTCCTTTTTCTTGGAAGAGTATAGTGAAGACTGTATGGGAGTTTATAAGACATAAGATAGCAGCAGATCATGGCTGAACAGGAAAGGTGGCTTATTGTCAATTTGCCCCAGTCCATTGAAATCACCAGCTATCTCTACAGCAGGGTCAGTAGAAGGAATGTAGTCCCTGATTCACCAACGTCACCAACATACTTGGCTGCCAACCTGTTGGTTCACAAACCGGCCCTCGTAGACAAAGGACAAAGAAAGACTGAAGAAAGAAGCAGACCACTCCAAATTGGTAGGAGTCAGTTTTAATAAGCAAAGGAACTTACACATGAGCTTTGTTTTGAGCAGTCGCAAGGTAAGATCTCTCAATCTACCCGCTAGAATCTTAAAAGTATACATAGAGGCCTTAACTGAGTTCAATGGCACATCCACCTAAATGGTCTCAACACCACATTTCTCTCTCAAGGCTGAGTCCTTGGGGCAGTTTCTAGCCTCAGAAAGGTAGTTAGAACTCACATTCTAAAAATGGGAGGGTGTGGGGAGCCTCTGATTGCCCAGGTCCAGCTTGCGGGGCCAACTGGCAGTCACATTCCCTTAATGACCTCCTCTAACACTTCATCTCTTGAGACTGGCTCTTACAATCTTATATGACAACCCCCCCACCTCCTTTCATAATGTGCCCTGAGAGATCAATGAGGCGTTTCGCTAACATGGAGGTGGCCTATTTGGTGGGTGACCGGCTGCCTTGGAGGCAGATGGCACAGCAACAGTATAGACATATGCAACAGAAAACAGAGATTAAGATAAAGATTTCCAAAATAAGTAACAGTTTTTCTATCAAGAGCCCCATGATCTGAACCACTGATTTTATTAAGTCCTCTAGGTTGCGGGTCAAATCACTCAGGGTATTCATTCGTGTCTTTATGTGATTTAATAAAGATGCTACATTAGCAGACTCATCAAGCAGAAACATATAACATTCTGTTTGGATAATGGCACAGGTGCCTCTTCATGAGGCAATGATAATATCCAAGGCCATCCTATTTTGGAAAACAGCTTTTCTCATAAGAGACATTTCCGTATTCAGTAAGGATAGGCTTTGTTGGCTATCATTTAAAGCTTGCTGAGTGAATTTAGTTAAGAGCTTCTATATGTGCTGTAATGTCCTCCAAGCCAATGGAAGGAACAGACATGGAGGCCATTGATCTTACCAGTGGAAAATACAGCATGCCCATCTGGCCTTGAAAAGAGGGTGGTTGACAATTGTTGTTACCATGAGGCAGATTCTCCCCTGTGCCCAGGGAAAACCCAGGGTGCAGAGGCCCAATAGCCCAGGTGGAGGCCACAGCCAAAGATTTGTGCCTCATAATCACTTGGGCTTACCCAAAAAATACCTGGGAGTATAACCAGTTAGGGCTAAACCAATCATTATCCTTGTGTGTGACTGAATGACTACACAGTTCCAGTGATATCCATCCCATATTTCTGGTACAATTGGGTTAGTTCTATTTTGAATAATTTTCCTGTTCCCAGTGTAAGGGTACCTGGGTGTTCAAATGTCCATAACTTGGGGTAATGCACATAAACCCATCTCAAATCTGAGCATAGCCACCCATGTCTCTAATAGAGGTATTTTTAGGACCCTTCTGGTCAGCAGTTTGATGGGCTACCTGTGTAGTTTGATTGACAGAAAAAGAATACCCGTGTCCAGTGTTATTAATAGCATTAATAAACCTGGCCAGGTTTTTGGATCACTACTGGTAATATCAGATGAATTAAGAGTACCAGTCTTAGCTTGCTTTTCCTTAATGCGCTGCTTTAGGGCCTTTTAATCCCCTCCCTGGATGATGATAGCCATCATGGTCATCCTGACAACCTAGAGAGGGGCATCTGCCCACATACCTAATAGTTGGATTGATTTCTTTGTTGGGTACAGGAGTGGGCTTATCGATTGTAGAAAGGTATTTCCATCAGGTGTCCATCCTATAACGAGACACCATAGGAGCAGCAGAAATCTAAGGTTGAAAAGACAGATATTTAGTAGGAACTTGTATGGGAAGGTCTTTCCCTTCCATAAGAATTACACCTGTGGCCTGATCCTTAGATGTTAATGTGGCTGCAGCTTTAGGAACTTGATCTGATTGTGCATAGCATACATGTTGGCCAGGAGAGGCAGCACTATTAGAAGTGAGGCGATAAACTGGGGGTAGGATATGCCAGACCAGGTTCCCCACCTTCTCCCTCTTCAATGGTGTGTGTTCCATTCCAGGTATCGTGTCCTGCTTACAGCAGGACAATGGGATCCCAGTGGAGACTGAGTAGTTCCTCCTTATCCAGGGGCATGAAGTAATATCCTGACAAGATGTCCTATTGCAAATTCCAATAAATAATTCTTTTCTCCAGCAGGATGGGGCTCAGTGTTCTCTGCAGCTTAGCATGTTGATCCACAAGTAAGAGTTGGAGCAATGGCCATTTCCCATGATTTCCATACTTTTAAAGGTATTGGATGTTTCAGCAGGGATCCCCAGTCTGGCATATGAGGCAACAGGCCTGATTTATCCAAATGTATTTCAAATATATTAAAGTCTGGGACAGTACTTCAGTCCATTCCAACAAAGTGGTTTCACTTGTTAGTCATTTAATCTGTTGCTTTAATACTCCATTTTTCCTTTCCATTAACCTTGTTGTTTGTGGGTTAGAGGGGAGATAGAACCTTCATTCGATGTCACGTTCTATTGCCCAGTCTTGCCTATAATGATCTCTGAAATGTGACTCCTGATCACTGTCTATCTGATCAGAATATCCATACATAGAATTCAGTTCTTTAATCCCCTGATGGTGGCAGCCTGGTTTGCACAGTGACAGTGAAAAGCTTGAGTTAAGCCAGATACAGTATCCACACAAACCAAAGTATATTTAGAATCTTGGCTCAGAGGGAAGGGGTCAGTATAATCAATTTGCCAATTCCTCATCAGTTGGGAACGTCAGTGGATGGCCCCAGATTCCACTGGCAGTCGCTTTGGGTGCTGTTTAGAACATGCAGGGCATGCTGTTACTGCATTAACAAAATCACTGTATTTCAAGGGCAATCCAGCATCCTCGGCAATATGCCATCCCATGTGGGTGCTATGGTTGTTCCTCTTTTTATACATCCAATTTACTGTATCTAATGAAGGGTCGGCTGCTAGGGTTTTTAACCCAAGCTAGGGCATCAGCTTTCTGGTTAGCAGGGGGTGTCAGTGCTATATGATGTAGAAGACAGGGAAGACTGCCTCAGGCTCTTGCAGGCAGACCCAAATGCCTTTCTCTATCTCATGATCTCACCGGGGCTTATTCATGATCGTCCACCCCCTCAGTTTCCCGTTGTCCAAGCCAAAGGGTTAATCCCTTTAGAACAGCCCAATTGTCATTGCAGCCAGAGCTCAGGACTGATCACCAGCCAAAGTGCTCTGAGTTCAGCCCACTGGCCGCTGCAGTTTGTTTCTGTTTCAATCCAGATGGCATCAGTGTTGGGCTGAACAGCAATTACAATCCATGTGGCCAATTGCTTGATTAGATCTATCCATATACTAGGTATCAATGGGAATTTCCTCATTCTCTTCTCCATAGGAATAGAGGTGGAGGTATTTGGAAGATCTGCATACTCTACAGGGCCTAGGAGCATTCCAGAGACAGTGGGCTGGTGGACAGGGTTCTCCTTTGCTGCAAATAAGCATGCCACATAGTCAAAGTGGCAGTTTGAGCCATAGCAGAGGTGGGTGGATGGAACATATTCTCAATTTACCCCTTCAGAGCAGGGAAGTCCTTACCATACTATGCAGTACCTTCATGAGAGGCTCTACATGAGGATGCTATGGACACCGCTAGGAGCTGTTGCTTTATGGGGGTATATTGGGTTTCTGTCCCTTTCCAGAGCTGGGACCAAAATCCCTGGGGTATTCTCTCCTTTTGTTTGTTTCTGCCACAGTGTCCAATTCATACCTTCTGAAGTCACAGATACATCTGACTCTTATGGTAGCCCTGCTTTGGGAGAGTTGCTCAAGTTTCAATCTGTTTCATTAGTATTTTTGCCATCTCAAAGTCAGCTTGCTGCTCTAATCCCCAGTCCCATATGTGCCATTTCCTTACCTGGCAGCACATGGGACAGAGGCACTATGTCAGATGGGGAATAAAAATCCTCCAAAACCTCAAAATCTGTACAAAGGCTTGCATCTCTTTCATGTTCTTAGGGGTTGAATGGGCTTGCATTTTATCAATCACAGTTTTGGGGATAATGCACATCTTACCTGATCAAATGACTCCCCAAAACATTACAGTGGTCCCGGGCCTTGAATTTTTTGTGGGTTTAATATTTATCCTCTCCCTCAAAGATGTTCCAGCAAAGTTTGCAGAATGTCCTACAGGAGAGGTGAGTCTTCACATGTTAACATTATGTTATCAATGTAATGGGCCCATTTGATTGATGTGGGAAAGGAGAACAATAACAGATCTCGTGTTACCATCCTATGATATATTGTGGAGCCAGGCAGGTGGACTTGAGGAAGCACTTGATAGGTCCATTGTTGTCTCTCCCATATTAAAGCAAATTAATCTTGTAATTCAGTGGCCATGGGTATACCGAAAAAGAAAAAAAAAAAAAATGTGCTAAGCCCAGTACAGCATGACACATTCCTAGGACCATGGCCAAGGTATCTAAGATGGTGGCAATGTTGCGCACAGGCACATGGATGGGGAGCACTACCTTGTTCAATTGTCTGTAGTCCATGGTCATCTGCCATGAGCTATCTGGCTTTTTTAGTGGCCATACTGAACCATACCAGTAAACCTTACTGGTTCCCAGTTGGCATTTCCCCTTAGCCTTAGTTTGATTAACTGGGAAAAATTCAGCAATAGAATCTGCAGAGTTTGACCTGGTAGGATATCACTGCCTAATATTTTCTCTGGTATTGAACAGAGAAAAACTTTATATTCTTGTGGGGGAGAATACCTACTTTGCAGTGTCAAAAAGACCTTCCTAATCATAACTGTTTGCCCTCCATAACCATCAATGGCATTGATGGGGCTAGAAAACTTTTGAAGGTTACTATGTATTATAGTACACCTAGCTTCAGTGTCATCTGGAGCTGTCACCTTTTGTTTATTTCTTTTTTTTTTTAAAGATTGTATTTATTTATTTGACAGAGAGAGACACAGCGAGAGAGGGAACACAAGCAGGGGGAGTGGGAGAGAGAGAAGCAGGCTTCCCGCGGAGCAGGGAGCCCGATGTGGGGCTCGATCCCAGGACCCTGGGATCATGACCTGAGCCGAAGGCAGACGCTTAACGACTGAGCCACCCAGGCGCCCCACCTTTTGTTTATTTCTGGGAAACCAGTGAATAGTGAGCTCAACATGAGGCCTCTAATCGCCTCTAATGGCCCTCACCTGGAGGCCATTTTGGCCTGCACCTTATACCTAAGGCGTGGGAGGTACCTACTCAGAATAGGACTGAATCACTGAGGCCTCTGCTGAAGCAGGTGGAACATCAGGGATAATAGTAACAGGTGAAGGTCTGAACTATTGTCCAGGTTTTTAAGCTTTCCATAAGCCGATCAAAACAGCATTGGGTTGTCAGTCTATTTGTTTAGGTGGGGTCCTAGAAGTAATGAGGTTCCCATAGCCCATACCCACTTCTGGAACTTGTCAGTCAAACCCAGATTAGCAATAGATTGCCTAATATCATAAATGTCTTGTCCCATGATTGGTTTCATCAAGCATATCAGTGTCCTCTACCAGGTACTGGGGCAGACTGGAGAATCTTAGCTCTCATTCCTGCCATGAATGTAGCCCAATCGGGGCCTTCAAAGACAGGGGCATAGATGGCTTGTGTCATCCCTAACTGTCTAAGAATTTGTTGTAACACCTCTATAGATTTCCAGGGTCCCACATGCCCAGCATAATTCCCCTTATTGGGCCAAGCCTCCCTGAAGGTTAGAATAATCCAGTCTAAAAGGGAATGAGTATCTTGAGTCCCCCAGGTTCCCTGCAGGTACTGCAGGAGGGCAGAATGTGTGACGATGTTCATTTTCCCTGCCTCCTGCCCAGTCAAAGAAATGCAATCACACACACACACACGCACACACACACACACACACATACACAGCCCGTATCCCATAGCCATGCTAACCATGCATGGATACTTTCCCTGGCCTTTTGTTGGAATTTGGCAGCCCTATCAATAAGCTCAGCGGGAGTGTAGTCTCTCATCATGAACATTTCCTGAACTGGGGGCTGCCCAACTAGCTGGGGTTATTGTTGCTGTGTTTTTGCTTTCCTTTGCATTAGGGGTCAGAAAGCGTGGGGCACCCCGTCTATTTCATCGTCAATCACCGCAGCATCCTACCCTTCTTTTTCTTCACTTTCCCAGGGACTCCACCTCTTAGTCTCCCAAACAGGCTTTGTCACAAGTACTCAGACCCTAATCCTCAGCAGTTTGTGCCCCCCCAGTGTTGCAAAACGGCACCCTAAATTCTCCCACTTACTATCCTACTCTCCCACCTCATCTGCCAGCCCCAAAGCCAGCAGATTAGTGGACGCCGGCATATCCTTCTCTAATAACCTCAGCTCTTCTTCCAACTTTCTAACCCGAGCTTCAGCCTCTAGGTGGGCATCGGCAGCCCATAGTAGAGGCCAGCCCGCTTGTGGCAGCCATGCGCAGCTCCTCTGACGAGCGCGTTAGACCAGCTGGTGCTTTCCGGGCGCCCCATACTCCTGCAGAAGTCCGCAAGCATCTAACATACAGGACACCCCTCCCCACACCGAGGCGGGAGTTCCCCCACAGATGCTCATTTCATCAGTCTCCTAGCAGGCTGCCCAACTGTCAGCTTGCAAACCGGCCCCCCGTACACAGAGGGCAAGGAGAGACCGAAGAGGCAGACACGCCAGATCGGTAGGTGCCAGGTTTAATAAGCAAGGGAACTTACTTACAAGGTATGTCTCGGGCTGTTGCAAATTGAATAAATCTCCGCGTCCCGTTGCCAGAATCTTAAAAGTATATGTGGAGGCCTTCACTGGGTTCTGTCACCTATAAATCCAAATGGTCTCAACAACATGTCACTCTCTCAAGGCTGTGTCCGTGGGGCAGCTTCTAGTGCTGAGAAAGCAAGTGAAACACACATTCCAAGGACGGAGAAGCGGTGGGGAGCCTCTAATTGCCCTGGCCTCAGGTCAACCAGGGTCACGTTCTCTCCATGACCTCTGCTAATTCCACCCCCATCTGTGTCTCCATCTGATGGTCCCTGTGTAACTGTTTTCTTATTTCTTCCCTCTAGTATTTACAGGAAAGTTACCTGGACCTTGAAATGTTGTTTTTATTCATTTCTTTTCTTAAACATCATTTTGAAAATGATTAAAAGGTAAAAAAGGAATACTGAAAGTAAAAACTACCCAAAATATTTGTAAACCAACTGTTTAACTATTATACAATGTAGTTATTGGAAGTCTCCCTTTCGTACAACCTTACCCCTGACATGCAATCCTATTTGTACAAACTTCTTATTCCTATTAACACATTGAGCATTTCCTTCTAATTTTTTTTTCTGTTTACTCACACCCAATTTTTGTTTTTACAAATGACTTTTTACATCACATTTCAAATGTCAGCATTCCCAGTATGTATATTCCCAAGATGTATATATAATCTCACCTATTTTCGGAAAGGGAGACAAGCCACCACAGTTTAAAAAAAAAAATCGGGGCACCCGGGTGGCTCAGTTGGTTGGGCATCTGCCTTCGGCTCAGGTTATGATCCCAGGATCCTGGGATTGGGTCCCACATCGGGCTCCCTGCTCAGCAGGAAGCCTGCCTCTCCCTCTGCCTGCCACTTTTCCTGCTTGTGCTCTCTCTGTCTCTCTCCCTCTTTCTGATAAATAAATAAAATCTAAAAAAAAAAAAAATTCAATTATCAACCCAGTGTTTTCCTCACAAGGGCTTTGGAATTAAGAAACTTTCAACAGATTCTGAACTGATAAAAAAAGACCTACTTAGACTGACAGCAAGATTACTGGTGAGCAGCAAGGGAGATCCGTAGCCAGACACCTGAGACAGATCAATTTCTTCTGGGATAAATTATCCTTGGTGTATACTGTAAGGGCCAAGGGCAGACTGCCCCCAAAATGTGCTACTTTGGTGTATTGATTATTTTAACTAAAAGTTACTTAAGAGACAGCCTGTACGAGAAGAGCGCTCAGACCCTCCTCTGTTACCCTGAAAGCAGGAATTAAATCTCCATGTGAAATGTACCCTCTCTCTACCAGGAGTAGAGACATTCTTATCACCACAGATGGGAAGTTTAGAACCAAGAAGCTGTTTAAACAACCGTTATTACTTTTTACTAATTTACTACCACAGCCCAATAAGAACTCTTTATTTGAAAGATGCAAGAAAGAGGGGCGCCTGGGTGGCTCAGTCATTAAGAGTCTGCCTTCGGCTCAGGTCATGATCCCAGGACTCTGGGATCGAGCCCCATGCCGGGCTCCCTGCTCGGCGGGAAGCCTGCTTCTCCCTCTGCCTCTCCCCCTGCTTGTGTTCCCTCTCTCACTGTCTTTCTGTCAAATAAATAAATAAAATCTTAAAAAAAAAAAAAGAAAGAGGAAAAATTTAACAAGCAATATCAGCCCGTGAAAGAACAATATCCAGAAAGTAGTGGGCATGTGTTGCCTATTATCACAGAGGAAAAATGAAACAGAAGAATAGGCTTAAATGTTATTAGAAAAAAATTAGGTTAAGAACTCAAGCGAAGTAAGTAGATTATTGTCAGATTAATTTTAATACGAATAACAATATAAGCACATAATGTTTTACACGCTCTTTCAAGTTACCCTCCTCTTAAATTCTCAGTCCAAAATAAAACTAAACTGTACTGCAACCTCCCCCATCCCACATCCTCCCTTAGAGTAACCAAACAAAGCCTCTTTAATTGTTCATGTCCTCAGGAAGGTGGAACTTCTTGAATGTTTTTTGTGATGTCTTTATCAATGCACTTTAAGATTCACAGGTCTTTGAGTGGAAAGTTGACATGACAAAGAGCACGAGGATGGAGCTGAAAGTCCGCAGCATTTCATTTCATCACTGCGGTAAGACATCACAGGGAAATTATCTGCTGTTGCAGGGAGTGACCACCAGAGAGAGAGTGTGAGCCATAAAGAAGGAACAGAGCCCGAGAAAATCCCTTCATTATTAAAAAAGCAATCGCAGACCTGTACCTCTGAAGCAAATAATACATTGTATGTTAATTTAAAAAATAAAAAATAGCAATTGGAATGGGAAATGATGTTTATCTTATTTATGTATTTTTAAGATTTATCTGTTTTATTTATAAGTCAATATTTAATACATATAAATAAGGTGTTGAGAATCAAAGGAAACACCTATGTACTCCAGCTAGGTGAAGAAAGGAGACTTAACCAATACAGTATGGCACAAACCACAAACCCCTTGGGTATTCTTTCCTTATCATATTAGCCTCCTCCCACCCCAGGGATAAAATACTAAATTTGATATCTCTCATTCCATATCTCTTTTCATACTTTTAATATAAACATATGAATCTCTAAAGTTTTGTATGGTTTCAAACTTCATATGGTATCATAGTGAATATATAACCTTCCTTCTGTATCCCGTTTGTGAGATTTATTCATGTTGACAGATACAGTATTAATTCCTTCTTAATATATTTATAGCATATTTTTATATTGAAATACTACAATTTCTATATCCATTACCTATATACAGAATAAAGGACTCCTAAATTTAATAAGAAAATGATAACTTGAAAGATGGGCAAAAACATTTAAAATATATTTGGATATGACCATTTTATTCCTAGGGCAAATAATGCTACAAAAAAAAAATCCCAAATATATCTCATTGTATACATGTAAGGGATTCTCTAGGGTATATATACTTAGGAGTGATTAGGCTAATACAAATTCTTGCAACAACACAGAACAGATATTTGATATTCTCAGATGTTTTTAAATCTTGCTGATCTGATGGATTCAAAATGGCTTCTCATCCTGATTTTAATTCTCATATTCATCACCACTAGTAAGGTCAAGAATAACACCATATAGGGGCGCCAGGGTGGCTCAGTCATTAAGCATCTGCCTTTGGCTCAGGTCATAATCCCAGGGGTCCTGGGATCGAGCCCCGCATCAGGCTCCCTGCTCCGCGGGCAGCCTGCCTCTCCCTCTCCCACTTCCCCTGCTTGTGTTCCCTCTCTTGCTGTCTCTCTCTGTCAAGTAAATAAATAAAATCTTAAAAAAAAAAAAAAATGCCATATATTTATCAGCTATTCGTGATTCCTCTTCTGTTTATTACCTGTTCTTTTTCCTGTCCATTTTTTCTACTGGGCAGTTTTTCTTATTGGATTTAGGAGTCCTATATTAATTCTTTACTAACTCTTTGTTCTATGTATTGTAAATAACTTATCCCAGTCTGTGGCTTGACTTTCATTTTTTTAATAAAGATTTTTGATGAACAAAATTTTGATCTTATTTTAATGTATTCTATTTATCAATCTCTTCTTTATGGTTTGTTCTTTTTATTATACTGTTTGTAAAAACTCTTTCAGATCCTGAGAACATAGTGTTCATTTTCTCTTTTCATTTTAAAGTTTATTTTTCATAATTATTTTTCATCTACATGAAATTTATAGTTGTGTATGGCATGAAATAGAGAACCTAATTGTTTTCCACATAAACAATCACCTGAGGACCATTTTTGAATAATCCATAAATATGCAATCCAACTGTATCATATATCAGGGTTTTATATAATGTACAGGTTTGTTTATGGACTCTCTGTTCTGTCCTGTTAATGTGTCTATGCTTACTCCAGTACCACATCATCTCATATTACTAGAGATTTATACCAAGTTGTCACATTTTGTCCTTCAACTTTGTCTATTTTTAGCTATGAGCTTCTGTAAAAATATTACAGATGCCATGAAAACTTTAAATTTTTTATTGGCATGGCATTTGATTTGTGGATTGATTTGAAAAGACCTTATGTCCTGGTAATATTGAGTCTTTATATCCATGAACATAATATATTTTCTACTACTTAGGACTTCTTTCTAATCTTTTAATAAACTTTTATAATTTTCCCCATACATTTTTAAATGTTATAATATATGTATTTCTAGGTCCTTTATTTTCTCTTCTTGCATATTATACCATTTTAAAATTACATTTTCTGATTTGTTGCTAGTTTATAGAAATTCCATTTTTTTTAAAGATTTCATTTATTTATTTATTTGAGAGAGAGAGTGCGTGCGCTGAGGGTTGAGAGAGAGAAGGAGAAATAGAACATGAGCAGGGGGAGGGGCAGAGGGAGAGGGAGAAGCAGGCTCCCCACTGAGCAGGGAGCCCATTGTGGGCTCAATCCCAGGATCCTGGGATCATAACCTGAGCTGAAGGCAGAAGCTTAACCAACTGGGCCACCCAGGTGCCCCTAGGAATTCTGTTTTTTTTTACAACTTTATTATGGTATAATTTTCATATAATAAACTGCACAAATCTAAGATGTGCAATATAATGTGTTTTGACAATAACAATCAAGATGAAAACAATTGCATTACCCCAAAAGTTTTTCTTGGATCCCTTCACAATCCATCTCACTGTCCACTCATGTTATCAGGCAACCACTGATCCTGTTTATGTTCCTATGGATTACTTTGCTTTGGTAGAATTTTCTATAAATGAAATAATATAGTGTGTATCCTTTTACAAAAGTTTCTTTCATTCAGTATAATTATCTTGAGATTCATCCATAATTTTGCATGGCAATAATTCATTCCTTTTCTTTTTTCTTTCTTTCCCTTTCTTTCTTTCTTTCTTTCTTTCCCTCTCCCTTCCTCCCTTCCTTCCTTCCTTCCTTTTCTTCCCGTCCTTTTTCTTTCTTCCTGTTCTTTTATTCTTTCTTTCTTTCTTTCTTTCTTTCTTTCTTTCTTTCTCTCCATTATGTAGATACTACACATTTTGTTTATACATTCACCTGCTAGTGGACATTTGGGCCGTCTAGAGTTTATGGCTTCCACAAATAAAGCTGCTATAAGCATTTGTGTACAAGACTTTGTGTGGATATATATATTCATTTTCTCAGGTAAATCCTAGAAGTGTAATGGCAAGGTTATATGCTAAGCATTTATTTTCCTGCTTAAGAACTGCCAAATGTTTTTCCAAAGTGATTATACCATTTTACATTATACCAACATTATCTGAGGGCTCTAGTTGTTCCATATTCTGACCAACACTTGGTACAGTCAGTCATTTTAATTCTAGCTATTTTAATAGGTGTGTAATGGTATGTATTTGGATTTTCATTTGCATGATCACTGATGATGTGGAACATAATTTCATGTACTTACTAATGTGCCATTCATGTCTTTTTTTAACGATACATTTATTCAAGCCTTTTGAATACTTTGATGAGTTGTCTCTTCTCCTTGAGTTCTAAGAGTTCTTTGTACAGCCATCTGAAATACAGGCTATGAATATTTTCTCCCACTCTGTGGCTTGCCTTTCATTTTCTTAAAAAAACAAAGTTTATAATTTTGACAAAGTCCAATTTGTCCATCTTTTCTCTTAGATTTTGTGTTTTTTGTATCTTTTTTTGTATCCTAAGAAATCCCAGGTCACAGAGACTTCATCCTGTGGTTTTTTTCCTAGAACTTTTACATTTTTTGCTTTAGCATTTGTCTGTGGGGCACCTGGGTGGCTCAGTCGGTTGAGCATCAGGCTCTTGATTTCAGCTCAGGTCATGATCTCAGGGTTGTGAGATTGAGCCCCATGTTGGGCTTTGTGCTGGGTGTAGAGCCCTGCTTGAGATTCTCTCTCTCCTCTCCTTCTGCCCCTCCCCTTGCACTCACTCTCTCTTTCTCCCCACCCCCACTCTCTAAAATGAATAAATAAATCTTAAAAAATAAATAAACCATTTCAGTCTGTGATGTTTTCCAAGTTAACTTTTCATACAGTATGAAGTAGGATTCAAGGGACATTTTTTTTCCTTATAAATTCAGTACCATTTTTTGGGAAGAACTTCCTTTTCCATTGAATAGTACTGGCAAAAAAATTTTTTTTAAAGATTTTATTTATTTATTTGTCAGAGAGAGAGACTGAACACAAGCAGGGGGAGCAGCAGTTAAAGGGAGTAGCAGGTTCCCCGCTGAGCAAGGAGCCCAATGCAGGACTCGATCCCAGGATCCCAAGATCATGACCTGAGCTGAAGGCAGACCCTTAACCAACTGAGCCACCCAGGTGTCCCGGTACTGGCAAATTTGATATAAGAAACCTATCTATGTATAAATGGATCTACTTCTCTAATTTGTTCCACTACCTCTTTTCTATTATTGTTACCAGTACCAAACAGACTTGATTACTGTAGCTATTAGAGTAGTTTAAGTTTTCCTGACTCATTCTTCATTATTAAAATTGCTTTGCCTATACTAGGCCAAATGGATTTATGTGTATTATTTTATTTTAGAGGCAATATTTTAAAAAATTTAATTCTAGTATAGTTAACATATAGTGTTATATTAGTTTCAAGTGTATAATATAGTGATTCAACAATTCTATACATCAGTGCTCATTTTATGTATATATTTTAAAACCAGCTTTTCAATTTCTATAAAAGAGATTCTAAGAATTTTGATTGGGATTGCATCGAATCTGTAAATTAACTTGGGGCAAATGAACATCTCAAAAATATTGAGTCTTTCTTTTTTTTTTTTTTTTTTTTTTTTTTTAAGATTTTTTATTTTATTTATTTGAGAGAGAGAGAATGAGAGAGAGAAAGAGAGAGAGCATGAGAGAGGGGGAGGGTCAGAGGGAGGAGCAGACTCCCCGCCGAGCAGGGAGCCCGATATGGGACTCGATCCCAGGACTCCAGGATCATGACCTGAGCCGAAGGCAGTCGCTTAACCAACTGAGCCACCCAGGCGCCCTATTGAGTCTTTCAATAAACATAATGATAGCAAGACTTCTAAAATAGTTCCTAAGAACCTCCCTCCACCACTTTGGTATGCACATCCTGTGTAATCAATCCCCCTCCCTTGAGTGTAGGCAGGACTGTGAATATGATAGATTTCACTCCTATAATCTTACATTACATTAAAAAGGGATTTTATAGATATAACTAAAGACCCAAAGCAGTTGATTTTGAGTTAATCAAAAGGGAGAATACGGGTTGGCCTGACTTAATCAGATGGAAGACCTTAAAAAAAGAGAGAGTCAAAGCATGAATAAGATTTCACTTGTGGGCCTTGGAAGAGCAAACTTCCATGTTGCAGGAAATAGCATGTGGCCTCTAGGAGCTGAGAATAGCTGCTGTTGACAGCCATCAAGAAAGCAGGAACCATGAGACACCGGGGTGGCTCAGTCAGTTAAGCGTCTGCCTTTGGCTCAGGTCATGGTCCCAGGGTCTGTGACTGAGTCCCTCATCAGGCTCCCTGCTCAGTGAGGAGTCTGCTTCTCCCTCTGCCTGCCACTCCCCCTGCTTGTGCTCTCTTTCTCTCTGACAAATAAATAAATTAAAAAAAAAAGAAAAGAAAGAAAGAAGGAACCTCCGTCCTACAACTGCAGTGAACTAAATTCTGCCAACAACCTTAAATAAGCTTGGAAGAGGATCCCAAGTTCCAGAGGAGGACCATTGCCCTGGCCACCACCTTGATTTCAGTCTGGTGAGACCCTGAACAGAGGACCCAGCTAATTCATACCCAGACTCCTTCCCCAAGGAAACTGTGAGAAAATAAATTTGCATTGTTTTAAGGATGTAAATCTTATACATACTGTGTTAGATTTACCTCTAAGCATTTTATGGCTTTTTATTCTATTGTAAGCAGTACCTTTTTAAAAATTTATGTTTTCAATGCTTTCATTGCTAGCATAGAGAAGTACAAGTGATTTTTGTATATTGATCTTATGTCCTCCCAGGGAGCCTCTCTCCCAGCCAGGCCTGCCAACACAAGGATGTCAGGTGGTTTAGACCACCTTCAACCACTCCCTTGGCTCCATCTTTGCAGATGACTCATTTAGTCAGAAAATGTTTCTCCAGCCCCTCCTAAGAGAAAAACTTCTCTCACTCAAAAAGTTCAATCTAGATAGAAAAAATTTTATAGTTTCCATGCCCTACCTCCTCTGGAGGGGATGATCTTTGTTTTTCATAATCAAGAATATTTATTATTTCAAAACGTGTTGGTTTATTCTAATAGAAGAGAGTTACCTTCTGTCTGCACTGGGTTTGAAGTATAGATTTCAGGCATCCCAGAAGTCTAGGCTTAGAAAAAGAGAAGTGTAGGCTTCAGCTCTTACTGAGTGCTTGCTTTGACTTCTACAAAGTGACCAAGGTCATGGAGGGAGCTTGACAGTGACAGGACATACCCACCTTCATGCCAGTTTAGTTCCTTTGTACCTGTTCAGGGGAAAGATTTTTAAAACACATTCTTGCTTATATCATACTGTCACTATAAAAAAAAAGTTAAAATTACTATTAAAAACATCCAGGGCTTGTCAAACTGAGAAAAACCAATAAAGACTCCACCCTATAACTTGGGTCTACCAGTCTTTCTTCTGCTTCCCTCACTAACTTGAATTCTACACAGCTTGTGGAGGGAGAAAAGGACAGTTACACAAGAATAGTCCTCACTCAGTCATCACGAAAGACAAGGGATAATTAGCTTCACATAGCAAAATGTGAAAACGAAGTTTGGGGATGGTTAGGCTCTGAATTCTAATGCAAAGGAAGAAATCTGTGTCTCTGGATCTCTTGGTGAAGAATTGCTGCCACCTGCCTGTAACTTTCCTAATGAAGGCTGACGATATGAGCACTGCTCTCCAACTCTTACCTTGACCTCAGTGAAAATGTCCTGGAGTCTACCATCTTCCCCTTCTACTACATTTATTCATACTCCAGAACAATAGGGGGCCGAACTTTTAGCTCCATGACCCAGGTTGGGGGTTTGTCAGGGAAGATGCTGTCACCCTGGTTCACCTCTCTGCCCCAGTTAAAAGTATCTCATGTTCAATAGTTTGCTCACAGGTTACTCCAGAGAGATGGTACAAACAGCTATGTGAGTGGCACATGTGTGTGAATATCTATATGCTAATTTTGGCTATTTGATTGTTCAACTCAGGTCACTCATTAGTTACTGAAGTACGAACTGCATTCAAACACAGGCATTAAAATTGATCTCTGGCCTGGGTATGGAACCCCCTGCTTTCAAATGGACCTTGTAGGGTTGGACAATGAGCATCCTAATGATAGCCATAATGGACTGAACATCAGAGGCCCTTTTCTCAGTATTTTTTAGCGGTATACTCCCACCAACCCCACCTCACCCCCACACACACTGAATAGGAAGGTGAGCTGCCATGATACCCAAATGGGTTTCTTCTTACTCTAGTGGCTAAGAGCCAGATTCAATTTAATTTGGAAAAATTAATAAGATTTCACTTATACCTTGGTGTTGTATAACAAATTTATGATTTTACACTTATTAACCTGTTTAATCTTCATCACTCTCTGACGTTGGTACTCTCTGTATCTTTAACAAGAAGACAAAATGAGGCACTGACAGGTTCAGGTTAATACATATTTATTGGGGTAGCCCAGAAGATGGAGACAATGATAGAGAACCTTCTTGTATAGTGAACAATCATGTAGCTGAACTGTCTGGGAGCAGGGTTAGTTTCAGGCAGCAGTGCTGATGCAGGGTCTCAAGGGATGTCATCAGAATTTATTTTATTTCCATATTTTGACTCTCCCTCTTCTGTGCTAGCTTCATTCTTAGGCTTTAGGTGGTGACTGGATGACTGTTAGCAAGTTAGAAGCTACATCCTCCCACATTCAAGTTTAGAAAATGGGGTGCCTGTATCACAACAACACCTACAGGTGGATTGTTTGCCTCTCCCTAAAACAGTCACTGTGGCCAGCTGAGCCAGTTGAGTGAAATCCTCTTTTGGGGCAAGCCTGAGTAGAGGTGTGGGGGAAGACAATTACACCTGCACATGGACTGACACTAAAAAATGTGGTTAGTTTCTCTAGAGGGCAATTGAGGTACAATTCACAGAATGACAGGTGACAAAATAAAACAAATACAAACAGATGTCTACTACAGCCCTCTCTCATGGTCCAGCTCCCGACTTTGGGCTCACAGCCACATGACTGCCTCTTTGAGCTATGAAGCTTGCTGTCAAGTCCGAATGCAGGTACTTCTAGACACCTTGGGAGATGGGAGGAGGGGCAGCATGGGGTCCAGGGCAGGGATCTCAAAGAGGGGAAAGCTATCTGGGAGATCTAGACATCCCTGTGATGGACCATCCAATAAGTTGGCACCGCATTTCCCAGATCTAGAATTTCAATCTCAGAGTTCTTTGCCTCTATTCCAATAGAGCTATGACCACAACCTAGGCCTTACTCGCAAGGAACTGCTCTGCCTGCTGAAATAATGCAGTTTCTATCTCACCCTCTGAACTCAACCTTTAGTCCTTCCTTCTAGCCTATGTCCACATGCCAGTCTTCAACCTTGTCAGTATCTCCCGTCCATCCTTCCACTTTCTCTATCAGCAACCTCTTGTCTTCTCTACACCATAGATTTTAGGACCCATCACTTAACCAGCAACCAAAACAGCCCTCCACCCCTACCCATTCTTCTCTTTTCTTGCCTAGCAAAATCCAAACTCTCTGCCTTTTCCAGGCTACCCTCTAGTAAGATCATTCACATAAGTATATTGGTACCACTGTAAATTCATGGTCTACAACCAATGGACAACTACAATACCACCTGAAACTTATTCGTTCATTCATTCATTAAAGCCATGTGTTCTTTACTGAGTGCCTATGTGGCACCTGCTTACACTTAACACTGTGGCACTTACATCATTGTGTCCTCAGCCAACTGGCGCATCCCTCTCAAAACTATCTCAAACCTTCTCCATTTTCCTCAAATTTCTGTCCCTCACCACCTCGCAGATGTACTAGGACTCTATTTCAAAGGGAAACTAGAAGTCCTTAAGGGAACTACTTTATTTTTTCTCCTTATTTAGAAGGTTCTTTCCTTTACCCTCCTAAACTGGGATATACACCTTTACTTCCCTCATCACAGCAGTTTTCATTCTGTTATAACTTTTGGCTTAATTATCTTTGCTCCCTCGGGACACGGACGGTGCCTATGTCTTCATTATAGAGGTCTGTCTCTAGCACCTGTTGCTTGGCCGCTAGCATTCACTCACACCCCCACCCGGGGAAATGAATGGGCTAATATGAAGCACGTGTGGGCTAGGCTGGGGTTCTAGTCTCCAGTGCTCCGGAGTGGGGCCACGTCGAGGGGCGGGGTCTGAGCCAAGCCCTCCTCAGGCTCTGAATGGCCTTTGCCCGCTTCCCCCCACCCAGAGCCGTGGGGGGTTGTCTGCTTTACTTCTGTGAAATAAAAAGTCTTGATTTACACTCACCGAGGGGGTTTTGGAGACCCCTTGAGGGACCCTTCAGCCTTTAGTGCCATTTTTTCAGCCAGACATGCGGGGGTTCGCGCCACTGAGACTTCTGAGGCCGCTGTCTGCCTTAGGCCGCAGTTTCTCCAGCCCAGGTCTGGTTGCAGCGAAGGAAGGTCTTGGAGGCCATACCCGAACCTGGGCCTGCAGGAGATAGGAGCCGCCTTCTCTGTTGGCGGTCGCCGGAGCTCTTCAGCATCACCGCCCTCACAACTCCTGTTTGTTGCGGCTACACGGGACACTACGGGACACTACGGGACACTGGCTGCCAGCCTGGGGTAAGTCACTGAGCTGTCCCAGATCTCAGCTCTAATGGGACATAGGGATACCGACCTGACAGGGTTATGGTGAGGAGTGGCTTGAACAAGAAAAGGGCTTTTACACCAGTGGAGTTAAAAGGTCGGGCTTGGGGCCCTACTGCAGTTGGCACATGGCCTTAGAGTGACTCTGCCCAGTGAGTCCCCGGAGCGCCCCAGTGCTCTGGGGGGTCTGGGCTGCAGGCCTTTGTGTTAGGGTAGAAAAAAATCTAAGGCGACTGCCTTTGCAAACTCATATATCGATACATTCTTGATTTATTGAGAGCCTACTATGGGTCAGGTACCCTGCCAGATGGGAACCGTTGCCAAATTTTTCTTCACTAGAGCTAGAAGTGATGCCCACTGTCAAAGAATTTCTTGAGCCGTTTAAGGTGCAACTTAGTAAGTTTATTTAAATAGCACAGAGGGCAGGGCCCGTGGGCAGAAAGAGCTGAACTTTTTTTGCTGTGTGAGCTGGTTATATACTTAGTAATCGAAGGGAAGGGGGCATGCAGGGAGTATCAGATTACAAAAGTTTCTTACAATTTCTTTGAATTTCTACTGGTAAAACTACTTTGGCAAGATTTCTCTGGTGCTTATTATTGAGCTCAATATTAACTATTGGTGAGATGCACAGGCAGTCGTGTGCCCCTTAAAGACTGTAGCAACCGGCACAGTTTGATCCTTATGGAAACTATGCAGGCTTTAGGTCCATCTTCTGGCCTAAGGGTAGACGTTTTCCTGCTTCTTTCTCTCATCATTTTCCCTGACCAAACTTCAGTCCTTAAATCTTTAAGGTTGTTAAAGGGTGAAGGGCTCATCTTCTGTAACTTCTTCAAGTTGACAGGGAGTTGTAGAGAAGTTCCTGCCTGTGGACCGAAATCGGTCACTATCTGTCCCTACAAATAATATTTACGGAAGGCCACTGCTGCAGAGTACAGAGTGGACATCAAGGAAGGATTGTTTTCGTGTAGTAAGGATCATCTCTCAACAAAGGAGTCAGGAACTGTTTATGTGTACCTCGACAATAGAAGAAAACAAAGCAGAAGAGACAACACATTAGGATTAATATTATAATAAAAATAAGAAGTGTGATAAGACCCTTTAAGGTAGGCCGTAGTCCTCCAAGAACTTAACCAATCATTAAGGGACAATGTAGAGTCTTTAAAAGCACCCATTTGATTATTCATATCAGTAAGTAATCCTGTTACATTTTTTGTCATGATCTGGACGGTAGACACAGTATTCTGTTTTAATAATGGCACGTGCTGGGTCGCCTGGGTGGCTCAGTCGTTAAGCATCTGGCTTCGGCTCAGGTCATGATCCCAGGGCCCTGAGATCAAGCCCTGCATCAGGCTCCCTGCTCGGCGGGAAGCCCGCTTCTCCCTCTCCCACTCCCCCTGCTTGTGTTCCCTCTCTCGCTGTATGTCTCTCTGTCAAATAAATAAATAAAATCTTAAAAAAATAAAATAATGGCACGTGTTACTTCTTATGCAGCTGTCAAACCATCTAATGCTGTTCTATTGTGTAGAACAGCTTTACACATTTATTTCAGTGTTTAATAATCTATTGCTATTTTGAGAGTCCTCTGAGTCCTTCCTTATGTATTTATGAAGGGCCGCTCTGTGCCCATTGTAGAAGAGAGTTGCCATTTAGATATGGTGTGTAGATGGCAAGTAAAAGAAAACCCTCTTTTTTTTTCCTGTTGTTTGAAGAGGAATTTGAGCTCTTCCATCAGTTCCCAGGAATATGAGGGCACATCGTCCAGTTCATTGTTGTCCTGTGTTGAAGGGGTTATAAGTTTAATTCTAGAAATAGGAGTCCATGTTGAATGACCTTTTAGCTTCACCACAGTGGGAGTGCTTAATATGGCCCCGTAAGGTCCTTCCATTTTCGAATTAGTTCTCCTGAGTTGTTTGTCTTCCAATCATTTAAATAAACCAGTTGTCCGGGGATTGTTTGCAAAGTAAATTTTGATCTCCATTAGGGTCTGGTTTTGGCAGTAACTTACTAGCATATTCTTTAAGAGTTTTATGGATTAATCCAGCTTCTAAGGAAAAATGTAGCGGATTATTATAATCAGGGTCCAAGGATCAATCAGTGGTAAGGAAAGGTCTACCATATATTAATTTAAAAGGGCTTAACCCTAATCTTTCCCATGGGGTAGTTTTCATTCTTAAAAGACCTACTGGTAAAAGAGTTACCCATTTTTCTTGTGCTTCTATGCTCATCTTAGTGAGGTGTCTTTTTAAATTATGGTAAGTAAGCCTTTCAACTTTGCCTAATGATTGAGGATGCCAGGCTGTATGTAAAAAAATATTTAATTTTAAGGGTGTGGGCTACCTTTTGAGTTATTTAGGCTATAAAGGATGGGCCATTGTCACTTTGAAGAGATCGAGGGAGCCCAAACCAGGATGATATTCCTTAATAAAGTCTTTGTTACTTCAGTAGCCTTGTCTGTCTTACATGGACAGGCCTCTACCTATCCAGTAAAGGTATCTATATAGACTAATAGATATTTATATCTCTTACAAGGTGGCATTTGTGTGAAATCACTTTGTCAGTCTTCCCTGGGATATGTTGCATGACTTTGGACAGGTGTGAAAAGAGGGGGTAGTCATAGTACACCTTCTGGATTAACCTTAGCACATACTGCACAGGATTTGCATACCTTTGTGAGACAGCTCTTAATTCTATTCCATCAAACAGTGGTGTGATGAAATTCCATAAAGCTTCTCTTCCCATCTGAGTAGCCTGGTGCAGGCCTGTTGCTAATTTCCATTGTTTTTCCTCAGAGACAAAGATTTTTCCTTTTTCATTCTTATACCATCCCTCGGCAGATTTAGTATATCCTTCTCCAAGTGCTTTGTTGTCCACCTCTATAGTATAAAGTAGAAACAACAGTGCTTAAGGGATTAGAGACTAGTGTAAGACTCATAGCTAGTTTAGTTCAAGCTGCCAGTTTGGCTGCCCAGTTGGCTGTTATTTCCTTTAGATTCTAAATTCTCTCCCTTTTGATGTACTCTAAGATGTACTACAGCAACGTCTTTAGGGAGATGAACTGCCTCTAATAGAGTTATCATTTCAGGTCCATATTTAATAGGGGCATTTGGTTAATAATCCCCTTTCCTTCCAGATGGCATCATGGACATGAAGTACAAGGAAGGCATAATCTATATCCATATGTATATTAACTCGTTGGCCTTTAGCTAACTGAAGAGCACAAGTGAGAGCTCTCAGTTCTGCCTTTTGAGCTGAAGTATTGATTGGTAGTAGGTTGGTAGTAGGTTGGCCTTGATGGTTTTTGTTAAACTAACAATTGTGTAGCCAGCCTCGCTTTGTCTTCCCTCTGTAAAACTATCACAGTCCATAACCCAGCTATCATCAGCATTATCTATAGCTTGATCTTTTCGATCTGGATGGCTGGAATAGACTAGTTCTATTATCTCTTTACAATCATGTGTAGACACAGTAGTGGCATGGTCTGGTCCAGGCATGGGGGTCGCCAGGTTTAGGGTTTGACAGGTTTTGAGAACAGCATTGGGGGAATATAGGAATATAGCTTGATATTTAGTCAATCGTCCCCCTGTCATCCACTGATGTTCTTTAGTTTCCAAAACTCCTTGAACCTAATGAGGATCAATGTCAATGGCTATCCCATTGAAATTTTAGATGCTTCTTCTACCAGTAGTACAATAGCTGCTACTCCCCGGAGGCATGCTGGCCATCCTTGGGCTACCTTGTCAATGGCTTTCGAAAAATATCCTACAGGTCTCAATTTATGCCCTAGTTTTTTTTGTTAGTACTCCTAGGGCTTGGCCCTGTTTTTCAGCAGCGAATAGAGTAAATAGCTTTTCTAAATTTGGCAGAGTCAGCTGGGCAGTTTAGCTTAGTTTTTAGTTGTTGAAAGGCCCCCTATTGTTCTTTGTCCCGTTTAAGAGGTTCTTCATCAGGTCCTCTAGTGGTCTCATATAGAGGTTTGGCTAAGATTCTAAACCCTAGGATCCAGCAAAACCCAGTCATTCCTAAAAAAGGTTCAGAGTTGGGGTTTTTTTGCAGTGGGAGGTCCGGATTCTATTATAGCTCTTTTTCTCTCAATTGACAGGGAATGATGTCCAGGAGATAATTCATTTTCTAAGTATTGTACCCTCTGTTTAAAACTTGGAGCCTTTTTCGATGATACTTGATATCCTCTCTCTCCACGAAAGTTTAGCCCAACAGTAGAATTATAGTCTGAGGCCTCTTTCATGGGGCTACATATTAAAGTGTCCTCAACATATTGTACTGGTGTTCCCTGAGGCAGTGTAAGATCTTTAAGTTCTCTACTGAGTGCATGGCAAAACAAATGGGGACTATCTCTGAATCCCTGCAGTAGGACTGTCCACGAGAGCTGGCATGCTTGGTGTTCTCCTAATGGAGTCCATTCAAAGGTGAATAGAGGTTGGGCCACTTTGCTTAAGGGGTTACAAAAGAAGGCATCCTTTAAATCAAGCACTGCAAACCATTCTGAGTTGGAGTCTGGGGGTCTAGGGCCATCTTTGCCAGTTTATAGTGAATGTGGATTGGCTCATAAAATGCCTATTTAGAGTAGCCCTCCCTTCTGGGCTGGTTGGGTCTAAATTTGTGTATTTACAAATTGCTTCTATTAAGCACTCCTGAAATAAGGCCGGATTTTCATCATTTGAAATAAAGGTAAGAGGCCTGGAATCTTGCCAGACACATCCTACAAGTCTCTCTTAGATTAGGATCCCAACTGAATGCCATGAAGGCCTGGTTGTAGGGCACTTTGGTCCATTTTCCCTTATGCCTACAAAAAAGGTCTAACTGATAGATACAAGTATTGAAGTTTAAGAGTTTAAGTATCAGTTAATGGGCCATTTTTCATCATTCTCCAAGGAATATTGAGGCCAAGCATTATTATAGAAAAAGATGAGGTGCTTCTTCTTTAAATCCTGTTGTCCAAATTGATTCCATTATGTTAGGAAACAGGCTGAGGGGGAATCCTTTGGGATTGAGGAAGTTGATCCCATAGTTAACTCCTATAAAATGAGGAAAGTACATTACGAGTACATTACCAAAATCCCCCTCTGCTTCCAAATCGCGTCCCATCAGGAATATTACCCAAGGTTCCTGGGGTTCAGAGTGGCAGGAGGCATCCTCTTCTTGACCACTCTGACACCTTTGTACTACTTGAGAAGGGATGTCAACCTCCCTTCACTTCCCTCCTGCATCCTAGGCTACAGTACGTGCTGTGGATGGACTGAAATGCCCCAAAGTTGAGGCTGCCTCTTTCAATTTGAGGGAGTCGATGTATTTAGCAACCAAAAATAATACCCTTTATAAGCCTCTAGATCTAGTATTAATGGATGGGGTAAAGGCCCTAGCCTTTGTTGAGAAGGGGCAGCTATTTTATATCATATTAAGCATCATATATCTAAGTTAGAAGTACTTTTTTTTAAGAGGGGGGAGGGGCAAAGGGAGAGGGAGAGAGAGAATTTTAAGCAGGTTCCACGTGCCCAGCATAAGCCTGATCTCATGACCCTGAGATCATGACCTGAACTGAAATTGAGAGTCGAGCACTTAACCAATTAGCCACCCAGGCACCCCACCCCCCCCGGCAAGTTAGAAGCACCTTTAATCTGAGAAAGACTGAGACCATCAAATAGCTCATGGATAAGGACAAATGAAAGACATGGAAAAATGAAAGTAAAGAATTCATATCTAATCCGGGCAACTTTCTCATGAGCTTTATCCATGATCCAGTTCCAAGGGAGCCAGTCCCCTATTGGGTGAGTGCCCCAGCTGGGTAACAGCTCCAACCAGTCCCTTTCGGGAAGCATGGGTCGGATGTAGCTGTGATTTTATGCTTATCGGAGGATCACACCAGGTTATTTAGGAGGAAACCTTAAGATCGGTGACCATCCTAATGACAAGTATGTCATCCCGTGCCTGAGAAGAATACAAGTATTAAAAGAACAGGTAAAACAGGAAAGCCTGATTTCTGAGCCCAACATTGTAAGGGCCAAGGTACTAGTGTCCAGCGGGGCGGCAGCATTTTGTCTCTCCCTATAATGCAGCCACAGGCAAGAGGTTCTCTCCTGAGAACTCAGACAAGGCACATTCCAAAGGGTTGTACTATTCAGGACATTAAAAACAAAACAAAACAGGTAAGAAACAAAGACTGGGGGTAAAAAAGACTTAAACCAAGCCTCACCTAAGCTCTTGGATTCTCTTTGTCGCTGTCCCTGTCCAAATGATGTTGGGTCATTGAGAGCAAGAAAGAATTCTTGAGATGTTTTATGGTGCAGCTTAGTAAGTTTATTTAAGTAGCAAAAGGGCAGGACCCGTGGGCAGAAAAAGCTGCACTTTTTGTTGTGGGAGGTTGGTGGTTATATACTGAGCAATCAAAGGGAAGGGGGCACGTAGAGAGTTTCAGATTAGAAAAGTTTCTTCAAATTTCTTTGAATTTCTACTGGTAAAACTACTTTTTCAAGATTTCTCTGGTGCTTATCATTGAGTTTGATATTAGCTCTCCGTGAGGTCACAGGCAGTCGTGTGCCCCTTAAAGACTGTAGCAACCAGCACATATGTGATCCTTATGGAAACTGTGCAGGCTTTAGGTCCATCTTCTGCCCGAAGGGTAAACATTTTCCTCCTTCTGCCCCTTATCAGAAGGAAGGTTGTTTTTTTGTTTGTTTTTAACCCGAGTCTCCCTTTTATTCAAGTAATATATACTGAATTTGGAAGATTTTGAAAAGTAAAAAAACTCCATAACTTCCCACCTTGCCAATATTAAAACAATGTATTAAATGTATTAAAAATATGTATTACTGTATTACTCTAGTAAGTGGTTACACTATACCAACTTAACCATTCTTTCTCATTGACATTCTTGTGGTTTCCAATTTTTTGATATAGTATTTGCTTTAAATCTTTGTGTATAATATATATATTTATAAAATGTTTTATTCCAAAAAGCATAAAGATTTTCTGGCTTTCACATTATGTCTTACCCAAGGTTTTGCATTTTAACCACTGATCTTCTGTCTCTAGAGTTTTTTGCAACGAGGAATACTATGATCCATTTCTTATTCCCACACTTCTGACAACAAAAATGTAGGGTTTTCCGCACCAACAATCAATTCTCCACCTCACCAGACATCAAATGGATATCCAGTATTTCAATACCATTTAGTTTTCACACTAACTACCCAGAGTTACTGGCAGTCCCCACACGATAAGGGCTCAGTTCCACAAAATTGCCCCAATTTAGATGCCAGTCATAAGTCCTGGGGTCTAGTACTTCTGACCTACCAACTATAAATTGGGGGTTTCCACAGCCCCCTCCTCAGGTTTGATCATTTGCTAGAATAGCTCACAGGACTCAGGAAAACAGTTTACTCACTATTACTGGTTTTTATAAAGGATACAACTCAGGAATAGCCAAATGGAAGACATGCATAGGGCAAAGTGTAAGGAAGGATCGCAGTGCTTCCGTGTCCTCTCTGGGTGCACTGCTCTCATAGCATCTGTGTGTTCACCAACCAGGAAGCTCTCTGAACCCCATCATTTAGGGTTTTTATGGAGGTTTCATCGTATAAGCATGATTGAATAAATTACTATTGGTGATTGAATTCAATCTCTAGCCCCTCTCTTTTCCCCAGACATGGGTTGGGGTGGGGGAATGTGCACAAAATTCCAACCCTTTAATCATGCCATGGTCTTTGTGGTAACCAGCTCCCATTGTGAAGTTATCTAGGGAGCCCCCAGCCACCTGTCCTCTCATCAGCATGAAAAAAGATAGTCATCACTCCAGAGATTCCAAGAGTCTTAGGAGCTTTTGTTTTAGGAACTAGGACTAAGAACAAATACCATAAGAAAAGATGCTCCTATCACTTGTCACTCAAGAAATTAGAAGGGTTTTAGGAGTTCTGTGCCAAGAATGAGGGACGAAGACCAAAAATATACCACAATAGCCAGTAATCCATTTGTGTGGCTTATTTTGGTACTGTCTTCTCTGACCTTCAATCTCCTAAAAAGCAAATTGATTGCTAAATATCCTCAAATTCAATTTGCCACAGGAACCCCAAACTTAATATTTTCAAAACTCAGCCCATTCTCTTCTGCTACCAATTTGCTCTTACTTTTATAGTAGAGTCAATTAGTAACACCCATTGGTCGAAGCAAGAAACATATGAACTATCCTATATATTCCTCTCCCTTCATAATTTCCATGTGTAATCAGTCACCAAGATTTGCTGATTTTATCTTCTAAATATTTCCCAAATCTGTCTCTGCTCTCATTTCTTATTAGACCATCATCCTTCAAACCCTCATCGTTCTCAAACTGCAGTAGTTGCCTCACTGATTTTATTGTAGATTTTTCCCTCTTAAATTCTTTCTTCTCACTACTGCCAGAGCATTCTACCTAAAACAGCTATGGACTCTTCTGGTTATCTATTTCATCTTGGCTAACTTTTGGAAGTTTACAGTTTGGGGGAATTAGTTCATTTCTTCATAGTTGTTGAATTTATGAGTGTAAATTTGTTTACAGTATTCCCTGATTATCCTTTTAAGGGCTGTAGGTTCTATTGTGATATAGTGTTTCATTCCTGGTTGATGACGTATGTCTTCTCCTTGTCTTTGTCAATCTTGCTAGAGGCTTATAAATTTTACTTATCTTTTTCAACGAACCAAATCTTTGTTTTATTGATTTTTTTTCTCTGTTGTTTTGATATGTTCAATTACAAAGATTACTGCTCTTTACTATTTTCTTCCTTCTGCTTGCTTTAGGTTTATTTTGCTGTTCTTGGGGTTGTTGAGGTGGGAGCTTAGATCATTGATTTGAGATCATTCTTCTTTTTATTTTATTTTATTTTATTTATTTTAGAGAGGGGGGAAGGCAGAGTGAGAGGGAGAGAGTGAATCTTAAGCAGGTTCTACCCCTAGCGTGGAGCCTGACCACTGAGATCATGACCTGAGCTGAAATCAAGCATTGGGCACTTCACCAACTGAGCCACTCAGGTGCCCCTAGACCATGTAAATTTAAAGTAATTAGTGATACATTAGGACTTAAGTCTGACATTTTGTTTTCTCTTTGTTTCTTTTTTGGTCTTGTGTTTTTCTTTTTCTTGCCTTCTTGTGGATTGCTTGAACTTTTTTTTAGAGTTCTATTTTAATTTATTTATATTTTTGAGTAAATCACTTTGTAGTTTTCTTATTGGTTGCTCTGGGCATTACCATATCCATATGTAACTCGTCAGAGGCTACTGGTGTTAAGATTTCACCACTTAAGAAAAAAATTTTTTTCACCACTTTAAGAGAAGTATAGAAACCTTACTTCTACTTAAGTCCTTTTATCTGCTTCACCTTAAATGACCATCAGCTTGTGAAGGCATAAACCAGTTGTGGTACATCCATACAGTGGCATACTATTCAGCAATAAAATGTCATTAACTACTGATACTTATAAAAACGTGACTAAATCTCAAAACCATTGTTAAAGAAGCCAGACTCAAATGTTACATACAATATGATTCTGTTTAGATAACAGACTAATGGGATCGAATGGAAACATCAGTATTTGCCATAACCTGGGCTGCAGGGAAGGGGTCTAATACCAAAGGACTGAAGGAACTTTTGGGGTGATGAATTATTCTATATATATTGGGTGTTGTTTATATGACTGCATGTATTTGTCAAAATTCAAGTGGTAGGATGACTGGGAAAAATTCATAAGGTGAACTTTACTATGTACAAATTATATCTTTTTATATCTTTTTTTTAAAGGTAGCCTGGCTACATGGCACATTTATCTCTATCACATATGAATTTAATTTCATGAAAATATATTTTTTAATATCAGAGTTTTTGATTGGACTTATTTTTATGAGAAAAAATAGAATTCCATAAAATATATGATCTTAGAAGGAAAAAAATACTTATGGGCCAGTAGAGATTTGGGTGAAATGTTAGAAAGTAGATGGGAGATATCAAGAAACCTTTCACGGAGGAAGTATCCATAGACATGATTCAAAACTAATAAAAGATATTGATATATATCATTTAAATTGCACTCTTAAAAGCTTGGATTGTGTTAAAAAGAGGGCATCTTTCCCACTCCACAAATCAGGATGGATATGTAGGTTGGTGTGAATGTATTTGAAAGAGCTGAAAAGTTGTTTATTATTAAAGGACAGGATGTTTAAACATTGGCAGGAAGGTAGTAACCTGAGTGAGAGAGAGAGAAAGAAGAGAAGGACCGGTAGGATGAGATCCTTAAAAGAGATTGCATGAGAAAAAGAATAGCTGAAAGGGGGGTTTTGAATTGTTGCCTAATTGTGTGCTATATGTCTCTCTTGCTCTTTGTCATCCTTACAGTATGCTTAGTAAAGACTACATTACTCACTAAATCATTTTTATGTAAATAGTGTCTTTGGGGGAGGGATATTGAAGGAGGGGGTATTGATTTCTATGTCTAGATGAATACAAGTTAAAACCCACCCTTGGTTTAGAGGCATGTACTCTTCATTTTCCATTCAAGCCACTTCAAGGTCTTACAGTGTTCAGCACCTGCCTAATGGGGGACTCAGGCTGACCTCCTTCCCTAGGTAACTTAACACGTTGTACCTCAAAAGTCGGTTCCAGTGATGTGGGGTTCACTCTATTGCTGTCACTACTGCTTGGTGAGGCTACTACTGAAACACAGAAAACCATAAAAAATATAGAGTATAATATACCACAGAGCAACTTCACACCAAACTGACATGGAGATGTTTTAAATCTTGAGTCCCAACCACTTAAGCCCTGCTAGGATTATTTTGCCAACTGATTGTCCTACTGACTTGGGTGGACCTCACATTGATTTCCTGTGCATCTCTAAAACCCCATCATTGTCTCTACTTGTAGGGACTGAGTTTGAGGATTTTGGAACAGATTGAGAAAAAGATATGACCATGAGGTGGCAATTGCACACACAAGTTTATTTAGGTAATTCTTAGCACACACCCCCCAAAAAATGAAATACTTAAGTACAAATCTAATAAAATATGTACAGAATTTATATTAGGAAAGCTACAAAATTCTGATGAAAGAAATCAAAGATCTGAGCAAATGGAAAGAGATTGCATGTTCATGGGTAGGAAAACTCAATATTATTAAGATGTCATTTCTTCCTAACTTGATCTATAGATTCAACATAATCCCAGTTAAAATCTCAGCAAGCTATTTTGTGTATGTCAACAAATTGATTTTAAAGTTTTTATGAAGGGAGCCTGGGTGGCTCAGCTGGTTAAGTGTCCTACTCTTGATTTTGGCTCAAGTCATGATCTCAGGATCCTGAGATAGAGCTGAGCATGGAGTGTGCTTGAGATTCTCTCTCTCCCTCTCCCTCTGCTCCTCCCCATCACATACACACACACACCCTCTCTCTCTCAAAATAAATAAATAAGCCTTTTAAAAAAATAAAGTTTATATGAAAAAGCAAATGACCCAGAATAGTCACACACACACACACACACACACTCACTCTCTCTCAAAATAAATAAATAAATCTTTTTAAAAAATAAAGTTTATATGAAAAAGCAAATGACCCAGAATAGTCAACATGATATTGAAGAAGAAAAAGTCAGAAGACTGATACTACCTGACTTTAAGACTCACAGTAAAGCTACAGTAATGAATACAGTGGGTATTCATAGACAATGAATTCATAGGTCACTGGAACAGAACAGAGCTCAGAAATAGACCTACATAAATATAGTCAACTAATCTTTGACAAAGGAGCAAAGGCAATTCAGTGGAGAAAGCGTAGTCTTTTCAACAAATGGTGCTGGAACAACTGGATATCAACATTCAAAAAAAAAAAAAAATGAATCTAGACACAGACTTTGCATCTTTCACAAAATCAACTCAAAAATTAAGCCATAGGCCTAAATGTAAAATGCAAAGCTATAGAATTTCTAGAAAGTAACTTAGAATATCTAGGTCACCTTGGGTTTGGCAGTGACTTTGTAGATAGAACACCAAAAGCAAATAATTCATGAAAAAAATAATTGGTAAGTTGGACTTCATTAAAATTAAAAACTTATGCTCTGAAAAGATCACTGTTAAGAAAATGAAAAGATAAACCATGGACTTAAAGAAAGCATTTGAAAAACATATCTGATAAAGGATGGGTATCAAATAAACCAAGAACTTCTAAAACCTGACAATAAGTAAACAAACAACCCATTTTAAAAATGGGCAAAAGAGCAGACACCTCACCAAAGAAGATATAAAGATGACAGATACGCACATGAAAAGATGCTCAATAGCATCAGGCCTTAGGGAATTGCTAATCGACATAATGAGATAGCAGGATAGAAGGAATGGAGAGTGTGATTATTTCTAATGTTGAAAGTCATCTTATTCTCAAATAAGCCATATCTGTAGTTAACCTAGAGAAATGAGTGCAAACATTGGGCTCCAGTCCTTTATTCTTGCCTTTTAGTGTCATTGTAAAGTCATTAGGAGGACTGAAGGTGAAGCATTAAAAAGTAAGCTCTCACTTATTCAACCCTGAGTTCCCCAAGGATTAAACATAGTCTCTTCTTTTTTTTTTTTTTTTTTTTAAAGATTTTATTCATTTATTTGACAGAGAGATAGACAGAAGAGCACAAGCAGAGGGAGTGGCAGAGGGAGAGGGAGAAGCAGGCTCTGCACTGAGCAGGGAACCCGATGCGGGACTCGATCCCAAGACCCTGAGATCATGACCTGAGCCGAAGGCAGACGCTTAACCATCTGAGCCACCCAGGCGCCCAAACATAGTCTCTTCTTTTCAGAAAGTGCTCTGGTCCCCAGTCTCTGAGGATGGCAGATGCTAGAACAAGTCCCTCTCAGAAAACAAATCCCTTAGAGGAGAGGCTCATAGGAAGTTAGAACCTGGCACCTTTCTCAGAGTCCCTACCAAGTGTATCCTCCTAATCAAAGAATGATGGAGCTGGACAATGGGTATTGCTAAGTGGTTGTTGGAGTGAAGTATAGGGGGACCATAACTGGTTAGTTTTGGAAGCAAAATTTCCTGGTCCTAACACTGTACATTTATATAACTTACCCAAGGCTGATTCCTCACAGGTTGTTTAATGGAACACATTGAATAATGTATGTGAAAGTACTTTGTAAATGATAAAAACACTATACGTGTGTGAGCCTTACTTTTATTATCATTCACCATTTGAACACTAATTCCTGGGGCTCTCAGAGTCCAATCTCCAGTCTCCTCCAAAGCCTATTCTGCAGCATCCTATAAGATCCATGCTCCTACCTCCACCACATATACCTAGTCTCCTGATTTCCTGGTTTGGAGAACTTGCCAGAAAGAAGCTAAAGTTGGCCTTGAGCTAATTTGTCTTTGGACATATTTGTCTTCCCCTTCTTTCCTAATCTCTCATGTATGTTTATATGTATGTATGTATGTATGTAATCTCTACACCCAGCATGGGGCTCAAATTTACAACCCTGAGATCACATGTTCTATCAACTAAGACAGCCAGATGCCCCTTTCCTAATCTCTTTCCAACATAGTTCATGTAATTCTGGGCCCAAGTGCAGCCTAAGATTGACATAAATTGAGGAAACCCATTGAGAAGAGAATATTAAAACCTCTGGGTGAGTGACAGGTGTATTGTAATGTGAAGTGTGTGGGGAAATCGACCCCTTCCTGGGTTGCCAGGCCTTTCTGTCCCCATTCTGATCCTGGCTCCTATTTGTACCTCCTGCCTCCTGCAGTCCCCATGGGCAAGCTTTCTGACCATTAAAGGTTCTTTAACTATTATAGCAAGATCCCAGATATGAGGTGTGTGGTATAGTTTCTGCAGGTGACCTAGTCTTCGGGGGTCCTCTATTCTCTTCCCTCTCACCAGAAGCTTTAGATAACCAGTTACCAGCCTTTCTGCCTGAGCACTCTTGCCTCTTGCCTGCAGTCTTTCACCAGATTCTTCAGAGGCCCAATTGCCAGGCTTTCTGTGTGAGTCCTTGGAATAACTTTCAAAAGCTCATCTTCCCTCATTGGACCCCATCTTGTTTCTGATCCTTTCTGTTTCCCTTTTTCTCATTGTATCTTGCCATCACATTGAGTCCCATTCCCTTATCATTCCTTTAACTATTATCATTGGTCTTCTCTCTGCTACCAGAGGCCACTCTACCATTGCCCCCACATTTTTACTGTTTCCAAACTTTCTGATGGCTGTCACCACCTTTGTCCTTAGATCCTTCCTTGCTAGTTGGCCATTCTAACTTTCACTTACCTTCTTTCACCCCTACCACTGGTTTTCCCAGCTGTGACCCAAGAATCCTCCCTACTTCTTTTTCCCCACTTTTGCCCTTTCACCCTCTACACTGGGCTTCTCTGTCACTGGAGAGCCCCTTTGCCACGGTATTCCACATTCTTAATGAACCATCTTTTATGCCAAACTATTTGCCTTTTCCCTTCTTCCCCAGAGCACACTCAGATACTGGATCTTTTTGTCTAACCAGACCTTACTTTGTCTCTAGATCCTGCCCTGATCCCACCAATCTCAAGATAATCACCTTTTCAACAAACTTGACATACCTTATGGGTATTTATTTCCCAGTCATTCCCCAGCAAGCGCTCTATTCCAGCTCCACCAGATTTCACTTTAACTCTGACTCGATATGACTTAGTCCCAACTTTACTGAACACTGTCTCCACACAATTCATATCCAAATAACTCCTGTTGGTTGGCCTCTTCTGTCCCAGAAATTTCAGGCGTTGACTAGTCAAGCCTGTGCATTTCAACTTTCTCCTGGCAGCAGATCTCTGCCAAGGATTTGTTCTTCCTCACATATTGGGGAGGGTATGTGCTATGGTGAGCACTGTGAATTGTGTATGACTGTTGAATCACAGATCTGTACCTCTGAAATAAATAATACATTATGTTAAAAAAAAAAAAAAGAAGAAGATAGCAGGAGGGGAAGAATGAAGGGGGGGAAATCGGAGGGGGAGTCGAACCATGAGAGACTATGGACTCTGAAAAACAAACTGAGGGTTCTAGAGAGGAGGGAGGTGGGGGCATGGGTTAGCCTGGTGATGGGTATTAAGGAGGGCACGTTCTGCATGGAGCGCTGGGTGTTGTACGCAAACAATGAATCAAAAACTAATGATGTAATGTATGGTGATTAACATAACATAATAAAAATAATAATAATAAAAAAAACATATTGTGATTTCCAACAAAAGTTTCATACTCTCTGCTCAAAAGAGACGCCTCCTATCTCTAGGAAGCTTCTGCAACCAGACATGTGGAAGCTGGCAGCTTCCCTTTCTTCAGTCCTGATGTCCAAGTACTCCCAGAGATAGCGTTAGAAATAGACTGGATTTCCAGATTTGGGAGGGGAAAAAAAAAGGAGGAATCCCTTCCAAAACAACCAAGACCAGGCTATCAAGTAAATTCTTCTGGGAAAATCATAACTTCACTTGCTGATGAGTAGGATACCACCCAGAAGATTATTTAGGGAATTAGTTATCAAGGAGCTCAAAGGAACCTGGACTAGAAGCAACTCAAAAAAGCATTAATGGTACACTTGGGCAAGAAGTTGGAGCATCTCTCTCAGGATTGGATGCCTGTAGGTGGGTTTCATTCATTACTTTCTCCTAAGAATTCATTGTCTCCTCTTGGAAAATACTATGTGCCTTGGGATACTAGTAATTTGGTATCCTTGTTGGGTCCAGAAACATCACCTGAATACCTCCCTGGAGTTCTTCCCTGATCCAGTTCTCCATCCCTCACCATTTGCTAGAAACTCATAATCAACTTTGAGTACAGCAGAGGTAGGGCCTACCCCTCAAGATCTTTGAATCCATAAAACTGTTTAAAGATGAGAGAAGCCCAATTATAATTTCTTCCATAGTTAGCCTTCTTCTCACACATTTAGGGGCTGACACCACAGTAAAGTTGCCAGCTTCTTTGGGGAAAACCCTCTTGCAGGTAGGAGAGTAGGTGATCACAAAAAATTTGGTCCACCAAAGAGTTCTGAGAAGGTTCCCCATCAAAGATTGGTAGTGGCCCTGCAGAGTCCTCTCCATCTCCCTCCAATGGGGAGAATAACAGAATTTTTATCTCCTCTCATCTAGCTCATAGAAAATAACCTGGAAAACTGGAACTTTTTGGAGGCCCTACCAAAACCACTTTAGGTCCTACAGAATTAGCTAGGCCTCCAGAAGAAGAGCCTATTTTCTCAGAAGATTAATTTCTATTCTTATATTTAGTAATATTATACATCCATCTTTCTGTTTGATTCTCAAAACTTGAATTTTCCAAGTACTATATCCCAAAGACTTGGGATTACATAATATGTCATACTGGCCTGCCAAATCTTTGCTTATTTCCAGAGAAAGAGGGAACAAGGCAGTCAGGGTTTGTAATCCAAGAGACTACTAAATGACTTGTCCAAAAAAATGAGATAAGGATACAACCTAGGAAGAAACCCCCACTCTCATTTTGCTTCTAGAACTCAAGTTGTGGTTTTGTTTTCCCTTTTAGCCAGCTCATGCCCATGTGGGAAAGCCAAAAAAGTGTGTGGGGGGGAGCGGCAGAAAGCTCATTAAACTGAGTAATGCTAGGGGAAATGAGACATTTCTCTAGAAAACTTTTCAAATGTTTTGTGCCCACACCCAGAGCTCCTAGTATTATACATGTCCAGGAGGCATCATTCACTCTGTAGAGTTGTGCTCAAAAAAGTTCTGCTGACATCGAATACAACAGGAGTGGGGCTTCCTGGAGTTAGATCATATCAAGTCCCCCACTCCATACCTGATGTTAGGACAACTTTCTCCCATCTTACTTTATTTAGAGACTTCTCTACTTTGCTCAAATTTCAGCCTCACTACCTCAGCAGATAAACCTTCTCTACTCCAAACAGGAACTAGAAACCATGAAGTAGGAAGCTTTCACTAACAAATATTCTAAAACACTTGGATCTCAATCCTCCTTTCCTATTTCCTCCCAGCTTTAAAGAAAGAGCTGTACCTAAAGGAGATCTTCTTTGGCCATGATAAAAGAGGATAGGTGCCCTTACTTCCCCCATTACAGCATTTTCCACACTGTTGTGACTTTTCATTTAGTTTATCTTTTTTTGAGGAAGGTGATCTGGTCTATCCTGTTACTGCTCTATCCCCAGCATCTGAGTTTAGCATCTAGTAGGTGATCTATAAACCTTGGGGAATGACTGAGCAAAGGAAGGGACACCTGGGGGACAGGGCTCACCCAACATGCTCTGCAGCAGGGCCATCTCCAGGGACAGGGCCTGAGGGCCTTTCCCAGGCTTCACTCCTCTCAATTCTGTCTCTGTTGCTTCTGAGTTGGAGATCTTACCACACACTGGAGTTTCTGGTGGAGCTTTGTGAAGTCTGAGGAGTCTTGCATTTGTTCCTTGTCAGCAGGCAAGTCTCACACTCCTGGAGGGTGCTCTAGCCCAGGCTTGGCCTTGGAGTCTCCCAGCACCCAGATGTGGCCGCAGGTCCTCAGAGACTTTTCAAGGCATTGGTCTGCTGAGGATGAGATCCTTTTCTCCAGAGACTTGGGCAGTGTAATAATAATGGTAATAATACTGACCCACTGTTTATTGAAAATCCCCCTGTACTGGCTGCCTGGTATTGGGGAAGTCATTTGACCCAAACCCCTTATCTCATCTATTGAAGGAAATATAAATGCCTAGCTAATGCAGTTGTTATGAAAGTGGTGCTAGAGTTAAGGGCTCAGTAGTGTTCTTGTTGCAGTCACTATTGGCCTTACTGAATGGCCTCCTCCACTGCCCCCTAAAAAAGCCCTAGGGTCTTGGAAATATCAGGATGGATCAGAAAGACAATGAGACCTCAAGACGCCAGCCAGTCTACTAAATTGAAGGGTTGGCATCTCAAATTCTCTCTGCAGGACCAATATCTACAAATAGATAGTGCCCACAGTCCTACTCTAAATTGCATTCAAAAGAGCTGACATGAGCTGTGCAGATCCTAGTACCCAAACGTAAGGCCAGAGAGAATGGTTTGTGGTTACCCCAGAGAAAGTCCTGTCAAGGCCCAGAGTCAGCATCACAGATGAAGCCTCCTCCTGAGACCCAGAGGCAGAACCGCGTCTCATGCTCTGCAAAATTCGGCAATTGGCAAGATTCCCTGCAGGAGACAGGATTGGATCTCAGGCTTCTGTGATAGGGCAAAAATTCCGAGATGACTTCCTTCAAATACTCAGGTATTGACATGTTCATGCATTCATGGAGCGCCAAATATTTGTCAGGTACTGTGCTCATAGGAAGTTTATTTAGCTACTTTGTCATCACTAGCAGTAGAAGGAAATATTTTTCTTTCCTAGTTTTTCCAATTATAAAAGTATTATATAGGGAATTTGGGAGATATAGAAAAGTGGACAGAAGAATCTCATGACTCTCAACTTCAAAACAATGACAGTGAACCTACAGATGTTTTTCTTTATAAAAATGTGCAGAGCAAAATCTATAATGTTTAATATATAGTGTTTTTAAAACCATAGGGGAATATTTGACATCATAAACATTTCTGCATTATTGTAAACTTTTCCTAAACATCATTTTTAAAAATTGAGGTATAATTGACATACAATATTACATTAGTTGCAGGTGTACAACATAATGATTTGCCATTTGTATACATTGTGAAAGGATCACCATAATAAGTCAGGTTATTATCTGTCACCTTACAAAATTAATACAATATTATTGATATATTTCCTAGGCTGGACATTATCCCCATGACTTACTTATTTTATAATGGGAAGTTTGTACTTGATCTCTTTCATTCATTTTGCTCCCTTCCCCTGGGGCTACCACCAATCTGTTCTCTGTATTTATGAGTCTGGGTTTGATTTGGTTTGTTTGTTTTGTTTTTTAGATTTTGCATATAAGTGAAACCATGTGGTATTTGTCTTTGACTTATTTTACTTAGCATAATACCCTCAAGTTCCATCCATGTTGTCATAAATGGCAGGATTTCATTTTGGGGGGCTAAGTATTGCTCCATTTTATCTATCATCTATCTATCTATCTATCTCACATCTTTTTTATCCATTCATCCTTTGATGGACACTTAGATTGTTTCCATATCTCGGATATTGTAAATAATGCTGCAGTGAACAGAGGGCTGCATATATCTTTTTGAATTAACTTTTTTGTGTTCTTTGGGTAGATATGCAGTAGTGGAATTGCTGTAGTTTTATTTTTAATTTTTTGAGGACCCTCCATACTGTTTTCTGTAGTGGCTGCACCAATTTACATTCCCACCAACAGTACCACAAGGATTCCCTTTTGTCTACATCCTCTCCAACACTTGTTATTTCTTGTCTTTTTGATAGCAGGTGTGAAGAAATATCTCATGTGGTTTTTATTTGCATTTCCCTGATGATTAGTGATGTTGAGCATCTTTTTATGTATCTGTTGGCTCTCTATATGTCTTCTTTGGAAAAACATCTATTCAGATCTTCTGCCCATTTTTTAATTGTTTGGGGTTTTTGTTGTTGTTGAGCTGTATGAGTTCTTTATGTATTGTAGATATTAACCCCTTCTCAGGTATATGATTTGCAAGTATCTTCTCCCATTCAGTAGGTTGCCTTTTCATTTTGCTGATGGTTTCCTTTGCTGTGCAGAAGCTTTTTAGTTTGATATAGTCCCAGTAGTTTATTTTGGCTTTTGTTTCCCTTGCCTTTGGAGTCAGAACCAAAAAAAAAACATTACTAAGACTGATGTCAAGGAGTTTAGTGCCTCTGTTTTCTTCTAGGAGTTTTATGGTTTCGGATCTTTCATTCAAGTCTATAATCCACTTTGAGTTAATTTTTCTATATGGTATAAAATAGTGGTCCCATTTCATTCTTTTGCATGTGGCTGTCCAGTTTTCCCAGCACGATTTATTGAAGAGACTGTCATTTCTACATTGTATATTCTTGCTTCCTTTGTCAAAAATTGACAATATATACATGAGTTCATTTCTGGGCTCTCAACTCTGTTCCACTGATCTATGTGTCTATTTTTGTGCCAATACCATACTGCTAAACATCATTTCTGATAATTCTGATATTTTATCAAGTGGGCATACCATGTCTACTATATATATGTGTATAAATATATCTATAAATATATGTGTGTTTGTGTATATATATATATAAAATAAGTGTGTGTATATATATAGGATTTTTCAATTTTTTGATAAGACTTTGCTTCACATCTTGTGCATACTTGTACTTATTTAGAAACTGTCTTATTCCAACAAGTATGAAGCTGTTTCTGATTCCAGATTATTTCCTAACCCAAAACTCTATCCTTGCTTCTCTCTCTCTACAGTCTCCTTAGTTGAATTATCCACAAACGTGGTTTGTTACTTCAGCTCTATGTCCCTGAGCATCACATTTATTAGCCCAGTTGCTTGCTAAACATCCTAACATCAATTTCCCACTATTAACCTAACATCTTCAAAACCTAACTAACTAGTGATCTAACATCCTCAAAATTTAGCTCATTATCTTCCTACACCACCAACCTACTCTTCTTGTATTACAGAAATCAATTAGCAACAGCCAGTAACCCAACATTAGAGCTATCTGTTCTCCTTTCATTCTTCCCGTAACTAGTCACCGAGTTTTGTCCATTTTATCTTCTAAATATTTCTCAAATCTGTTTCTCTTCTCATAATTCAAACCCTCAGTGTCTCTCACCTAAACTATGTAGTGCCTCCTAGCCAATCTCCATCCTTGCAACTTTTCCCCTCTTATGCTCTTTCTTCTCATTACTACCAGAGCCGTCTACCTAAAATAAAAATGTCCATGATATTCTCAAAATCCTTCAATGACTCTATTGTCTGTCAAATAAAGTCTGCTTCTTAACATGGTATATAAGCCCTCTACTAGGACCCCTCCTCCTTCATGTTACTTCTATCACTACTACTCCCTGCTCTGCATTTGTTACTTCAGTAACAGAGAAATGTTTGTAGTTTCCCATGAACTCCCAATGCTATTCAATGCTTGCATGTCTTTGCTCATAATGATACATCTGCCTAGAACACCCTTTACCCTTCTCTTCACCGGGCTAATTCTTTTTTTTTTTTTTCTTAAGATTGATTTATTTGAGAGAGATAGAGCACAAGCAGGAGGAGAGGCAGAGGGAGAGGGAGAAGTAGACTCCCCACTGAGCTGGGAGCCCGACGTGGGGCTCGATCCCAGGACCTGGAGATCATGACCTGAGCCAAAGACAGATGCTTAGCCATCTGAGCCACACAGGTGCCCCAACCTGGGTAATTCTTAACCATTCCTTAGATTTAGCTCAGTCAGTCATCACCTCTTTCAGGAAACCTACTCTGAAATTTCTGGTTGGGAGAAATTCTTCTTTCACATAGTATTTATCTCTATCTTTTCATTTTGAACATACTTTTAAAATACTTTAAACATACTTGTTTTATATACTTCATTATAATTTCAGTATCAGTAGTCTTTGCAAGTGTCTTAGTTCACAGTTTGTAGTTTCTGTTGCTTCTTGCTCATGTTGTCTTTTTCCTCACATATTGTAGGATTTGCTAGATTTTATTTTGAGCTCAAACTTGGTTGACTTTTAAATTTGGGAATCCCACATTACCTGAATTGCTTTGGTTTCTGCCAAATGCTAGAAAACACTACCAACCTGGAACCATTTCAACTGAATTTCTTGCATAGGGTTTCTCAGCCTGGGAGTATGCTGAAATTCAAATCTCAGGACTACATGAGAGTAACACTGCAGTGCAAAACATTAGGAAATACTATTAGGAATTTTTTCAAACCCAGTATCAACTGAGACAGATTGATTTTCTTTTTATTCACTTTACCAGCATTCAGAATTTTCTAAATTCATCTTTATTTTAAAGATTTATTTATTTATTTATTTAGAGCATGCTCATGGGGGGGGAGGGGCAGAGGGAGAGAGAGAATCTCAAGCAGACTTTGCACTGAGTGTGGAGCCTTACGTAGGGCAACCCTGAGATCCATGACTTGAGCCAAAATCAAGAGTCTCACGCTTAACCAACTGAGCCATCCAGGCGCCCCCTAAGTTCATCTTTTTAGTTGAAGACATGGCTTAATGTGGGTGTCTCAGTTTCCGCTAACTCACTTTGTCAGGTTGAAATTCTGTTCCTTAGTGGGGCTTTGAACTAGCAAAGCTCTAGGACACTGAGCTGGAGACCAAGCTCAGGTGAGCCTAAGCTACATGTTGGCTACCACACTAGTTTCAGCTCTATATTTTGTTTCGTTTTTGGACAGGAGTTATTTTTATTGTTGTCTACTTATTCATTAAGGACTTTTCTTACTTTCTTATAACCTCAGCAATGCATTTAAAAGTATGTTTCCTCTCATTTATCTAGCATTTGGAAGCACGTTTCATAATATCCATTCTTGCTAAATTGTTGGAAATGGAAATGTCAAGAGCTAATTTTTAATTTATGTTCTATATCAGGATTACTTGCAAATTAAAAAAATAATGCTCTGCCAAATACTTGGGGGTTTTTTCCTGGCTAATTTTTAAATTTTTTAACCAGAGTCAAGCACACACACTGTATTACTAAAAGTCATATAGTAAAAACAATGATTTGTCCTCTACTTTCCATTATCTCAACTCCTGCCTCCCAGAAGCAACCATTTAAAATCTTCAAAATCTTTAAAAACTGCTTGTATTATTTAACTCCTTTTTAAAAAATATTTTTATCAATATTCTTTGATTCATTAATTATGCACATTGCATATTGAACTCTTGTAATGAGAGATGACATTTGTTTCCTGCATCTCCCTATATAGCTATATGATAATTTTTTATTAAACCAGTGTTTAATATCTGCCTTACTGTGTGAAGTAGTACACTCCAATTATGTTTACTTTGTGTACAACATTCTTTTTTCTGGAGTCAAAAATTTACTCACTTTTTTCACTTACTCCATTTCCTATACATATTATCTCTCAAACCTGCTTCAAATTATCAAATTATCATTTACATTATTTTGCCCTGATGACCTCCCTCCTAAAATTTTCAGTCTTTATATTCTAATATGGATTTTTTTTTCAAACTTCTTGTACATCTGTCAACCAGAATCTTTCATTTGTTGCTCTTCTGAAATAAAGAAGAGCACTTCCTGGATACTATGTTGTTCTCTTTCTTATTTTTTCCTCACATAGTTTTGTTGAGAATGCATCCTCCAGTGGCTTCCTGAGAGAGTCCACAGGAAGTAAAATTTTTGAGATCTTGCATGTCTGAAATGTTTTTATTCTACCCTGACACTTGAATAGTTTGTCAGGATAGGTACTCCTATGTTGGAAGTCATTGTGCAGTTGTCCCAGAAGCAATGGTTGAAGAGACCGTTCTTTTCCCAATAAATGAACTTGGCACCCTTGCTGAAAATTGCACGCATTTTCTTAAGGCATTAGTGTTTTCCTTCCATTTATCTAATGTCAAGTTGGTAGCAAGTGCCCTGTCCCTTATTTCATATTGTTTTCTGTAAAATGGTTGTTCAGACCATGGAATGCCCTGTAATGATAATTAAAAATAGTGTTCTGAATGTGGACGGTTTGGATTCAAAATTTGACTTTACTGCCACTCAACAGTGTGAAGTTGGTCAAGTTATTTACCTTTGCTAGGTCTCAGTTTTCTCATTTTGAAGTGGATATAGTAATAATAGTACCCACCTCATATAGTTGTTTTCTCTAATCAAATGAGATGGTGCATAAAGAGTTTAGTGCAGTGACTGGCACAGAGTAAATATTCAATAAACAACACCTGTATGCTGTAGAGGCTGTCAGCCCTTACCTAGACTATACAGAGCTAGAGGGGAAGATAGTGTATTCTGGGATTAGCTTCTCAAGGTGCAGAGACCCTCAAATGTAGAAAACAGAAGGAAGGTTCCTTCTCATTACAGTCTGATTATGTGCCAGCAATATTACTCTTGGTGACTCACCAAATAGAAATGTGGTATGATGAGCCGCCTCGCCCCCATGTCCCATCCACTCTCTGGTGATCCTGTTCCCACTACCAGTGGAATGCATATTTTCACTTCATATCATTAAGCAACTTCCTGTGGGTTGGATCCTGTGCAGAGTTTTCTGTTAGTTCATTTGCAATTCCAGACAGAATGATCCTCCTCTGCGTCTCAAGGACAGTCCTGGAAAACGGGCCATGTGGATGTGAGGATCAACCACTGGCATTATTGACAGCAATTCAAGCTCTGTTGTTGTGGGCAATGTGCTTTCTCCTGTTGAGCACTAGAGGGTGCTCTGTACCTGTGTATAGGAGATGCTGAGCCCATAAATTTGGGTGGACTCAAGTGAAGTAATTCAGAGAAACGCAAAGATATACTCATGCACATACGTGTATTCAGATACATGGATAAACACCCACCCATTATCGCATATATAACACGCACCTCCACAATATAGATACATACATACCCATCAGCACATGTGCACAGAAAACAGACTCGTGAATACAGTCACATGTCCCTAAAAACCCATGCAGACACACAAATGAACATATCTATAGACACAAAAGATACATTCAGATACACACATATAGACCCATCCAGGTCCACTTACACACACACAGATGCACAGACATAAACACAGCCAAAGACATATACAAGCAGGCAGTCTACAGACATTTGTACACCCATGACCTCACACTGGGTTGGGATCATCATTTACATGTTGTAGACGGGGAACAGAGGCTGCAAGAGTTTAAGTGTTTTAACTATGGTCAAGTAGGGACAGATGATAAGAGTTAAGATTAGCCCCTAAGAAAGTTCTCCAGTAAGGAGAAGCAGTATTTCAAAAAGATGTAAGTTGTTGCTCATATTTACTTTTGCAATTACTCCAGTGTTAGGGTCAATTCAGCTGTTGTTCCTTGAAAGCTGTTGTTTGAAATTTCCACCTTCAGATCCACTGGTTATTTAACCAATAGTTTTTTTCTCAATTGACAATAGCTCCTTGTTCATTTTATTCTGGCTAGGGAGATGGAGAGCAAACATTCAGACTATTCTGTCATTGCAACTGCCTCTCAACCCCGAAGATAATGGAGTAGTCATGGGAACACTTGCAGCTTTGCTCACCAGTAGGAGAAGCCAAGAAGGACAAGGAAAATGATCTGGGATTCATTCTGCCTTTCAAATCTCACACAAGTTCATTTAACTCACATTTAAAATGTTAGCTGTATACAAATTTCAAGAATATTAACTTTCCAATCTCCAACCAGAAGGAGAGTAGAATGACATTTAGACAAATTGCTTCATAGTATAGTGTATATTTATACCACAGCAACTTGCTCAAGGTCATATAGCCAGTAAGAGGTAGAGCCATGAAATTCAAAATGAGTGTGCATTCTGCATCCTTCTCTTACTCAGTAATCTTATACAGTTTCAAACAAATGATATTATAAGATGATTGATTTAATGAAGAGGGTTTTTTTTTTTTTTTTTATTAGAGAGAGAGAGTAAGCACAGCAGGGGGAGCAGCAGGGGCAGAAGGAGAGGGAGAAGCAGGCTCCCCACTGAGCAGGGAGCCTGACAAGGGGCTCAATCCCAGGACTGTGGGATCTTGACCTGAGCCAAAGGCAGACACTTAACCAACTGAGCCATCCAGGTGCCCCAGTGAGGAGGTTTTTGAGAGTTAGAAATGAAGATGTCTTCCATATGCACCCCAATGTTCATAGCAGCAATGTCCGCAATAGCCAAACTGTGGAAAGAGCCGAGATGCCCTTCAACAGATGAATGGATAAAGAAGATGTGGTCCATATATACAATGGAATATTACTCAGCCATCAGGATGAATACCCAACTTTTACATCAACATGGATGGGACTGGAGGAGATTACGCTAAGTGAAATAAGTCAAGCAGAGAAAGTCAATTATCATATGATTTCACTTATTTGTGGAACATAAGGAATAGCATGGAGGACATTAGGAGAAGGAAGGGAAAAATGGGGGGGGGAATTAGAGGGAGAGATGAACCATGAGAGACTATGGCCTCTGAGAAACAAACAGGGTTTTAGAGGGGAGCGGGGAGGGGGGATTGGTTAGCCCGGTGATGGGTATTAAGGAGGGCACGTACAGCATGGAGCACTGGGTGTTATACGAAAACAATGGATCGTGGATCACCACATCGAAAACCAATGATGTATTGTATGGTGACTAACATAACATAATAAAATTTTTTAAAAAAGAAAAAGAAATGAAGATGTCTTACTGGGTTCTCCAGAAAGAACCAGAAAGCAGAGTCTGAGGCAGAAAAGTCCTTATGAACTATTTATTACTTTGTTAGGGAGCAGAAATGAGGGACAAAAGGAGGGAAGCAGGGAAAGGAGATGAGGCAGGACAAGAATATATTTTTTGAACTGGCCACTGCTAAGTGCAACTCATTGCTGGATCTGTGAACAAAATGTATCTCAGGTCAGTAGCTTATTTTATGGAACTGGAAAGGAGGTCCTGGTCTCTCATCAGTTAAAAATTCATGCCTAGGATGTGAATTCCACACCACTTCCTGGTTGTACGTGCATCTCTAGGAGACCCCAATGACTGAACAAGGATGGTTAGAGTTTGGTTTTAATGGACCTTGAATGGTGACTCATGGATTTTGGGCTTGATTCTGTAAGAACTGCACAACTACAGGGATATTTTGAAAAGGAAAAGTGGCATAGCCAGAGGGGGCCTTAACTAGTTGTATGATTTCCTTATAAAATCTTTATCATCTCCCAAAGTGAAATATTTGTGGAAATTCACAAGCCAACTCTTGGCAAATAGTACTAGCATTGCAAATCCACATGTCATAAGCACAGTGCTTTGGAGTTTCTGAAGTGCTTTTCTTTCTTTCTTTTTTTTTTTTTAAAGATTGTATTTATTTGACAGAGAGAGAGTGTGCACAAGCAGGGGGAGCAGGAGAGGAAGAAGCAGGCCCCCATCTGAGCAGGGAGCCCGATGTGGGGCTCGATGCGGGGCTCCATCCCAGGACCCTGGGATCACGACCCAAGCCGAAGGCAGATGCTCAACCAACTGAGCCACCCAGGCGCCCCCCAAAGTGCTTTTCTATCAAAGACTTCATCAGTCTTTCTCTGTGTCCCTTGGGACATAGGCACGGTAAGGATCAATAGCCATGCCCATTTTCAGAAGAGACCGTGTCAAGCAGGACCCATGGAAGATAGTAAAATCAGGGTGGTGGAAGCCAAACTTGGCCATGTGATGAGACTAGATTGAGAAATTTCATTCAAATTGAGATAACACTCATTTTCTCAGGGTGGATGGGGGGGAGTGGGAGGGAGTTATTGCTTCCTGAAAAAACCAGAAGGGTAATATTTTGGTCTCCCTCAAGGACTTAAGGATTATGTCATTGGAGATTCTGTCTTCCCTCTGACCAGCTTATCTGTACAGGTCCCTGTGCTAGGTATCAGCCTGGCATTGCGAAGCCAGATGGCTTAGGTGTTCGCTGCCAGCATCATCTAGTGGGATAGGGCAGACTTTGTTCCATGCCTGCTGATCTCTGAGTACCTTCAGTAAAAAACAAAATTAGGGTAGATAATACATATAGTCTTTTGTTTGTATAACAGCTTATAATTAAAATAACTCATCCAAATATTTGTGCATTTAATATCCACAATTTTTGAAACTTCTGATTTCTTATCCTTACATTTCTCTTTGCTCTCAAGCAGAGCAAATTACTTAATCTCTCTGGTTTAAATGAAAAAAAAAAAAACTGGAAAAGGCAACAGTCATAATAAGTAATAGTCCTTATCTCAGATTGTTGGGAGGATTTAATGAGGTAAGGTATAAAAAAGTACTTAGGATAATACCTGGTACAAAGGGAAGGCCCTCAATAAATATTAGCTAATCTTTTAATCACCATCATTGTGCCTTTTTTGATAGTATCATAATCAGCAGTAGTAGTAGTACTTGTAATAGTATCATCAGGAGTTTGGTCCAATTTTGAACCTTCTAGAACTAATGCTAAATTGTTAGGAGAGAATACAAAGTATCTAGCACAATATGTAGTATAGAGTGGCTGTCTTCGTCTGTCTGGACTGCTATAACAAAATACCATTGGCTGGCTTATAAACAGCAAACATTTATTTTTCTTAGTTCTGGAGACTGGAAGTCCAAGACCAGGATGCCAGCATGGTCAAGTTCTTGTGAGTGTCCTTTTGGGTTGCAAACTGCTGACTGCTTGTTCTGTCCTCAAATGGCAGAAGGGGGCAAGAGAACTCTCTCAGGCCTCTTTTATAAAGGCTTTAATCCCATTTATAAGTGCTAATCTCCTTCTAAAGGTACCTCTTCCTAATACCATAATATTAGGCATTAAGTTTCAACATATGAATTGAGGCAAGGGGACACAAACATTCAGACCATAGCAGTGGCACTCAGTATATATTCCAGATGTTAGCTGCCTTTCCCCAGTGGAGGAGGGGTATAAAATCACCACTCTCAGGACTCAGGAATCAGTCATTCCAGATGCTATTTCTGGTAACTGGAATTCTTTTTCTAGTAACTGGAATTCTTACATAGTCCTGTGATGATAGTTATTTAAATAGTTAAGAGCACAGACTTTAGAGCCAGATCACCTGGGCTCAAAACCTATTCTACCATGGGTAATTTGCTTAACCTCTCAGCGCCTCAATTTTATCTTTAAAATAAGGAGGTAATGGTGGCCACTTCATGGAGTTTGATAAGAATTAAGTTGATAAACGTGAACATGCTTAGAAAAATGCTTGGCATAGAGTAAATGCTATGTAAATATTAGCTAATATTGTCTTTTTCTATTCCCTTTGCCTTTGAGTTCTTGCCTAAAGTTCTCATCCAAATTCTCTTTTGCTTCCTAACCACACACACACACACACACACACACACACACACGTCCAAGTGTCTGGGCCCCTGATCTGCTGATGGTTCCCAATTGTAATATTGAGATTTCCCAATTGTAATATACTAATACCAGGATACCTCATTATTGTAGAAATTCAACTACAAATGTCACAGTGAGGTTGGAGTGATGCCATAAAGGTCCCCTTGACGTCCTCATGCAGAGCCACAAAGAGTGGCATTACTTTGGCGAATTAACAAAGATAAATAGTTCACCCTTATGAGCACCCAGGAGTTTGACTTTTTCATGTCCTGTGATTGACCAATTCAAGGACACCACATGTCAGTAATAAAACTCTCAAAGATTCTCATGTGTAAACCAGTGTGTCAGTTTACTAATTCCCAACAGGAAATATTTTCAATGAGGGGCTTAGCACTTTACATTATCTGGCCAACAGGTTTTGTCCTTGTAGCCAAACTACTCAGGGAGCCAAAGGCAATCAAAAGTCCTACTGATATGAGTTAGTTAAAAGATCTAAATGTTAAACAATCAGGGTCTCAACACCTGATGCGTCCATCTTAACAAAAGCAATATCACATGCCAGAAGAACTGACAATTCAAGTCCTAGGTCAGGGTGTCCTCTACCCAGATTGTACTTACACAGTAACTACCAACATTTGCCCCTAAGACTGTATTTTTAATGTTTCCATGGATGACCAACTTCTCTCACCTTTTTCATTGACATAATATTTTTAGGGGAAGAAAGCAAAGAAATAATGCTAATAACTTTACTTAGGCCTGATCTGGACTCAGATCTATATCTTTAACATTATTTTGCATATATGTTCTGATGATTCATAAATAATGTTATATTTAATTATTTCAGAGTAGTCTTATTGTCCTTTGTTCTGTATTCATGAAGGACACTTAGGAAGTGCCTACATTCTCTTTTGGACTTTGGACTTCTTGATGATGACAGCTATGCTCTTGGACTATCATTTGTTGTAGATTTTATGTGGTATTCTATTTGGCCAATGAAGTTTAGGTCTATCTCCATCCTATTGTTCTGTTTCTCTGGAGAACCCTAACTAAATACACAGCCTTAGCAAACTAATACACTTTGTAAGAATAGAGAGGGCATTATCAATACCTTCACTTGAAAGCATAATTATAAAACTTTACCTTAGAGTTATAAGTTATGATAAGCATGAAATAAACAAATATTCACAAAGAAGTTATATCTAAACTCTTTGAGCAAAGTTCAGAAGTAGGCTATGCCAATATATTTTATTTATCAAATAATTTATTATCTGTTAACCATCTGAGGTGCATAACCCATAAAGACAGTTGCTATCAAAATTAACAGTAAAATAAACATATATGTTGTTAAATATTTAAAATGCACTGTAAAGTATGATAACATGGATCACCAGTTACTACTTACATACACTAATAAACACAATTTTTTACTCAAAAAATGGGAGTAAGAATTTTAATCCAGATGTGGTTATGGTAGGAAAATATTTTGGCTGCCCAGAGACTTTCTTTTAGGGAACTTTTCAACTTAATTAAATAATAGGAATGCTGATTGGGGCTGTCAGTCATTATACCTATTTTTACTAATCATTGTGGTATGCATGTTAATCAAAGCTAATCATAGTATACAGTGGTAGGCAACATAATAATGTCTCCTCAAGGATGTTCATGTCTTAATCCCAGGAAACTGAAAATATGTTACATTACATAGCAAAGAGGAATTAAGACAGTATAGAATTAAGGTTGCTAATCAGCTGACCTTAAAATAGGAAGATTATCCTGGATTATCCAGGTGTGCCTAAAGTGATCACAAGGTTGCAGAACTTAGTCCTATAAGACCCCACTTAGATCTATATTTAATAAAAAACAATAATGACCTGTTTCTATCCCATGATACCATAGGATTTTTACTCTTTCTGTTTCTTTTTCCAATACTTTTCTGAGCTGCCTGTGGCCTTCAGGACATTCTTCCTTCTCTCATATGTAGTGATGAAAATAAATAGTGTCAAATGTAAAATTCACTTTGACTTGCAGCTCTCCTCTTATCAAGCCCACATTCCACTGATTCCTGGCATCAGTCTAAAGTGAGGACATCACACTAAATATCCTCTTGACAAAAGCATTTGAGCATGGAATACTTAAGATTTTACTTACCAGCAACAGCAGGATTCTAAACTTATGTGAATTAGTTTCCAGCTCTCCAAAACCGTCCACCCACTTTATATCTACAAGCTTGTTTTGGTTTATCAGTTGGGTTCTTTGCTTCTGTAAACTTATGATAGAGGCTACCCATGTCTAAAATGCCCTTCATTTTAAACACTTATAAGCACATTGGACATCGTCATAAGTTAAACCTCTCTTTCTCCAGAAAAATGGTTTTAAACCATAGAGATAACTTGAATTTATGGTATCAAAGTTGAATAACTGTTAAGTTACAGTTTTAGTAAAGGAATCAGTTAACTGTTTAACTTGGCCATCTTCTTCTGGGGGCTTCATTTTGAAGTTTTGAAGCAATATTATTTCAAGAAAAAAATAGCTTTTTTTCCTGTATCAGTTTTTGTTGCAACCAAATAGAGCATTGAACAACTCAGGTGCAGTCAGTTCATTCTTTTCTAAGCTTCTTATGTCTCTTCAAAGATCATCAAGCAGTTTTAGAAAAACACCACCTACATTTCTGTTTGTAATCCTTTTCTCCTTATCCTCAGTGTATGTCCAAATTAGAGAAGGGCATTCTTCTTGTCTCACACTTTCAAAATCTAATTTTATTTCATTTTTAAAACAGATTTTATCTATTTATTTGAGGGAGAGAGAGAGAACACAAGCTGGGGGAGGGAGAGGGACAAACAGACTCAAGCTGAGTACAGAGCCCTGAGGCGGGGCTAGGTCTCACAACCCTGAGATCATGACCTGAACCGAAATCAAGAGTAGGCTGCTTAACTGACTGACCCACCCAGAGGCCCCTCAAAATTGAATTTTATAGCAGACCAACATTTTCACATCTTCTCTATGGCCAACAACACTGATGGGTACTTGTGGGCATATGTCTAAGGGGGCTATCTCCTTGCACTTCCAAACAATCAAAAATCTCAATGGCTTCTGCACATTTTGAAGAAACTGAAAAGTGACCAAAAGCTTTCATTTGTAATGGCTTCAATATCATAGGAAAGCAGAGCACATCCTTTCTTAGTGTTGTATACAAAGTGTGCTGGACATTTAGCAGATAAGATCTTATCATTTTAGTTAGCAGTTTACAGACTGAAAAGAATTTGCCAAAATTTACACTTTCACTGTGGAATATATAGATTAATGAGCAAGTTCTTGCTTGTATTTAGACAAGGTATCAATAATCTTTTACTTCGTATTTTCTGTGGTTTCACTAAAATCTTTAAGGAGATTAAGGAGATAATTTGAAAGTCCCATTTTTCAAATCAAAGTACCTAAGAGCTAGCAGGAACATTTTTTCCTGCCACATTTCAATCTATTATGTGATATACTATAGAAAGCATAATTTTTGGTAAGATCTGACAGAGTCAGCTCTACACTGTAAGGGGTCAAAACACCTGTTATTTAAATTTCCCTTTTTGTTCAACCATAGGACATTTTAGTTGAAACCTCTGGAAATGTGGCTTCACTTGGTTTCATACAGCAGTCAAGGGAACAGTTCTGCCAGTGTTTGTTTTTGAGTATACCTAAGCTAATTCAGAGCCGGCTGTTTTCTGCTGAGCTTTGGTATCTTTTTGGCAATGAAAAAGCATTTAATTGATTTAGAAGTACTTGCACAGTTCATCCCATACTTGTGAGATTCAGTCTCCATGTTCACTTTCACCTTCTCTTCTCCACCATACTCTTATCCCCAGTTCTTTTCTGCATGTTGTGCAGTATGCTCTGTTTTGGTTATTTACATCCTAAATCTAGTCATATATGTCCTTCTGTCCCATCATCGAAATAATACAGTTGCTCGTCTTCAGTGATGTCTGGGTTATACTGGCATTGGTATGGTAATCATTATCATTTTCATGAGCTGAGCCCTTAGAAAACATGGTGACAGTATTTACAACTGTAACACTTAAACTAGTTCTATGTCAAAACAAAGCATAGTTAGTTAATCTACAGTCAAAGATGGGTTGGTTGTTAGTACTCATAATTGTGACACACTTAAGTTGCGTGCCTGCAAAGAGGAAGTTGGGCACGAGCTAAAGGCAGTAAGACACATTTTATTCAGTACTACTGTAATAGGGGAGGGACGACAGTCTAAACTGAGCACAGTTCTGCTGAAACAAAAATCAGTAGGCTTTTTAAATATTGGGGTGTGATAAAGGAAAGTTTTGAAGGTTGTTAAAGGGGACAGTCAATGGAACTAAGCCATCTGTTTGCTTACTGAAGTTATAATCCCAGAGACTGGGAGGCAAGGGCACTATCTTTCTTGATGATTACATTTCAAAAGGATGATCTCCTGGGCCTTGAGAAAGACATTCCTGGGTTGTAAAAGGTACATCTCAAAGGGACAGAGAAATGGTCTACAATGGCAAGTTTTTTAAAAAGTAAATGCTTCTAAGAAAAGGGAGGTCAAGAGCCTATAGTCAGATGTTGGCAGAATGGACAGTAAAGTCTTTTGGCAGTGTTGAGCTTTCTCACGCAGGTTTTTCAGGGGGCTGGAGTCATCATCTTAGAGACATGGCCTTCAGCTGTCAGGAACTATGCTAGTGTTGTTCAAATCTCTTAGTTTGGGAGTTAGATGAAATCATCTGTGCTAAGACTCTGCAGCCAGGTTCTCACAGGCCAAAGTTGAGGCCTATTCAAGAAGAAGTCTCAGTGGGAGGCTGATTAAAGTTTGGTTAAGGAGAGAGTCTTTGTGAACACTTAAGCCACATCCCTTGGAGTGATGCATTTTTGTGTACCACAAATCATGATTGTGACAGCAGTCATGGAAGATGGATAATCTATGCCATATCTACTTAACACTGAAAACAATATTGTTTTTAGTCCCTATTTGGGGGTTAACATATGGCTTTTATGCTTTCGCCCCAACCTTCCATATCTACTGCAGAAAACCAGGACTTTTTGCATCCCAGGGTGAGGCTTCCAGGGAAGCAGGAATTTCCATGCTATAATCAGAAAAATCATGGGTAAAACTAGTTGTTTACCCTCAGAACTCCCCTTCTCACCTCAAGTGAAGAGGAACTTCAAAAAAGCTTGAGGGGTGCCTGACTGGCTGCCGGTTAAGCGTCTGACTCTTGGTTTTGGCTCAGGTCATGATCTCAGGGCTGTGAGATGGAGCCCCACGTTGGACTCTGGGCTCAGTGAGAAGTAGCTTGAGACTCTCTCTCCCTCTCCCTCTGTCCCTCCTCATTGCATATGCTCTCTCTCTCAAATAAATAAATATTAAAAAAAAAAAAAAAAAAGACTGATCTCATTTAAGATACATGGTAATTCAGTATCTGGCTTGGAAAATATAGAGATTGATAAAATGAAGGAGGAGTGGCTGCAATGCATGACATGCCTTACAAGAAGACATGAGGGCAAAGGACATGAAATTATTTACCATGAAGTAACTAGCAGTAGCAAAGAAGCATTAGTCTGGGTCAGGGAAACTACTGGTGAGAAATCCCAAGAGATGGAGTCAAGGAAGTCCTCTGAAGATCCAGGAAAGGGACCATGAGAAAAAGAATCAGCTTTAAAGATTTTATTTTTTATTATTATTATTTATTTGACAGAGAGAGAGACACAGCAAGAGAGGAAACACAAGCAGGGGGAGTGGGAGAGGGAGAAGCAGGCTTCCTGCTGAGCAGGGAGCCTGATGTGGGGCTCGATCCCAGGACCCTGGGATCATGACCTGAGCTGAAGGCACATGCTTAATGACTGAGTCCCCAGGCGCCCCAAAAGAATCAGCTTTAAACTTGAGCCAAAGCCAGAAGAAACTAACACTAGATCAGAATCTAGATCTTTCCTCATTCCCTCTCCTGACCACACCCCCTTCCCTCAACAGGAAGACCTTTTTAAATGTAATTAAAATTGAAGTTTTAGGGCGCCTGGGTGGCTCAGTTGGTTAAGCGACTGCCTTCGGCTCAGGTCATGATCCTGGAGTCCCCGGATCGAGTCCCGCATCGGGCTCCCTGCTCAGCAGGGAGTCTGCTTCTCCCTCTGACCCTCCCCCCTCTCATGTGCTCTCTCTCGCTCTCTCTCTCTCTCTCAAATAAATAAATAAAATCTTAAAAAAAAAAAAAATTGAAGTTTTAACTATTATTGTACCTGAATATTTTAATTACTGACCAAAGAACATTTTAGTACCTGAGTGTGAGCAGAGAAGTTGTGGGACTTGGCCTAAATTTCATTCAGTGGATAAACTACTTCTACCAAGTAAATTCTAACTAATAGGGGAAACAAAAATAAATTTGCTTTCTGATTTTACTCTGTAAAAATTACAGAGAAAAGGTGATTTGTAAAGGGGCTATTATTATATGATAAGCCCCACAATGTCACAGTCACAATTCAACAAATGCATAATAAGTATCACCTAACTAGTCACTTAACACTTCTGACAAGAAAGAACTAGGAATATAAAGATAAAAAAATACTGACTTTAAGGACCTTAAGTGTACAAAGGGAGACATGTTACTATATAATTATGTAAATATTATAACCCCTTTTCAGCAGTGGTGTTGAGGCAGTTGGTTTTATTACTGTCATCCCACGTGTTTAAAGTTTCTCCTCAGTGCACACTATTCCCCCCAGGCCCCAGCCCTGCTTCTCAGGAGGGCAAGCCCGAGCAGTAGTAGAGGGACATTTGTTTATAATTAAGTCTTTCAGTATATGGCCAGAAGACCAAGCCAAGAAAGCATGCCTTTGAAGATCACAATAATCTGTGAAGAGTTTAGCATTCTGCGAAGACTTGCAAGAACAAAACAAGAATATAAGAGCACAAGACATTGCATTTCAAGCCAGAAATGGCTGGCTTGGAAAATTGTAAAGGAAGCAAATTTCATATAAAACAAAACCTATAGCCTCAGCAGATCATCAAGCCAACATCAGTGTTTCTTGATCAATTAAAGATGATGATTCTGTAAGAGATTATTGTACTGATGAAATGGGTTCCTTCTTGAATTTTTTTTACTATGAATTTTTTTAAAAAACTCCTAATACTATTGTAGTTTTCCCCACCCTTTATTTTCTAAGAGAGTTTAATCTTGCCAGATAAAAATTACTTCTTAGAAACACAACCTCTATACCAGATAAGAGAAGGTAGCTCACTGTATAATCTCAGCCACAAAATTTCTTGGATTTTATTGACAATTATATTTTTACTTTCTTTGGAAAGAGGCCAGATCAAAAATTTCTACATCCAGAACTACCTCATTAATTTGACAGCATTTTGAGAATTTGAATTTGTTTTTCTTTTTTATAAAACACAGATCATCAGAAACTATTTCACTATACAATGAATACATAGTAACATAGTTATTGAAATAACCAGAAATTCTTTGTGATTGAGAACACTCTTTGTTTTATGACACTGACTGATAATAAATCCAATCACAGACCAAGATAATCTCTGCTTTTACTGATATTTAATACTCCAGAAAGGGTAATGTACTTTCAAGGATTCTCAAACCTCTTTGGCTTCAAGGCTCTAAAATTGATTCAACTCTTTATTGTGCAAAGAAAAAAGATTCTGAAATAATGAAGTGTCAGTGCTTGAGGATAAAATGTCAGAAACAGCTCAGTGAAGCATATTATATTGGTGTCCTGTAAATGATCGAAATGGTTATATTGTTTGCTCTCAACACATTTATTGACGATCTGCTATAAGCAAGGAATTATTTGTAATAGGTACTATGGAGAATGCAAAAGGACACAGTCCCAGTTGTTACAGTTCAGTGAGAGAGACAGACACACACAAATAATTAGAATACGCAGCACCTGGAGTTTGCATTGCAGTAGAAATGTGATGTAATTGGAAATTGGAGTAGTTCTAGCTGTAACAGTAATCAGTTATATAACAGTGAACATAATTCAGAGATTCTCTGTAACATAATTCCTTAACTTGTAAAATGAAGTGTTATATGGGCTGGTCCAGAAACCTCTAAATATTTTGGATTGCATATACCTATCCATAAAAATTGTTATATCATACCTCCAATATTTATTTCTAATAATGTGCATGTTACATACTCTATTACATACTCTATAAAACAATGGTCAGTATGAGAGGCTTTTAAAAAATGCCAAGACCAGGATCCCCATCAACCTAATTATATCAGGAAATCTGGGAATAGGGCATAAACATGGATTTTTTTTTAAAGATTTTATTTATTGTGCTCACTTCAGCAGCACATATACTAAAAAGATATTTATTTATTTAAGAGAGAGAGAGAAAACACAAGCAGGGAGGAGGTGTAGAGGGAGAGGGAGAAGCAGACTCCCCACTGAGCAGGGAGCCCGATGTGGGACTCAATCCCAGGACCCTGGGATCATGACCTGAGCCGAAGGCAGATGCTTAACTGACTGAGCCACCCAGGTGGCTTTTTTTTTTTTTTTTTAAGTACCTCAAGACTAGGAGAAGAAACAGATGAACAAGAAATGAAAATTCAAGTGTACTTTCAAATTTATCATAAATTCTATGAAGACATTTGATAGAATTAAAGAAAATTAACTGGAGATACTTACTTAGATAAAGTAGAGGTACTTGTTTAGAGAAACATAATCAGAGAAGGCTTCTCCAAGAAGGAGAAAATTTGAAGAATGAGAAAGAGCTCCCTATTAGGAGCTGAGCTGTGTGGACTTGTGTATGTGCGGGCAGGGGGCATGGATAATAAGAATATTTCAAACAGAAAAGCAAGAAACATACATCTAGAAGAATAAATGAATGGGAGCAAACAGATGAGTTGAGAGAGAGTGGCATGAGTTAAAGCTAGAGAATTAGTTACAGGGTAGTCATATAGGCTTTATAGTGGGGAGCACAATTTATTCACAGCATAGAAGAAAGCCAGTGAGGGGTTCAGCAGGTGAATCACGTGGTCTGATGTTCATTTACAGAAAATACTCTATAAGCACTTAGCCTGAATACAGGCATACCTTATAACCCATCAGTTATATACTCTTTGGTATATACCTAACAGAAATGTGTACATGTGATCTCCAAAAGGCATATAAGAGAATGTTCATAACAGCATTCACAATAGCCAAAAACTGGAAACCACCCAAATGCCCACCAACAGTAGAATGGATAAATAAATTGTGGTATATTTATATAATGGTACCCTATATAACAATGAGATTTAACAATCTATACGCATATTCAACAACACTGGTGAATCCTATAAACTTTATATAGAGTAAAAGAAGCAGGGCATAAAATGGTCTATATGGCCAGTGACATTTAATGTACAAAAATAACTCTCCACCTGAAAAGGCAGTGAGGGAAGAGTGTGCTGTGGACAGGTCATTTGAAGCCAATATTGAGAATCAGTAATGTAATATAATTGATACCCTAAAGAGACCAAGTATCTCTCAAGCCTGTAATTCTAAGTATAAAGTGAAAATGTATTCCTGAGTATAGATATAGATACAGATATAGATTTGTAGATATGTATCTATTGCAGCTTTCAAATTCCTTCTTAAAGAGAGCATGCTTTAAGAAGATTAATAGCTAAGGGTAGAATAATTCTACCCAGAAATTTAAAAATTCTCCTTAAAAAAAAACTTTTATTAAAAAAATACTACCTACCTGGATTACCAAGAAAAAATAGAAAAAAAAAAACAAAAAACAAAAAACAGAATCATCAGAAAGAGACACTAGAGGTGCCTGCAAAAGAACGTTACAAAAAGAGAAAATTACAAAGAAAAATGAATATTTTGGGCCTGTTGGCAAGGTTATCTCTATCATGGAGAAGAACTTTTCAAGCTACCTGGACCAACCAAGCCGTCTTTGATTAAAATGAGGCTTCTGAGTAAGAGTCCATCTGCAGGAGGGGAACTGGTTGATCATGCAGATAAGAACATTCCTCTATTCCTCCCTTTGTGTCTGTTTGTTTCATAGACAGTCTAAATTTATACTTGTCTTTGTAAGCCAAGTAAATATTAGACTTTTCCTTAGAAAATGTGCTTTTTTGTGCTTGCAAATTAGGATTCTTAGTTCACAAGGTTGGGGGTAAACCCTGGACTCAGGTGAATTTACCTTGGTGAATATATTGTTTCCTCAAATCTAGATACCATTCACTGCAAGAGTCACACCTTTACCATAATAATTGTTTTGTTTCATGGGGGTGGGATATGCAGGGGAGAGAAGAAACACCACCACTCTATTAAATGTCCCTAGCAATTGTAAGATACATCTGAACATCTGCAATATTGAAATACGAAAAAATATAGACATCCTAGAATCAGGACCATTCCTTCTAAGCCTCTTCCTGTCTCTTTGTCTGGTAACCTTCCATTGTTTTGGCTTCCTTTTCACCTGGTGTTGCACACTGATCTCTCTAGCAAGAGACTACTTCCCTCAGCAGTGACCTTTTCCATTTGAAATGTGTACTCTGGTGCCCACTCCCTCAGAGTTCCTAACACTGCAACTGAATGCTGCTGGGGCCATCCACTCTATCGGATACTATTTAGGAACACGGCATGCAGCCTTGTAGAGGAAGTGCGATGTGGGTCATCTGTAGTTGGAGGGGAGAAGAAATATTACAAAGACTTGCTAACAAAACCTTAATGTGGATATGGCCTCCTGGGAAGCAAGGGAAGCAGGCAGACTAACCTAGGAGGAGTCACAAGAAAATGGAACAGCTATTTTTAGCACAAGTGCCTGGCATTTAAAGGAGCTGCAAACAAAGCCTTAAGGGGGAAAGAAAAAGGACTGTGGCTACAATTGTAAGCCATATTAGATAGGTATGCAGTGAGAAAAGAACTGCTTCCCACATATAATACACATACCTAGCAGGATAGTCAACTATTGGCCTATTAAATCAACTATTTCAAACCACTGCATTGAAACATAATCCAGTTGTTTAGTGGTTACTGGGATTGCAACTGGAAAAATAAAAAAAAGTTCAATTCCATACTGTCCATTTGTCAGCCAGAGCCAGTTTTAAACTCTGTCCACAAAACAGATTGAGCAGAGTCTCAGGAGACTAGATGCTTAAGCTGCCTTTCTGAGAGTATAAGACCTTCCTGTTTCCTTTTCCACTATACCATAAAATAAAAGAAAACAAAGCAACACATACACATAATCACTGGAAATTTCATTTATTCTCATGATACATGCCACTCTCACCTTGAAGACATAAAAAATACTACCTTTAACATTTAAAAAATATGAAATCTCTGATCCTCTGACTATATAAAAGAGTTCACACAAACTAGTCAGTTTTACTAACTTGAATGTACACATCCCATCTACACAGATTGTTTATTGTTGTTATTGTTGTGCTCATCAGGCTCCAGATGGCTAGTTAGAAAAACAAGAACAGTATCAGGTATTCTACCTGGTAGAATTCCAAGAGAAAAAGAACAGCACTTTGGAAGTCTCTAGATGTCAGTAATCCCAAGAGAAGATAGAGACAAACTCTTAAAAATCTGTTGAACATCTCCCATGTGCCAAGCACTATACTAAACACTAGAGAGGATGTGAAATAAAACCTGGTCTCTGACCCCGAATACTTAAGAACCTAATGGATCTAAAGACATAAATACAAATGCCAGTCAATTGATTAATGATTAAATAACTGATGGTCACTGTATGCCCGAGATATGTTTCGGCAGGTTTGGGGGTGTACATTTTTTAAATGACCCATAGCTAATTATATTGCATAAGCACATTTGGGGACAGTTGGTCCAGTTAATTAAAAACACAAACCAAGTACTTTGGGAGCACCAACAAAGAATAAAATCAGTTAAGCTTCATAGAGGTGATTGTATTTAAACTGGGATCTGAAAGCTTTTAAACAAGCATGGTTGGAGATAAGGCAATTCTACAATGAAGGGAAATTGTATATTATATATTTGTTTGTACCTCTGTCCCTTAAAACAAATTGGCAGTACTCTACAACAAAAAAATAAATAAAATACTGATGAAAAGAGAAAAATGGAATTGAAAGAAGAAAAGCAAATATGCCAGCCATAAGTATTCAACATGATTTCTGTGAATGAGCATGTGAGTCTGACTTTATGATACCCATTACCATAAAAACAGTTTCAACAAAAGCAGCTACCTAGAAAGGAAGGAACACCAACGGTTCAGTATGAGGTTGGAAAATAGGAAAAGGCCATGAAAAATAAGGCTATTCAGACTCCTTCTGTACTTCTGCCTCATACACAATCTTCTACTCACCAAAACACCTATTCCAAACTTTCCTATTCCCATTTTTTTTAAATGGCTCCCAAATTCTTTGGTATTTCTCTCAATGAGAGATGAGGTCTATATTTCTTCTCTTTGCATATGGACTCCTTGACCAACAGAATATAATAGGAATGATGCCGTGCCAGTTTCCAGGGCCCGGCCTTAGAAACCAGAAGCTTCCAAGGTTGTCTTTTGAGACACTCTCTCTTAGAATCCAGCCGCCATATTATAAGATCAGGTCCATGAGATGGGCCCACGTAGGTGTTCCAGTTTACATACTCAGCTGAGGTCCCAGCAAAAAGCCGGTATCAACTGCCAGATATGTAAATAAAGAATCCTCCAAACGATAAGAGGTGCTAGACCTGGAGTTACCCTCAGCCTCCATGTATTTCTGGTTGAAGCCCCAGACATCAGGGAACAGTGAGGAGCTATCCCTATTGTGTTCTGTAATTGGGGTTTATGAGCATAATTAAATGACTAAACCACTAAAGTTTGAGCTGCTTTGTTATGCAGTGGTAGATAACTGAAATACTTTTCTGCATTTCCCTGGTCTCTTGAATCCTCCATTGAACTCCCCTCTCCCCAAACATACATACACACACATTTACAGAATTTCTTTTTTTCTCAGGAAATAGCTTTATTTCTTACTTTACATAAAAATAAAACCGTCAAATGAGAACCCTTTCAGTCTGCTTCTACAAGCATATCACATTACCTACAATTGTTGCCATACTTCTGTTAACAAAAGGAAAGCTCCTTTCTAAGGTAATATGAGAACCCTACGGGAGGGTAGAGGGCAGGGATTCAAAGCATAGCCGTCTCATAAAACATACTTTATCAGGAATTCAACCTTTCTCTCCTAATTGAATCCTTTCCATTCTTATTTAGATATGTCCAACTAATTCTCATTAAAACAAACCATATCACTGAACCCTATATCTCCCTTCTTCTCCCTAGCTTCTGCTCTATCTCTTCTTCTTGCACAGAGTTATATATACTAAACATCTTCCTTTTATTCTCTTTCCCCCACTTTTCTGGCATCTAATCTGGCTTCCACCCCATGATTCTGTTGAAACAATTCTTACTAATGTCATAAGAGACCTCCACTTCACTAAATCCAGTGACTATTTTGGACCTTGTACTTGATATCTTCATTGCATGCAGCAATGTTGAGCGTTCTCTTTGTCTTCTCTTGTTTCAGGCTGCTACAACAGGGCTACCGTACTCTGGCTGGCTTAAGCAGCAGACCTTTCTCACAGTATTTGGAGGCTGGGAAATCCAAGCCAACCCAGGTGCTGGCAGAGCCGGCTCATGGGACAGAGCTCTCTTCCTGTTTTGCAAATGGTCATTTTCTCACATAGACAGACTGAGGGAGCACTCTGGGGTCTTTTTTTATAAGACCACTTGTCTTATTCTTGAGGACTCCACCCTCACATCCTAATCACCTCCCAAAGACCGCACAGCCCAGTACTATGGTATTAGGGGTTAGGATATCAATGTATGAATCTTGGGGTGACACAAACATTTAGTTCATAACACACTCTTTCTTAAAATATTGTTTTCTCCTGGTTTTCATCCTACTATTCTGGCCATTCCTTCTAAGTCATATTTTCTAGCTCAGTCTCCTCTAATTAACCGTTAAATTTTGGAGTTGTTCTCTTGGCCTCTCTCCTTCTCTGTTACATACTCTTATTCTAAGAAATCTCATCCACATCCTTAGTTTAATTGCCATATAAAATTACGAATTCATATCTCCAGCCCAGACCTCTTTTGTTTGTTTGTAAGGTATAAACCTATGTATCCAACTGACTGTTTAATACCTATCTTCTCTCTTAAACCTGCTCCCCTTCCAACACTCCCTGTCTCAGTGAATAGTATCACCATCTGTTCAATTATCCCAGCCCAGAAACCTAGCAATAATAATACCTATCTTCCTCCTCCCCATAGTCAATGTCTCATCAAATCCTGTGTGTTTTACCTACTAAATATTCCTCATAGCATTTCTTTTTAACTTACCACTGCTTCTCTCCAAACGCCTGATCCATTCCTCAGAGCCAGGTGATGATGTTTTCAATGTAAATATGATCAAGTCTGTATAAAGCATCTCAAATGGCTTTCGTTACTTTTTCAATAAGAAGAGAGAATTTTTTTTTTCTTAACATAGTTTGCAAGCCCTGCATGATCTGTCCTGTATCTGCTTCTTAAGCCTTACATTACTCTGCACTGTTGGTGGGAATGCAAAGTGGTACAGCCACTATGGAAAACAGTATGGAGGTTCCCAGTTTCCACCACTGAGTATTTACCCAAAGAAAACAAAACACTAATTTGATAAGACACATGCACCCATGTTTATTGCAGCATTATTTATAATAGACAAGATATGGAAGCAACCCTAGTGTCCCTTGATAGATGAATGGATAAAGAAGATGTGGTATATTTATACAGGAATATTACTCAGCCATAAAAAAGAATGAAATCTTGCCATTTGCAATAATGTGGATGGAGCTAGAGTGTATTATGCTAAGAGAAATAAGTCAGTCAGAGAAAGACAAATACCACATGATTTCACTCGTATGTGGAATTTAGGAGATAAATGAACAAACTAAAAGAGACCAAAAAACAAACTCTTAAATGGAGAGAACTGTTGGTTGTCCAGTGGGAGGTGGATGGGGGGATGGGTGAAATAGGTGAGGAGATTGAGAGTACACTTATCATGATGAGCACTGAGTAATGTATAAAATTTTGAATCATTGTACACCTGAAACTAATATAACACTATGTTGATTATACTTGAATATATTTAAAAAATATATTTTTTTATATGCTGAATCACAGACCTGTACCCCTGAAACAAATAATACATTATATGTTAATTAATTGAATTTCAATTTAAAAAAAGAAACAAAAGTGAGGATCATAGGGGAAGAGAGGGCAAAATAAAACAAGATGAAATCAGAGAGGGAGACAAACCATAAGAGACTCTTATCTTAAGAAACAAACTGAGGGTTGCTGGAGGGAAAGGGGGTGGGAGGTTGGGGTAACTGGGTGATGGACATTAAGAAGAGCACGTGACGTAATGAGCACTGGGTATTATATAAGATTGATGAATCACTGAATTCTACCTCTGAAACCAATAATACACTATATATATGTTAATTAATTGAATTTAAATTTAAAAAAATTTAAAAGAAAAAGTGAAAAAAAACTTGAAACTTGCTTAGTAAAAAAAAAAAATATGAGTGCTGAGGAGATTAGGATATTATTGTTTATTGTAGGAGTTTGGGGACTAAGTGAAAAATGCCAGTGAAATTTCCCATGAGAGCCCTGGGCAAAGGACATTGACAAAAATAAATAAATAAATCTAACATTCTGTTTAAAGCTATATGCTAGGCTCATCCTTTACTACAAAGTTAAACTTGGCCATTGTTTCCATGTCTTCTTCAGCAAAATGCTAATAAACCCAAGTTCCTTTTGCGTGCCATATAGGGATATAGGGGAGGAAAAACATCTTCCCTCCTTCGTTTTAAGTTCTCTGCCTGGGGCCCTGTAAATTATACTGACAAAAGACAGGTTAACAGGAGAGAAACAAACCAAAGTTGATTAGCATGTGCATCATGCATACAAATGGAGCACACTGAAATGAGTAGCTAGAACTCGGGCTTCTGTAGCATCTTAACAAAAGAACAATAAATTTTTAGAGAAGTGACAAGACAAAGGAAAATGACTTTGAGTTTTGAGGTGGCAAATTATGGACAGGTAAATATATGAGGAAAACTGATGGGAGATAAGGACTAGCTTTAGGAAAATTTGTTATGTAGATTCCTCTGGTGCCATCTCTGGGCTGATAAGGGTATAGAGTTGTCTCTGGTGATTAACTTCTGTCCTTCCTGATAGTGGTGATGGAATGGGGGGAAGGGGGACACCTTTACAAATTTGTTCTATTTTTAGCCAAAATAGAGGGAGGGCAGAGAGTTTTTCTTGTCTCTGCTTCTCAGTTGCCTTCAACTGAAAAGAATCATTATGCCAAAGTGTTATGTTTTAGGGTGGTGTATTCTGCTACCTTTCAGGGGAAATAAGGGGGCTGTATTTGTTAGGGTGCAGGCTAAACTGCTACAACAGAGAATCCAATGGCTTACAGAGCAACTAAGTTCACTTTGTTCTCATGTACTAGCCCCAGTGTGAGCCATCCAGTTTAGGGAGAATCATTTAGCGACCTGGTTTCCTTCAGTCTTATTGCTCCCATCAGTCCTTAGGACTTTGTCATCATCTGCACAGTCAAAGGTGAATCAACCTTCAGACTAGATTCCAGTGAATGGGAATGAGAAACAGAACATAGAAGGGACCCTAACCAAAAATGGCACATGTTCCTTTGGCTAGAAGAGTTACATGGGCATTGTTAACTGCAAGGAAGGCCAAGAAATGTGATCTACAAACCAGCAATGAGCTCAATCATGCCAATCATCTCCATATTACTCTGGAGAAATAGATAATGGATATTGGCAGATAGCTAGCTGGTAGTCTCTGCCAGAACCCAGCTCTCTGGACATCTACATATTCGTGTATCTTCCCACAAGTAAAGCATACCCTTTCCTCAGAGGAGAAATTCAATGTCCCCTCCAGTTACTGAATCCAGTTCAAATTTCAGAAACTATGGGTAATGTTCTTATGGGACCTTTGTAGTTCAGGTACCTATAAACAAAATGATTTTTTAAATCTGCGTAATCTCCCTACCCCATCCCACTCCCACACTCCATATGCAGTGATGGAGCATAAACAAGATAACCATGATAAAATTCCCACCTAGAAAAGAGAATAAAAAACACACAGAGATCACTAGTGCATAAGTATTATCAAATCCTGGGTAGAAAATCATAGAACTTTACCCTGGCAGTGAAGTCAGTTGTCTGGTAGCCCAATTTTTTCTCTGGATATAACTCCTATGTCCTTTATGGACCCAACTTTGCATTTATAGGACGTTCTTTCTTGTCCATGACTCCCAGGGTCAAATGTAAAGTAGATGTTAGAGGGGCGCCTGGGTGACTCAGTCGTTAAGCGTCTGCCTTCGGCTCAGGTCATGATTCCAGGTCCTGGGATCGAGCCCCGCATCGGGCTCCCTGCTCAGCGGGAAGCCTGCTTCTCCCTCTCCCACTCCCCCTGCTTGTATTCCCTCTCTCGCTGTGTCTCTCTCTGTCAAATAAATAAATAAATAAAATCTTTTAAATAAATAAATAAATAAATAAATAAATAAATAAATAAATAAATAAATAAAGTAGATGTTAGAAAGTATGCCCTATTAGGAACGGTTTGGGTTGAACAAGAAGCTTTTACAGGCGAGGCTTGTCATTTCTTACGCAATACAATCCCTTCAAAATCTTAGTAGACTTCTGGTATATTTTTATAGTCTGTTCCATGTGCTAATATCCATACCTACCATTCTTTTCCAGCCATATTTCTTTAACCTGCTTTATTTTTTATCCTCTGAGCTTAAACCTGACCTCTCCATTTTAATAAAGATTACCTTGGGGCCATGTGAAACTCTAGGTTTGGGTAGGAAAGCCACACCCAGAGACTTGGCTCTCTTTGTTTTGCAGAAAAATTTTAATGGGTCTTTGAGGAAAAATTTCAAGGGGTTCAAAAGTGGTTGGTCTTTAACTTATGAGGCTCTAAATACATGGAACTCTTCCCATTTCCTTACATCCCTGATTACAAACTGACTAAATCTTGGCTGAACTAGACTCTTTATTGAATTCCTTGCTAAAATTTGCCAAGAGAACCCATAGTCCTGTTCTTTCCAAACACATCCCTTAGAGCAGATAGTGTGTCAGGTGAAAGTTTTAACAACATTTTGCCATGACGTAAACAAATATGTTTCCAGCCCGCACTGTCTGCTTTCTCACTGTCTCACTCTTGTCAAACAATGTATAACTGATTGGCATGAAGGCTAAGTTGCTTTAATAGAGACCCAAAAATACAGTGGGTTGAAGAACGTTGAAGATTATTTCCCTGTCCAGTACCAGTTAAGCAGGGCACCCCCCTCTAGATGGCTATTCATGGACCCAGTTTCCTTCAGTCTTGTTGCTTCACCTAAGGCTTTGTTATCACCTGTTTGACCAAACCTGAGTCACAGCCATAACTGGGTTCCACAACCTGGTGGGAAGGGGAATGAACAAAACTAATGTCGTAAGACCCATACCAGCAAGTGTCAAACATCACTCCTTTCCTATGCCATTGATAAAACCTTAGTCATATTACAAGGGTTTTCTGTCATATGTGGATGGATCAAGAGATACTGAACAAATGGGAAATTCTCATTCACTATACATTGCTTTTCCCTAAATTGTAGACCAAACCTCTTCTGCTTGTAAGGATTGTCCAAATTGAATCCTGCAGCTGGCCTCTCAGAGAGGGAGTTGGCTTTCTCCAAAGCTTCATGTAATCTAGCCAAAGCCCTGGTTGAAGGCAGTCATTTCTCATCAGTCATGTACCTGGACCCCAACCCCTCAACAATGCCAGCAGAGAGCAGGTGTCTCTCTAATGATAGAAGCCAGTGTGGCAAATGCTGCTTCTGTTTTGTCATGTTATACACAAGTCTTGAACACTGGGCCCTTGACCATATCAGAGTAGAAGCTAGTGCTTTCCCAGTCACAAACACTGAACTCTCAGGATAGGGCTGGACCCAAGATTCTGCTTCATTATATTGCTATTGTATGAGTGCCCTGATCACAACAGGGAGGGGCTGGTGCTTCCCTAATCATGCGGCTTAACAAACTTGAGTTCGAAGTTTGAGGTCCTCTCCCATCTTGTCTTTTTTTTTTTTTAAGATTTTATTCATCAGAGAAAGAGAGAGCACAAGCAGGGGGAGCAGCAGGCAGAGGGAGAAGCAGGCTCCATTCTGAGCAAAGAGCCCGCTGTGGGACTTGATCCCAGGACCCCAGGATCATGACCTGAGCCGAAGGCAGACACTTAACCGACTGAGCTACCCAGGCATCCCTCTCCCACCCTGTCTTAACTAGATCTCTCTGCACTGCCCTAGAATACAATGTGCAGTGATGGGCATGCACACCGGCTACGCTCCTGTCTCCTGAGTCTTACCCAATCCATACTGCTCCACCAGCTCAAGTACATATGTGCTCAGCTATTTGTCCCCTCTGGAGCTCAGGTGTGAACTTGGTCTCTAAAGGAAGAAAGGAAGGCCCAAGATCTTTTCATTTGAGCACTAGAAGAGAAGGTAATTCACAGAAGCTTGTGGAACAGGAGACACATGGGAGGCTGATATTTGGGTTATACCAAATATCAAGTACAACTAGATGATTTTGTTTTTTAAAAGCCTAGTGATAAAGGAATTAAGCCCTTTTATAATAACAGGACACTACATACAGTAGTTAGAGAAAGTTGAAATCTCAACACAGTGATATATCACTATAGTTTTGCTATTTAAAAAAAAAAAAAGTTGTAATCTCTTTCAAATAAGCATTCTCAGTACTCCCCACAAATAAACTTTTTGAAATCTGCTAAATTGGGTTTATAAGGTTCACTTTCTCTTGATGTGCTATCACAAGGCTTCTCCTCTTCAGCCTTATGCATTATGAGGCCCTTTCTCCCCTGTTGGTGACAAGGCAATTCTCAGAATGGGTCTTAGATTGTCTCGATAACCTAAAGAAAAGCCTGTCATTTTGATACGTGAAGAACTGAGATACAATGTTTGCCCAGTATCTGGCTAGTGCTTTCTTTCCTCCCTGCTGTGCAGTTCTTAGTAAATGACAAGTTTTATTATAAATTCTGAGTCCATTTTCTTAATTGCTGCCAAACTAGTGATTACTAATTATGTCCCTTTGCAAAGCTTCCTGGCCAGTTGCAGACATCAGACACCCATAATCCCCTTAGCATTGAATTCTATGAGCCACCTGAGCTGCTTATTCTAGACCATCTGCACAAATTCAGTTCTGGAAATTTTATAAATGAAAGAAGACTAACATTAGCTTAGAAGATAGGATACAAATATGTAATTGGCAAAGAAATTTAAAAAAATTTTGGGGGAGAATGAATGAGACAGAAATCACATTAGAAGTGTAGAGAATCAGACTAAAATTAGGAGAAATGAAACAGAAGGGGCAGATATATTCACATTATGCTTGTCTATTAATTTTTACCCTATGCCATTTTTAAAAAGATTTTGAACCAAAGTGAATTTTCTGCAAAGAAATTAAACCTTATAAGCTTTGGTTTAACTAAGGATAATTCATGAATTTTATGAATAGCTATATGCCCCATAACAATGGTTCACTACAATGCTTTTTTTTTTTTTTGTCAATAGCCATAGACTTCTACTACATTAGAAATTCTAGGAAATTAGTGAATTAGTTACCAGATGCTTTCCAATTAACATTTTATATCTAAATTCCAATAGTCAACTAGATGTTCTTAAGATTTAAAAATATAGCTGAGAGGCAGCCCATTATGATCTCTAAATTTGCATTATGTTTAAAAGACTAATAATAGTAAGGAAAGGTGAAGAATATCACCTTTGTATGTCTGATTTGCAGTGATATTTTGTAAGCTTTATGAGAACAGGAAACTTCTTGTCCCCCGAGTCCTGGTACAAGGCAGACACTCAGTGAGTACTTGTGGATTTGATGAATAAAGAATGTCTTAAAATATCAGGTCTTATATATTCAGAACTTTCACCATCACTTCAGTCTAAGCCCAGATCTTTCTAATCGAGCAGCAGAAAGACCAAGTTCTTTCCTTTGTGGTTTAGAAATATAAAAGATCTGTTTGCATATTACTCAGTTTTCATCTGTCATGATCACAGGGACCAGATGGCTACCTCCTCTATAACACTTGCATCCCAAGGAGGACAGCATGACAGAATGTGAAACTGGCAGCATTCAATGTGAGTTCTTCATAATTCTGCAAGGAAGACTTCCGTTTGTTTTATATTTTGTGGAGCATGCGCACTCTAAATATGGCCCGTAAGATGAACATTTATATAACTGAGAGACTTTCGAAGCAGAGAAAACTCACTATGGTTCTCAGAGCTGTTTTGAAATATTCCCAGAGGGCTATCAGTGCTGACACACAAGTATCCATTACCCCATCCCAGAGCACCCCCATGCCTGTCAAGAAAGGAAGCTTCAGATCCTCCCTTAGTTAAAGACTAGAATACAGAGGTAGGCTGTATTTTTCCCACTTGACAAACAGTATACATATACCCAGCTACAAACAGAAGTGAGTGAAATGAAGCCAGGGATTTCCAGTGCATGCAGGCCATCCACTTTGCCTACTCAGTAAGAGTATATCTCATCCAGGAACATGGTTTTAGAAGAGGCAGTTCAATCCCTATTACTGGTTAGTTCAGAATCCCCACCTTCTTCAAGGGATTGTATCATATTTTAGGTCAATTTCAAGACTGGAAACAGAGTGTGACTTCAGTATTTCACCATGTCTGTCTACAAAATTGGGTTGAATGCCATGGACAGGCCCTCTTTAGTTTCTCCGTGTTTGTGTGTAGGCTGTGAAGAGTCCTCTGGTCTTCAGGTAGTTTGTGTCTCTCTATCATGTGGTTTCCTACCTCCAGCTCTTTGGGGGTTTTTTGTTTTATTTTGTTTTGTTTTGTTTTGTTTTCAGTGGTGTTGGAAACTGCTGTGACTTGCAGGTAAAATTTAAAAGCAGTTTTACATCTGTTCAGAGTAAGTCATAAAGGACTATGACTTTGTGATTTGGAGTACAGATACCTTGAACCAAGTATATAATTGAGGTTCCTTTGGAGAGTTAGTATGTTTGCATTTAAGGAAGTTCAGGAGAGAAAGAATTTATGTTTGTGCAAATAACTTGTATAGATTTTTAACAAAGAGCTTATGCTTTCTGTCAGAGTGATAGACAACGCAAGCTTAAAAAACAAGAGCAAATGAAAGAAAAGAGCTGTGAAATAAACAGTGAAGGGTGCAGGAAATGCAGGATGGAGCATGGGACATTTATTGACAGTAAAAGCAAATCGAATGCAACAATGTAGTCTACTTCTTTAGCCCCTGTAGTATCATTGAAATTCCAGCACAAACATATTAAGAACCATCTATTTTAGTCAGCTTAAATTTTTGTTCTTTTTTCTGTTTTGTTTTCCAGTTATTGCGTCTGTTAAACTATCAGTGGGTTTAAGGTGTATAAGTAGATAGATTTAATGTATAATGTATATATATTTTACAGTGAAAATAGAGATAAAAACTGAGTAATATGCAAGCATATGTGTATGCAAATATATACACGTGTGCATAAATATGTGTGTGTATGTATTATGTGTATCTCATTTTGTTCTTTCTTTGTTACCTAGATAATTTACAGTTCTTCTACAAAATAAATTTCTCTCCTCACCTCAGGTTTAGCTCTGGACAATTTAAAATGGCACTGTGGGATTGAACGGCAGTGAAAATAGACAAAGGATGAAAGTCCTTCAATAAAATAGCCCAGTATCTATCCTTGGTTAATCTCACCTTAAATCAGCACAGCCACCACCTACATGTCCTCAAGGGGAACAAAACCAATATGACTTCATTCATTCATCATTAAGAAAATATATTGAATTCCTACTGTGTCCCAGACACATATCAGTAACAGCAAGTATTTCTATACCGCTTTAAACTTTGTCTCAGTTTTCCCACATGTAATGCCAGGCAATCATCCTAAAATCCTTATGAAGTAGATATTATTGTTATTCTTTTTTTTTAAAGATTCGTTTTATTTTTTTATTGGAGAGAGAGAGAGAGAGACAAAGAATGAGTGGGGGGAGGGGCAGAGGGAGAGAGACCGGCAGACTACCCGCTGAGTTCAGAGCCCTCCATGGGGCTAGATCTCATGACCCTAAGATCATGACCTGAGCTGAAATCAAGAGTCAGACATTTAACTGACTGAGCCACCTAGGCACCCAGATATTACTGTTATTCTTAATCTGTTTTTAGAGATGAGGAAGTTGAATCTCAGAGGTATTTAGTAACTGGCCCAGATCACATGGCATTTGAATGGCAGATACAAGTCTCAGGTCCACGGTCATTAATGGAAGAGCCTGTGGCTCTTCCACAATACAAAATGGATGATCCAGGATTCAAACTCAAAATAAATGAAAAAGTTATCATGAGGAAAACACGGGGATGTCTCCTTTGAGTATAGTTATGTTCTAGGGATGGTACATTTTTGCGTGCTTCTTTTTCAGTTAGCCTGGTAATTATAAAGAATTCGCTTTGGGGTAATCAATTAAAGTGGTTTATTAGGGAAATTGTTCAAAAATTTAATCAGTTTAGTAAATTAAAAGGGAGTAGGGTGGGGGTAGTAATCCCCAGGAAATTATATAACATCTAACAGTGTTTAATTAGCTTTTTAAAAATGTGTTGCTGTGAAGCAATGATTGCCTATAAAATGCTTGAATTGGATTTACTGTAAAAGTTATGTGAAATAAGAAAAATTGATCTTTTCCTTCTGCAACTTTCATGAGCAACATCTGTTGCCAAGAAATAAGGAGTGCCTAAATAGCTTAAAGCTTGCCTGAAAAGGGATCACTTTGGTGAAGGGAAAGGGAAAGACAGACTTTTTCTTCTGTGGGAATTACATGCTAGTCGAAAATAAACAAATGTAAAAAAATAATGTCATGTAAGGGAGTGATAAGTGCTAAGAAGAAGAAAACAAACAGGGAGATAGAATGATCCCAGGATACATTGGTTAGGATACATTGGTTAGGAAACGCCTCTGAGGGGGTACTGTTCAATAAAGACCACAAGAAAATAAAAAAACAAAGCACTAAAAATATATGGGGGAAGTGCATTCTAAGGTGAGGGAAGAGCAAGTACAAGGGCCCTGAAGTGGGAAAGTCCTTAGCATGTTCTAAAAAATAAGGCCAGTGTGGTGGGAGCAGAGTGAACAAGGGGAAGAAGATAGAAGTCGAAGAAATATGGGATAGCCTGACCATGGAGAGCTTTTTAGTCCATGCAGTGGAATTTCATCTTATTATAAGTATATTAGTCAAGGTTTTCCAGAGAAGCAGAACCAATAGGAGATAAATATAGATACAGATGTGGGTATAGTTATCATGAGACTACATATTTACATATAGTAGTCTCCCTTTTCCACGGTTTTGCTTTTTGAGGTTTCAGTTACCCGTGCTCAGCTACCCTACAAGCAGATGATCCTTCTTCTGACAATATTGTCAGAAGGTCAGTAGTAGCTTCATGTCATTCACCTCACTTCATCTCCTCATGCAGGCATTTTATCATCTCACTTCATTATAAGAATATGGGTGAGTATAGTACATTAAGATGTTTTGAGAGAGAGAAATCACATTCACATAATTTTTATTACAGTATATTGTTATAATTGTTCCGTTTTATTATTAATCTCTTACTGTGTGTAATTTATAAACTAAACTTTATTATAGGTATGTATGTTTAGGAAAAAATGTAGCATATGCAGGAAGAGGGAGAGAGGAGAGAGGTAGAGTATTTGAATGAAGTTGATGCTTCTCCTTGATCTCCAGTAACTTAAATACTATGATGTAAAGTTAACAATACTTAAATACTATAATACAAAGTTAATACTTCTTATGTTACATGATAAGGGAATAAGGGAAGAAAGACACACATATTTTTAACAAAATAAGGAGGGAATACTTATGAAAATTATAGTCCTCATTTCTATAACTGGTCACACGGTTGTAGCTGGCATGTATAACTACTTTCTTTTACTACCCATTCCATATTCTCTTTGCCTTCAAGTACCTCAGCTGATCATGGTTCTTTACCTGGTAGGGTAACCCAGACCTTCATTCCTGAAGAGTTGGGACCATTAGTAGTTCTGCCTGGATTGGGTTGTTGTAGTTTTCCATTGACCTTAATCACAGGACATGATGATAGAAGAGATGCCATAAGGGATCTCCTGTATTGTAGACATACTCTTCCCTGCATACTTTGTTGTGGAGTGGTAGCCCAATTTCCCTGTGGTTGTCAGAATCAATCACCCAAGCCAATGCAGTGGCTTTCCTTTTTGCCAATTGGTTCATAGGCATGAGGAACCCAAAGTGGCCAGGCTGCAGTCTTAGTTTCCAGTTCAATGGAATTATTGTTCTGTTTCTTGGCCTTTGGAACTAAGACCTCTAGGCCAATAGAACATAAGGTCATGGGAGCAACAAGTAAAAATTTTGCTAGTGGGTCACTGGGAGTAATAGTGAGGGATGCCACTCTCACTTTTCACTCTTTGATTCCTGGACCCATGAATCCTAGCTATGGAAGAAGCAATGCCATAGATTGGATGCTGATTCAGAGCATATACAGCCTTCTGGAGAACCTTGCCCTGGCCTTATAAGGCAGTGCTACCTAGCTGTCATTGTAACTGTCTTCAAAAGGCTATTACACCTTTCTGTCAAGCCAGCTGTTTCAGGACAGTGGGGAACATGATAATGTTAATGAATTCCATGAGCATGGGCCCATTGTCATACTTCATTTGCTGTGAGATAAGCTTCTGGATCAGCAGCAATGCTGTGTGGAATGCTGTTTGACCAAATGTCTGGGCATCCCATGACCCAGTTAAGTTGACACATAAAATTAACCATCACAATAAGCTAGCTAATAAGTCATTATAGGTTTCTAAGTAGATCATTACATGACCTGGCTGTATTTCAGTAGGATCAATCTGGCAGTTGTGTAGGAGATGTTAGAGGGAAGTAAAAACAAAAACAAGGAGATTATTGCAGTCAGGAGTTGATGGCTTGGACTAGATGGTGATGGAGAGATGGAGGGAATGTATTACGAAGCTAGAGTCTGCCAGATGTGATGATGGATAGTATGTAAGTCATGAGAGAAAGATGGGAGTTCATTCCAATTTTGGGGTAAATGATGGCATTTACTAATATATGGACCACTGTGGGAGGAAGAGATTTGAGAAGGAAGATAGAACTTGGTGTTGGATATGTAATAATCAAGATTCCCATTAGAAATCAAATAGAGGTATAGAATGGGCAGTTGAATTTCTGAATTTAGAGATCCAGAGAGATTCCCAGGCTGGGGAGGTAAATTTGGAAGTTTTCAACATATAGATGTCTTTTAAACCATAGAACTATATGGAGTTGTCTAGAATAAAGTAAGTGTGAAAAGAAAACAAGAGTCTAAAGACTGGACACACCAACATTTAAAGGTGAGAAAGAGGAGGAGGAGGGGTCTGCAGTGGAGGCTGAGAAGGAGCAACCAGGGAGGGAAAAGAAAAGTAGCACTGGAAGCCAAGTGAACACTGTTACATGAGAGAACAAGCAACCAGATCAAATGCTGCTAAACATTCAAGTAGGGTGACTGCAAGTGAACATTAGAAGAGGCTCTGTGGGGGCACCTGGGTGGCTCAGTCAGCTGAGTGTCTGCCTTCAGCTCAGGTCATGATCCCAGGGTCCTGGGATTGAGCCCCACATCGGGCTCCCTGCTCCACGGGAAGCCTGCTTCTCCCTCTCCCTCTGCCTGCTGCTCCCCCTGTTTGTACTCTCTCACTATCTTTATCAAATAAATGAATAAAATCTTAAAAAAAAAAAAAAAGTAGAAGAGGCTCTGTGACACCGTGGCTGACATTGACAGAAGCAGCGGACTGGTGGGCTTGAATGTCAATAGAAGTGGTTCAAGAGAGATGGATGCTGATGACAATGATCCAGTAGAGAGGAGAAAAAAAGACAGAGGAAAGTGAATTGCAGGAATTTAGTCCTTCAGGAGGTGAGAGGATGGGATATGGTGTCACAGTAAAGAAATTTGCTTTAGATAAGAGCAAGGGAAAGTCCCCCATCATACATGGAAGGAAAACAGAATATATATATAGCTGCATATGGTGGATGGATTTGGTGATGGAAAGAAATAGAGATTTTCTTCTGATCGCCTCTGTGTTCTCAGTTACAATAGAAAGCAAGATCTCAGCTGATATATCATTTCAGTGAAGGAGTTTGAGGAAAGTGAGAGAGTAAAATGACAACGGATATGTACAAGACTGACAGGCAGTGCCGGGGACCACTTGAGGTTTGGCATCACAAATTTAGTAAGACTTGTTCAGTTGTCTTGGCTGTGGACATTAGGAACAACTGGATCAAAACAGGTGGAGAGATTTCCCAGAAAGCATAAGAATGATGTAGAGATATAAGGGACTTTAAGGTATATTCAAGGGAGTAATTACAACGATGAACCATAGATTCTAAGCTGGATAAGTAAAAGGTGGTAGACTCAATTAATTGGAAGTGGAGTCAAAAAATTATTGAAACGGGGAGCCTAAAGGAAATAAGCTATGAGTATAAGAGATAACACTCAAAGAGTGGTATATTTGGAATTAAGGTTTTGGAGATTGTAAAATTATAGGCAATGACAAAGATATGATTGTGGAAGTGGGGGGCTGAGGTGGGATGGAGGGCAAAGCATTATAAGCAAGGATGTCAAGGAACAGAGAGGTCAAGATGTGGATGGATTATTTATGGGGATACCAGTTATCAGAATAATAACCAGAGTCATGCTGGGGAGAATGACAGTGAACCAGATGGTAAGATATCAGTAAGGGGAAAAGGGTAACCAAGAGAATGGTAGATAATTGCAGTGTGAAGGGGTAGATACAGATCTAATCCAAGGTCATGTGCTTCAAAAGATCTTGAATATGTTAGGAAAGAGGATAAACAATGGTTTGGAAAGAGCAATGAGGAGCTAGGAACTACCTGCCCCAGCTTTACACCTAGTCTGAGCATCAGAAAAGGACCAGCCACCATTTGAGACATCTCTGAAGAAGCTGGGTCTTCCAGGGACAACCAGGTCTGAGCAGTACTGTCCTAGAGCAATACAATGTAAGCTACGTGTGTCATTTAAATTTTCTACTAGCCATCATTTTTTGAAAGTAAAAAGAATTGGGGTACCTGGGTGGCTCAGTTAAGCACCTGACTCTTGATTTTGGCTCAGGTCACATTCTCAGGGTTGTGAGATCGAGCCCTGTGTTGGGCTCTGTGCTCAGTGGGGTGCCTGCTGGAGATTCTCTCTCCCCCTCTCGCTCTGCCCCCTTCCTCATGTTTTGTCTCTCTCAAAAAAAAAAAAAAAAGTAAAAAGAATTGGGTACACATAATTTTAATAATCTGTTTTATTTAACCCAGTAATAGTGAAAATATTATCATGGAAAAACCATGGAAGCCAGAAGGAAGTGATATGTTTTTAAAGTGCTAAAAGAACCATCAACACAAAATCCTATTCTCACCCGAATAGCCTTCAAGATACTTTAAATTATTTTTTTTTCACAAAAATCTTCAAAATCTCATATGTATTTTGTACTGATAGTACATCTCAGTTTGGAATAACCACATTCAAGTACTCAGTGGCCACATGTCGGTAATAGCTATTGTATCAGCTCAAAGTTAGAGCAAGAAGGTGAAAGAGATATGTTCACAGATGAGATTGAAGACAGGAAATCTTAGGATGACAGGCTCTGAGTTCCAGAGGGCCAGGGGAATGGCTAGGGGTCAGGAAGGGGTGGGAACATGAGTCGATGAGAAAATGTCCTGAACGATTGTGGGAATGAGTCAGAATTTAAAGGTTGACCTTGAAGACTTGGACTTTTGGAGGTGACTGAGGCAAGCAGGGACATGAGTGCTGGAGGGATTTTTCCTCATGGTCTCCTGTGGGGATGTGGATAATCAGTTCTCATTACAATCTCTTTTAGGGGGCTGGTCTCTTAGGCAATTTATAGTGAAGACAAGGGAGGGTGAAGGGTGGGGGGTAGTAGATTATCAGAGTCCTTGGATCACTGTGACTCCCCCTTTAGTCCTGCTATGGGTGGGGTTCAGGCTTGAAGAGGCGTCAGAGCCCCCCACATTCCTGACCTAGCCTTGCCAGCTATGAAGAGTAAAAAATGGGAGGTTAACATGGGAGGTGGTGGGGAACTGAGCAGGATTTGTTACTTTGAACAAAACAGTACTTTTCTTGAGAAGAACACTGCAGAATAGTGGAATCAGTGCCTCTTAACTAAAGGAAACTGAGCATAAGAGGAAACTAAATCACCAGAGCAGACAAAAGGAGTGCCGACAAGGCAGGAAAAGAGAAGAGGGTAGGGCAGGAAGGAGAGAGGGTGGAGTAAGGAAAGGAAGAGGGAAGTCAGACAGGATGGATGAGGGACCCACTGTCCTTGCTTTGTTTTCAAAGACCTGAAAAAAAGATGGGCTCTCTGTGGACCGATGGCCCTTGGCTGGCAGCCCCATTCACAGTGACTGTCAGGGCCCAAGTGCTGAACTCTCCCCAAGCAATCTGCCTCCCCCTGCGCGGCTCTGGGCACACCAACCTAGAATGAATGACCTTTTCTCATGCTGGCACACCCTTGCTCTCCCATTTAGGCCTGCCATGCGTACCCCCACAGAATCAGGCGCATAAATGACTTACATGTGTCTGAAATGAATCCCTCCTCAGCATCTGGTTACCCACCCATGTTCTTTTCAAAGGAGCAGGACCGGATCACAGCCCCCAGCCAGCACTTAGGCAGGTGCGAAGCTGTCTTCTAAATGATGGCTTCCCTGCCTTGTAAACTTGCATCCACAGCTAATCACAATAATGGGGACATCTCCAAAGGCTTCATGTTACTCCAAACTACTTCTCAAAAGGTTAGAAGTATGGAAGTGCCCAGCGGCTATTCTCAAAGAGAAGGTGAAGCCAGGGTCCAGCACCCATTCTGAAGGGCATAAGGGTGAGAGGGTGAGTGGTAGGTCAGCTGCCTCTAGTAAAAAAAAAAAAACCTCCCCCCAGGGCACACATCCCACCAGCAGATCCCCATGCTGTGGGAGAGGCGTCAAAATCCTCAGGGGAAATTTCTCTGTGATTAAAAAGGGCTGCCTAATCCAGTTGCATCTTTGTGTGAAACATTATCTCAATCTTGTGTTAAAAAAAAAAAAAAAGTCTGTGAGAGGATTTAACTAGTCTAATTTTAGAATGGCGTTTGACACAGTTCAGAGGGAAACAATTGACACTTGCTAAATTAATTCAAATTGGTTTGACTGCAAACAGAAGCACATTACCCCAGGATGTCAAACAACTCCATTTCAGGCAGAAAGGGACTGGTAGAATCCTGTCCTGAGCTTTAGCCTCAGGCATGTGGCCCATCTCCACCATCTTCCAACTCAGGATTCCCTCCGCACCCGCGGGCGCTGGCAGGACGCACCCCATCCAGAGAGTGCGCTGCCCTGGCAGGGGCTGAGTCACCCTGGCCTGCCTCCGCCTTCCATTCAAGAAAGCACATGCTCATAGGAATGAAAACGTCTCAGCAGGCAGACTCTTTTTTCCTCGGAGGCATCATTATCTAGTTTTGAGTGGCCTCTTTTATTCCTCTCCCATTTTTCTCCTTGTGGCTCTAGATCAAGACGGCCTGAGTGCAGTCCTGGTTCCCGCATTTACTGGCTGGGTGCTTTGGACTCTCTGTGCCTCCAGTTTCCCAGTTACTACATGGAAATAACACTAGCATCTCGTCATAGGGTTGCTGTGTAGGTTAACATATGTAAATCATATAAAAGACTGTCTCTCATTTAAAGAAAATACCCAGGAAATATTAACTCTTTTTATGGAGAAATAGCGATTTGCCAACTCGGCACCTCGGTCTACTGGTCCATTCCTTGCAGCTGCTAGTTTTAAATCTAAGTTCATCTTGTAGTGTAATGTCCTCTCTTACCCACCTCACTCCACCGCCGCACACACACACAAACATATCTCACTCCTGTACCTACCACCATCGCCAAACCTTGAAGAATCTAAGTCAGAAAGAAAAAAAAAATCCTCTAGTGACACCAGAAAACATAACCCCTCCCTTCCAATGTTTAATCCATGCACAAGGTTGGTTCCCTCGGACTTCTTGCCTGAGGGTGAGGATCTGCCACTGCTGGTCTACAGGTTGGGCATTTAGGGAGAGCATGATGTCCCTAAATTTGTCCAAGCGTTATCGTGCTTAGGCTAACTTGGTCAGACCTTCCCTCCCCACCGCCCCGCCCCAGGAGAGTTTAAAGCAAGAGAAACCTGCATAGAGGTCACTTACAAGCCTAAATTCTAATGGTGGGCTTCCTCTGAGTCTTTAGCTATATGTCTTCAGGTTTCGTTCCTTTGAACAAAATGGCACTTAATGAAGATGGGACATGGTATCTAAGTTGAAGTTGAGGTGAAAGCATCCTTTGCCCTCTTTTTGGAAAGGTTTCAGGTGCATTCACCTGCTGCCCAAAGGCGCAACAAACACGGCCTGCCTTTGGGAATATAGGCCTGAGCTGCTCATCAGTCTTCTTTTTTGCTCCCTCCCAAGCTTCTCTCCAGCACAACAGTAGGCGGTGCTAGCTTCTTGCAGAGTCAGCTCGGTATATCCTTAATTGTCCTAATTGACTCCCCAGAGTCAAACATCTGCTCAAGTCCAAGAACGTTTCAAAAAGCCAAAGTAAATAAACAAAAGAAACCTTTTTCCATGGCTCACAAGTTGATTTCCCAAGTTTTTCCCAGCTATAAAAAGATATTTCAACTGACAGGAAATACTTTCCCAACTGACACACTATCTCTTGAGGGGAAATTTAACTTCTTTTCTCTCCCTATTTCAAGTCAGCTAGAGAATCATCCCACCTTCCTTTGAAGGCCTCCTAACATGCTTTCTCCTGGGGAATCAGGTGTTCTAGTCACGAACGCCATGATATTATCTGAACCTGATGCTCCTCTTGAGTAATCCAATGTATTGGGAAATCCCCATCTTTACCCTTAATTAGCAGTGTTCTTTTAATTAGCTCACAGAATAAGGCCCAGGTATATTTGGAAATCTTTTTCTCTCTTAAAGCTTCTCGTGGTTCAAGAGGCAAAATATTTTTCAATACGAGGTAATCCATTTCAAAGATGCTTTAACTTAACTCATGTATTATTTTCCTACTGCTGCTGTAACAAATTACTACAGATTTAGGGCACAGACAACAAAAATTTATTCTATTATAGTTTGGGAGATCGGAAGTCTGAAATCCATCTCACAGGGGCGCTTGCGTGGCTCAATGGGTTAAGCGTCTGCCTTCAGCTAAGGTCATGCTCCCGGGGTCCTGGGATCAAGCCCCGCGTCGAGACCCGCATCGGGCTCCCTGCTCAGCAGGGAGCCTGCTTCTCCCTCTCTCTCTGCTCCTCCCCCTACTTGTGTTCTTTCTCTCTCTCTCTCTCTCTCTCTTCAAATAGATAAAATCTTTAAAAATAAATAAGTAAAATAAAATAAAATCCATCTCACATTGACAGGGCTGGTTCCTTCTGGCAGGTCCAGGGAAGAATTTGTTCCATGTGTCTTCCAGCCTCCAGAGGTTGCCTTGGCATCCTTGGTTCATAGCCATATCACTCCAAACTCTGCTTCTGTCTTCACATCATCTTTTTCCTCTTTGACCTTCTTGCATCTCTCTCATCATTATGTACCTTTGTGATTACGTTTAGAGCCCACCCAGATAATCCAGTATAATCTCCCCATCTCAAGATCTTTGATTTAATTACCTCAGTAAAGTCCTTTTTGCCATATAATATAACATTCATAGGTTCTGGGTATTAGGAAGTAGATATTTCCGGGGGGACTGTTATTCAGCCTAATATGTATGGCTTTTATTCATTTTGAACATTGTGTACTAGTTTGCACTTAAAAGAAAAGTCTTATTTTATACATTATAATATGGGTCAATTGATAAAACCAAATTTTCTCTGTCTGACAGCCTGCACAATTTTAATACCTATTTTGAAGTTCTGTCCTATAACTATGATTTTCCCAGTCACTCTCCTCTAGGACCACAAGACCTCCATATAATATTTCATTCCTTGTCATGGCCAATAGTACCAATTCACAGAAAACTAATTATGTTAATCAGAACTCTTTCAGTTGCCTGTGTAACTCAGCTTCAATTGGCTTAAAATAATAATAATAATAATAATAGTTATTATTACTGGCACACAAAACTGACAAGTGCAAGAGTATGGATGGGCTCAGACATAGAGGGAAGCAAGTACTCAATAACATTTTCAGGAATTTACTTGCCCCATCTCTTTGATTTGCTTCTGGGTTGGCTTTTTCTCAGGCAAAGGTTAATGCTTTTAAATATTTTTTAAAAAATGGCTACCAGAAGTGCCAGGTTCCCATTCTATCAATTTAGCAACCTAGTATAAGACCCTGTATCTTTCCCAAAAGTTCCAGCAAAAGTCCCATTGAGGGACTTGACCCAGCTGAGGTCACAAGCACATGCCTCACCCAATTCCTCTCACTGATGTGACATGGTGCTCTGATTGGCCAGGCTGGAGTCATCTACTCTTCTTGAAACCTAGAGGAAGCATATGATCCAGGCCACATAATAGAGAGGGATGGACTCCATCACTCAGATAAAGATGCAATTAATAGAGGAAGGGAAAATGGATAATGGCCAAACAAAATTAACATGTCCACTACACCTGTGTTGGACCCAAGTGGCACCTTTCACATGGAACATCTAATAGTATATTCAGACAGTCTCTGAAGGCAGATTTACCATAGCTTTCTTAAAGCCAGATCCTTACTTTTGTCCTCGAGCTACAGTGTTAATTGGTTGTTTGTGGAATCTCAGATAACACTGGGGTCTGGGGACAAATTATCTTTTCTCATGCCTAGGGATGAATCATGAAAGGACTATTTTCTTTCTAAAATGACCAAATATTCCAGGATCGCAAAACCACATCACAAAAAGTCGGAACCAATAGTTAGATCTATTAACCCTGGGGAAATTTAAAAGAAAATAAGTAATTCAATTGTCTGAAAGGTTAAATGACAACAATGAAAACATGATGTTTAGAGCACTATCCTCTCATTTCCAGTAAGACACAGAATAAGAGTAACTGAACCAAAAGTTCTTAATTTTGAAAGCTCTCCTAACTAAATGAAGTAAAAAGGGACCAATAAAGGTCTCAATTTCATGGCTTTTAAAGGCTTTTAAAGCTTATTTTACCAAACTAGTCCTTGGATTCTTGAAGTCAGAAATCTATTTCTAGATAGGATATTCTCTCTCCATCCAAGAGTGGATATATATTCTCAGTCTGATTTTAATTTTTGTCTTATTCGAAAAAGATGAGCTAGAGAAATAGGAAACAAAGATTACACAGATAAAGGAATCTGTAATATCACAGTTTATACATTTTTCATATTGTTATCAGTTATTTCTATTATAAAATTATAATCTTAGTGTTTCTCACAGTTTCTTTGTTAAATGATTATAACAGGTAGTATAATCAGACAAGTATATGCTGAATCAAGAAATCAACCTGAAGGGGGCACTGCTTACCTAATTTTCCCATTTTGAGTGACAGAATTTTTATTGCAGTTTTTAGTGGGGATCCACACTGCCCAGCGAGACCAACTGTGGAAATAACAAAAGGGGTCATTTAGATCGATTCATTATGTAAACAACTGAAAAGTTAACAAAAGTACTAAACCTGCATTACAAGATGAAAATCATACATTATTGTAATTAACTCAACCACATAAGGATGAACAATAAATAATAAAGTCTGAGATTTTTGCCAGTTCCTTCTAGGAGCTGGTCAACTCATAACACAGTAAAAAGTGTTTTACTCTTTTCTGATTAAATATCTTCTCTTTCTTGTTTCTGATTTCTTCTGGTTCTTTCTAATTTTAGAAGTCTCCATTTTTAGTTATATGAAGTCAGAATTTTAAATGCAAGGTCATTATTCTTTATCATCTCAATTATTTTTGAAAGTTTATTCCTTTAAAACATTCTGTACAATTCTTTTAACTACCTGTCTGCCTCTGGGAGTAGTCCTCCTCCACCAAAGCATATGAAACCCTAATAAAACAAGAGACTTTGTAGCAAGGTTTCTGCTCAGAGTTGCATTCATAGACCTCCCATACAAGAAGCAAGGTAAGTTTTAACAGAGACTGTAATCTTTTCTTGCATATACTGAATAATATTGAAAGACATCCCTTTTTAAATTCACAGAAACACTTCTCAAATGTCTCTTTCTACTCTTCATTTCTCTCCCTCCTTCTAACCACTCAAAATCCCCTCATATGTTCGACCTAAAGCTCTCATTTGAGCTCCTGCCTATGTCTTCTGAACCTCTCTGGTTCTTTCCTCTCCCCAGGTTCTATTGTATGTGGAGATTTAGGCTATCTGAGTAAGTTGTTTCCCTTTTTTCTTACTACTCAGCAGTCCCGTTTTACTGACTGCAACACTAAAGAGTAGGAAACACAGGCAAGTTGAAGCAATCCAAACATGTTAAGGGATAGGAGATTCTTTGCAGAGGAAAAACAAAATTTTCTGAAGGCAGAAAGGGGTAAATTGGGGGAAGGAGGCAAGGAATATTACACAGCACTGAAGCTTGTTCCTTGTGTTTCTACAGTCTTTAGCACTTTTGGTTCAGCACTCTTTGGCTGTTTACATCTTGTTCAAGTGTGTGTGACTCACATCAGATAAGAAAAGGCTATTAGGGGGTTTACAGTTGTCTGCTTTTTATTTTTTTTTTAAGATTTTATTTATTTATTTGAGACAGAATGAGAGAGAGAGAGAGAGCACATGAGAGGGGGGAGGGTCAGAGGGAGAAGCAGGCTCCCCGCCGAGCAGGGAGCCCGATGCGGGACTCGATCCAGAGACTCCAGGATCATGACCTGAGCCGAAGGCAGTCGCTTAACCAACTGAGCCACCCAGGCGCCCCTGTCTGCTTTTTATAAAGAAAAATAACTTCCAAATTCAGTCTGAACTAAAAAGCCTTCCCTATTGCTCAGAAATCATGGATGCCAAGACAATTTCAAGGAAAACCATTTATGTAACCTTTCTGGATATAGCAATTCAAATGTTTAGTGTTTAATCATTTACAGAGTAATGGTTAAGACCACAAACTCTGGAGCTAGCCTTGCTGGGTTCAGATATTCTAGCTCTACATCTTTCTAACTACAACTGCAGCAAGTGGCTTACCTCCTATGCTTGTTTCTTCACCTAAAACAATGGAAGAAAATCTGCCTTATAGGGTTGTGACAAATCATCCTGTCACTAAAGGTGACATGCCTTGAACAGTGTCTAGCACACAGAAAAGGCTCGATATGTATCAGTTATTGCCATTTGTGTCTGCTCTCATGTAGACTACATAGACACATGGATCTGGGACTCTAGGATAATGTCTGCTAAAGTACTTTTAGCATATTCATGGCATAGAAAAATTTCTATAAGCTGTGATACACATACTGCTGTGCAGTTCTGGGTTCACAAAAAGTGTTATTTAGACTAGAAAATGACAGTGTCTCTGAGTCTCCTGTAAATAAGTAAAAGACTACCTCTCCTGAAAGAAAGGCTAATGTACATAGATCTTATGTCCAGAGTGAGCATTTTAATTGAATTTACCATTTGACAGACATATAGTTGGCCAATGGTCTGGTATTCTCAAGTCTGAAACTGTTACAAGCTTAATAATAGGTCTCAGGTCCATTACTAATTATGGGTAGGTCAGTCCACTTTTTGAAATTACAGTTTTCTTATTTAAGGTTTGATCCAGCTCTGAAAGCATATGTGTTTCCTGCTCTTAATCAAGGTGAGGACTTTCATGTCTATTCCTATTATTCTGGGAGTTTTTATCATAAATAGGTATTAAATTTTATCAAATGCTTTTCTGCATTAATTAATATGATCATGCAATTTTGTTATTGTTTTCCATTAGTATGGTAAAGTTTGCTTTATGACTAAGGATATGGTCTATATTGGTAAAGGTTCCATAGGTATTTTAACGAATGTGTATTCTGTTGTTGTTGGGTGGACTGCTCTATAAATGTTGATTACCTCCTGTTGGTTAAGGTTGTTCAGTGCTTCTATACTGTTGTTGAATTTGTTCCATCTTTTGTTCCATCAGTTGTTGAGAAAGGAGTGTTGAAGTCTTCAACTATAATTCTGGATTTGTCTGTTTTTTCTTTCAATTCTACCAGTTTTTCCTTCCCTAGGTGGGATTATAGATTTTTAAATAAAATATAATTATAGATTATAAATTTTTAATGCATATTGCCAATCTTTATCTTTTAATTGGTGTACTTAGGCCATTTACATTTAATGTAATTACTGGAGTGTTAGACTTTAAGTCTGCCATTTTGTTTTCTGTTCTCTGTTTTTCACTTCTCTGTTTTCTTTTTCCTGCCTACCTGTGGGTTACTGGAACATATTTTAGTATTCCATTTTGATTTATCTATAGTGTTTTTGAATGTATCTTTTTGTATATTTTTTTTACTAATTTAGGTGGTACATAATATATACATAACTTGTTGCTATCTCCTGGTGCTAACATTTTACCCATTTTACCAGTTTGAGAGAAGTATGAAAACCTTATCTTTCTTTATGACCTTTACTCTCTCCCATTTGTAATAATTGGCTTAAATATTTCTCCTACATATATTAAAAACTATATCTAGCAGTATTATAATTTTTGCTTCAATTCAAACATAAGTTAGGAAATCTGAGAAAGAAAATGTTCTGTATTTACACCATATTTACTCTTTCCATCCTTCCTTCTTCCTTTCAGATGTAAATTTTCTTCCACTCTTGCCTTTCTGTTTTGAGAACTACTTTTAGCCACTTTTTTAACGTAAGTCTACTGGTGAGAGATCTTTTTAGCTTTCCTTCATCTAAGAATGCCTTGATTTCCTCTTTATTTGTGAAGGATATTTAGTTGAGTGTAGTATTTTGTGTAGACAGGCCTTTCCTGCAGCACCTCAGAACTGTTGTTTCACTTACTTCTGGCTTCCATGGTTTCTCAGGACGAATATATGTTATTCAAATTGTTTTTTCTTTGTAGTTAAAATATCATTTCTTTTTCCTTTTTCAAGGTTGCTTTAGCTATTTGAGGTCTTGTGGTTCCATACAAATTTTAGTGTTGTTTGTTCTAGCTCTGTGAAAAATGCTGTTGGTATTTTGATATGGATTACATTAAATGTGTAGATGGCTTTAGGTAGTGTAGATATTTTAACAGTATTTGTTCTTCCAATCAATGAGCATCCATTTCTTCATGTCATCTTGAATTTCTTTCCTCAGTGCTTTATAGTTTTCAGAGTACAGGTCTTTCACCCCTGGTTAGGTTTATTCCTAGGTATCTTATTATTTTTGGTGCAATTACAAATAGCATTGTTTTCTTAATTTCTCTTTCTGCTCCTTCATTATTGGTGTATAGAAATGCAACAGATTTCTTTTTTTTTTTTTAATGAAATGCAACAGATATCTGTAGATTGATTTTGTTTCCTGCCACTTTACTGAATTCGTTTATGAGTTCTAGCAGTTTTTTGGTGGAATCTTTCAGGTTTTCTAGATCATGTCATCTGCACATGGTCAAAGTTTTACTTCTTCCTTACTGATTTGGATGTCTTTTATCTCTTTTTGCTGTGAGAATGCTGTGGCTGGGACTTCCAGTACTATGTTGAATAAAAGTGGTGATAGTGGACATCTTGTCTTGTTCCTGACCTTAGGGGAAAAGCTCTTAGTTTTTCCCCATTAAGGATTATGTTATCTGTGGGTTTTTCATATATGGCCTTTATCACGTTGAGGTATGTTCCCTCTAAACCTACTTTGCTGATGGTTTTTATCATGAAAGGGTGTTATACTTTATCATGCTTTTTCTACATCTGTTGAAGTGATCATATGGTTCTTATCCTTTCTTTTATTGATGTGGTGAGTCATCTTGATTTATTTGTGCATATCAAACCATTCTTACAACCCAGTTATAAATCCACTTGATGATGGTGAATGATTTTTTTTAATGTATTATTGGATTCAATTTATCAGTATTTTATTGAGGATTTTTATATGTATGTTCATCAGAGATATTGGCCTATAGTCCTCTTTTTTTTTTTTTTTTTTGTGGTATCTATCTGGTTTTGATATAGGAAAATGCTGGCCTTATAGGATGGATTTGGAAGTTTTCCTTCCTCTTCTATTATTTGGAATAGTTTGAGAATAATAGGTATTAACTCTTCTTTAAATGTTTGGTAGAATTTGCCTGTGAAACTATCTGGTCCTGGGCTTCTGTTTGTTGGGAGTTTTTTGATTACTGAGTCCATTTCTTTGCTGGTAATCGGTCGGCCAGATTTTCTATTTCTTCCTGTTTCAGTTTTGGTAGGGTATATGTGTCTAGGAACTTATCCATTCCTTCTAGGTTGTCCACTTTGGTAGCATGGATTTTTTCATAATATTTTCTTAAAATTGTTTGTATTTCTGTAGTGTTAGTTCTTATTTCTCCTCTTTCATTTGTGATTTTATTTATTTGAGTCCTTTTTATTTATTTTTTTATTTGAGTCCTTTCTCTTTTTTTCTTGGTTAGTCTGACTAGAGAGTTTACCAATTTTATTAATTTTTCAAAGAGCCAGCTCCGGGTTTCATTGACCTGTTCTATTGTTTTTTAGTTTCTATATCATTGATTTCTGCTCTATTCTTTATTTTTTCCTTCCTTCTGCTGGGTTTAGGTTTTGTTCATTGTTCTGTTTCTAGCTTCTTTAGGTGTAAGGTTAGATTGTTTATTTGAGATTTTTCTTGCTTCTTGAGGTGGCCTTGTATCCCTATAAACTTCCCTCTTAGAACTGTTTTTGCTGCATCCCAAAAGTTTTGAACCATTATGTTTTCTTTTTTTTATTATTATGTTATGTTAATCACCATGCATTACATCATTAGTTTTTGATGTAGTGTTCCATGATTCATTGTTTGCGTATAACACCCAGTGCTCCATGCAGTACGTGCCCTCTTTAATACCCATCACCAGGCTAACACATCCCCCCACCCCCCTCCCCTCTAGAACCTTCAGTTTGTTTCTCAGAGTCCATTGTCTCTCATGGTTCATCTCCCCCTCCGATTCTGCCCCTTCATTTTTCACTTCCTGCTAGCTTCCTTTTTTTTTTTTTTTAAACATATAATGTATTATTTGTTTCAGAGGTACAGGTCTGTGATTCATCAGTCATACACAATTCACAGCACTCACCATAGCACATACCCTCCCCAATGTCTATCACCCAGCCACCCCATCCTTCCCACCCCCCACCACTTGAGCAACCCTCAGTTTGTTTCTTGATATTAAGAATTCCTCATATCAGTGAGATCATATGATACATGTCTTTCGCTGATTGACTTATTTCGCTCAGCGTAATACCCTTCAGTTCCATCCACGTCATTGCAAATGGCAAGATTTCATTCCGTTTGATGGCTGCATAATATTCCATTGTATATACATACCACATCTTCTTTATCCATTCATCTGTCGATGGACATCTTGGCTATTTCCATACTTTGGCTATTATGGACATTGCTGCTATAAACATCAGGGTGCACGTACCCCTTCCGATCCCTACATTTGTATCTTTGGGGTAAATACCCAGTAGTGCAATTGCTGGGTTGTAGGGTAGCTCTATTTTCAACTTTTTGAGGAACCTCCATACTGTTTTCCAGAGTGGCTGCACCAGCTTGCATTCCCATCAACAGTGTGGGAGGGTTCCCCTTTCTCCACATCCCCGCCAACATCTGTCATTTCCTGACTTGTTAATTTTAGCTATTCTGACTGGTGTGAGGTGGTATCTCATTGAGGTTTTGATTTGGATTTCCCTGATGCCAAGTGATGTTGAGCACTTTTTCATGTGTCTGTTGGCCATGTGGATGTCTTCTTTGGAAAAATGTCTGTTCATGTCTTCTGCCCATTTCTTGATTGGATCATTTGTTCTTTGGGTGTTGAGTTTAAGAAGTTCTTTATAGATTCTGGATACTAGCCCTTTATCTGATATGTCATTTGCAAATATCTTCTCCCATCCTGTCGGTTGTCTTTTGGTTTTGTTGACTGTTTCCTTTGCTGTGCAAAAGTTTTTATCTTGATGAAGTCCGAATAGTTCATTTTTGCCCTTGCTTCCCTTGCCTTTGGCAATGTGTCTAGGAAGAAGTTGCTGCAGCTGAGGTCGAAGACGTTGCTGCCTGTGTTGTCCTTTAGGATTCTGATGGACTCCTGTCTCACATCGAGGTCCTTCAACCATTTTAGTCTATTTTTGTGTGTGGTGTAAGGAAATGGTCCAGTTTCATTCTTCTGCATGTGGCTGTCCAATTTTCCCAACACCATTTGTTGAAAAGACTGTCTTTTTTCCATTGAACATTCTTTCCTGCTTTGTTGAAGATTAGTTGACCATAGAGTTGAGGGTCCATTTCTGGGCTCTCTATTCTGTTCCATTGATCTATGTGTCTGTTTTTGTGCCAGTACCATACTGTCTTGATGATGACAGCTTTGTAATAGAGCTTGAAGTCCGGAATTGTGATGCCACCAGCTTTGCTTTTCTTTTTCAACATTCCTCTGGCTATTCAGGGTCTTTTCTGGTTCCATACAAAGTTTAGGATTATTTGTTCCATTTCTTTGAAAAAAGTGGATGGTATTTTGATGGGGATTGCATTGAATGTGTAGATTGCTCTAGGTAGCATTGACATCTTCACAATATTTGTTCTTCCAATCCATGAGCATGGAATGTTTTTCCATTTCTTTTTGTCTTCCTCAATTCCTTTCATGAGTATTTTATAGTTTTCTGAGTACAGATCCTTTGCCTCTTTGGTTAGATTTATTCCTAGGTATCTTATGGTTTTGGGTGCAATTCTAAATGGGATCGACTCCTTAATTTCTCTTTCTTCTGTCTTGTTGTTGGTGTATAAGAATGCCACTGATTTCTGTGCATTGATTTTATATCCTGCCACTTTACTGAGTTCCTGTATGAGTTCTAGCAGTTTTGGGGTGGAGTCTTTTGGGTTTTCCACATAAAGTATCATATCATCTGCAAAGAGTGAGAGTTTGACTTCTTTGCCAATTTGGATGGCTTTTATTTATTTTTGTTGTCTGATTGCTGTGGATAGGACTTCTAATACTATGTTGAATAGCAGTGGTGATAGTGGACATCCCTGCTGTATTCCTGATGTTAGGGGGAAAGCTCTCAGTTTTTCCCCATTGAGAATGATATTTGCTGTGGGTTTTTCATAGATGGCTTTTATGATATTGAGGCATGTACCCTCTATCCCTATACTCTGAAGAATTTTGATCAAGCAATGATGCTGTACTTTGTCAAATGCTTTTTCTGCATCTATTGAGAGGATCATATGGTTCTTGTTCTTTCTTTTATTAATGTATTGTATCACATTGATTGATTTGCGGATGTTGAACCAACCTTGCAGCCCAGGGATAAATCCCACTTGGTCGTGGTGAATAATCCTTTTAATGTACTGTTGGATCCTATTGGCTAGTATTTTGGTGAGAATTTTTGCATCCATGTTCATCAAGGATAGTGGTCTGTAATTCTCGCTTTGATGGGGTCTTCGTCTGGTTTTGGGATCAAGGTAATGGTGGCCTCATAAAACGAGTTTGGAAGTTTTCCTTCCATTTCTATTTTTTGGAACAGTTTCAGAAGGATAGGTATTAATTCTTCTTGAAATGTTTGGTAGAATTCCCCTGGGAAGCCATCTGGCCCTGGGCTCTTGTTTTTTGGGAGATTTTTGATGACTGTTTCAATTTCCTTAGTGGTTATAGGTCTGTTCAGGTTTTCTATTTCTTCCTGGTTCAATTTTGGTAGTTGATACATCTCTAGGAATGCATCCATTTCTTCCAGATTATCTAATTTGCTGGCATAGAGTTGCTCATAATATGTTCTTATAATTGTTTGTATTTCTTTGGTGTTGGTTGTGATCTCTCCTCTTTCATTCTTGATTTTATTTATTTGGGTCATTTCTCTTTTCTTTTTAATAAGTCTGGCCAGGGGTCTATCAATCTTGTTAATTCTTTCAAAGAACCACCTCCTAGTTTTGTTGATCTGTTCTACTGTTCTTTTGGTTTCTATTTCATTGATTCCTGCTCTGATCTTTATGATTTCTCTTCTCCTGCTGGGTTTAGGCTTTATTTGCTGTTCTTTCTCCAGCTCCTTTAGGTGTAGGGTTAGGTTGTGTATTTGAGACCTTTCTTGTTTCTTGAGAAAGGCTTGTATTGCTATATACTTTCATCTTAGGACTGCCTTTGCTGCGTCCCAAAGATTCTTGAACAGTTGTGTTTTCATTTTCATTGGTTTCCAAGATTTTTTTTAATTCTTCTTTAATTTCTTGTTTGACCCATTCATTTGTTAGTAGGATCCTCTTTAGCCTCCATGTATTTGAGTTCTTTCCAACTTTCCTCTTGTATTTGAGTTCTAGTTTCAAGGCATTGTGGTCTGAAAATATGCAGGGAATAATCCCAATCTTTTGGTACTGGTTGAGACCTGATTTGTGCCCTAGGATGTGATCTATTCTGGAGAATGTTCCATGGGCACTAGAGAAGAATGTGTATTCTGTTGCTTTGGGATGGAATGTTCTGAATATATATGTGAAGTCCATTTGGTCCAATGTGTCATTTAAAGTCTTTATTTCCTTGTTGATCTTTGCTTAGATGATCTGTCCCTTTCAGTGAGGAGGGTGTTAAAGTCCCCCACTATTACTGTATTGTTGTCGATGTGTTTCTTTGCTTTTGTTATTAATTGTCTTATATAATTGGCTGCTCCCATGTTAGCAGCGTAGGTATTTACAATTGTTAGGTCTTCTTGTTGGATAGACCCTTTAAGTAGGATATAGTGTCCTTCCTCATCTCTTATTACAGTCTTTGGTTTAAAATCTAATTGTCTGATATAAGGATTGCCACCCCAGCTTTCTTTTCATGTCCATTAGCATGGTAAATGGTTTTCCACCCCTTCACTTTCAATCTGGATGTGTCTTCGGGTCTAAAGTGAGTCTCTTGCAGACAGCATATCGATGGGTCTTGTTTTTTTATCCAGTCTCATACCCTGTGTCTTTTGATTGGGACATTTAGCCCATTTACATTTAGGGTAACTATTGAAAGATATGAATTTAGTGCCATTGTATTGCCTATAAGGTGACTGTTATTGTATATTGTCTGTGTTCCTTTCTGGTCTATGTTGCTTTTAGGCTCTCTCTTTGCTTAGAAGACCCCTTTCAATATTTCCTGTAGGGCTGGTTTCGTGTTTGCAAATTCCTTTAGTTTTTGTTTGTCCTGGCAGCTTTTTATCTGTCCTTCTATTTTCAATGACAGCCTCGCTGTATATAGTATTCTTGGCTGCATATTTTTCTCATTTAGTGCTCTGAATATATCATGCCAGTCCTTTCTGGCCTGCCAGGTCTCTGTGGATAGGTCTGTTGTTAATCTAATGTTTCTACCATTGTAGGGTTCAGATCTCTTCTCCTGAGCTGCTTTCAGGATTTTCTCTTTGTCTCTGAGACTCATAAGTTTTACTATTAGATGTTGGGGTGTTGACCTATTTTTATTGATTTTGAGGGGGGTTCTCTGTGCCTACTGGATTTTGATGCCTGTTTCCTTCCCCAAATTAGGGAAGCTCTCTGCTATAATTTTCTCCAATATACCTTCTGCCCCTCTCTCTCTTTCTTCTTCTGGGATCCCAATTATTCTAATATTGTGTTGTCTTTTTTTTTTTTTTTTTTATCTTTCTGATTGAGATTTATTTTTTTTTTAATTTTTTATTGTTATGTTAATCCCCATACATTACATCATTAGTTTTAGATATAGTGTTCCATGATTCATTGTTTGTGCATAATACCCAGTGCTCCATGCAGAACGTGCCCTCCTCAATACCCATCACCAGGCTAACCCATCCTCCCACCCCCCTCCCCTCTAGAACCCTCAGTTTGTTTTTCAGAGTCCATTGTCTCTCATGGTTCTTCTCCCCCTCCAATTTCCCCCCCTTCATTCTTCCCCTCCTGCTACATTCTTCTTCTTCTTTTTTTCTTTCTTAACATATATTGCATTATTTGTTTCAGAGGTACAGATCTGAGATTCAACAGTCTTACACAATTCACAGCGCTTACCAGAACACATACCCTCCCCAGTGTCCATCACCCAGTCACCCCATCCCTCCCACCCCACCCCCCACTCCAGCAACCCTCAGTTTGTTTCCTGAGATTAAGAATTCCTCATATCAGTGAGGTCATATGATACATGTCTTTCTCTGTTTGACTTATTTCGCTCAGCATAATACCCTCCAGTTCCATCCACGTCGTTGCAAATGGCAAGATCTTATTCCTTTTGATGGCTGCATAATATTCCATTGTGTATATATACCACATCTTCTTTATCCATTCATCTGTTGATGGACATCTTGGCTCTTTCCACAGTTTGGCTATTGTGGACATTGCTGCTATAAACATCGGGGTGCACGTAGCCTTTCGGGTCCCTACTTTTGTATCTTTGGGGTAAATACCCAGGAGTGCAATTGCTGGATCATATGGTAGCTCTATTTTCAACTTTTTGAGGAACCTCCATACTGTTTTCCAGAGTGGCTGCACCAGCTTGCATTCCCACCAACAGTGGAGGAGGGTTCCCCTTTCTCCGCATCCCCGCCAACATCTGTCATTTCCTGACTTGTTAATTTTAGCCATTCTGACTGGTGTGAGGTGGTATCTCATTGAGGTTTTGATTTGGATTTCCCTGATGCCGAGCGATATTGAACACTTTTTCATGTGTCTGTTGGCCATTTGGATGTCTTCTTTGGAAAAATGTCTGTTCATGTCTTCTGCCCATTTCTTGATTGGATTCTTTGTTCTTTTGGTGTTGAGTTTGATGAGTTCTTTATAGATTTTGGATACTAGCCCTTTATCTGATATGTCATTTGCAAATATCTTCTCCCATTCTGTCAGTTGTCTTTTGGTTTTGTTGACTGTTTCCTTTGCTTTGCAAAAGCTTTTTATCTTGATGAAGTCCCAATAGTTCATTTTTGCCCTTGCTTCCCTTGCCTTTGGCGATGTTTCTAGGAAGAAGTTGCTGCGGCTGAGGTCGAAGAGGTTGCTGCCTGTGTTCTCCTTTAGGATTTTGATGGACTCCTGTCTCACATTGAGGTCTTTCAACCATTTGGAGTCTATTTTTGTGTGTGGTGTAAGGAAATGGTCCAGTTTCATTCTTCTGCATGTGGCTGTCCAATTTTCCCAACACCATTTGTTGAAGAGACTGTCTTTTTTCCATTGGACATTCTTTCCTGCTTTGTCAAAGATTAGTTGACCATAGAGTTGAGGGTCCATTTCTGGGCTCTCTATTCTGTTCCATTGATCTATGTGTCTGTTTTTGTGCCAGTACCATACTGTCTTGATGATGACAGCTTTGTAGTAGAGCTGGAAGTCCGGAATTGTGATGCCGCCAGCTTTGCTTTTCTTTTTCAACATTCCTCTGGCTATGCAGGGTCTTTTCTGGTTCCATACAAATTTTAGGATTATTTGTTCCATTTCTTTGAAGAAAGTGGATGGTATTTTGATGGGGATTGCATTGAATGTGTAGATTGCTCTAGGTAGGATTGACATCTTCACAATATTTGTTCTTCCAATCCATGAGCATGGAACGTTTTTCCATTTCTTTGTGTCTTCCTCAATTTCTTTCATGAGTATTTTATAGTTTTCTGAGTACAGATCCTTTGCCTCTTTGGTTAGATTTATTCCTAGGTATCTTATGGTTGTGGGTGCAATTGTAAATGGGATCGACTCCTTAATTTCTCTTTCTTCTGACTTGTTGTTGGTGTATAGGAATGCCACTGACTTCTGTGCATTGATTTTATATCCTGCCACTTTACTGAATTCCTGTATGAGTTCTAGCAGTTTTGGGGTGGAGTCTTTGGGATTTTCCACATAAAGTATCATATCATCTGCAAAGAGTGAGAGTTTGACTTCTTCTTTGCCGATTTGGATGCCTTTGATTTCTTTTTGTTGTCTGATTGCTGTGGCTAGGACTTCCAATACTATGTTGAATAGCAGTGGTGATACTGGACATCCCTGCCACGTTCCTGACCTTAGGGGGAAAGCTCTCAGTTTTTCCCCATTGAGAATGATATTCGCTGTAGGTTTTTCATAGATGGCTTTTATGATATTGAGGTATGTACCCTCTATGCCTATACTCTGAAGAGTTTTGATCAAGAAAGGATGCTGTACTTTGTCAAATGCTTTTTCTGCATCTATTGAGAGGATCATATGATTCTTGTTCTTTCTTTTGTTAATGTATTGTATCACGTTGATTGATTTGCGGATGTTGAACCAACCTTGCACCCCAGGGATAAATCCCACTTGGTCGTGGTGAATAATCCTTTTAATGTACTGTTGGATCATATTGGCTAGTATTTTGGTGAGAATTTTTGCATCCATGTTCATCAGGGATATTGGTCTGTAATTCTCCTTTTGGATGGGGTCTTTGTCTGGTTTTGGGATCAAGGTAATGCTGGCCTCATAAAATGAGTTTGGAAGTTTTCCTTCCATTTCTATTTTTTGGAACAGTTTCAGAAGGATAGGTATTAATTCTTCTTGAAATGTTTGGTAGAATTCCCCTGGGAAGCCATCTGGCCCTGGGCTTTTGTGTTTTGGGAGATTTTTGATGACTGCTTCTATTTCCTTAGTGGTTATAGGTCTGTTCAGGTGTTCTATTTCTTCCTGGTTCAGTTTTGGTAGTTGATACATCTCTAGGAATGCATCCATTACTTCCAGGTTATCTAATTTGCTGGCATAGAGTTGCTCATAATATGTTCTTATAATTGTTTGTATTTCTTTGGTGTTGGTTGTGATTTCTCCTCTTTAATTCATGATTTTGTTGATTTGGGTCATTTCTCTTTTCTTTTTGATAAGTCTGGCCAGGGGCTTATCAATCTTGTTAATTCTTTCAAAGAACCAGCTCCTAGTTTCGTTGATCTGTTCTACTGTTCTTTTGGTTTCTATTTCATTGATTTCTGCTCTGATCTTTATTATTTCTCTTCTCCTGCTGGGTTTAGGCTTTATTTGCTGTTCTTTCTCCAGCTCCTTTAGGTGTAGGGTTAGGTTGTGTACTTGAGACCTTTCTTGTTTCTTGAGAAAGGCTTGTATTGCTATATACTTTCCTCTTAGGACTGCCTTTGCTGTATCCCAAAGATTTTGAATAGTTGTGTTTTCATTTTCATTGGTTTCCATGAATTTTTTTAATTCTTCTTTAATTTCCTGGTTGACCCATTCATTCTTCAGTAGGATGCTCTTTAGCCTCCATGTATTTGAGTTCTTTCTGACTTTCCTCTTGTGATTGAGTTCTAGTTTCAAAGCATTGTGGTCTGAAAATAGGCAGGGAATGATCCCAATCTTCTGGTACTGGTTGAGACCTGATTTATGACCTAGGATGTGATCTATTCTGGAGAATGTTCCATGGGCACTAGAGAAGAATGTGTATTCCGTTGCTTTGGGATGGAATGTTCTGAATATGTCTGTGAAGTCCATTTGGTCCAGTGTGTCATTTAAAGTCTTTATTTCCTTGTTGATCTTTTGCTTAGACGATCTGTCCATTTCAGTGAGGGGGGTGTTAAAGTCCCCCACTATTATTGTATTGTTGTCGATGTGTTTCTTTGCTTTTGTTATTAATTGCCTTATATAATTGGCTGCTCCCATGTTAGGGGCATAGATATTTACAATTGTTAGATCTTCTTGTTGGATAGACCCTTTAAGTATGATATAGTGTCCTTCCTCATCTCTTATTACAGTCTTTGGTTTAAAATCTAATTTGTCTGATATAAGGATTGCCACCCCAGCTTTCTTTTGGTGTCCATTAGCATGGTAAATGGTTTTCCACCCCCTCACTTTCAATCTGGGGGTGTCTTTGGGTCTAAAATGAGTCTCTTGCAGACAGCATATCGATGGGTCTTGTTTTTTAATCCAATCTGATAGCCTGTGTCTTTTGATTGGGGCATTTAGCCCATTTACATTCAGGGTAACTATTGAAAGATAGGAATTCAGTGCCATTGTATTGCCTGTAAAGTGACTGTTACTGTATATTGTTTGTGTTCCTTTCTGGTCTGTGTTGCTTTTAGGCTCTCTCTTTGCTTAGAGGACCCCTTTCAATATTTGTTGTAGGGCTGGTTTCGTGTTTGCAAATTCCTTTAGTTTTTGTTTGTCCTGGAAGTTTTTTATCTCTCCTTCAATTTTCAATGACAGCCTAGCTGGATATAGTATTCTTGGCTGCATATTTTTCTCATTTAGTGCTCTGAATATGTCCTGCCAGTCCTTTCTGGCCTGCCAGGTCTCTGTGGATAAGTCTGTTGCCAATCTAATGTTTCTACCATTGTAGGTTACATATCTCTTCTCCCGAGCTGCTTTCAGGATTTTCTCTTTGTCTCTGAGACTCGTAAGTTTTACTATTAGATGTCGGGGTGTTGACCTATTTTTATTGATTTTGAGAGGGGTTCTCTGTGCTTCCTGGATTTTGATGCCTGTTTCCTTCCCCAAATTAGGGAAGTTCTCTGCTATAATTTGCTCCATTATACCTTCTGCCCCTCTCTCTCTTTCTTCTTCTTCTGGGATCCCAATTATTCTAATGTTGTTTCGTTTATGGTATCGTTTATCTCTCGAATTCTGCCCTCGTGATCCAGTAGTTGTTTATCTCTCTTTTTCTCAGCTTCTTTATTTTCCATCATTTGGTCTTCTATCTCACTGATTCTTTCTTCTGCCTCATTTATCCTAGCAGTTAGCGCCCCCATATTTGATTGCACCTCATTGATAGCCTTTTTGATTTCTACTTGGTTCGATTTTAGTTCTTTTACTTCTCCAGAAAGGGTTTCTCTAATAACTTCCATGTTTTTTTCAAGCCCAGCTAGTATCTTTAAAGTGATGATTCTGAACTCTAGATCTGACATCGTACTAATGTCCGTATTGAGTAGGTCCCTGGCAGTCGGTACTACCTCTTGTTCTTTCTGTTGAGGTGATTTTTTCCGTCTTGTCATTTTGTGCAGAGGAGAATAGATTAATGAGAGAACAAAATGCTAGCAGGGTAACAACGTCCCCAGAAAATATACTCTAAACAAATCAGAAAAGACCTGAAGCAGTGGGAAAAGAAAGGGAAAGAGAGAAAAAAGAAAAGGAAAGAAAAAAAGAAAAAAGAAAAAGATAAAGATAAAAACAAACAAAAGCAGAACAAAACAAAACAAAACAGAATGTGATCAAATATGATCAGGCTGGATTATAGATCAGTGCCACACACTAGATTTTGGGTGTATTTTGGTCTGTTAGAAGAAAGTGCCTCCCAAAATTTTAAAGGAAGAAAAACTTATATATGTACAAAAATAAGGGTTGATATGATGAAGGGATGGAATATGACTGTAAAGATGGAAATTATAAAAAAATTTTTAAAAAAGGATTTGATCAGTTGTTTGAAAAAAGAAAGAAGAGGATTAAAAAAAAAAAAAGAAAAAAGGGAGAGAATGTGATCAGGCAGGGGAATAGAAAAAAACCATACACTAGAGATTTAGAGTATATTTTGATCTGTTAGAAGAAACTATCTCAAGATTTTAAGGAGAGAACAACTTATATATATATGCCAAAAATACGGGTAACTACTATGAAGGGATAGAATATGACTTTAAAAATGAAAAATAAAAATGTTTTTTTTTTTTAAAAAAGGGATTGATAAGATGTTGGTTGAAAAAGGGAAAAAGAAAAATTCAAAAAAAAAGAAAAAAGGGAAAAAGAAAAAAAGACAGTTAAAAAAATAATAATAATTAACTTTGAAAGACTACAGAATCATGGTAAAAAAGCCATGAATTCTATGTGCAGTATTCCCCTAGCGCTGGAGTTCTGCCGTTCTCATTGATCGGTAAACTTGGTCTTGGCTGGCTGTTCTCGCTGATCTTCTGGGGGAGGGGCCTGTTGCCGTGGTTCCCAAATGTCTTTGCCGGAGGCAAAATTGCCCCGCCCTTGCCGGTCCGGGCTAAGTAATCTGCTCGAGTTTGCTCTCCGGAGCTTTTGTTCCCTGCAAGCTTTCCGTACAGCTTTGGAGGCAGAGAGTGAAAATGGCGGCCTCCCAGTCTCCGCCCCGGCGGAGCCGAGAACTCGGGGTCCCGCTCCTCAGCGAGCCCCCAGAGAAAAGCAGTCAGTCACTCCCTTCTCCCCGGCCTCCGACCACACTCCGCGCTCACCCGGCCTGTGACCGCGCCTTTCTATCTGGCACCCGACCCCGGGTGGAGTCTCCAAACCCAGCAGATCCCCGCGGTGCGCTCCCGCACCTCTCCTCCCGGGGGAAGAAGGTGAGTTTCCCCGGATCTGTCGCTTGTTGGGTCCCTGCTGGAGGAGCAGTGGCCTGACTGTGCCGCGGATCACGGTTTATAGCAACCCCGAGCTGAGAGCCCGCGCCTGGGCTCCGTCTCTACAGCCGGCTTCCCTGCTCCGGTACCTGGGAGCTCTGCCGCACTCAGGCACCCCCGGTCTTCCTGTGACCCCGAGGGTCCTGAGACCACACTGTCCCATGAGGGTTCCACCCCCGACTTCGCCACCAGAGTGACGTCCCTCAGCAGAGCAGACTTCTAAAAGTTCCGATTTTGTGCTCTGCTGCTCTATCACTTGCCAGAAGCGGCCGACGGAGGCCCCTCCCCCGCCGTCTATCTCCTCCCGAATATCGCCTCGGATTCACTTCTCCGCACGTCCTACCTTCCAGAAAGTGGTCGCTTTTCTGTTCAGAGAGTCGTTGCTATTCTTTTCTTCGATCTCCTGTTGAGTTTGTAGGTGTTCAGAATGGTTTGATCCCTATCCAGCTGAATTCCTGAGAGGAGACGAAATCCAGGTCTCCTACTCCTCCGCCATCTTGCTCCCCTGATTCTAATATTGTGTTGTCTTATGGTATCACTTATTTCTCGAATTCTGCCCTCGTGATCCAGTAGTTGTCTGTCTCTCTTTTTCTCAGCTTCTTTATTTTCCATCCTTTGGTATTCTATATCACTAATTCTCTCTTCTGCCTCATTTATCCTAGCAGTTAGAGCCTCCATTTTTTATTGCACCTTATTAATAGCCTTTTTGATTTCAACTTGGTTAGATTTTAGTTCTTTTATTTCTCCAGAAAGGGTTTCTCTAATATCTTCCATGCTTTTTTCAAGCCCAGCTAGCATCTTTAAAATCGTCATTCTGAACTCTAGTTCTGATATCTTACTAATGTCCATATTGATTAGGTCCCTGACAGTCGGTACTGCCTCTTGTTCATTTTTTTGAGGTGATTTTTTCCATCTTGTCATCTTGTCCAGAGGAGAATAGATGAATGAGAGAACAAAATGCTAACAGGGTAACAAAGACCCCAGAAAAATATACACTAAACTAATCAGAAGAGACCTGAAACTGGGGAAAACAAAGGGAAAGAAAGAAAAAAGAGAAAAAAGAAAAAGAAAAAGATAAAACAAACAAACAAACAAAAACAGAATATGATCAAATATGATCAGGCTGGTGCATAGATCAGTGCCACACACTAGATTTTGGGCATATTTTGGTCTGTTAGAAGAAAGTGCCTCCCAAAATTTTAAAGAAAGAAAAACTTATATATGTACAAAAATAAGGGTAAATACGATGAAGGGATGAATATGACTGTGAAGATGAAAATTATAAAGGATTTTATAAAAGGAATTGATAAGAAGTTGGTTGAAAAAAGAAAGAAGAGGATTTAAAAAAAAAAAAAGGGAGAGACTGTGATCAGGCAGGAGACTAGAACAAAGCCATGCACTAGAGATTTAGGGTATATTTTGGTCTGTTAGAAGAACCTGTATCCCAAAATTTTAAAGAGAGAACAATTTTGTATATATATATATACAAAAATAAGTTTAACTACTATGAAGGGATAGAATATGACTCTAAAAATGAAAAATAAAAAAAATTTTTTAAAAAAGGGATTGATAAGATGTTGGTTGAAAAAGGGAAAAAGAAAAATTCAAAAAGAAAAAAAAAGAAAAATTAACTTTGAAAGACTAAATAATCATGGGAAAAAAAGCCATGAATTCTATGCGCAGTATTCCCCTAGCGCTGGAGTTCTGCCGTTCTCATTGATCAGTAAACTTGGTCTTGTCTGGTTGTTCTTGCTGATCTTCTGGGGGAGGGGCCTGTTGCCGTGGTTCCCAAATGTCTTTGCCAGATGCGGAATTGCCCCGCCCTTGCGGGTCCGGGCTAAGTAATCTGCTCGGGTTTGCTCTCGGGAGCTTTTGTTCCCTGCAAGTTTTCCGTACAAGATTTTTCCAAGGGGTAAAGCTACGGAGAGCAAACCTGAGCAGATTACTTAGCCTGGAGGAAGGGGAGTCTTCCCGGATCTGCCGCTTGTTGGGTCCCTGCTGGAGGAGCAGTGGCCCGACTGTGCCGCGGATCACAGTTTATGGCAACCCCGAGCTGAGAGCCTGCGCCTCGGCTCTGTCTCTGCAGCCGGCTTCTCCGCTCCGATACCTGGGAGCTCTGCCGCACTCAGGCACCCCCCGTCTTTCTGTGACCCCGAGGGTCCTGAGACCACACTGTCCCAGCGAGGGTTCCACCCCCCGCTTAGCCACTGGAGCGCCGTCCCTCAGCGGAGCAGACTTCTAAAAGTCCCGATTTTGTGCTCCACGGCTCTGTCACTTGCCAGAATTGGCCAACGGAGGGCCCCTCCCCCACCTCCTATCCTCCGGAATATCGCCTCAGATTCACTTCTCCGCATGTCCTACCTCCCAGAAAGTGGTCACTTTTCTGTTCAGAGAGTTGCTGCTATTCTTTTCTTCGATCTCCTGTTGAATTCCTAGAGGTTCAGAATTGTTTGATCCCTATCCAGCTGAATTCCTGGGACCAGACGAAATCCAGGTCTCCTACTCCTCCGCCATCTTGCTCCTCCCCTCTGAACCATTATGTTTTCATTTTCATTTGTTTCCATGTACTTTTTTATTTATTTTATTTCCTCGTTGTCCCATTAATTGTTTAGTATCATGTTATTTAACCTCCATGTACTTGTGGTCTTTTCAGATTTTTTCTTGTGATTGACTTCTAGTTTCATAGCCTTGTGGTCAGAAAAGATGTGTGGTATGACTTTGATCTTTTTGAATTTGTTGAGGCTTGTCTTGTGGCCTAATATGTGATATATTCTGGAGAATGTTCCATGTTCACTTGATAAAAATGTGTATTCTGCTGTTTTAGGATGGAATGTTCTGAATATATCTGTTAAATCCATCTGGTACAGTGTGTCATTCAAAACCATTGATATAAATGAGGTGTTACAGTCACCTCCTATTATTGTATTATTATTGATTAGTTCCTTTTGTTTTGTTTAAGATTCATTTATTTATTTTGAGACAGAGAGCATGAGTGGGATGGGTAGAGGGAGAGGGAGAGAGAATCCCAAGCAGACTCTGCACTGAGCATGGAGCATGACTCAGGGCTTGATCTCACAACCCTGAGATCACAACCTGAGCTGAAACCAAGAGTCGGATGCTTAACTGACTGTACCACCCAAGCACCCGTCCTTTATGTTTGTTATTAACAGCTTTATGTATTTGGGTGCTCCCATGATGGATGCATAAATATTTACAATTGTTGTATCTTCTTGTTGGATTATCCCCTTATTATTATATAGTATTATTTTTTTTTGTCTTTTCTTACAGTCTTTGTTTTAAAGTCTATTTTGTACAATATAAGTATTGCTACTCTGGCTTTCTTTTCACATCCATGTGTATGATAAATGTTTCTCCATCCCTTCACTTTCAATCTGCAGGCATCTCTGGGTCTAAAATGAGTCTCTTGTAAGCAGCATATAGATAGGTCTTGTTTTTTATCCATTCTGTCACTCTATGTCTTTTGATTGGAGCATTTAGTCCATTTACATTCAAACTAATTATTTATAGATATGTATTTATTGCCTTTTTATTACCTGTTTTTTAGTTGTTCCTGAAGATTTTCTCTGATCCTTTCTTGTCTGTCTTTCTTTCATGGTAGCCTTATGGGGTTCCCCATGTATGTAACTGCCTTCTTTTTTCTTGCTGCTTTTAAATTTTTTTTTTATTACTATATTTTGCCATTTTCTGAAAAGATTTTATTTATTTGAAAGAGAGAAAGCAAGAGAGTTCACAGAAGGAGAGGGAGAAGCAGACTTGAGGCTGAGTGGAGAGCCAGATGTGGGGCTCAATCCTAGGACCCTGAGATCATAACCTGAGCCAAAGGCAGACACTTAACCAACTGAGCCACCCAGGTGCCCCTATTTTACCATTTTAATTATAATATGTATTTATGTGGATCTGCTTTTGTTGATTTTGTTGAGGGTTCTCTGTGCCTTCTGGATAAGTTTCCTTCCCCAGATTAGGGAAATGTTCAGCTATTATCTCTTCAAACAAATTTTCTGCCCCCTTTCATCTCTCTTCTTCTGGGATTCCTATAATGGAAATGTTATTACATTTGATGGAGTCACAGAGTTCCCTGAGTCTACTCTCATTTTGCATAATTCCTTTTTCTCTCTTTTGTTCATCTTGATTATTTTCCATTACTCTGTCTTTTAGGTCATTAATTCATTCCTCTGCTTTTTCCAACCTGCTATGCTTTGCATTGAGAGTGTTTCTAATCCTGTTTATTGCACTCTTCATTTTTGATTGGTTCTTTTTTATCACTGTGTTAAGGGTGTCACTGATGTCTTCTACTCAAGTCCAGTGAGTATCCTTATGATCACTGTTTTAAATACTCCATCAGGCATGTTGCTTATATCTTTTTTCCCTAGGTCTCTGCTGGTGGCTTCATCCTATTCTTTCATTTGGTACATATTTCTCTGTCTTCTCATTTTATCTAAGTCTCTGTGCCTGTTTCTGTGTGACAGGAAAGTCAACTACATCTCCTGTTCTTAAGGGTAATGGCCTTATGAAGTAGTGGTCCTGTGGTGTCCTGCTATGTAATGTCCCCTGTTCCCAAGGGTCTGGCTCTTCCGGGAGTGTGTGCTATGGTCCTCTGCTGTTTTGTCTGGCTGTTTTATCTTTCAAGCCAGTTGTCAGCAGAGCCTCTCTTTGCCTTTTGTGGGCAATGTTTTGTCCCTGGCCTGAATGTGGCATGTTTTAAGTAGGTGTGCTCTGGTCTGCTTATGGAATGAGACCTGTCACCACCATTGCTGGAACTTAGGCTTCACAAAACTCCCAGGTCAAAAGGCACAGTGTGGGCAGGGGTTTGGGCTGATCTTCTGGTTGGGGGTGGGGGGCCACCACACTGGGACTGAGGCAAGCATAACTTGGGAGGGTGGTTCCCCTGGAGCACAAGGGGCTTGGTGTAAGCAAGAAGCAAATTAGGTAGCAAGTATTGATGCTGTGCTTATGATGAGGCGCAGGGAAGGGAAATGGCACCTGCCAGTTCCTTTGTTCCTGGAGGGGTCTCTCCATGAACACTGCCTCTCTGGGATGAGCAAATAACCTCTGAACTGGGTACCCCCAGACACTCTTTAGATCACTGTTCCCATTGTATGTCCTTGGGCTGTTTGTCCTGCCTTTCTCCAAGAGCAGCCCCAAATGCCTCTGGGCTCTCCTTGAGCTAAGCCTGCTGACCTTTAGAACTCCAGGCTTTAAGCCCCACTGGTTGCAAGAACTCATGAAACTTGGCCCCTCTCTCATTCCAAGTCAATTGCTATGGGGATTCGTTTTCCCTGTGCAATCCCCTGTATGCTAATCTGTCTCCTGCCTTCCTCCAAGACCACAGTGGCCATGATCCATTTCTCTCCCAAACTGCACCTCTGCCCTTCCTACCTTCTTTGAACAGCCACTTCTCTACCTTTAGTTGTGGAGTCTGCCAGTCTTCAAGTCAATTTCTGGGTTATTTAGGATGATTTGATTGTTACCTAGTCGTATTCGTGGGACAAGGTGAGCTTAAGGTCCTCCTACTCTGCCGCCAACTTCCCTTCTTCCCAGATTGGGTAATTTCTATTGTTCTGTCTTCAAGTTCACTGTTTCCTTCCTCTATCCCCTCTATTCGGCTGTTGAGCTTATCTACTGAGTTTTTTTGTTGTTGTTGTGTTTTTCAGTTCTGAACTTTGCATTTCTCTTTTTTATATCTTCTATTTCTCCATTGATACTTTCTACTTCTTATTTGTTTCAAGCACATTTGTAATGTTTGTGAATCATTTTAATGATGGATTCCTTAAGACCTTTATCAGATAGTTCTAATATTGTTGGCATCTATTTTTTGTTTATTTCTCTTTAGTTTTAGTCTTTTTTTGTTTAGTTTGAGATCTTCCTGGTTCTTGGTATGAGTGATTTTCTGTCAAAAACCTAGACGTTATGTAATGAGATTTGGGGGTTTATTTAAATCTTGTTTTAGCTAGTTTCTCGTAGGAAGGGAAAGCAGAAGTGGGAGGTATACTGCCTCATCACTGCAGGATGGTGTAGAATTTCAGGGCCTTCATTGGCATCTGAGGGGAGGAGCTAATCCTAACTGTGAGATGGGAGCAGGAGTTTTTGCTCCACACTCAGCCACCCCTGGGCTGGGAGGGGTCGAGGGGCTTGTTACAGCTTTCCTCATGGCATTGACTGACATTATGGGGGCAGATTGGCCTCATTACTGCTGGGGGGAAGTAAAAGTCTTGACTCTTCAGTAGGCCTCCTCTGAAACCCAGCCAGGAGGGGCAAAGGCACTTCATTATTGCTCATTACTTCTGGGTAGGTATGAAAATCTATACGGTCTTGAGTGATACTGCCTGGGAGGGATGAAAGTCCCAGCTCTCTGATCAGCTTTCTTTGTCACTGGCCCAGTAGAAGTTTTAAGGGGAGATTGGTGCCACTACTATTACAGTCTGGGAACAGTGGAAATCTACGCTTTCCATCTCAACCTTTGCTGGCATGGGGAGGGTGAGGCTACAGTTTTTTCTGTGCTGTTTCCCTGGAGCAGAGCAGTTATTGTCTAACGGTTTTCTGTCTTGCTAGTTGCCCATTTCTTCATTCTTGCTAGAGAGCTGGCTTGTTTTGTTTGCTCTCCATTCACTGACATTTCTGGGTTGCCAGCTTTAGCTCCGAGATACATGAGGCAAAAAGAAAACCCAGGGAGCACATCACCTCTGGTCCTGAGGTATCTAGCCAGCCTGTCTTCTCCTCTCCACCTTTCAGAGTCATCTTATGTTTGTTTTATATATAATGTCAGAGGTTTTAGTTGTACTTTTGTGTAAGGAATAGGGGAAAGTACATTTATTTTATCTTCCTATCTACAGATTTTCTAAAATGAAACTGCAGTAAGCTACTATAAACACTAGAGGTCTCTTCTAACATACGTTTTTTCCCCCTTTTTTTTAAAAGGAAGTCTAATTTTCAGCATTCTCAAACATAAATGAGGGATTAAATTGTTTTAATTAATTTTCGATTACTAAATATCCAGATTTTCTTAAATTTCATCTTGAAAAAAGTCAGCCTTATCTAATTATTTTCTTAAGATTACATTATTCAATGGGAGGAGCTACAGGTGTGAGTAAACTGGGGCATTATTATTATTTGTCCACATTGATCAGTTTACTTTTGACATGTTATATCCAGTAAAGTCTTTGAAGGGAACACATCAACTGCAGTTTGAAACAAAAAGTAACACTTAAGTCAGGATTTTGAAATTAGTTTTATTATTCATGTATCTTTAATGAAAAAGCATTTATTGAAAATCTAAAGCATTTATTGAAAATCTGAAGAAAAGCAATTTACATTAAAAAATCTTTTCCATTTTAACCAATTTAGTAGCTGGATGGGACAGCAAGTGTTACAACACTTGAATTTCTAAATGTTTGTTTACCAAATGTAAACCAAAAAAAGAGAGAGAGAGTTAAATACTGCATCTGGAAAAATTGAAAATTCTTGAGGCTATTTTCTAGTTGATTGTCAGTTTTATTGGCAGCGTTGTTTGCTCTTAACCTCTCACCTACATTCTCTCATCTTCTTTCAGAACAGAATGATCCGCCTTTCCAAGTGTTACCACAGAAATTCAAATTGAAATTCTTAGTGTCTTTGGAAATGTAGATTACCATTCCAGTTCAAGTGTAGGTAAAGGTCATAAACTGCTTCTCTAACTTTGCTTTCTGTAAGCCTTTGGCCGATTAGTAGTTTAAAACCAATTCTTTACACTCAGATAGAGGCATTCCCATGACCTCTAACTGGACCAGCAGGATTTTACTCTTAAATCACTTCTGTATTTAGAAATCAAAAATTACCATAAGAAAACATGGATACCATTTCAAACCAAGCTTCCCTAAACTTTTGACCTGGGTGCATTTGTGAGTGAAGAAGGTAAGGAAAAAACTTTCTTCGAATGGAAAGCTTTTTCAGTTGCCTATTATTTAGAATTACTGGTCATGACGGCTTAAAAAAAAGAAAGAAAGAAAAAAGGTCAAAAATCCGCATAATGAATGACATCCCGTGCTGTGAACTCTGAAAGTGATCTATATGAAACAAAGGCAGATTTGCTTGCTGCAGCCCTGGGGGCAGGAATCATTTCTCTAAGGTACAACATGAATGGTGTCTGCTGGGGTTTTCCCGTGTTTTCTCTTACCCCTACCACCTATGAACTGCTGCCCCTACCCAGTTTATTCATCCACCTGCCTTATATACTTCGTGGAGATTTTTGAGGAACAAATGAAATAAGAAATGTGAGCAAGATATTGGAAGTCCAAAATACTACTTAAGTTTTCTTTGTGAACAAAATATAGTCATTTTACTCTATAAAGCTTTTTTTTTTTTTTTTTTTTTTTTCCCAAAGCTGGGAGAAGCATTGCTGAAGCTTGAAAGTAAGTCAGAGTTTGCTGGCAGTGCAGGAGAAGGGTTGTGGGGAAAAAATACAACACATTTGAATGAAAACGCGATTGTCTAAAATAATTTAGAGCGCTGAAGGAAACACGAGTGGTGTTTATGTAGACAAAGTTAAGAGGAGAGATTGGAGAAATAAACAGGATCTGGATCCTGAGCAGCCTAGTTTATTTCAAAAGGAATGTTTTCTTTAAGTGATAGGGGGCCAGTATGTGCTTCTAAATATAAGAGCCAAATGAATCAATTTACATTTAAGATCTTGCTAATGGTTCTTGGAGGAGCAACTGAAGTGGGTGAGACTAGAGGTCAAGAGATAGTTAGAAACCTGTTGCCATAGTGCAGGAAAGGAAGAAAGAAGTCCTGAACTAAGACAGTGGCAATGGGAATAGAGATATTGAAGATGTCGAATGGATAGAACTTTGGGCTGTGGTTCTGTTGCAGGTAGGGAAAGAGGAATTAAGGATGACTCTTTGATTTTCTGACATAGACAACTGGATAGAAGGTTTTAAGTATTGTTGTTTTTAGTGTTGTCTTTTCTTATGAAAAGTCTCTAAGAAATTTTCTATGAAAATCTCTAAGAGTCGACCTCTTGAGAATTTTGATTATGTACTTGTACTTACATGTACAAGGCTCCATTATGTACTTATAACTTATGTGAAGTTGTAAATCATCTCAGCCTGATATTTGTGTGTGTGTGTGTGTGTGTGTGTGTATTCAGCATTCAGAAATAATTTAAAAATGAAAGTATTTTATGTTGAAATGACATGATATCTTAAATTTTCTTCAGAATAATCCATTGAGGGAGCAGGAGTAAATAGGTCTAAAAATGAAATAAGATTAGCTATATGTTAATAAGCGTTGAAAATGGGTGCACAGAGGGGTGGCAGTAAACTATTCTCCCCACTCTCTACCTTTAAAATTTACAAAAGGAACACATTTTTTTAGAAGATTTTATTTGCCAGAGAGAGAGCAACAGGACAAGCAGGGGGAGCAATATGTAGAGGAAGAAGCAGGCTCCGCGCTGAGTAAAGAGCCCAACGTGGGCCTTGATCCCAGGATCCTGGGATCATGACCTGAGCTGAAGGCAGACGCTTAACTGACTGAGCCATCCAGGTGTCCCAGGAACACATTTTTTGGACTAACTAAAAAATTAAACAAATACACAAGTTTGTAAAAAACATTTCTAAGGAAATTTTGTTCACAAGAAAAGTAAGAGCATACGATTCTAGGAATTAGGTAGTAAGGGCAATGCAGTTTTTGAATCTCTCTGGATTTCCCTGTTAAAACAATCAGAGCAACTAAGAGAACAAAACCAAATACAGAGATCTACTAAATGACTCTCAGTGACTCACTGGAAAGGGTGGTGGACGATTCTAAGAATAGCTGCAGAACCTGCGAAGGCATTTTGCAGGCTGCTTTGGGCCGATAACTTCCGTGGGGTTTCAGGAGATTGAGGATGCAGAAGATTGAGGATGCACAAATCTATCCAGGGATTTGTGCCTATGAATTCTTGAAAGTAACAAACCAAGCCAGTTTTCTGTGACAAAGCCCTGCACCAGGAAGAAAATGCTGAGAGTAGGATCCTGTTTGAGTAGAACAGAAACAATAGAGACAAAGGAGGGGGAATTTAAATAAAATTAGGGGAGAAGACCAGAAGAGGAAAATTTCAGGAATTTTACTGCTCTATTTTTTTATCACTTTGGAAAAACAACAGAAGAGAGAGATCTAGAGTCGTGAAGTTAGAAAAACTGTCCTGGCTCATTCATTCCTCTTCAGAAGACAGCAGTACTCATTTCACTTAAAAATGAATTGCAGAAAGGGATTTATCAAATCTCAAGCCAAGATATTGTTATTAGAAAAAAAGGGGAATGGGAGTATATTAAAATAAATCCTTCACATACTATGAAATAATGCCAGAAATCCAACTCACAAAATGAATGAAAACTGTACTCTAATATTTCAAAATATGTTAAAATAACATAAGGAAAAGTATTATAGGCTTTGATACAGCATCAAAAATCAGAATTTTTTAAAAATTTCATAAAATGAGTAGAGAAAAAGCTTTAAATGAGAAGTGAAAGAATTCAGAAAATGAAACACAGTAACAAAGCCAACACAAAAACGTTTTAAAGGAAATAGAAGATGGCAAAGAAGGAAACTTAAGCATCAAAAGGAAATGAAGAAAGAGACAAAAAAAGATTTGATTGAAAGTGGTAGCTGTAAAAGTCAGCAAAAGAGAATCCAACGTGTATTATGGGGGGCCTTTGAAGAGGAAAACCAAAATAATTGCAACGAATGCTGAAATCTGAAATTCAGTAAAATTTTCTTTAGGAAGGATGTGAACCTATTTATTGAATGTGCCCCCTGCTTGAATGAAATAATAGCTGACAATTCACAGCGCAAGATTTCTGATTCTAACAAAACTATAGCTTTTCTTGGGGAAAAAAGATATCCTTTAGGCTTCAATGCAAAAAGAGCACAGAAAGTATTGCTGGCTAATAAATTACCCCTAAAACATAGTAACTTAAAACAACAAATAGTTTCTGTGGTCAGGAATTTGGGAGTCTTTGGCTGGGTGGTTCTGATCACCATCTCTCATGATGTTGCTGACAAGTCAAGCAGGGCACCGGGCATCTTAAGGCTTGACCGAGGCTGAAACATGTTCCAAGCTCACTCACATGATTGTTGGCACCTCCATTCTTCACCACATGGGCTTTCCACGGGCTGAGTGACCTCACAGCACAGACTGCTTTCTTCCAAAGCTGTGATCCAAAAAAGAAGCAAGAACTCAAGATGGTAATTGCATTCTTTTATAACCTAATCTTGAAAGTTATGTACCATGACTTCTGCCATATCCTATTGGTCAGAGAGACCAATATCCATCATGGAAGGGGCACAGGGGTATAAAAACCAGGATATAAAAGGTATAAAAGACCAGAGATCATTGAGGACTATTTTGGAGGCTCAGCAATGTAAATCTCTCCAAGTCACATAATGAAAGGAAGAAGATCTGGATTTCAAACCAAGATCTATGTGACTCCAGAAACTGTTCTCTTTGTTGTATATTCAAACCAAGATAGAATGTAGATTATAAATGTTCTAGATCTTTCTCTTAGAATTAAACTATAAGAAAAATAGACTAACCTTTCCTAGAGTTTCATATCTATATTTTTAACAGATAAATAGGTCTTACTTTATTTTCAGTGACCCTGGACATCCACAAACACTTTTCAAAGTTCAGCCTAACAGCTTAGTTGCTCATCATTTTCATGTAGAGAAACTCTTTAATTTATAATTTTTAATGTATGTGATTTATGTCTGTTTGGTTTTAATAAGGAATGATCAAAATGGTCTGTATAACAGGAGCCCAATCTAAATTTTAAGGTAGTGATTCTCAACCTCTTTTGTTGACACATTTCATTATATAATATCCAAAAATCACATTCTTTAAGATATCGCTACTGGGGGGGGGGGGGAAGATGGTAGAGGAGTGGGGGACCCTATTTCAACTGGTCCCTGGAATTGAGCTGGATATCTACCAGACCCCTCTGAGCACCCACGAAACCAGTCTGAGATGTAAGAAGATCTGGATCTCTGTGCTTGCTTCGGCAGCACATATACTAAAATTGGAAAGAAGATCTGGATCTCTAAAAACAGAATATCGCAGGTGGTTGGTTTTGAGGTATGAAGCGGGGAGCCGTGATTCCGGGGGCAGATATCGGAAGATAAACGGCAGCAGGAGGGTGCCTGGCCGTGGGGATCCTACAGCGCCAGTGAGTGACAGCCTCGCACGCTGGGGACCGGGCACAGACTCGCAGACAGGTAGTGGTGGGGAAAGGACTTTAGGGCAGCCCTTGGGGCAGAAACCCGGAGCTGCGGGGTAGTGCCCGCGAACTGGGAGCGGCTGGCAGATTTAGAAGCACAAAGGAGAGAGACGTGCCCTGACCTGGAGGCAGGACTGGGAGTGCTGTGGAGGGGCGCACAACCCAGGACGCTGCTGTTTATAGCAGCAGGGACAGAAACGGAGACGGTGTGGCCTGGAGAGCTCACTGAAGAACAGACTGCGATCTCTCTGCTCTGAGGCAGAGGGTTGGAAATGGTCTCTTCTGCTCTGACTCGTGGAAGAGACGCGGAAAGCCACCAGGGAAAGCCGCCAGAGAACAAAAGCCCCAAAGACTGATTCCCGCTGAGCCCATCCCCCTCCACAGAGGGGCAGGGCAACTCCGCTGGAACAGGGTTGCCTGAGTAACAGCGTGGCAGGCCCTTCCCCCAGAAGACAGGCTGGGAAAACAAGAGGCCAGCAACCCTAAGGTCCCAAGAAAACAGGTGCATCTTGCTTGGGTTCTGGTCAATAATTTGGACTCTATACGTTCCCTCAAACACCCATCAACAGAATGACTAGGAGGAGGAGCCCCCAAAATAGAAAAGACTCAGAGATTATGACTTATGCTGCAGATTTACAAATGGATGCAGATATAACCAAGATGTCGGAGATGGAATTCAGGCTAGCAATTGTGAAGACAATGGCTAGAATGGAGAAATCAATTAATGGCAACATAGAGTCTCTAAGGACAGAAACGAAAGGTGAATTGGCAGAACTTAAAAATGCTATCAATGAGATCCAATCCAATCTAATCTAACAGCTAGGGTAACTGAGGCAGAAGAGCGAATAAGCGACCTGGAAGACAATATAATAGATAAAAAGGGAAAAGAGGAGGCCAGGGAAAAACAACTCAGAATCCATAAAAATAGAATCAGAGAAATAAGTGACACCATGAAGCATTCCAATGTGAGAATAATTGGAATCCCAGAGGGAGTGGAGAGAGAGAGAGGACTAGAAGATGTATTTGAGCAAATCATAGCTGAGAACTTCCCTAATCCGGGGAATGAAACAAACATTTGCGTCCTAGAGGCAGAGAGGACCCCTCCCAAGATCAAGGAAAACAGGCCAACACCCCGGCATGTAATAGTAAAACTTGCAAATCTTAGAACCAAGGAAACCATCTTAAGGGCAGTTAGGGGGAAGAGATTCCTTATGTACAGAGGGGGGAACATCAGAATAACGTCAGACCTATCCACAGAGACCTGGCAAGCCAGAAAGGCCTGGCAAGACATATTCAGGGTACTAAATGAGAAGAACATGCAGCCAAGAATACTTTATCCGGCAAGGCTTTCATTTAGAATGGATGGAGAGATGCAGAGCTTCCACGACCAGCAGAAACTGAAAGAATATGTGACCACTAAGCCGGCCCTGCCAGAAATATTAAGCAGGGTTCTATAAAAGGAGAAAGACCCTAAGAGTGATATACAACAGAAATTTACAGGGACAATCTATAAAAACACCGTCTTCACAGGCAACATGATGACAATTAATTCATATCTTTCAATAATCACTCTCAACCTGAATGGCCTAAATGCTCCCATAAAACGGCACAGGGTTGCAGATTGGATAAAAAGACAGGACCCATCCATATGCTGTCTACAAGAGACTCATTTTGAACCTAAAGATACATCCAGACTGAAAGTGAAGGGATGGAGATCCATCTTCCATGCCAGCAGACCTCAAAAGAAAGCTGGGGTAGCAATTCTTATATCAGACAAATTAGATTTTAAACTAAAGTCTGTAATAAGAGACACAGAAGGACACTATATCATTCTTAAAGGGTCTATCCAACAAGAAGATCTAACAATTGTAAATATCTATGCCCCCAACATGGGAGCAGCCATCTACATAAGCCAACTGTTAACCAAAATAAAGAGTCATATTGATAACAATACGTTAATTGTAGGAGACCTCAATACTCCACTCTCAGCAATGGACAGATCATCGAAGCAGAAAATCAACAAGGAAACAAGAGCTTTGAATGATACATTGGACCAGATGGACCTCATAGATATTTACAGAACATTCCACCCTAAAACAACAGAATACTCATTCTTCTCGAGCACACATGGAACTTTCTCCAGAATAGACCACATACTGGGTCACAAATCAGATCTCAACCGATACCAAAAGATTGAGATTATTCCCTGCATATTCTCAGACCACAATGCTCTAAAACTGGAACTCAATCACAAGAAAAAATTTGGCAGAAATTCAAACACTTGGAAGCTAAAGACCACTCTGCTCAAGAATGTTTGGGTCAACCAGGAAATCAAAGAAGAATTTAAACAATTCATGGAAACCAATGAGAATGAAAACACGTTGGTCCAAAACCTATGGGATACTGCAAAGGCGGTCCTAAGGGGGAAATACATAGCCATCCAAGCCTCACTCAAAAAAATAGAAAAATCCCAAATTCACCAACTAACTCTACACCTTAAAGAACTAGAGAAAAAGCAACAAACAATGCCTAAGCCACACATTACAAGAGAAATAATTAAGATTAGAGCAGAAATCAATGAATTAGAAACCAGAAACACAGTAGATCAGATCAACGAAACTAGAAGTTGGTTCTTTGAAAGAATTAATAAGATCGATAAACCACTGGCCAGACTTATCCAAAAGAAAAGAGAAAGGACCCAAATTAATAAAATTATGAATGAAAGGGGAGAGATCACGACTAACACCAAGGAAATAGAAACAATTATTAGAAATTATTATCAACAACTATATGCCAATAAACTGAGCAATTTGGATGAAATGGAGGCCTTCCTGGAAACCTATAAGCTGCCAAGACTGAAACAGGAAGAAATTGACAACCTGAACAGGCCAATAACCAGTAATGAGATTGAAGCAGTGATCAAAAACCTCCCAAAAAACAAGAGTCCAGGGCCTGATGGATTCCCTGGGGAATTCTACCAAACATTCAAAGAAGAAATAATACCTATTCTACTGAAACTGTTTCAAAAAATAGAAACAGAAGGAAAACTTCCAAACTTATTCTATGAGACCAGCATTACCTTAATCCCCAAACCAGGCAAAGACCCCATCAAAAAGAATTTCAGACCGATATCCCTGATGAATATGGATTCCAAAATCATCAACAAAATCCTAGCTAATAGGATCCAACAATACATTAAAAGGATCATCCACCACGACCAAGTGGGATTTATCCCTGGGGTGCAAGGTTGGTTCAACATTTGCAAATCAATCAATGTGATAGAACACATTAATAAGAGGAGGGAGAAGAACCATATGGTCCTCTCAAGTGATGCAGAAAAAGCATTTGACAAAATACAGCATCTTTTCCTGATTAAAACTCTTCAGAGTATAGGGATAGAGGGAACATTCCTTAAGTTCTAAAATCTGTCTATGAAAAACCCACAGTGAATATCATCCTCAATGGGGAAAAGCTGAGAGCCTTTCCCTTAAGATCAGGAACACGTCAAGGATGCCCACTCTCGCCACTATTGTTCAACATAGTACTAGAAGTCCTAGGAACAGCAATCAGACGACAAAACGAAATAAAAGTGTGTTCAAATTGGCAAAGAAGAAGTCAAACTCTCTCCTTTTGCAGACGACATGATACTTTATGTGGAAAACCCAAAAGACTCCACCCCCAAATTACTAGAACCCATACAGCAATTCAGTAATGTGGCAGGATACAAAATCAATGCACAGAAATCAGTTGCTTTCTTATACACTAACAATGCAATCATAGAAAGAGAAATTAGAGAAACGATTCCATTTACAATAGCACCAAAAACCATAAGATACCTCAGAATAAACCTAACCAAAGAGGTAAAGGATCTATACTCTAGGAACTACAAAACACTCATGAAAGAAATTGAAGAAGACACAAAAAGATGGAAAAATATTCCATGCTCATGGATCGGAAGAATAAACATTGTTAAAATGTCTGTGCTACCCAGAGCAATCTATACCATCCCGATCAAAATTCCAATGACATTTTTCAAAGTGCCGGAACAAACAATCCTAAAATTTGTATGGAATCAGAAAAGACCCCGTATCACCAAGGAAATGCTGAAAAAGAAAACAAAGCTGGGGGCATCACGTTGCCTGATTTCAAGCTATATTACAAAGCTGTGATCACCAAGACAGCATGGTACTGGCACAAAAACAGACATACAGACCAATGGAACAGAATAGAGAACCCAGATATGGACCCTCAACTCTATGGTCAAATAATCTTTGACAAAGCAGGAAAAAACATGCAATGGAAAAAAGACAGTCTCTTCAATAAATGGTGCTGGGAAAATTGGACAGCCACATGCAGAAGAATGAAACTCGACCATTCTCTAACACCACTCACAAAGATAAACTCAAAGTGGCTGAAAGACCTCAATGTGAGACAGGAATCCATCAAAATCCTAGAGGAGAACTTAGGCAGTGACCTCTTTGACATCGCCCACAGCAACTTCTTTCAAGATACATCTCCAAAAGCTAGTGAAACAAAAGCAAAAATGAACTTTTGGGACTTCATCAAGATAAAAAGCTTCTGCACAGCAAAGGAAACAGTCAACAAAACAAAGAGACAACCCACAGAATGGGAGAAGATATTTGCAGATGACACTACAGATAAAGGGCTGGTATCCAAGATCTATAAAGAACTTCTCAAACTCAACACCCAAAAAACAAATAAGTCAAAAAATGGGCAGAAGATATGAAAAGACACTTCTCTGAAGAAGACATACAAATGGCTAACAGACACATGAAAAAATGTTCATCATCATTAGCCATCAGGGAAATCCAAATCAAAACCACATTGAGATACCACCTTACACCAGTTAGAATGGCAAAAATGGACATGGAAAGAAACAACAAATGTTGGAGAGGTTGTGGAGAAAGGGGAACCCTCTTACACTGTTGGTGGGAATGCAAGTTGGTACAGCCACTTTGAAAAACAGTGTGGAGGTGCCTCAAAAATTTAAAAATAGAGCTACCCTATGACCCAGCAATTGCACTCCTGGGTATTTACCCCAAACACACAGATGTAGTGAAAAGAAGGGCCATATGCACCCCAATGTTCATAGCAGCAATGTCCGCAATAGCCAAACTGTGGACAGAGCCGAGATGCCCTTCAACAGATGAATGGATAAAGAAGATGTGGTCCATATATACAATGGAATATTACTCAGCCATCAGAAAGGATGAATACCCAACTTTTACATCAACATGGATGGGACTGGAGGAGATTATGCTAAGTGAAATAAGTCAAGCAGAGAAAGTCAATTATCATATGGTTTCACTTATTTGTGGAACATAAGGAATAGCGTGGAGGTCATTAGGAGAAGGAAGGAAAAAATGGTGGGGGGAATTGGAGGGAGAGATGAACCATGAGAGACTATGGACTCTGAGAAACAAACAGGGTTTTAGGGGTGGGTAGGGGGGATTGGTTAGCCTGGTGATGGGTATTAAGGAGGGCACGTACTGCATGGAGCACTGGGTGTTATACGAAAACAATGGATCGTGGATCACCACATCAAAAACCAATGATGTATTGTATGGTGACTAACATAATAAAATTAAAAAAAAAAAGATATCGCTACTAATTTCATCAGAAAATCTTTAACTGTTGGGAAGTTTTCAAGGGTACAATGGCAGATACAGATTTTCCAAAATTTTGATTTTCACATGAAAGTTTGAATTTTATCATTGACAGCAAATACCATCGGTTATTCTTCCTTAAAGGGGTGGGCTCACTTTTTTATTTTTGAAGAAAAATTTTACCAAATGTCATAGTCAGTTTGGGCTGCTATAACAAATTACCATAGATTGGGTGCTTATAAACAACAGAAATTTATTTCCCACAGTTCTGGAGGCGGAAAGTCTGAGATCAGGGCGCCATCATAGTTAGGTTCCCGGAGAGAGCCCTCTTCTGGGTAGCAAACTGCTGACTTCTCATAACCTCACATGGCAGAGGAACAGAAAAAGGAAGTCAACTTGCTTGTGACTCTTATGAGGGCACTAATAACCATTCATGAGGGCTCCACCATTGGAGAAATCCTAATAATTTCTCAAAGGCCCTATCTCCTAATACCATGACATGGGGAAGTAGGGCTTCAACATATGAATTTGGGGCGGGGTACAACACGACATGTGGTCCATTAACACCAAATATCCAAATCCAAGTAACCATAGTCATTCTTCTGGAAAAAATGATGTTCTTAATATTTCATGAAAAAAAAAGCAGCTACTTAAGTTTACATTCAACCAAAAAAGTGCATTTTCTTTTTTTAAAAAACCACTTTATTGAGATATGATTGACATCAAACAATATTAAGTGCTTTTTCCTGAGGCGATCATTGTACTTTGGTATACAGAAGTGCTTTATTGGCATTTACATTTCTTCATCAAGAATGTTAGAGAGATGAGCACTCCAGGGACAAGATTTAATAAAATCTTAAAAGTTTTAAGGGTTGGCGTGTTTCTGTTTTATCAGAAGTAAATGACAATGAAAAACAATGACAGCTAGTTCAGTTTGATGCTCCTGCTTCAGTTCATGTTAAGATACCAACAGTTTACCCACCGTTGCTTTTGCATCATCAGGTAGATGCCAACACAGAGAACAAAGCAAATGATGTGTTCATTCATTCATTATTTCCATGATAATGAAGCTGATGGAGTTTTGACCACATACACCTTCTTGAAAGTGTTTTGAGAACAACTGCTTTTAAATGGCTACAGTCATTGGACTCTGATAATTTGGAAACTTTCACTTGAGTTTTTTTGCTTAGGATTTCTTGAGACATTTTCCTTAATCGTGTTGCCTGAGTCATTGTCCTGGGCTCACCCCCACCACGACCCGCGGCCCTGATAATATCCCCAACCACATCCTGTGCCAGCCAGACTGGGTCCAGTCACCACACGTCCAATCTAAGGGCCAAAGGGCTGGCTAAAGCGTCCACTGTTCCAGTACATTATGGACCTTCACAAGCGCTCTGCTCTGCGTCGTCAGCATTTCCCCCAGGACAGGCTGTACTTCGCAACCTCGGCTCGGACATAGCTGCCACGTCTCCAGTTTGGGGTCATGAGAGGACCTATTCCCTGATAATTGTAACCCATCCGACTTCACTGCCACTTGCAGGTTTACATCGTTAAAATGTGTTCGTGCACATCTATGCCTTTTATGAAAAAAAATTCTCAAAAAATATGCAAAAAGTTTGCTACTTAGGAAAAGTTATTTGATACTAAAAACTAAGACCTTGGACTCAGCAGAGCATTTCCTAGGAGGAAACAGGGACTGAGGGTCCTTATGAGAGACTGATAGGGCCACAGCTTACCTTTAAATGATCTTACTCATCATGTATACGGACAGAGTCCCTGGAGGATTGTCATTAGTGAAGAGTTTTTTGGCTGTCCCTTTGTGCTGCATGAGGACTATTGCTTTTGTGAACCTGAGATCTTGCTCTTAGCTCCCTGCTGGCTCAGTGACCACCTATTATGGATTGAACTGTGTTCCCTCAAAATTCATGTGTTAAAGCCCTAATACCCAATGCGACTCTATTTGGAGGGCCTTTAAAGGGAGCAATTAAGGCTAAATGAGATCATAAGAGTGAAACCAGAATAATAGGACCAGTGTCCTTAGAAGACACGCTAGGGATATGTACTCAGGGTGAAAAGGCCATGTGATAATACATCAAGAAATCAGCCATCTGTAAGCCAAGGAGAGAGGCCTGGGGAGAGCCCTCTTGATCTTGGACTTCCGGCCTATGAGAAATTACCCTTCTGTGGTATTATGACAGCCCTAGCAAACTAATTCAGGGAGCATAAAGGAAAGAGAGCAATCCGGGATAAGCCCAAGAGACCTTTGCTTTCTCCTCCTGCACACTGCCTGTCCTCCCTGCTACCAGGCCCCAAGCCACTCCAAGTCTGGCGTGTTCACCAGTAAGCCTGGTAGACTTCCTGTCCACGTGTCACCCCGCTCCTTCACAGAGCAGGATGGACACCAACCTCTCCCTTATGGCAGATGACCGTGCAGTGTGAGCTCTGTATTCCTCGTGATGCTTTGACTTGTCATAATGATGCTTTTTAAGAATAAAATAAGGAATGGGAGTTTGCTACTACATTTGTATTTGAATTCATCCCTTAGGGCTCACACATTCCCAAGAGGTGACTTGGAGACCTTGCTTCAGTCATAGAAGGAAGCCAGCCTGACCAGGACTGGGGTGCATTCATTGAACATCTTGGGAAATTTATTGGGTCCATAGGCCATAACAAGAAATGCCAGAAGGCCGTCCTGGGGTGGAAAGGAGCTTGGCTCAGAGCACTCTCTGGCAGCTGAGAACAAGCTTTACCTTCACCAGGGAAAGAAGCCCAAGATATACACAGACTTCTTGTCACATTTAAAAAAATATATATATGTATATACACACACACACATATACATATATGTATACATATATATGTGTGTATATATATATGTGGCATATATATATGCCAATTTACTGTCTTGGAGGAGAGCTTCTGGAAGGATATTCATATATAGCTTTATACACATACACACACCACAGGAAAAGTAAGCACGACTGAAAACTTTGAGTCGTTCACCTCCTTATATCCAAAAGAGTTCTCGGAAGAGAAATAATCTCTTTTCATTATGCTCACGGTTTATTTAATTTTTAAAGATAAAGGTTTGTTGTCATGTAGAAATAAGCCAGGAAAAATGGTTTGCAATGTCTTAAAGAGGGTTAGAATATTTTCTTAATGCCTTCTGGTTTCTTGGCATCTCAGCTTAAGTAGCTGGGCTACATTTAAAAAAAAAGTTTTAAGCTGTAAAACTGTACTCACTATGTGCCTTTACTGTTTCCTCTTTTCCTTTTAATCTGTCTTCTTATCCTCCTTCCACCATATTTATACCCATCCTTCCCCACATGAGCGCACACACACACACTCATCTTCTCCCTTCACACCTCTTATGTCCTATCAAACACATTTACTGTTCATCTTGCATTGCCAAGAGCTTCTCATAAGACAAACCCCAGCCTGATCAAAGAAATTAACTAGTTTAGTGAAATGATGATGCCCATTGCCTTTGAGTAATGTTTTTAAAGGGGGAGGGACAGAAGCTCATTTTTTTCTTGGGATGGAAATGAACATTGTCCGGGCTTTTGTGCAGAGGCTGATGAGAGGAGGTATCGGGCAAGAAAGGACACCAGCGAGCTTGGTGGAAGTTGTGAAGGGTGTTTCAAAAGATCCTCAAGACTTGGCAGTAGAAGATTCATAAGGAGCCTGAGGATGTAGATGAATGCATTTAGAATTTCTCTGAGAGCTACTCTTCAGTCAGGTGTGGGTCAGGATAGAAGAACGCTCAGAGAAAGGAACTGTCTTCCTAAGGCAGGGGTGGGTGGTGGTGAAGGGTGTGGGTGAGGACAGGGAAAGGAAGAGGGAAGGAGGGGTGGGGAAAGAAGGAACTATTTTATGGTAGATATAAGTTAATAAAATATTCAGAGAAGAAAAAAGCACCACAGTAGCTAATAGATATTGTTTACTTCTATCCCACTTTGTTTCAGAGACATATTGAAAGTGGTTTGAAAATCACTTAAAGCTTACTGACACTCCTAGCTTTAAGCTCACTAAACCCCTCAGTGTGACTGTCACCATGGGGCGGAGTCTTCCTGTCTGGGTGGACAAAGCATGATTTAGAGACCCAGTGAAGCCTCCCCAGCATTTGGAGTCAAGAAGGCGGTGACATTCCATTGTCATGAGAATTAGTTCCTCAAAGAATCTGCTGCCCTAACATGACCTCCAGCGGGAATCCTTGATTGATATAGAGTGCAAAGGGGCAGCTTCCTGGAGAGCCATGAGGAAGGAAGCAAAGTTTCACTTAGAGTCATTGCTCAAAGAGTAACTCAGAGTTCAAGGCTTATAATGTGTGAAGCTGATAAATTCTGGGTTCCCTTCTGGGTCTGGAAAAAATTGAAAGCACTTATTAATATTTTGTCTCTTAATAGTGATATGTATATAAATCCACTAATAATTTGCTTCCTCCTGAGCTGACCAGGTCAACTGAAATTTCAAATGAAGTGAATGTGTTTAGCCTATTCTACCCTCCCCATAAAGATGGCCTCATCTGGGGGAACTCTGAGGATCTCAGTCTCTATAGGAGTAAAAGGAAGCATGGCTGTTGAAATTTCAATCACACTTGACTGACCTCAAAAGATACTTGAAATCAAAGAAGAAAACCATTCTAAGTGTAAACCAAGAAAACTCTGGATTCAGCTATGATGTGAAAAATTAGGTACTTTAATCTTAGACTAATTAAATGAGCTTATCTGGTAACCACCAAAATCTGACAATTGAAAGATACAATCCTTTGCTGTTATCAGAAGTATCCAAAATATAAGCCACATTAACTATTATTAATGGGAAAATCTCAGCGCCATTATTATAATGTGAAAGGGCTGGGGTTTCTTGTTGCACAAGAGTTCTGCTCTGCGCCATGTCTGTGCATTTTAATTTTGAAAACCATGTTTGCCATATACCCAAATATGAATAACCATAGCTACTGTCTCAGCAAAGAAAAGTGAATATAAACATCCTCTTCATTCTTTCTATTAGATGCCAGGAAGTAAAACCAAAAGAAAAATGTGTTTCTGTTATTCATTTTTTTCTTTATTATGATAATGATATTGTCAATAAAGTGGTAGTATTCTTCACATATTATGGTTAATACACGCATATATATTGAGTTATTTGAAATGAATATGAACCACTGTGGAGATTTTCCTCTCTTGAAAATGTTATTTATTTCTCCCATATGATCGTTGTTTCTTACCCTTCTCTCTTTCTCTCCATCTTTCCTTGTCCTTCCATCTCTACTTAAGATTCTCCTGAGTTTTTCCATACTTAGTAATATTTAGTTCTACTCTTGACATCCCATAATCAATGACAACATTGTAAAGAATCTGGATTTATGTTACTTTCCTCTGAAGAGTATTGCGTTGTGTTCCTTTGTAATTAAATTACAAACAGATCACTTTGATCCTGGGGGCTTAGCTATAGGCTTTGTCAGGATGACTCTCTTTTAGTTTTGCCTTAGAGGACATAGCCCTCAGTTTGGGGACATAGCCCTCTTTACTCCTAGTAATGGCCCTTTTGGGCTTTCAGTGGAAAGCCTAAGGTGATTATTCTAACTCCAGTCTCCCCAGAACCTGACAGTGGCTGAAATCTCTGCTTAGCTCTCTAGCCTCCCAGCAGCTGCCTTCTGCTGGGTACTTTGGACCATCACTTGGCAGGTGAATAATCCTGGAGTCCTCCAGTAACTTGAAGGGAATTGTTATGCAGATTTGGTGCCTCTCCTCTGTGACTGTTATCTCTCAGCCTCTCAGGACAGAACTCTGATCTTCCTGAGCCCAGTACCACTGACTTTGACCTCTGTCCCTGATGGGCCATGTTACCGGAGGGTTCCCTCAAGGGAAAAGTCAGTTGACATGGAGCTCACCTGGTGTGTTTTCCTTCCTTCGAGGGCTGTGTCCCTACCAATATTGCTTTTGGTTGCTCTCCAATGCATTCAAACTATTGTTTGTTTTTATATTTTGTCTAGCATTTATAATTGTTATCAGCAGGAGGGTTAGTCCAATCTAAAGCTATTCTTCCATTACCAGAATTGGAACTCCTACTTCTAATGTTAAAGAATGGAGCTGAAGTCATACTTGATCCTACCTGATGCTGGGCCCCCAATCCGATTAGTTAGCCAATCGATTTTCTGTTTAATTTCCTGCCTCATAAATATATAGTACCATCCTGTTTTCCTAAAGCATCAATACAATGTATTGGACACAGGATATAAGTAAGCAAGGTTATTTTACGTTCAAATGTTTTAATTCCTAGTATCCTTTTAATTAAAACTGATTTGCCTTTTAAAGGGAAACTTATCCCTGATTTCATATTTTCATTCTCAAAGAGAGAATTGTACAATTTTGTTTCCATCTCTGGAAGATGGCTATAAGGAGCAAGAAGTATAGAGGCACACATGGAGTGAGACCACTGTGGGCTAATGATAAACTTTAAAAAAAAATTTTATGGTGGTAAAATACACATAAAATTTGCCATCTTAACCATTTTTAAGTGTGCCAGTAAGTGGCATAAAGTATCATCACTATGCATCCACGAAGCCTTCTCATCTTAGAAAACCAAAACTCAGTACCTTTTAAATGGTAACTCCCCATTCCTCTGGCCACCGGCAACTGCCATCCTACTTTCTGTCTCCATGAATTTGACTCCTCTAGTATGCATACCTCACGTAAGTGGAATCATACAGCATATGTCCTTTTGTGACTGGCTTATGTCACGTTAGCATAATGCCCGGCCATTCTGTAACATGTGTCAGAATTACCTTCCTTTTGATGGCTGAGTAATATTCCATTACAGGTATGTGCCTCATTTTGTTTGTCCACTCATTGGTCAATAGGCACTAAGGTTACCCCCATCTTTTGGTTCTTGTGAATAATGTGGCTGTGAACATAGCTGTACAAATAACCCTTCTGGTTCTTATTTTCAATTCTTGTGGGTATATGCCCAGAAATGAAATTGCTGGATCATATGGTAATTCTATTTTTATTTTTTTAAGATTTATTTATTTATTTGAGAGAGAGAGCGCATGCGCGCATGTGGTGGGGAGAGGGAGAGGGAGAATCTCAAGCAGACTCCCTACTAAGTGTGGAGCCCAATGCGGGGCTCAACTTCATGACCCTGAGATCACAACCTGAGCTGAAACCGAGAGTCGGACGCTTAACTAACTGAGCCACCCAGGCGCCCCTATTTTTAATTTTTTGAGGAACTGTTTATATTGCTTCCTACAGTAGCCGTACCGTTTTGCATTGCCACCAACAGTGCTTCACCAGCCTTTGTTATTTCCTGTTTTTTTGATAGTAGCTATCCTAATGGATATGTAATGGTATCCCAGGGTGGTTGGGATTTCCATCCTCCTGAAGCGATAAAACATTTTGCTTAATTGCATTAAGTTGTACACTTAAAAGCATACTTTAATTGCAAATAGATATAGAGGTCATTAATATGTACATGCTATTTGGGAAAATATTTTGCATTTTAGAAAATCTAACAGCTAACATTTTTTTTAATTACCTACTATGTGCCACACACTGTGTAAAATGTTTAATATGTGATATTTTACTTTACCTTTGCTGTTACCATTGAGATAGATACCATTATTTTAACCATTTTACACACAAGGAAACTGAGGTATAGAATTCAGTTTCTTTCCCAGAGTCACACAGTTAAGAAATCAAAACCAAGGGGCACCTGGGTGGCTCAGTTGGTTAAGTGACTGCCTTCGGCTCAGGTCATGATCCCAGGTTCCCAGGATCGAGTCCTGCATGGGGCTCCCTGCTCAGCAGGGAGTCTGCTTCTCCCTCTGACCCTCCCCCCTCTTGTGCTCTCTCTCTCATAAATAAATAAAATCTTAAAAAAAAAAGTTAAAAAAAAAAAAAAAAGAAATCAAAACCAAGCAGTTCAACTTCAAGATTCAAATGTTTGGACAAAAAAGAATGTTAGTAAGATTATAAAAGAAACCTTGGCATCTATTCATTTCACCTTTTTGAAAACAAGGTGTTTTGTCTTGTTTTTCAGAGCCTTGGTCACATCTCAGGACTCTTGATGGAGTAAGAATCTTAGCAAAGGACTTCTGTTCCCATTTCTTGGGTAGTGAAGGACCCGACAGCAGGCACAGTGGAATGCCAAGTCACCAGTCTCTTCCCTTGTCAGGAAAGTCCGTGGGAGAAGAGACGCTCAGAGAATCAAGACTCTCCCATGAGCAGGCTGGGCATGTTTTCATTTCTGCTAGTCCTCGGGGGAGTGCCTTTTTTAAGGTGAGTCTCTGAAATTCCATATTGTAAACGTCCTTCTCTGGGCCTAGCTTTTCATGTGAATCAATAATTATAATTTTGTGGGGCTGTGGCCTAACCTCTTACCCACTCAAATTCTCTGTTTGGCTCTCTTCATTCTATTTATTCACATTCTGCATGGCTATTTTGTTTCTTCTACACTTTTGGTCTTTTGAAGTGCTATAAAAAAGACTAACCAGCTGACCCAAGATCACACAAATTCTATCATTTAAGCGTAACTATAGGGTACATAGTGCTAGAAATAGTTTGGTTCGGTGTAGTGGCCTGCCCTCAAAGATTTGAAACCAAGGCAGTGATATAAAAGAATGAATCAAACATGTTTTGCAAAATGTCCCCTAACTTATAAATACAATCTCTGTAAAAAATTTTTGTTTCATGTAATCTCACATTCCCCTAATTATTCCACTACTTTCTCCTAATGCTGATGTCCCATCTAATTAAACGTGTCTCCCCAGTGTCCCATGGGCACTGCCTTTGTTCATCACATCTTCCTAATACATGAAGGGAGAACTGAAGACTCCTTTTTATGGATACTTCAGTCTTTATGGATCTTTCACCTGTCTGAACTCTGGCCACACAAAATTTAACTCTTAAACAGTATTCTATTCTTTGTTCCTTCTGGTTAATCTTCAATCCTTGCTAGTCTTGTTAAGAGTCATTTATTTGTGAATTATACCTCAATAAAGAAAAAATAATTTTTTTATAAACTCATTTATTTTACTTCTGAGTATTTACCAGTACTGGGCACAGTTGTAGATTCCCCTCATAAATGCATGTTGGCTGATTTTGATTATCCAATCTACCAGTGTAATTTGGGCCCTTTAGGGTGCTTGGTAAGATATTCATTTATTAAAAGCCTTTACAATATCCCAGGCACTGTTCTAGGTGCTGAGAAGAACGGTTATCAGAAGAAGAAACACAAACAACAGGAATGGCTTTTCATCCTGGTTTCAGGAAGAATAAGAACAATTCACAGAGCTAAGCCGCAAGGGAGTTGTTCTGAGACTGGAAATCTATTCAGGTACATTGAAGATATATCTTTTGGTTGCTTCCTAGGAAACAGGCATCTGTTGTGCTAAGCTTTTCCCCCCACTCCTGTCTTTGATTAATCCCTTTCTTGACTTCAGAGACTCCTTCTTATTCATGATTTCTGCATGCTCATCACTTCTCTTGTCTCATGGCTTCTGCATACGGATTTGAATACAGCTTTTGCTCTTTTTTGCTTTCACCCAGAAATACCCCAAAGAGAACGTGATGAGTTCAAGTTGGTTGTTGCTTTCCTTACTGGTCACAGTGCTTATGCCATGACCCGCTTAAACATTGCTGGCAAGTCTACATGGGTAACTCTTGGGCCAGGTATCTCCTTTGATCCAGCTATGATCAAGACTATTTGATAAGATGTTCATTATTATCTTAGGATCACTCAGTTTTCCCCTCTAAGGCCTGAGAAATGGGAGACACCTTGCAAAAACACTGTAATTAAAAAGCACCTCAGTTCATTTTAGTAAAATCTATAAATATCCAGCATCTAAAAAGTGCGTCGATCATAGTAAGTACACAAGATGAATGAAATCAGCTCATTTAACTACATCTGGAAGCATTGCACATATTTTCATCTTAATGCTACACGTGACACTGACTTGATCCTATATCAATTTTATAGTCTGATTTGAAAAAACTGTTTTGTAAAAATTATAAATCTAGGGGCTCGATCCCAGGACCCTGGGATCATGACCTGAGCCGAAGGCAGACGCTTAACCGACTGAACCACCCAGGTGCCCAAAGGCAGACGCTTCACGACTGAGCCAGTTTATGAAACTATTTACAGAATATAACTAGCTTTTATTTATTTATTTATTTTTTAAGATTTTATTTATTTACTTGACAGAGACAGCAAGAGAGGGAACACAAGCAGGGGGAGTGGGAGAGGGAGAAGCAGGCCTCCTGCCGAGCAGGGAGCCCGATGCGGGGCTCGATCCCAGGACCCCGGGATCATGACTTGAGCCAAAGGCAGACGCTTCACGACTGAGCCACCCAGGTGCCCCAACTAGCTTTTATTTTTGAGGTGTTGAATAGCCTGGACTGAATTTACTTAACACCTCAAAAATAAAAGCTAGTTGGGGCACCTGGGTGGTTCAGTCGGTTAAGCGTCTGCCTTCGGCTCAGGTCATGATCCCAGGGTCCTGGGATCGAGCCCCACGTCGGGCTCCCTGCTCAGCGGGAAGCCTGCTTCTCCCTCTCCCTCTGCCCCTGCTTGTGTTCCCTCTCTCGCTGTGTCTCTCTGTCAAATAAATAAATAAAATCTTTAAAAAAAATTTATAAATCTATATAAATTAAGGAAAACCTCAAATATTCTAATGTACTGTTAATTCATTGGTTCCCATAAGACCATACTGCGTGGCAACTACTCAGTGTTAGGTCACATAGTTAATATTATTAATAAAGTTCCTTAAACTTTATGAAACTATTTACAGAATATAACTAGCTTTTATTTATTTATTTATTTTTTAAGATTTTATTTATTTACTTGACAGAGACAGCAAGAGAGGGAACACAAGCAGGGGGAGTGGGAGAGGGAGAAGCAGGCTTCCTGCCGAGCAGGGAGCCCGATGCGGGGCTCGATCCCAGGACCCCGGGATCATGACTTGAGCCAAAGGCAGACGCTTCACGACTGAGCCACCCAGGTGCCCCAACTAGCTTTTATTTTTGAGGTGTTGAATAGCCTGGACTGAATTTACTTAATTATTTCCCCTTCTCTATAAAATTGGTCATTTGACTCTGAATTTGGTTTGCTATTATATTCGATGCCCAATTTTTCCCATAACCTGTTATGAAAATTGTTATCTTATTGATTGCCCATGAAATAAAGCCTAAGATTCCTTTAAACTTGCATGCAATGTTTTGATCACCTCTAAAAATTTGCCTGTTATATAGCCATGGCATTGTAAAAACTAACTGGGCAATAAGTATAATTTCAAACATAGGAATTTTATTGTGCTTGCAAAGAAATGCGAATGTCAAAAAAGCGCAATTCGCAAATTATTCTTCAGTTCCAGTCAGTGTTTCTTTTTTCTTTTTTAAAGATTTTTATTTATTTATTTATTTGACAGAGAGAGAGACACAGCGAGAGAGGGAACACAAGCAGGGGGAGTGGGAGAAGGAGAAGCAGACTCCCCGCTGAGCAGGGAGCCCGATGCGGGACTCGATCCCAGGACCCCGGGATCATGACTTGAGCCGAAGGCAGACGCTTAACGACTGAGCCACCCAGGCGCCCCTCCAGTCAGTGTTTCTGTCTCACTTTCAGTGGGGTAAGTTCTCATTCACTTTAAAATCTTTTTTCAAAGTCCTGTCAGCTTGGCTGCAGTCTGTCCTACTCATTTCCATCACATTATTGCCCTTTTCAACATTCTTCTTGACATTAGTGAATATTCATAAAATCATTTCCCTCTCCATCAACAACTTCACCTTCAGTTGCTTCACTTTTCCTTTGAGTAAGCTATTTTTATTTTTATTTTAAGATTTCACTTATTTATTTGACAGAGAGAGACACAGCGAGAGAGAGAACACAAGCAGGGGGAGTGGGAGAGGGAGAAGCAGGCTTCCCGCTGGGCAGGGAGCCCGATGCGGGGCTCGATCCCAGGACTCTGGGATCATGACCTGAGCTGAAGGCAGACGCTTAATGACTGAGCCACCCAGGCACCCCGAGTAAGCTATTTTTAAAAGAGAATTATATCATGGAATCAAGGACTCTGCTTCCTATTTTGCTTTGACAAAAACAGAAGTGCAGTAATGCATTAATACATCAGGACCCTGACCTAACAGGTGTCATTGCTAAATGCATGCTCAGAACCTTGCATCATTCAGGAACATTGGGGGAGATATTATCAGTGACCTGGAGATAAAATATATTAAAGCATAAGTGAGCATAAACTCTACACTTCCCGACAGATGAAAATGGATTTAAGCTCTGGAGAATCTTTGGAGGGCTTTAACTGGGATGTGTGGAAACAGACCTGGGCCTGTGCGGCTTCTTTGATTAGGGACTAGAGCATCAGATGTTTGCCAACAAAGTACTTTCTACGACATTCCTAAAACTTGGCCAAGTTCTGTTATTAACATGACATAGGTTAAACTCACTACTATCGATTATATCTGATGAACACATACTTCTTGAAGCCCTGAGGCAGAAACAAGTCTTTGGCTACTTGAAGGTAACCTAAAACATCAAAGTGTTAATGATGGGCACCGTGGCTGATTTGTCATTTTCCTATGTTTTTAGCAGAATACAAAAAAGTTAGGAAGAGCTTATTAATATCAGAATTTTTTTGAACCACATTTGAGAAAATTAAGCTTTTTGAATGACAAATTTAAATAGAGCATTGCATTAAATAAAGCATAGGTTTTTGTTTTGGTAAGAGTGTTCCTGAGTAATGGGTTTCATGGGGAAAAGATGGAGGCGGACACATAATACACGTACACACCGTCCCTTCATTTTGTAGACGCTATGGTTGAAGCTATTGGTTTTAATTCTCCAATTGTTTTCATGGACAGAGTTTCAAAATTTACTCACCAAGATAGCTAGCACAAATGCCTCAGGAAGATTTTTAGGTTTGGCCAGTGGCCACGTTAGTATCGGCACTAAGCTCCTGACTCCTTTTTGGACTTTCTCACATCTCGCCCCCGTGCTCCTGTATGCTTCCGCTCCAGCCTCTGGCGCTTCCCGGTGAGTGGTGGGTGCTGCTTGTATTTATGCGTGCTGCCGGGTAAGAAACGAGTCCTTGGTTTCAAAGTGTGCTTAAATAGCTTGCTGCTGCTTACCTGATTTTTACCTTTTTAAGTATAATGCCCTTCTGATAGGCTGGAACATGATTCAACTTACCCAACAATAGAACTCGTAGACACAATCATTTTTATGTACTCATTAGAAGTCTGAAATCGTTAGCTAAATTGTACCTTTAACCTAGTGGTCATGATCTTGAAGGACAGTTTAAGTTCTCCGAGGTCCTGTTTCTCAGGATGTATACTGGGAATTAAAACATTATGTCCCACAGAGATTTTTATTGGAAAAAGGTTGAGAAGAGACAAATGCTCTGTAACTACATAGTGATCATCGTCATTATTTTTCACTGAATCCCAAGAAACACTGAAATCTGAACATGGTTGGGTTTGTGACGTTAATTTCTCTGAATCAACAGAGAGCTACCTAAAAGAATAGGCCATTGGTCAGTTTTTACGCTAAACAGATTATAAATCTCCTTGGCCTCCTGAGGACTTGCTCCTGCAGGGAGACCCAAGAGCCTTATTACACTTCAATAATAAAAGCATGCACGATTCATTAAGGATATAGACAAAAGGCTTTACGTTATATTTATTTATTTTCCAGCTTGTACAAACTGGATGTAGAAGCATAAACATAGTACATTTCTACCATCTTCAACAAAAATATAACCAATATGTACAATTATTGTATTAAAAATACAAAAGGGATACAGACTCCACCAATGTCTTTCTAAAAGACATACAGGTACAAGTAGTATCAAAAGTAGGAGGAAATCACCAGTTAATTGTACATTCTGCACTTGACATCACAGAGCGAACTGAGATTAGCAGTCCTATGTTCTACGATTACTTATGCTTAGATAACATTTGTGCAACTTGTGGTAGAGCTAGATTTCTGTCTTTCTATCTGCACATGAGGTCCATAGCCTATATAAGAAAACTGGCAAATAATGCATATTACATGTAAAATTACAAATGCATAATTGACAATGTAATATATAAGCAAGTAGACAAATGCCATGATACAGAAGAGATTTATTAAATAAAGCACGGACATCATTTGATACAGTGAAAAAACACTGCAATTTGACTTTTAAAATTTGAAGCTATTTACGTTTATCTACTGATCAATATGATCAGCTGAATTTAATGGAAAAAAAATCCAAGACCAGCAGTTCCTCACATTTGAGTACTACTCGGATTGGCAGCCTTCACTTTTCCGGAGTCTGTGCAAAAACAACACAAAAATAGAGTGGAGGGGTCATTTCGGTCATTATCGGGTTCATAGCAGCTGTGAGCAGGTGGTTGCTACACGGAGGCCTTCTCTATCTGCAGTGTCCATAAAGCCACTTACAGGTTAGTCTTGGGTGACTAACCCACCTTGCAAAGGCTGGCGTATCTCAACGGGCTTTCGATCTTTTGTTCTTTTATCACGTTAAAGGCTTGCTTCTTCCCTCATGCCAGTTCAACAAAGGGAGGCTGTCTTGACCGAGCAGTACTAACAGCGGGCTTTCGCTCCAATACCCCAGCTGCTTTCACTGCAGGGCTATCCAGTTATGAACGTTTCTCTTTAAAAACGACCACCAACAACAAAATCCCTAAAACTAATTTAACAAAAATCAAAGAAACATAACTTAAAAAAAAGTGGGGTTTGCCATCCATCTCAAGGGAGCAGGACCCGCCCTCCAATGACACCGCCCTGCACTCCATAAGGCTCAGACACAGGACACAAGAGTCCCATCTCCCTCCCCCGGCCATGTGCAAACAGTTTTACAGAAGACCCCCACCCACTGGGGAAGGAGTGGATGAGGCGTCTTGGTAACTACGTAATTGGCTGACCTCTTCTACTTCCAGGATAGGGCACTTCACGGGTGAGGCCAGACGGACCCGGGAAGACAGGGTCGCAAGCCAGGTCTTCCCTCTCCTCGCTGTGACCACACCCTGTCCGGCATATTTGGTTTTTCAGAAACCCAGGCTGGCAACCCGACTTAAAGGTTCAAAATAATACTGTAATCATTAAATGGATATAACATTTACTCTCTGAGCACAATCTTTCAATTCATTTCTTAAAAAAAAAAAAAAAAGACATTGTAAACAAGTGGACAAAGCACTGTACTCGAAGGATTTCATTGTTTTTCTTTGTCTTCCTTGATGGGTTAAAGGCCCCACGTAGTTCAATGGCTAGCTTTTCTCATTATCCCAATGAGACCAAGTGCTAGGACTGGATTGAAATCTAAAAGGAAGATTTAAAAAAATCCTTCCAGGCATCGAGAAGTGCAGCCAGAGTGAATCATCTTGTTGTGATGATCTTGGAATTGGGAATGATACTGTGTGATGTGGCAGGCAGCAACAGTGGGAACTCGAAGATTGCTGCACTGTGCATTTCAAGCAACAAAGTCTGGAAAGTGCCAGGGCAATTTCTTCACAGTATTTCACATGCAAAGGGGAAAGGAAGAAGGGGAGAAGAAGCCCCATGCTGCTTTTAAGGCAGGGAAGGAGGCAAACTGGTCCACCGGCCTCAGAATGTGAGTTCCAAGGCTCCGCTGCTAGGGACGTCTTCTTGTGCTCTCCTTTTAAAGGTGGCTGACTCTGGATCCAGAAAAAGCCTGTGCCTCAAACAGCAGATACTTGTTCATCTTCTGCAAACATAACCAGGAAAGAGAGAAAGGAGAAACATCAGTGAGCAAGCGAGTCGCTTCTTGGGCTAGAGAGAACACATTTGCTGATGGGTTAAATAAAAATACCATAGCTGTTTCTTTAGTATAACTCACCTAAGTAATGATTAATAATAGAGTTTTTAAAAAATACATAGGATTCATATCTTTAAATATATATACACAATATAAAATAGAAACATTATTGAAAAATTAATTTATTGAAAATTATAAATCATAGCAGCACGTGACTTTAAAATAATATATACTCACACATAAAGTCTAGAAGGATATATAATAAAATGTAACTAATGGTTAGCTGCAAGCGGCAGCATTAGAATTTTCCTTTTTTGTCTTTTGCTTTTTTCCAGAATGATTGATTATTTACATAATAAAACAAGTTAAACTTGAAAAAATAAGGGGAGGGGATGATCTCTGTCATCCTCATTCCAGCATGACCAGGTAGATTTATAGAAAGAAGGCAAAAGAGTTATAGAGAAGTCTATTTCTTTATCAGACTTCCATCTGAACTCATTAAAAGCCCAAATGCAACATTTCCACAGAAAACGTTGACAATTAGTAAAGAAATCTAGTCGCGTACACACTTCATGACAAGTGCTCCCCTCTGCAAACTTTGGTATTTCTTAAGCCATTAGAAACAAATGAAAAAACCTCAAACATTCGAAAGCTTTAACCCTAAATCTGGACCTCTGAATATAAACTGTTCTTTGTGTGTTAAGAAAACCAATGCCCTGGAAAGCTTACAGTAGGCAGCATAAGTGACCACAGCTAACGTTAGGGTTCTAAGAATGCGTATGTACCGTCCTCCTCGGTGGAAAACCCTGGAGACGACTGATACGGGGCGAGGCGCGGGTCGCACTCGTTGGGCTTATGCCACTGCGGTTTGCTCACGGGCCTGCCGCTGGCCGGATGCCCGTGCGCCTGCTGTACCGGCGAAGGCCCAGCCGTGTCCGTGGGTCGGGCGACCATCCGAGATCTCTGAAGTGCCACGTTGTAGTCTGGAGGTTTCCTGGCTGGGTGGGAATGCCCTTCTGGAAAGTCAGTGATGGGGATTCCAATGTAGCCGGGAGGGGTGGGTGGGGGCTCTCGATACCTGCCCTCCTTCCGCGCTGTAGTAAAGACAGGGTACCGGCCATGAAACATTTTGTGGAAGAATGTTTCATGCCCCCAAATGTTCATGGTAAATTATACAAGTAATTATTGAGACAGCAAACACAGTGTAACCGCAGGTGTGATTGTGTGTGGTATGAGATAGCCGTGGGGGATATATGGTAGGCGAGGGAATGGGTGGTAACTGGACCAAATATCCACAATGGTTATCTCTCCGTGGTGAAATAATTGGTGAGAGAAGCAACTAAGCAATCTGTTATCTTTAAACAGACTCCTTCAAGCCTCGTACTTAACTATAAAAGAGTCATAAGGACCCTTGGGTTTACTGCAAAGATTAAGCAAAGAGAAAACAGAAAAGGTACCCAGTAGTATGCGTGGAACATGTTAGTAGTGCCTGGTGAACGTTTCCTTCCTTCTGTCCCAGCCCCAAGGTCAAGGTAGGCTAGTCCATCTTTGCCAGGCACTTACCCAGCTTTACTCTTGTCAGGCAGAAAAATCAACCTTAGGCTACTTTCAGGTCTTGGACCTCACTTTGGAAAATAGAGAATTAAATTTGGAAAAGTAGTACCCAAAAAGATGCAAATTTAAAAACCCTAAACTATACGGTTATTTCTCTTAAAATCCTTTTATTAATGTTCATGACCTAGAACATGAGCTCTGTAAAGGCAAGTAAAACTAAAGTTTTATTTTCTTGAACCTCACAGATTCAATTTTTAGGAATGAACATCATTCTTTTCTTTGCAGTAACAATTCTGAGTATTAGTTTGTTTAAAAAAAAAAAAATGCTTGAAAAATCACAACCAAGAAGAGGTATTAACTGTTATCTATCCATGACTGTTTGTTTGTGGCGAAATAACTGTAATTTCTTGACTAATAAAAGTGATATCCGTAATGATGATACTCTAGGGTTTCTCGCGCTCCATATCCCGTAACGTAGTCCTGAGCTTCGATTACGTAGATATTGAATATGCCCCAGAAACTACAAGCTGATAGGACTGGGGGAGCACGGAAGACTTCACAACAGCAAGCGCTGCGGCAAAGGAACAGTGTGTTTCAGGTACGTATGAATTCCTAGCCAGGCACTGTTCCAAGTGCTCGCCCTAGATTTCCCTTAATCCCCACCTCAACTGTATTAGAAGAAATTATTCAGCTCATTTTACATAGGAATAAACAGGCCAAGTTTGCTACCTTGCCCAATGTCGCAAAGCTAGTGAACTGGCCAACAGGGAATTCAAACCCCAATCTGCCAGATCCCTAGGCCTCTGTACGCTCTCCCTTGTTCTACAAGGTGCAGAGAGGATTTGGTGAGCGCCCAATTTGTCTGCATAACCAAAGTCAGTGGAAGATTTATACATGCAAAGTGCAAAGTTCTAAATACACTTCAAGGGAACAAAACAGAATAATAGAACATTTAAAACAAAACAGAATAATAGAACATTTAAAATAGTTTCAATTAAAGAAAATTCTTCCTTTAGAAAGAACGGGCAGCCTTCCTCATAATTTTAGCTTAATGGGTAAGAGAACATCCATAATGATAATCTGCTGATCTTGACTGCCAGGATTCACTGAATGTTTAGAATGTTGGAATATATCTGTATGTACCTGACCATGGAAGCTGGGCTCTTAACTACTCTTCATTTCAAAATCCTGAACACACCGCTAATTTGGAAGCCCTATACACCAATGGGTGGGACAAAACGAGGAAAAGCACCACGAACACATAATTTTACTTTGGAAACAAGTTAGATGCGACAAAGCTCTCTAATCTGCTTACCAATGAGTCCCTTTGCGGTACTCGATGTCACAGCGATGTGGGCCGGCATGGGAACAGGTTTGGTTTCTTCTGTGGTCACAGAGGTCATGCTGTTGCTTTCAGCCTCAATGGAAACATCCTTCCCACCCCTCCGCTTGATTGTGCCTGTGTCACCTTCTGAGTCTTCTCCCCAGTATCCTGTGGACGATGCCCAGCTTGCCCGGGATTGGGCTTGTTCAAGACTTTCTCTACTTTGATTTTGCCGGTTATACTTTGTGCTATGATCGGAAAACATAATTTGGTCCATATGGCTGCTGGAGGCCCATAAACCTGCAGGATCCCCTGAATAATCAAAGTGAGTGTGCCCGAATGGAAGTGTCTCCCAGCTTCTCTGGTGCTGGATGGTCTGTATGTTATCATGTGAGCCGCTGGAGCACGACGTCCAGCTCCCACGGCCGCTGTCGGCAGCATCGAGTGAAGCCCGGTCCCCTTGGTCTTGGGAAAGTTCCTCTGTGCTTGGAGAAGAAATTACTGTAGCTGTAGCATATAAGCCTCGGCTCTCGGACATTGGTGCATAGGACCTAAGCAGTTGAAAGAAATGAAAAGGAAGAAAAAGTGCAAGATTGTTAACTAAGAAACCTAGGATATAAAATCTAAATACCTTTTCTTCCCCCACCCCTCCCCCCGGGGAAAGGTGGCTTTGTGGCTTTTTTCATCCCAGGAAGAGGATGAAAGCCCCACTGAACAGTATTTTCATAGCCGGTTCTGCTACATCCAGTTTGCTCACCTTGTCATTACCAAAAAATAAATCCAGGAGGAAAAGAACAACCACCTGCTTATAATAAAGGAACACTTTCCTTATGAGGTTAAAGGATGGCTCAACATAATCTGATTTCAGGAAGGCAGCTTCTACAAAGAATCTGGGGGGTACGTCCTAAAGCCACCCTCTCTGCCTTTAGCACAGAATAACGGTCTTCCTTTTTTTTTTTTTTTTTAAGATTTTATTTATTCATTTGACAGAGAGAGACACAGTGGGAGAGGGAACACAAGCAGGGGGAGTGGGAGAGGGAGAAGCAGGCCTCCCGCTGAGCAGGGAGCCCGACACGGGGCTCGATCCCAGGACCCTGAGATCATGACCTGAGCCCAAGGCAGATGCCCAACGACTGAGCCACCCAGGCGCCCCAAGAATAACGGTCTTCCAGTGAAGAATAAACCTAACTTGAAAAGCAGTGTGTACAACAAAAATAGCATGACATTTAGTAATCTAGAAATTGTGAAAATTAGAACTGGGATGGGAGAGCATTTCTTAGGCATTATGTAAAATAGTAGAAATATACATCAGGAGTAAAGGACTCATTTGTAAAGGATGGGAGAAGGAATGTAACAGAACACGGAACAAAAGCTGCCTACCCTAAGCTGTACTGGTCTGGTTCAATCATAGTTCGCCTTTCCATCCTTCCCACGCCGAGGTTTGCTTCCACGATGCTGACAGAATGCCTCTGGCGCCTGTCATCGTGCAGCGAGGCCGGCACCGAGTCAAAGGAAGAGTTGCTGATGATGCTGGATCGGGAAGAAATTTCACTGTGACCAGAATCTGAGAAATTATCCACAGTACCACTGGGAGCCAAGGTGTAGCCTGCGTGGGAAATACAACCATATTCATTAGACACTGTGGGTTTACAACAAAAACCTGAAGTCTACCAAACAGAAGCAAAACCGAAATGTGGATCAAAGATAGCACCACTGAAGTGGGGGGGAAAAAAACCACTTTACTTGTGGAGACCGGGTGACCGAGATAAGGTAAACTTTTACTCAGATGAAATTTAACATGCTTAATGAAAGATTAAGGAGGGAAAAAAAGAGACCGTGTTATGTGAGCCAGGCAATGTTGCAGAAATCAGGGCACTACTCGACTATTCTTAGCTCTTTTAAGTATAAATTACACTATTATTAGTCTATATAAAAGAAACTGAAGAACTATGATCAAGTTTAAAAGTATTTTTTTTTCAAACTGCAAAGTCAGTAACCTTCCATGAAGTTTTAAATTTTTTGAACTTTATGGTATAGAGTAATTCAACTGGAAGTATCTATGTTAGAATTTTAAAAGGCGACATATGAGAATAATACCTGAAGAAGACCTCTTTGGTTTTTCAATATTAATAATATGTTGGATGAATCACATAAAAGCCAGTTGTTTTGAAGGATGTAACGTGCAAAATCTCCATTTTTCTCCCTAGACCAACACAATGTCTAAACAGATGTCCCGAAGGACATTTTTTCGCCTGAAGGAAAACTCTCCTTTGTTGCTAAAAATAATTTTGAAAGTCACAAAGGAAGAGACACTTGTGTTGATATTTTTAATGAAAAAAAAATTCAAATCTTCTTTCTCAGAACTCATTTTTTTAAACATTACTATAGATCTCATGTTACCTTAAAATACTGGTTTTATATGATTATATGGATGCAATGCAAATTTTTCAGTGCCACGTACCTAATGAAAAAATTAAATCTAGAACACCTAAATGCTGCTAATGTACTCTCTAAATAGTACTTGCCCATCCTTTCAGTAGTTTGTTAATTCCTGATTTATTTTTTAAAGGTTGCACAGGTCTTGATAAGGTTTAACGTGTTCATCTATGAGAAGTCTTTTTATAAACCACCCTGGAAGTTCTGACAGACAAGATTTAAAGCCTTTGCTGAACAGTCTGCTCAAAAAAAAACCAAAAACCAAAAACCAAAAACCAAAAAACACAAACATCTCGAGAAAAAATCATCACTCAGATGGAGCACTTGACATTTAGAGGAGTTCTCCCATTTTCCTTAACTAATAATGAGAAAATTCCTCTCTTTCCCACCCCAGTTTTGGTTCTGTTAACCCCACCTATCCCATAGGTCCGTGGTGCATTGTTATTCTTGTTACTGTTCTCACTTCCAAGAGAAGAGGAGGAACTGGTTAAGTCCAGCTGCCCGGGGCCAAAAGGTCTCAGGTGATTGCCACTTCCACCTAACAACAGGATGAGAAAAGAATTCAGATGTATCCATTTAACCAGGACAGTAGAGACTGATACCCCACAAAATGCACAGATGTCTGAAATATCTAAAAAGCAAAGCTGAAAAGGTATTTGTCATGTCAGTGAAATCGAACAGTTTGTTAATCTCTTTGGCCTTCCTCCAGAGAAAACCGTCTTGGCCATTCACGGCTGGCTTCCCCCCGTTCACTTACGGGGGGGGAGAGAGCAACTCGGGGGGTTATGCAGCAGAAAGCCACTGTTACTGTAATCTCAGAAAGCATCAATATAAGGGAGAGAGTTTGCCTAAAAATTTAATCTCTTTTAAAAATAAAACAGCGACAAAAAAAGATAATCAAGACCCGTGTTAATACAATGAAAAAATAAATCAGGAAGATACTAATTTTTCTTATGTATTTAAAGTCCTCTACTCTGTAATTATTGTTATATAATCATATTTAGTTAGAACAACTTTTGGTATAAAAAGAATTATTTCCACTTACAGTCAATAAAAATCTTAAATGTTTTAAAAGGCCTTATCTAGTTTAACACTACTTACTAGAAATATAATATTAAAAAATACCAAAATTCTTCCAAATTTATAAACTGAGGAGGGAAAAAAATCTCTTAGGGATTACATAGTAGATCATTTTAAATGACTAATATTAATCAAAAATGATGTAATATGTAACTCTGGAATTGATTATAGCTGAAATGTTATAAATCACTATAAAGGAAAAGAGAAGTAATTTAGTTCTACCTTTCCTTGGAGAACTTTGTGGAGAAGTGGGAGGAGAAGAGAGCTGTGAAGATGCATTTGATATAGTATCTTCTGCTTGTTTTTTATGACGCTCCAGACTTCCTTCTTCAGACAAAGAAAGAATTTTCTTTAAAGCTTGTGGAGAGTTTATGCCTGTAAAAGAAAGAAATACGTATTTTCAAGACGAAAAAGAAATAACATTAATAACTAAAATCTTTTTGTAAGATTTAACATTACACTCAGTTTCAATGTATTTATAATCTCAACAGTCTTTGTACTCATCATGGTATAAACAGTAAGCTTGCAGAAGGCACACGATACCTGTAATGTGGTTTCTGATTGCTATCTGCTGGAGTGCTAGAAACAGACTGTTTTTGGTATTTTACTTTAGATTCTAAATCTTAATCACCATCTTTATTCAACAATATATTAAACAATGAAGAGAAAAACAAGCACAACTTGAAAATATTAGAATTTAGGATGGAAGTGATACAGCTAGGCATATTTATTATTAGAATTCAAGTTTGAGTATTTTGGTGAACTCAAACAGGTATTTTGGTACTGTTGGATATGTGAGCTCAGGAGAAGTGGGAAAGATGGGAGAAAACTAACGAGCCAAGAGCTAAACAAAAGTAGTAAGAAAAGTGAATAAAAGCATTCTAAGGAATTCCATACAGTTAATATTTGATCAAATAAGTAGATGAAAGAGAAGGCAGAAGGAGACCCATGAAAGTGCCCTGTGTCACAGAAATCAGGGGAGATGATTTTCAGAGGAGTGATCCAGTGCCAAGTAGAGGATCAAATAAGGTGAGTGTAGAAGGAAAAGGATTACATATGCCAATATGAGGTGATTTCCCCCAAAAAAATTATTTTTAGAAATAAGGTACTCACGTTAAAATATTTTACAAAGCCTCTAGTATTCCTATGAGGCACTCTCAATTACCTTATTTTAAACAACAAAGAGATATTTGGAAAGGCATGATAGCCTGACACTACCTTGATCAATGCTAGTTTTAATGTTCTTAAACTTAACAGAATCCATTAAGAAGGAGGCAGTAAAATTTAACAAAGATGTAATCCTTCATTTCACCTCATGTAAGCATTTGATCTTGTTTTAACACAGTTTTTTAAAGCCACTTTTTTTTTTTTTTAAAGATTTTATTTATTGACAGAGAGAGTCACAGTGAGAGAGGGAACACAAGCAGAGGGGGTGGGAGAGGGAGAAGCAGACTCTCCGCTGAGCAGGGAGCCCGATGCGGGGCTCGATCCCAGGACCCTGGGATCATGACCTGAGCTGAAGGCAGACGCTTAACGACTGAGCCACCCAGGCGCCCCTTAAAGCCACTTTTAAAGCAATATTTTATTTACATGTATAGATGCTAATATAACCAAGATGCATGAAAATGTTAGCTACACTAAAACTGTATGAATAGTTTTGATTTGGGAAAGAATTCCAAGGCCAGCATTATACACAGATTCAAAAAGTGCTTTATACTCAGGCACACCTATAGGTTTGGCTAATAGGCTATATTTAGCTAAAAGAAAGACTGATAAACTTCCATATAAGAAATTCAGTGTAAAAGAGGAAATAAAAGTCAGGTTGCAGGGGATTTAGGAGTATATAAATATTAATAAGATAGTGGACAAATAAACATGTAACTCAGTTTGTGATAGGGAGAGCAATACAACTATTTCAAAGGGGAAATGTCAAGTAAAGGTATTCTTTTGTCACTCTTCCCCAAATTCAACAAATGGCATATTTGCTGATCAGGAAGAAAGGGCCAAAGATAAGAGTATGAAGGACCTACTATAAGACTCTTGCTCACCTCATAAGGACAGGTTGTAATTGGGCAGGAGCTGCATCAGTGACCAAGTACCTATTTTATCTAAGTAAACTCTACTACCAAGTTTTTTTTTTGTAATTTCTTCCCTTTTATTAACATTGTTTCCTTACACACACACACACACACACACACACACACACACACGTATAAAAAAGAACCCATACATTTTATGAAATATAATTTTGTTCATAAAGGGACTAAACTTGTAGATATATTTAAATGGAAGATGAAGCATGATTTGGCTCCTTAACATTCAGGAATTAACTATATTTCCCCCTCAAGTTATAAGAATCAGTGATTCAACAAATAAGAATTCACCTCCAGACAAATCATTTCACTTAAAAATATTCTGCCTAAATTCTAGCAATTCATTGATCATAAGCCAAGCTAGTTTAAATAATGTATATGGACAAAGCAACTTCTGTTCTCGTTAAAAATTAAATTAATAAAAGCAAAAATTTTCCCATTTCACACCCCCACCCACCCACTGCCATGACAAATGAGCATGATTAAATGAGAAACTCTGTAACATAAACAGTCCCTTCCACCAGCAAAAGTAACATTTCACTTAGTAAACATTAATGTTTTATTAAGAGGTAACAATCGGAGAGAGACTCAAGTATATTAGATAACAGAGTTATTCAAGATAAGGATTTTTTCCTAATCTGAAAAACATGACACCGAATAGCCTCAAAAGAAGATATGGTTTTAATCACCTACCAAAAGGTGGGAGATCCTTTACGGGGACTTTCTTTCGTGAAGGATAAAGGGACACAGCCGGAACCTGCAGTCCCTGGTTGATTTTATGTTGGGGCTGCGGCTGCTGGGGCTGGGGCTGGGCTTGTGCTTTCTGTTGCGACCCTGCCCTTGGGGCCACTGGGGAGGTCTCCGATTTGACAGGCTTTTTGTCACCAGGATTCTTAGGCACTGTTCATTGTTTGGTTTGAAAACAGAACAAGAAATTTCAGAGGTTAGTAACTATATACCAGATAAGTTTAGAACCGCATGAGTATTTTCTACACTTTGGAACACTAAAATGTATCTCTTATCTTTTTTCTTATTGCCTATATAAAAGACAGAAATGGGGGTGGGAGAGAACTCAGCTACAGAAAATCTTAAAGGCATGACAGGAAAAGATATTTACTTTACGAAACTAGCTCTCAAATGATAATTATACTATTAAATACTACCACATTAAAATAAAAACAGAAAAATATGGGGAGCCCAATATGCTACGTGTATGTATATAAAAAGCACAAATAAATGGTAAAAGCTACAACCGGAAAGTTGTTAGGAATTACTTTTCAAAATGGAGTCCAAAGCTCCTCGACATACATGAGCCTAGTTTTTATTTAATAAATGGTATGAATTGTAATCTTGTTACCGTCAAATTCTCTCTCCTTTGGGTAGAACGATCTATGTTCGCTAATAGCAACCAATACTGCTGGACTATTATACTAAGTATATAATTCCACGGCATATAGAAAGTAAACCAATTTAGTAGGGCAATGAAATTCTGTATGTATATAAATATTTGAAACAACTCAGTGACATAGATATACTTCCTCCATTTTACACATAAAGAAGCTAAGGATTAGGCAGCTCACATAACTTGCCTAAGGTGACACTGCTATTTTGAGGAACAAACAGAATTTGAACTCAAACCCAATCTGACTCCAGAGAACAAACTCTTCATCATGACACACAGTGTTTCCATAGCATCCTGAGAAAATCTAATAATTTGAATCTTCTCAAATTATCTAACATTTAAAGTCTTTATAAAAGGTATCTTCAAACCTGCCCATGAAAGACCCAGAAGTGTCCTATGCGGAAAATGCCTCTATCTCACACGAATGCAGATGCAAGTAAACAGAAAACTGTCCCCACTTCTAGCCTGGCCAGATTTTTAAAGGCTGGGAAGCTACACGTTAGGCTGAGTCGTGGCTCACCGCGTAGCAGAATTACTGCTTTATGTGGTAGGTGAACTTACTGCTGGCCGCTGTCCAGGCTGAGGGTCTAAAAGGCAGCCAGCACGCCTAGGTACGGGCCCCTCTGACAAGGCAGGCCCCTCACCCCTCTCAGGTGGCCCATCAATCTGGAAGTATCTTTGTGAGAAAAAGGGATGCAGCCAAAAACTGCCGGCACTGTCAGTCAGTCTCTGATGTCATCCTCCCGACACTAACCTAGTCGGACACAAGGGCTAGCCTAGGACAGTACTGCACGGTACCAACAGCAGCATTCAAGGGAAAGGCTGGTGTGTCCCTGGGATGCTAATTACCCCTGCGCACTGAAGCCCCATCTGTCACGGCCCATACCACCGCACAGGAAACCACTCTGCATTCCAGTCAGATTCTGCAGCCACTTCAGGGAAAAACTCACATGTGTTGGTTGCTGGCTCACACTGCAGTGATAATGTCTGAAGACTCTCCTCATCCATTTCTAGCTCCAAATTGGACAGGTACTGCTTCACTTTTCGAGCCATTTGGGCATCTTCATAAAGCTTTTTGGCATTGAGAAAGGAACTACGACGTACCCGCTTTTTATGACCACCTGTCTGAGCAACGTCTAGCACTGTTGCATTTGTACTACCCTGGCTGAGAGACCTGGAAGATGAAAAGGCAGATATGCAGCTCACTCTAGCACGGGGTTACGGCAGCTATTTGAAACACGCCAAGACTTACATAAGTATTTTATGTTCAAAAGATCACATGCCTCATTCTGGTAAGTAAACTGTTACAGAGAAATATAGACTAATACAGATTAAAATGTTTTTTAAGTTAAAAAATCATACACACACACACAAACATATATATGTTTGGCACCTGGTTCTAGTCCAATTAGGAAATTCTGCTTTTCTCATCTATAGAGCATTCAAGGCAGTTCTTCCATAGAAGCCAGCAAATAATAATGATTATATATATAAGCTCATGCAATACACAGTCAAAATCATTGAGATTTACATTAAATTTACTTCTCTTTTAAAGAGGATGTCTTACCTAAATTTAAATAAAGTTAGCTTTTACACTGTTCACAATCATTTCCTTATTCCTTGAGTTAAATGTAATGAGTTTTTAAAGTAACATGGGTCAATTTGTTAATAAAATGATCATGCAAATGTAAACATATATATATACAGAAACTAGTACATGAATTGTTAAGAATTACGTTTAAAAAGTACTGGCTTATAGAATGAAAATAGTAGTTAGTTGAGCTATAAAAAATTTAGTTTTAACACGTAGGGGCACTTTTTGTATTATACATATTTACTTAAATATCTGTGCAATACTATTTAAATTGCACAGTTTTTCCTTTTAATGTTCTTCCTCCCCTAACCCCACATTAGGCTTTCTCCATTTCAAAGCACACAAATTAAAATCTTTTTGAAAGTTCCGAAGTATGCCTGGCCTACAGTTCCCCAGAACCATCATCCATCATTTCACAGCTGTTATGGATCATGACCTCAAAAGCAAAAGCCCCAACAGATTAAACTTGAAGTCAGTTTGTCAGCTGAAATTCTGCTAGAGCAAGAGGGTTAAGAAAAAAATGCAAAGCATCAGAAAATATAGCAGGTAAGAAAACAATGCAATGAGCAGAATAAGAATCGTGTGTGGGTTTGCAAGGTCTCCACCACTTACCCCAAACTCCTCCACTTCTTCTTCCTGTAAGTGAGAGCCATGGAGATTGAAGCATGGGTGTAGAAAGAGAGACAGAAAGATCACAAGCTCAGAAAGAAGGGACTAGACTTCTGGGTAAGCAGTACTAGAAGCTCACAAACATTAAACTGCATAATCACCTCACACATGCAGCTTTACTGGCAATAATCTTCTGGCTCAAAAGACAGATATATTTAAAATTTTTGTTCTAAAAACTCCTCTCCTTCACTGGATTAATCATTTTTGCCTCCACTGACAACTAAATCCATTGTATAGAAACTGAGACAATATTGTTTGGGTTCTCTACATATTTCGGTTCATCCTATCAATTACGAGTTTTAGCTCCACAAATTGGTGTTCTGACAAATAAGGCATAGTTCTGCCTCGTGTCAAGTGAAAAATTTCTACGGGACAGGCTGTTCTTAGTAACAGTCAAAAGTGTACCTGATGCAGAATAAGACATTTATTTCAAACTGGAGCTCAAGGGGGATTCTCGGCATGACCTTACACAATTTCTACCATGTTACAAATATAAATATTCAAAAATTTCTCCTTTATTAGGAAGCTCTAAGACCAAACTTCTTTAATCCCACATGTGCTACTGAACTTGACACACTCACCGAGTCCTGAACATGAGGGCAGGGTCCATGTTAACTGAAGCCATGCGACCAACATGACGAATTTCTTTTGCGATCATCCTTAGCTTCTCAAAATTGACTAGCCCATCGACTTTTGAGTCATTTCCTATAATTGGCAAAGAAGAAAAAGGGGATCACGTTGCATTCATTTATTCTGTGCTTCCACAAGTGAAGACAGAAAATCTACTTTAGATTTACCTTCGTGAAGGAATGTGAGATCCTTCTTGATAACTGGGAATAGGGGGATTATGGGAGGCTGTAGGTTTTGACTGTTGAGGACATTGCGATATTTTGCCATGTTTCTGGAGGGATCAAACAGGTCTTGGAGATCTTGAAACAGCTTTTCATATTTATTGGGAAGTTTTTCCCAGGTGGTTCGTAGTCTTGCCACTGGTGCCAAGTTTAGGCCACTGGAAGGAAAAAAAGAAAAGTGACATAAAACCAAATTACTCATTAACGATGGAAGTAAAATAGCATACTGTTTATTAATATATAACACCTCTGTGTTTATGCTGTATATACATAGCAATTTACAGGATTCATAAGAAACTATTAATAATTCTGGGTAATGAGAATTGAAGATAGAAGCAGGGTCAGGGCCAAGGGGCATTACTCTTCTTCTCTTTATAGCTTTCTAGTCTGTTTTTTATGAACAAAAAACTAGAATGTGATGTATCACGAGGGTAGCATTTTGTTTTGCAGCTTTGTCTCTGTACATAGAGAAGCACTTGGCACATAGTGGGCATTTGATAAAACAGACTAGCCAGCTATCCTGTAATAATAAAATGAAAGTCCTAATAGAAATGAGAGTATGCTCAAACTCCTAGTGACAGAAAATGACTAATATCACCATGACTATCAATATTGCTAATTGTTTCAGTTTATATTTTCTTCCAGCCTCAATATAAGCACTTTTAAAAGGGAAGAAAATGAACATTTACTGGGCACCTGCTTTGTGCTAGCGGATAGAACTCCACATACATAATACCATTTAATCTACTCAATCACTCTCTGGGACATTGTTATTTTACAGAGAAATAAAACTGATGTTCAGAGAAATTCAAATAATTTGCCCATTTTTTTAGTTCACAGAACTAAAAAAAAAAAAAAAGTAGCGAATATAGCTTTTCTGGGCTCTACATGTAGCTTACAGGAGATTTTAAATTAAGAACTACTGGATTCAGAGAAAAAGAATCATTCAATATGATTCAATTAAAAACTGCTACCCTTACACAAATTATATGGTGTTCCTGGATTGATATATATTTTTGATCTACAAACTGAATTGAATCTTAGGACCAGTACGCTCTCTTACCTGATGATTGCAAACATTGAGTTAAAATTCTTGCATTCCCTGCAGTGTAGTGCTATCTTGATGAAATGCTTAATGATCTTCATCCTCTTTAGCTGGTTTGTCTCTCTCAGAATTTCAGATGCTACCCAAAATGTTTCTTGGTTAATTACTTCTTCAAATTTCTTCAGGTTGGCACAGCTGGTTTTGGATTTGAGTTTAAATAAATCATCTATATATTCAGTCGGTTCAATGTTACGGAAAAGTTCAAAATTTCGCATGGAGAGCTGTGTGGCAACTTCAACAGTACTGAGCTGCAGGAGGGAAATTTGACTCTCCCTCAACAGCTCCTGAGCATCTTCATCTGAACAAAGAGTTTCTGTCTCCATGTTGTTTTTCAAGTAATACCTATGAAAAACACAGAATTCAAAGCCTAAGCAGTAGTCTCATGACATTACTTGAAAGAATAATGCTGCTTTGTAGACAATATTTATAAGAACGCTCAGTTGAAGGATGGAAGAATTCTTCTCTATAAGGACAGAGAATGCAGCTGCTGCCTGAGTCACTGGCTCACAGAATCACCTATCCAGAAGCCACTGGTGGAAGCTAACGAATCCCACGTCATTTCATTTGTACCAGTTGTAGTGCATTTTTCTCCTGCCCTTCCCTGCTTTCTAGATGATTTTATCTGTTTTTGCTAAAAGTGACAGAGAAGAGCTAAATTTGAAATTTCAGTTTAAATAAGAAAATAGTCTCTAAGGAAGGCAGCAGGAGAGATCAGACACAGGTCATCACTCTATTTTCACAGAGAGAATCTGTGACTATTGATGGGTCCAAACTGGATTAATCCAAGTTTACCTATTTATTCAAAAACCAAAGAAACCTATAAGCTATTCCCCTCTGTTTGATACTATGAGTACAACAATCCTAATACAGATTTTTAACTTTTAAATACCTGATTTTCACAAAAACCCTACAAGTGAGGAAGGTATTATTCTTATCATATGAGGAAGCAGAGGCTCCCAAATATTAATGAGTAGTTAATATCAGTGACAGAGATGAGAACTCATCAATACTCCTTTCTCTCTGTAAACAACTTGTTGAAAATAGAATCCAGATGTTTGCCCTGTGGTTTTTTTTTGGGGGGGGGGGCGGGGGTTTGTAGACAGATGCTTTTCCTAGGCCAAATTCCATAAAGACAGAAACAGAATAGACAGTGGGAGTCCTGACAAACTGGCCTGTTGTATATTTCACCAAAGCAACCAGGACAGGAAACACATACCTTGAGGCCTTCACATTCACAGATTTAATGTTCCCAGTTTTCATTACTCATTAAGCCCATGACATGTATTCATCTATAATTTTCTTGAATGTGAATCATGAATCTGCACCTCAGTGGAGATTTGTAGTACTCCATCATGGATACAGACATATCAATGTACATTCAAATGACCATGAGAAAAACTGATCTCCTACAACAACACTAACTGCTAGTGTCAGGGTTGGAAATAAAGGAGGAGTGAAGGAGAGTACGAAAGTTACAGTTGATAGCAAGAAAAACGAAGTTTTGAATGAATTAGATCAGGTTTAGATACAGATAATGGAAAAGTCAAGTACAATAAAACACTCCATCTGGCAAGAAAGAAAGGAAAAAAATGTGATTTATGGAACTACTTAATATTCCATCAGTGCAGAATCTGGTCATTAAATGAGAGCGAAAACTTAATCACTTTTTCAACTTCCACTAATTTGTGGTTTGAGGATACAAAGGATATATATATCAAGGGAAGTAACACTCAGGAGACTCACAAAATCAGGCACAATGTTTTCTTGCCAGTAATAGGTGAGATAAGCAGTTACACAGCAGGAGACCAAGCTCGGAAGCAACTACAAGTTTAGCTCTAGAGCGAGGTACTTTCATAGTGTAATGCATGATCACAGGCAGCATCGGCCAACCACGCTGTCCTAGATGTCGTCATCTAAACAAATGAAGCTCCTCGAAAAGTTAGGCAGGCAGGAGCAACTGACACTAGAACATTCTTTAAAAATGTGTCTGCGAATGTACACATCCAAGAAGAGAGGCTGTCCTCAAGGGCGAGTCTAAGAAGTGACTGCCGGTGCCCTGACAGGCCATAACAACATTCAGAGCACACTGCCCTGCTTTGGAAAGGGTTCTTAAGAGATCCTCATGAGGGTCAACAATCTATGGGGTACATTTACTTTGATATAGCAATTCTTAGAGAATGGGAAAATACTTCTTTCTAGTTTGCAGGGGTATTTAATTCATTTTAAAAACCCTTTGAAAGTGTTCATTTCTTAGACTTCGGTGTGGGTTTGAAGAGGGGTTAAAGAAATCCAACAGAATAGATATCATATACCTTCCACTCAGTTGTATTCTATCAGCAAGTTTGGAAAGCTGATCCGGAAGTCGTCTTTGTTTGATGACACCCTCAGGTGTGACGGAGACCTCACACAACGAATACTGATCCGGGGTGGCAGTCACAGCAAACTCCCTGATGGCCTGAATGACGACTTCCTTTGCTGTGGTGTCCTTACTGATCATGATGTATCGGCTTTGCTGGTCAGCCTTAAAAACCCGTAACACTTGATCTGGCAAGTCTGGGGGGAAAGAAAGGCCATAGGTAAGTAGAAAGGATTTTAGTATATGGTAATAACATTAAGTGAAGTAATCTGAAAAACCTCCTGAGAAAAGATAACGCTGAACGAATTTCATCTCTCCCTCATAATCCTTCTTCAAAGATTTGAGCAGTCAACATACTGATTTGCTGCATGAACACATTTTTCCCTGTAGGTAACCGAACGCCTGATCCACAGACAAATGCAAACCTATCAGTACACAACCGCATCACTTAAGATTGTTAGGTTGTTAACACATCCAAAAAAAAAAAAAGATTGTCAGGTTGGTAGCAAAAAAATGAAAAATTTAAATCTAAAATCCTTCTTTATTATACTGAAAATCCCATTTAGCTAACCTAAAATATTCCTTTTACACTATTTAAGATGACCTAGTAATAATCTGCATGGTATGCGTTATCTTCATTTTATGAAAAAGAAAACAAGTTCAGAGAGATTGATTTGCCTATGAAATTAGTCTGAAGAATAAAAAAGAACTGATTCCAGTTGCTTGAAATTTAAGGTTCATTCTAACTTTCAGCATTTTTGACATAAACCATGCCAAACCAAGAGCATAGAGCATCACCATTATGTTAGAAGCAAACAGATTACTACAAGAAAACAAAAGCGGCATGGGCAGGGCTCACCGGGAGTAGTACTGAAGTCTAAAATGCGATGATGTGACTGCAACAAGTCGGGATTGCTGGATGACAAGGTTCCACTGACGGGCAGCGCAGTTGGGATGTGCTTCGTCTGCCTTAATCCCACTATGCTGTCATCTTGAGACTGACCAATCCCAATGTCACTGAAAAAAGAGGAAAAATTAGAAAATCAATGATCCACAAGTAAAAAGGCTATAACTCATCAATACGTAATAGACGCAAACCAAAAATAAACCATATTTCCTAAGACTTGCAGTTAATTTAAAAGTACCATTAATAAATTTGGTTGAAAACAGCAATAGCAAGTAATGCTTAAGTGTATCTAACTCAACTTATCTTGCTGTTTCTTAAGCGTATTTTACTCCAAAATCTATGTCTTTTTCACTAGACAGAGCATAACAAATACTAGTAGTTTATCAGTATATTCAAGAGAAGATAAGCTCTATTTACTCCTGGAAATAGATTTAAGAAAAAGCACATCGAAAAGAGTGCATTTAGTCTCATTCAATTGATGATTTATGCATCAGAATGATAAATTATTTTATAATCTGATCTTTAAAAACTGAAAAAAACAGTAAAATGAACAGAGGGGAAAAAAATCGAAACTATCCTAATTTCATTCTCCAATGTTTCAGAGAAATAAATGAAATCTCTATGGAGTCAAATGTAAAGAAACCCTGACACAGACACTGTTTCTTAATTATACAAAGCATAAAAAAGCAGTGATGCATGGTGATATTTCTTAGCATCAAAGAAGAGGCAATGGAAATCCAATGACTCACTTTTAATTCTCTACTCAAAATTTCTAGTTAGACATTTAAGTTCCCAGAGAAATACTGCTTATTATTGATAGCTACTTCCATTTGTAAAAAGTCTGTTACTGTGGACAATTCTTAAAAAGTGATTTCATAACATAAAAATTTCCAGAATTGAAGAGTCAACTGTTTCCAAAACATTAGAATTAAAATAAGCATGGACACACACAAAATAACTAGATCATAAGCAAATGCTTATAGTTCTAACTAATTTCTAGAAATACCTTAAAACGAGGAGAAAGAAAACTGTACTAAGGTTGGGTGTCCAAGGTGTCATAAATAAAGTTAACATTTAGTATCAATTAGGTTTTCAGACATTAGAGCTTGATCATAGTACCTACTATCTTTAATGGCTGTGATAAAAAAAAAAATCTAGCTGCATTCTTTATTTTGAGGGGGGAAAGAATGGAAATTCTAAAGTTAAATAAGCAAGGATAAGATTTTTCTTTTAAAGTCAACATAAAAGTTAAAGATATTAGTGTAAATTCTTCCAAATTCATAGGTAAGTGAATGACAAAATTCAATTCAATTTAAGCACATATAGGCATGCATATAAAGACAAGAAATATTAATGTTCTGTGAAACATTAAGACCTTCACATTAGTAAAATTTCATTTTTCATGCATATAAACCTTTCTGCCAAAAATCTCAGATATAATCCATGACATGAGACTACTACTATGGGCTCAGGCCAAAGATATAGCCAACTGGACCACCACTGCCACAAATGGCTAAAAATACTAGAGCTACCTTCTTAAGAAATGTTTCTCAGCAACATTTTAACACCTAAAATGAAGATCTAATAACTCTTGCCTCTATCTCTCTTATCCACAGACGTGAGGCTACTCTTGGATTGAAACTACTTTATATTCAAGACTTAATTCAGAAATGTCCCTCTCTGAGCACATTCTCTTATTTTTCGATCTCTCCAACTCTCTCACTGTTACTAAAACTGTTTTTTGGCCTTTGTTGATTCTATAGTTTGTTGACTTATTCCCTCTTTTCTCAGGATTCATCAGTCTTTCTCTACTTACCTTACAACCAGATCTGAGTCCTATAATCCTCTTGCCTCATCCTTTTCTTCCCCCACCGTTATTACGCCATGATGCCTATCCTTGCCAATTCGCCCATCATCCAGCATCTTACCTGCTGTAATACTGACAGTGTTTGGTGGGAGAAGGAACCACAGTGTATCTAGAAGATTTGTCTAACTGACTAGTTTAGTGGCTTTGTTTAAAAAAAAAAAAAAAAACCTTTGTGAACACATGCTGATTTCTAGGAGAGCAAAGTTTAAGTAATAACTAGTATTAAATCAAGACTATCACACCATATAATAGATCCTACAGTTTACTGAGCCTTCTTCTAAATATAATTTTTTTTCATTTCAGTTGCTTTACATATATGAATTATTTCAAATAATTTTCACAATAAAATACTTAAAAGAGGCATACACGTTCTTAAATACAAATTAAGATGTTTCCTCAGTGTTTCAAAATCAACACACCTTATTATCTTCTTTTCCCTTCTCCAGCTTTTGAATACACATAGAACAAAATTATACATAGTATTCTCATATTGTGTTCCTTGCCAACATCCTGTACTGTGGATGGCTTATATCCCAGTTCTTACATGTCACGTTTCTATTAATACTTGCCAGGGTCATGCTGACTTTTATTTAACTTTTTTTTTAAGGTTCATATTTAACTCATGGTCAAATATGACTGTAGGATATTTTTGTTATTGTGCTGCTAATAATTCTACATTTAAGTTATTTTTTTGCCCATTTAAAAATAAGTTGTTTTTTTTTTTAAATCTAGAATGGTCACTTTAAAAATCAATTCCTATTTTCTGTAATGTTAACAGGCCTAATCCATCACTTATTAGAAACTTACTCAATATAAACATGCTCTCAAGTCTATAAATAAAACCATCATACTCATTGCTTATCCTTAGGACTCTGTTATAGAAGTCTTTTTAGCTGATACAAACCCACTAATCCTTATAGTTCAGTGGGGACAACACAGGTTTGACACTCCCATCAATACTATATCTTGGGCCATATTTCTCTAACCTGTGGATAAAAATTTTATCTGAAATGGAATTTAAGAAATGTTTGATATAGTTCTGAATGTCTGTATCTACTGTTCCTCTAGAAGACCCATTATATTATCAAAGAAAGAAAAATAACCTACATGCTTTGAACTTCTCTCTTACATCACTATAGTTCAAGGAATATAAAATAAATGCATTTGGTGCATCCATGTTATTTATTTATGATTTGATAGTGCACGTGCATGTGAGCACTTGCACAAGGAAGGGGAGGGGCAGAGAGAGAGGGAGAGAAGCAGACTCCTCGCTGGGTGTGGAGCCAGACATGGCCAATCCCAGGACCTTGAGGCCACAACCTGAGCCAAAAATCAACAGTCGGAGGCTGAACCAACTGAGCCACCCAGGGGTTATCTATTACATCCAGGTTATTTAACATTAAAAAAAAAAAAACTTTGGCTAATGGTAATTGAGTTTTATAAGATTTCTAGACTCAGAAGGTGCTAAAATGAAGAAATAACCAAGCAAACAGGCAAACAAACACACAAGACTTAAAAACTGTGACACCTACAACTTTGTCCAGTCTGAGCTCCTGGCATAAATAAGCAGCCAAGAAGAGATTCAAGAATACACCTGACATTCTGACTGTAGAACCCACTGAGAGACGGAAAGGAGTTCTGTGCTTGGTTGGTGATGTCTTGGCAACAATTAAATAACAGAAAACAGAGGGAGGAAAAAGGAGAATGGCAAGGATAAATAGTAGCAACTAGAAGAAGCAATGATTTGGTTGTCAAAAAGCAGATACTGACGGTAGAGAAGATATCCGGAAACAAAGAAAAAGTAGCAAAAATAACTCCAAACCATGGGTGAAACAGGAGTAAACATACATTCTTAATTTTTTTAAGTTCAAATGATTAAAAAAAAAAAAGTTCAAATGAGGAAGTGCTAATGAAGCCTGTGTTGGACAAGTAAGTGGCAAATATATGAGTTAAAATTAACGTGGTTATTTAATATTGCTTCTAAGATAGCTCAGCTATAAAAGCTTAGAACATTTTTTAGATTCATGTGTAAACATTAATTATATCACTACCTTTGCATATCATTTTAACACAATAAAATAATGCACAGAAAATTTATACAGACACTTACTTATATGGTTTCTGTGGCAAGATACTGATCCGAGTCTTGTCGAGTATCTTTTTTAGCTTGTTCCTTCCTCCAACAGTATTGGCTTTACTTTTTTTATTTACTTTTTCAAGTCCTATCACCTGTTCTACATCTACAGCGAGATCTGGAATGGAGTAGCGACTGGCCTTTTTGATGTCTCCAATTTTAGGAAGGTGAGGGGCACCATTTCTTTTCTCTTCTGACAATCTTGTTAGAAGTTCTTTAAATACTAAAATGGAAAGAAACACCAAAAAACGCCCATTATAAGAAATCTAAGCAATTCAAAGCAAGTTGTAGAACTCGGAAATAGGTGAGAAGTAGACACTTCAGCTATCAAAACTATAATCCTATTGAAAAATACTACTCCAATGAATGAATGGCACCAAGAATCTGCTTTGTTATGTTGCTCTACCACTTCCATTCAGAATAAGTTACAATACAGGAGTATTTTTAAGTATTTAACATAATGGATGTTTAAGACATTTATAAATAAAAATAATTTTTATGGTCCTCAAGTTAGTGGATTTTGATTTAGACCGAATTATATACTTACATAATTAATATCTATATATACTTACATAAATAATATCTATGTATATGCATTTTACTGCATCTTGATTCTTATATTTGAAATATTACTTATAAAAATGACTTTTGTCATGATTAAGACCTAAATGTGGAAAAAAAAGACTGAAAGGAGAAAAATGAAAGTATGCAAAACTACTTACCGAATAAATTGGTTTTCACAGTGATCGATAAGTGTGTGTTATTTCTAAGGATTTCCATAGCTTTTGACAGCTGAATATTTTCAAAGTTTTGACCATTTACTTCTAATATCTAAAAATAAAATTATGAAATTTATTTCAGCATCCCAATTGATTGGAGAAAAAAAAGACACCAGTATTCACCCTGAAGTTTGGACTTAGAAATACCATACCTGATCTCCTCGTTTCAAGCCTGCTTCAGTTGCTTTGCTACCTGAATCCACACTGTCAACAAAAATTCCAAATCCCTTCTCTGAGCCACCAAGTAAGAGAAAAGGCAAAGGAGCTTCTCGGGATGGTTTTGTTAACGTCATCAATCTTCTTTTTGCTTTAGCTGCACATGCAATATTTAACAGCCTTAGATGTCCACCCATTTTCTATAAAAGGTCAGAAAGAATGGTTTCAAAAATAGGCTGAATTAAATGAACTTAAAATTGATGACTTTTTTTAAATCACAAATATTACCTCTCTTTCCAGGTTATTTTCAAATTCTTCTAGAAATCTAGTCATTGCAGGATCTCCTTCAAAGTCATTGAAGTGATTATTCACCCACAATAATACTACCCGTGTAACCTGAAAAAGCAATTGTTTTCAATAGGTTTTCTTCTTTTCAGGGCTAAAAATGTGCGATTAAAGTCATTTCAAAAAAGATATCTAACAAACAATTTACTTAATAACAATGGACAATAAACTAACAATAAAACTCCTCACAGCAAGGATTTTACTCATAAGAAAATGACCTTCTGAAAATATATATATTATGAATATAGACTTTTTGTTGTTTTGCCCAGAAAGGTTTTGAATCTGTGAAGGGTGGTACTTGTATCTTGTCTAATCTCAAAACATTTGAAGCCGGTCACAAAAAAAACAAAGCTATAATAAAACCAAAATAAATACAAGACAAAAGAAGACAGAAACTAAAAAATAACGGCAGAGGGCAGAATAGACAAAAGGAATGAATAGTATGAGGCCTAGAAAGATCTACAAGGGAACAAGTTGTAAAAGGAAGGGGTTGCCTGGGAGTTACTGGGAGTTACATCTTACTTGCTAACGTTAAGATTTAGGAGGCTTTTAATAGCTACAATTCTTCAGGAAAAATGAGTAGCCTTTCTTACACTGCACACTTGTTTTCACAGAGCTCTATACCTCCTTTATACAGACACATAGTTAGAGAATATTTGTGTTGTACTCAGCAAGAAGTGTGTGACTTTCATTAGACTCTAAGTTCCACATGGACAGCTTTATCTGTTATGTTCGAAGGACATCCTTTAAGACTTATTACAAAGCCTGGCATAGAGTGAATTCTCAACAGAATTTTACTAAATGGGGATGCCTGGGTGGCTCAGTTGGTTAAGTGCCTGACTCTGATTTTGGCTCAGATCATGATCTCAGGGGGTCATGAATTCAAGCCCTGCATTGGGCTCACTGCTGGGCATGGAGCCTGCTTAAGATTCTCTCTCTCCCTCCCCTCCTCCTCTGCTCCCCACTGGTGCACTCTCTCTAAAAAAAAATTTTTTTTTTACTAAATGAAGTGAGTATAACTGTAACTTTAAATATAAAAGTATTTGCTGGTGATGGGTATTAAAGAGGGCACGTATTGAACGGAGCACTGGGTGTTACATGAAACAATGAATCATGGAACACTACATCAAAAACTAATGATGTAATGTATGGTAATTAACATAACACAATAAAATAAAATTAAAAATAAATAAATATAAAAGTATTTGTTTTATTTATGAGTTTAGTTTTCTAAATTTTAAATAACAACATAAAAGCAATTTTCCATAGAATTGTTTTCAAACATCTTAACCTCTAATCAAACCATCTAACTTTTTAATTAAAGTGAGAAAATTAAGCACGGTATTCTTCTAGCAGTAGAGAAACAAAGGTGACAGTATATAGTTAATTTTTTTAAAAGATTTTATTTATTTAAGAGAGAGAGAGGGCACGAGTGGGGGGGGCGGGCAGAGAAGCAGACTCCCCGCCGAGCAGGGAGCCCAATACGGGGCTCGTTCTCAGCACCCTGGGATCATGACCTGAGCCAAAGGCAGAAACTTAACTGACTGAGCCACCCGGGTGCCCCTAGTTAATTTTTTTTTAAAGAGGTTATTTTTAAGTAATCTCTACACACAATGTGGGGCTCGAACTTACAACCAACCCCAAGATCAAGAGTCGCATGCTCTTCTGACTGAGCCAGGCAGGCACCCTGGTATATAGTTAATTTCTAACTATAGTTAAAATACTATTTACAGTTAATATACACTTAGGAGTCAAGTCTTGATATTTATATTAATTTTTGGTCATTTACTATCACCACTGTCCATTTTTCAAATTCTGGAAACCCAGAAGATTATCTCCCTTGAAACTATATCAAACACATAACCTTTTCATAAAATTAAAATTTTGCAGCCAAGAAGCCAACTTAAAAGTCTTACTAGCTTATTACAGGTTAGAAAACTGAGATTCATAAATCATAAGTTGAATACTACCAACTTCCACCACCAACAAACAACTTTTAAGATGTATTATGTGTTAAGATATACTAAGTGAATTGAGTCAGGCACTACAAAAAGAACTTTACTTCTATTATTCACGTTCACAATAACCCCAAAAGGCTGATGATTATTCATTTTACAAGTAAGTGATTGTGAGGAGGGGTCAGATGACACATAAAGTACATGGCAGAGTTAATACTCAAAACTAAGTTTTGACAGCTGGAGAGTTTGGCTCAGCTCTTCTAGGCCTATGACTCTCAGAATATGAAATGAAAAGCATTGCTGTCCAAATGATTTCTCTAAGGCCACAGAGCTAGTTAGTGGTAGGACGAGCAGGAGAACTTGGGGGCTTTTCACTGTCGGTCTCCTATTCTGGATCTTCCTACCTGTCTTCCCAAGTCTTGGGAAGTCTCATGTAAATCAGACTGTCCCATGGAAAGGAGAAACTGAGTACAGGCTACGATTAACTCACACCTCACAAGAGTATGCAGAGTTTATCATCCAATCTGGCCTTGACAGAGCTCGCAAGAGCTGCTAAAGGAGTCTGTTTAGAATTGTATTACTGGGGCCTACCGACCAGCAATGCTTACAATAAAATGCTGCTCTGGTGCCAATTTAAAAACTGTAACTTTATCTGACATACACTGACCATTTGCCCAAGTAGAGAATGCAGATTCCAATGGAACTCAGGAGTCTGGGGGCACTTGCATCATTTTTGGGGGTTAGAAAGTACATTCTCTTATTCCATTAAAATAATGTGAACATAACTGGTGTGACAAATATTAAAGTATCTTTAAGTTTATATCTGAATATTTCACATTTAAAAGCCAAACTAGAATATATTTTCCAACCTTATCCCTGAGGCTCGGGTCATTAAACCACTCCAATAACTTTTTGCCCACTTCCATTGGGCTAGAAAGAAAAGTCCTATAGGTCAACAGGAAGTCCTCTATGAATGTTGGATCCACCACCGAATGCTCCTCTACCAAATGCATTGTTAATCTTTCTGAGGTGCCCTGTAACAAATAAAAGGTTTAATCACTATCCTGCATAAATATCATCTATATGGTACCTTAATTCCAAATTTTCAATATAAGATGAACTGGGTACTAATATATATATATATATATAATAATTTATAAAATTGCTGTTCATCAGGCGGTATACAGATTTTTCTTAACAACTGATAACTTTTCAGAGAAATTATACACAAAAATGTGGCGGGCAGAATCTTAAGTTGTCATAACTAACTGATACTACCAAAAAATCCTTCCCAGAAGATGGAGGAACGTCTGTCTTACCTTGATGACGATGTGCCCCTTTCTTGTTCCGGTTCTATCAAGTTCTCGGTGTTCTTTTACCATAACAATTTCTCCTTCCTCCTCAACTTTTTGCATGTTCTTTTCTACTTGGTTCAGAATACGGCAGTAATCTTGCTGGGCTATACAGACAAACTGGAATAAAATGTAAGTCACATGTTACTGATGAAGTGCTTGCAAGGGACCTAGCAGTACTAATAATTCAGTGTTTTAATTATTTAACACTGACATTTTTCCATGTCTTTCCCATACTCTCTAAATGAATGCAGTAATGAACCTTAATCAGACTTCCCTACTTTTTAATGTATTTCTTCCTTGGTCAAATCAAGTTTCATTTTTAGCATATTTATATGTAGTTTATATTAAAAATCCTAACAATTTTAAAAATCAGAAGACATAATAAGAAGAGTCCTTCTTCATGCCTCTTCTTTGATGGTGGAATCCTAGGAGGATAAATTTAAAAACATAACTACCATTTAGTGGGTTTTACAAGTTAGAAAATATTTTAAAAGCAACAATTTTAAAATAAAGATGGTTTTAATAAAAGATCAAAATTCATACCCTCCCCAATATATGTGCTATGGTGAGCGCTGTGAACTGTGTAAGACTGTTGAATCACAGACCTGTACCTCTGAAACAAATAATACATTATATGTTAAAAAAAAAAAAAAAAAAAAAAAGAAGAAGATAGCAGGAGGGGAAGAATGAAGGGGGGGAAATCGGAGGGGGAGATGAAACACGAGAGACTATGGACTCTGAGAAACAAACTGAGGGTTCTAGAGGGGAGGGGGGTGGGGGGATGGGTTAGCCTGGTGATGGGTATTAAGGAGGACATGTACTGAATGGAGCACCAGGTGTTATATGCAAACAATGAATCATGGAACACTACATCAAAAACTAATGCTGTAATGTATGGTGATTAATATAACATAATAAAAAAAAAGATCAAAATTCAAAGATACCCCTGGAATAGATATTATAAATTTGCTATTTATATTAAGAAATCAGTTTAGAAAGTTTATTCAAAAAAAGTCCACAAAACAAGCCACCTACTTGTTGACTCAAGCCATTATTCCTTGTAACTAGTATTAAGGGTAATCCTTGCTCTTAAACAAAAAGTTAAAAATAATATGCACATCAAGCCATTACTCCTCCATCACCCCAAATATAAAAAATATCAGGGCTTAGGGCAAACTATTAAATTATATTTCTTAGTAATTTTTAAAAGAAAGTGAAGAATGAATTATACAAATCACTTATTGCACAAAATAAGCAGAAGCCAGTGAGGAGGAGATAAGAGATTCTAAAGTAAGAAAGAAACGTTATCTTCTCCGAATTTTGAAGAATTTATTCTCATTTTGCAAATGAAAAAAGCATGGACATTTCTTTTTCTCCTTTAATGTGAAAAGATGAAAAAAAGGGGATGGTTAAATTACAGCATACAGAAGATAAAATATGACACAGCCATTCAAAAATCATATTTTCATGGAACATTTACAGTTTTGACTTAATGTTCATGATAGCACATTAATTTTTTTTTAAAGATGCAAAACCAAATGTTGTACTTAACTATAATGAAGACAACAGGATGATCATCATCATTTTGTGGTAGCCTTACAGGAACTTTCTCAATTTATCCTCCTAATCATCCCATAAAGGAGGTACTACTATTATCCCCATTGTACAGATGAACAAACAGCTGAACCAACAGCCTGTTAATTTGCCCAGTGTCTCATAGTTACACACTTGTTAATTAAAAAAAAAATTATACATGCACATCAAAATCTTCGAATGAAATATAACAGTGTTAATAATTATTGTTTCTGAACAATGCAAATTACAAGTGACTCATTTTATTTAAAATACTTTTCTATATTTTCCATACTTTCTGTACAATCAGTAAAGTTTTTTAAAAGAAATAGCAGTGCTTCATACTTGAGCAACAGCGTATTACAATACTAAGTTTCTTCCAGAGCTGGTTGATAGAATCTCATTAATTTTTCAATCAAGAATTTGGAATAAAAAAGTTGAAATTCAAAAGACAGGCTTTTTTTTGTAATTACATATAGTTTAATTTTTTAAAAAACCTTAAAAACAAAACCCATTTCTGTAACACTGACTACAGGTATGTGTATGTTTTGAAATATGTGGTCCTTAGTCCCTTGTCTCAAAAATAGTTTATTTCTGTCTTTTTATAGGACACCAAAATTGCTCTCTATGCCTTCAAATAATTTTAGGTGATCTTTCTTATACTCAGTTTCAGAGAAAACAATTATATATTGTATTTTCTCATTTATCTCCTAAAAAAGAAATACATCTATGAGTTAAAAGGAGTAAGTAAACAGAGAAAAGAAAAATGCTTTTAGAAGAGAAACATACTAAAATTAATCTTGACCAAGGATTTAAGGAGAATAAGCTTGATTTGAAATGCTTAATGCCTAGAGAGACATTTTTGGCACTTCCTCTGTACCAAACTGAAAAGTACCATCCAAAAAGAAAATAAAACCCAACTGAATTTCTAATATGGCCACACATACCTAAAAAAGAAATTTTAGATGAAAACATTTATCTATATTTTTATTAGCAGATTTATTTTTGCTTTAAGAAGTTTGTAGATCTAATAAGAAATTCATGTGTAAAACATAATTTTAATTGGTATGATGAAGCCAGATGAAAAATTGTGAATTATGTAAATAATTGTATTTTTACACTTTCAGATAGCGGTTAACACATGAAAGTGATATATGATCTTGGCATTATGATATAAAATAAAAATTCAAACAAGATTTTGCTTATAAAAGGCCAAAGGCAGTTCATATTGCAGGATTGGTTTTGGGGCACATGACATCACAACTGATATGTAGAAGAAAAATTACAGATGATAAAAGGATGAAATATAATTAAACTTCAGCCATAATATAATATTGTCAACTTTCAATTTATCCATGCAAATTTCTCCAAAACTACTTAAATTCAAAGTGTCATTAGTTCCCATGGTCTCTGAAAAAGGTATGTCTAACAGGTTTACCTTAAGAGGTTAGATCTATTTAAACTGGGGCACTTCGCGGTCTGTAAGGGAAATTCATACCTAATTGTTCACACAGGTATCCAAGTGTTCATTTCCCATTGAAGGGTGTAGGACAGGGCTAAGCAATGCCTGATGTGTCACTGGCAGGCCTAAGACACAGGCAGTGGAGAAGGAAAAAGGGAGAAAGAAAAGGAGAGTAGGAGAGTAGAAGAGGAGGAAAGGAAAAAAGGGATAGGAAGTGAGAAGCAGAAAAGAAAAAGGCACATATGGGAAACAGAAAACCATTACCAGTCACCGGGTACCATAGGGTGTCTATATGTAGCCCTGCCTTTGTCCTTCAAACCGACAGGGGAAGAAGAATAGACAATGGAAGGAAAGAACTGAAAGAGGAGCATACAAAGGAGGGATCCAGAGCAAAATACAACTTTGAGTATGTCTTGGGTTCCAAATAAACAGAAATAAATGTCAAATTTAATCCACTCACTGTAAACCACTCAGGCTTAATCTGAGCTCAACTCAGTATCACATTACCCAATATTTATTTTCGGAACACATTGGAATGTAAGAAAATTAAGGCCAGTCCTAGGTGAAGTTGCTTTTGGTAAAGAGAACACCATTTTTGTTCATTTCATTCAATAACTGTTAAATGCCCATAGTGTGCTCAGGAGAATGATATAAACTTATGGAGGCCATCTTATGGCTGAATGAAAATATGATTCTCATTGTTTCCTTTACTTCGCCTAACAAGAGGATGATCTGACATGTGTACTTTCTGAGAGATGTATGACATTTTAACAGAAATACACTAAACTACTAGACCAAAACAAGCATTTACATTAAATGGTCTAACTTCATTCTCCATCATTGTTTTACTGCTGAGGGAGTGAATGTCAGGCCTGAGCAGATGAGTCAGTGGAGGTACAAGAGTGATTCTTGAAACCCCTGATTTAACATGTTCCTTTTACAGTGGCTTAGACTGGAGTGGAGAGGAAGAAAGAGACTTTCTCCAGCAGATACCTCACCCTTGACCTTCTTTGTATATCTGGCAACCTTGTATCAGGAGCTATAGGAATCTAGGTATCTTAATCAGAATTTTCTTTTGGGTCTACCTTGCTAACATTGGGTTTCCCACCAATTCCTCATCCAGTAAATAGATTAGACTTTCTTCCTTGACATCTACTTCCTCTTCCTTTCCCAGAACTCCCAGATAAGTATTTAATGTTATCTGGTACATGTGATTATTATTGCAGCACTCTGTAATACTCAGTCATATAACATTTTTATCAATTATTCTGAAACATTTCTATGCCTCTAATATCATTTCAGTTCCATGATTACAAATTTCTAACAAAAGGAGCTGGCCAATTAAGACATAGTAATGTAATCAATGAATTCTCAGGAATAAAGTTACTTTTTAACTTGCCCTTTAAGGGCAGAGACTGACTAAAATGCTCTAGTAATGATATATCAGTTCCAGGGAGGAACTGATAAGAGATAATAGAATGGGGAAAACTTTAACAAATTTCTAGTTTGTTTTGGACTAAGTATGGCTTTATTATTTTTGGGAGTACAGTTCCAGAGCTGAAAAATCACATATGATCGCTTTTACAAACACATTTCCCAGCCAAATAAAGACTTCAAGATTTACCTACCATTTTGTTTTCTTCTATTATGCTAAATAATTGAGAGTTGACTATATTTAGAATGTTCTTCCGGCATTACTATTCAAAACAATGAACATCGCTATTTATTTTTTCTCTACAGTGCTTACTGAAAGGAATTATTTGGCAACATTATTTTGATTCTCTAGGTAAGATCATTTTATTTATAGCTATGGTCATTTTCTCTTTTGGTAAGTAAAATGCTCAAAATGAAAATTTAAATGGGTACTATTTTTCATTTATCAGACACTATAAAAATTCAATGATGTTCTTTTAGAATAAAGTATATTCAGATGTATTTCAGACTACAGACTAATAAATACAATGAGCACTTAACATTAATTAGTCTAAGTCAAATCTTTGGGTTTATTTATATTAAAATATTTTATCTTTCAAAGACTTCTTTTTTCAGAAGAAATAAATTTTAAAAACTTGGTAACACAAACATCTTAAATTTATCTCTTACTAATATAGAGGTTATCAGTTATCAATCTAATTAAACTTCACGTTTGGTCTCCATATTTTCTCTAGTCTTTTATTAAGTGCTTTTAAATAATGAATATTAACATAATATCAACATTAACATTTTTCTTTTGCTACCAAGTATTTTCTTTTAATTAGTAATTACTTTTTTACTAGCAAGTTCTTCTGATTCATACTATGATTAATTTACATGACTTCTAAATCAATTCCTTATCTTGTATGTATTTAAATAAAAACACTGCATAACTGTATCACATCATCTTTATTAATCTACTTATAATTTCTTTTCATAGTGGATGTTTTACTTCTATATTTTTTGATGAACAGATTATAAAAATATTAATGGAAATTTTAAAATACCATATTTATAGAACACTTTTAATAGAACATATTTATAGATCACCTTATAGAACACCTAGTTATGCAGAGTCCAAACAACCTTTTTTTTTTTTTTTTTTTTAGTAAGCTCTATGTCCAATGTAGGGCTTGAACTCTTGACCCAAGATCAAGAGTCACATGCTCTACAGACTGAGCCAGCAAGGTGCCCCGAGTCCAAACAACTTTAAGGAAGATTTATTTTTAATTTCCTGGGGCATGATAACACTAAAAGTAATAGTTCTAATTTAAAATATTATTTATAACCCTAAAAAATGACCTATTTATATAGGCAGAAAAATCTTACCCCAACGGCATATATGTGTTAAGCATAAAATATACATTTTTAATGATATTTTATACCTGGCAGTCATCCACTTTTGTTCTCATTACTCCTTTCATGTATTCTTTGTCCATGGTAGGAGAGACACCAAAACTATTCCCCATACATAATATTTCTGCTTTTCCATCTGGATAAGTTACTTCCACAGAACCATTCAAAATCACTGACCAGGAATCCAGCTAATTCAAAAAAATGAAGACAAGGCAGAAAATCATGGTCATGCAGCTGTAAATGCAAGAATGGTCCCCACAAATGATTTAGCAGATCTTTCACTTTAAAGATGGAATAATCCAAGTAAAATGAACTGTTTACTAAACTCAAAGAACAAGGAATAAAGCAAAGCACAGCCATGTATCTGTGTTTTCCACATGCCTAGCAAAGTACACATCATTCTGCTCTTTTAATTTGACCTTGGATATTCCTCTCTAAAATGACACAAGGAAAAAGAACTCTTCTGCTCCCCAAAACATATGTAAGCAATATCAAATGATCACTATTGCCTCAATAAGATCATTTTGTTCTGACCAAAGGCATATTATGAACATTTAAAGTTACAAAAATCTGTAAAGTTAATACAAAGTATTTCTATCAGTATCATATGAAATATTATAATAAAAAATGGATTTGGAATACTTTGACATAACAGTAAGTGTATCACAATTCTTGAATTATTCAAATTAATTGCTGCTTATTTTTAAAGAGGAAAACATGAAATTTGATTTTTTGTTTTTTTGCTGTTACTGAGAGACCCTCAAACAGAAACTTTTCCAGTGGTGGCAATGTTCACTGACCTCTTCACCATCATTTAACACTATGGTCCCAGCTCTTTCCACCACTGCGAACACCATCACGGCACAGAGCTCTCGTCTCACCGACATGGTCATATTGGCAAAAGCAGGCAACTGGTGCATAAATTCTAAGAGTTGTTCTGAAAGGCAAAAGATATCATAAACATTATAACTTTTTTAAAAAGCAAGCATTCAAAAAGAATGCTCTAGGGTTTTTGTTGTTGTTGTTGTTTGTTTTTTGAGAGAGCGAGAGAGGGAACACAAGCAGGGGCAGAGAGAGGGAGAAGCAGACCTCCCACCAAGCAGAGAGCCCTATGCGGGACTTGATCCCAGGACCCCGAGACCATGACCCAAGCCAAAGGCAGACGCCCAACTGACTGAGCCACCCAGGCGCTCCTCTAGGGTTTTTTTTAAATGTCCTACAAACCTGCCCACTGGAAAATATAATTACTTCAAGTATTGTTAGTATAAAAGTTGGATTTCTTGCAGGTACACAAAGAATTGTCACTGTGGAAATGGTGACATTTACCTATTGATTTAGGAACAATAGTATACACTGTAATTCAAATTCTAATGGGAATGAAGAAATTAACAAACTTCAAATGGGAAATTTCTACTGAAAATGAGCTGTGATCTTATTAAGGCTAATTAAAGGATAAAATAAGCTGAAATGAAATAGAGCTCTGAGAATTCTCCAAGAAGTCAACAGGTCTATTCTAGTGCCTTCTGGGCAAGTAGATGTCCAAAACAGCAGAAATAACCACTTTCAATCTAAAGATAGTCCAGGATTTAGAAACCAAAGGATATTTTCTATGAATGAAAACAAATCTATAAAAATAAATCAACTAAAAAAATTTACATTATGTGAGAAATACAAATTAATATATTATTTTTTATTCCACAGATTGGCCAAAAAAGAGAAAAGTATGATCACTCTTCCTGTTGGCAATGTTGTGGACAAACAGCTTAAACTTTCATACATTTCTAGCTGTTGACAAGACAGATGACTTCATAGTCTTTTCTAGTCCTGTAGTCTCTATTTTTAATTTTCTCTATTATTAGGTAGCTTTACTAATTACTTACTAAGTTCCTTCCTTACTCCTCACCATGGATCTATGAGGCTCGTTTTCTTTCTCATTTCACAGGGAGGAAACAGGCTCCAAGTCATATAATTCGGAGGTGGCAGTGATATGATTCAGGGCTGCCTGCCTCCAAAGCTTCTGCTGGACATTACAGGTAGTGACAAAGAGCATGAGGTGTATGTCAGACAACATCTGAATACTTATTAGTTATATTACTTCGGGAAAGTTGATTGATTTCCTTAAGCATGTTTCCGTCATTTGTGAAAGAACAATATACAGTTGTGATAATAAAATTAAATAGAGATAATAAAGTCCTTAGCACAGAGTGAATACTCAATAAATAAGAACTGCTATTCTTGTCATTATTATATCATTCAAACTTTTGGCTAAGTAAAAATTCTGGTACATTTTTCTTGTCCTCACATAATGAAACTGTCCCCATGCACATTCCCTCTATCTGTTAGGATTTAGTGACATATTTTATGTTACTGCGTATACAGTAGTTTGTTAACTGCAAAAACAACACAGAATAGAAAGATATATTCTGTGAAAACATTACATTTCCAGAAGGTCAGACTGAGTGTTTTTCTCTGGCCCAGCTGGGTAATGTCTCTTCTGATTAGACCCTACATCATCCCTCCTGTATAAAACTTTTCATAACACAGGGTGGCTTCGGAATCAGAATAACAATGGTAGGTGGTACCCAGTGTTCTTAGACCTGACCCAGACTGACGTGCCAGGAAATCAATTTACTGCTGCAACCAGCACTTTTTTTTTTTTGCAACCAGCATTTTAAAAAAAAAAAAAAAGAGAATCAAAGCATATCACTTATAGAATACGTTCTGTTTAGTGAAACTTTTATTTCTGGAATGAGTAGGTGCGTTTGTGTCATGCCATATCTATTCCTGGGGACAGCGATAAAGCAATTTTTAATACCACTTCAAGAGGTACCCATATCTATTATATATGGGAGGTAAGAATCATTGCTTTACAAATGTCCTGACCTTTTGATCTGAAACATAAAGGCAAATGTATAAGCCCTGGTCCTCTGACTTGCACGTCACTGTTCTGCAGTTATCAGCTCTGTTTTCTTCAAGCTATCAGTCCCTTACCCCTCACCATAAAGTATTAGAATATTATCTATAGAACACATATTTTGCTTTTTTTCCCCTTCCCTACTGATACTAAATTTCCTTGGACAAATGAAGATTTATGGTCATAAGAAAATATGAGACCAGAAGTTGTCAGAAATGTTTTAAATTTAACATAATATGTTTAGGCAACAATAAATCAAATTACAACTACATATATGATTGAAGAATATGAAGCATATGAATATGAAGTATAAAAATATATTCAGCTAGGGGCTCCTGAGTGGCTCAGTCGGTTAAGTGTCTACCTTCACCTCAGGTCATGATCCCTGGGATCAAGCCCTGCATCTGGCTCCCTGCTCAGCGGGGAAACTGCTTCTCCCATTGCCACCCCCCCAATACTCTCTCTTGCTCTCTCTCAAAATAAATAAATAAAATCTTCAAAAAATATATTCAACTAATACTTGTTATAATGATTTGAAGTGCTTTGCATAGACACTGTTCTTGCTTTTTGGAAGATTCCTGCTCCATTAGTGGGTCATGAAATCAAGTTGATATATGAGTAATGACTAACATTAAAAAAAAATATGACAGGATAGAAAATATCTGTGCATCACATATAATATAAATAATAAAAAGATAGAAAAGATGCAATTATAGTAATGTACATGATTCTTCAGGCTCAGTTGAAAAACTAAAAATAAATAAATGCTTAACCAGAAGGCATCTAAGAGTTGTTGAGACTCTCAAAGATTCAATAATGGTACTGCTGGTTTTATAGTAACTTCTGTTTATTACACTAGAGAATTAGAGCAATTAAAAAAATAAAAAATTTCTATCACTAACCTTCAAAAAATAAATAAATATAAAATGAAGCATTTGGTTGTCAGGACTCAACATAAACTCTGGTAATGCCACAGGAATCACACAGAGGTAAGGAATTCAGAACCTGGGATGAGTAATAAGATAGTTTCTAGGACATGGAAAGAAGCAGCCATGGACTGGAGAAGCAGGACTACTTTCTTCTATATTGCTTGGGAAAATCTATTAGAATAATACATTAATTAAAACTATTTTATTTTATTAGGAAAGGAATATTTCTGTTTATGAAAAAAGACATTTTTTAAAACTTTTTTCTAGTCAGTGTGACGTACAGAAAAGCCTGATAACCAACTTATAGACACCACAAGCTACGTCAGTATAGAAATTATCTTATTTGCTTTGGCTTAATTTTGTATAAGAAATTATACTATTAAGATTTTTTTTTTTTTAAATCTGTGGAGGTTTTTTGGTGGTATATTGAAGGGGAGAAAAAAGAATTCTTTGGAAGGGGTCTTGGAAGTAGGTCTCTACCTTAATGTGTCAAGGCATCAAAACAAAAAATTAAATTCACAACCATTCAATAATTGAGGGCCTACGAAGTTATGAGTTGGAGAGCAGAAATCAATAAAGTCCCTTCCTTCAAAGCACTGAAACAAACAAAGCATTGAACTACACCCAAGAATCTATGGGAATCCAAAGGCAAATTTTTTTTAATTCTTGCAGTTTTTAAAATAAGATCAAATATTAGCAATTTCATTTGATTCAACTTAGATCCCCCTCCCACCCAGACACACCATTCCTTCCCTTTTTTGTGGGGGTAGAGGAAGGTGGTTAGGAAGAGAGGCATCCAGAGAAAGCATCAATTATGTAGAAGTTTGTAGTTTATATGAAAGGTGTCTATTGTAACTAAATACTGGAGGACCAGTTAGATTTAACAAGAGTAAAAGCAAAAGAGCTAAAGAGTTCTCACATGTGGTTCTGTTTTGAGGAGTCAGAATATAAGACCTTACAAGATCTCTTGTAGACCACTCATTAGGCCTTATCTTTAATAATAATGGTTTATTATTTTAAACAAAAGTATATTTGATAGAAGCAAGAATCAGAATCATCGCTGCTTGTAAGTGAATTGGTATTCAAGTAAATGTTATTCACTGGAGATTATATCAATAAGCCCATTAAAAAAAAAAAAGATAGCTTTGTATTCTTTTGTAGGAATCAGCATAGCTTTTGCTTTCCAGAAATTGTGGAAAAGAAAGCTTCTTAGATATGAAGTGAAAATTTTAAATTTCCAGGAATGACATTTTTAATAATCATTATTTTCTTCCATAACTATACTAAAATGAACATATTCAAAAAGATGATACATTAACTTACAAAAGAATAATTTCCACATCAATCTGTTCATAAGCAATGTTCAATCTAATTAAAAAAACCTATGAACAAGGATTTCGGATTAAGATGGCAAACTGAACACACTTCCAATTTCACTTTCTCTTTAAAACTACAATAAAAAGATTTTTGAAAAGAAGTCAGCAAGGACAAAGAGAATAGGACAGTGAAGTACAACTTTGGACAATGGAAACCAAATGCATGTGTATGTGGTATCAGACACGAGAGAGTGAAACCCAGTATTTTCAGCAGGTAAAACAGAACCACTCTCAGAACCCTCCAAAGACTTATGAACTACTAACACCTCTGGAATGGGAGTAGAGGTGGTAGAGAATGAAATGGGCTGGAGTCAGGGATGGACATCTGTGAAGCCATTAAGTCCCCTCCTCTGGCAGAAATTATCCAGAAAGGATTAACACAGAACACATTCTTTACTGGGGGCCACAGACACAGGTGGCTTCCTCTTTTCACCTCCTTCAGGTCTGAGCCCTGGAAAAGGGCATTACCAGCCACTCCTTCCTAAAACAGGTTCCTGTTCAGTTCATTCCCCAACCTCCATCACTCCCTAATCCCCACTTTATTCTTCAGAAGGCAAAAGAGCAAGGACCTTACATGCCTTGCCCCCCACTGAGTTGCCAGGACCTAAAAACATGTTCAGTACATCAAAGGCGTTCAATCGCATTAGCCGAATGAATGAATGGTTACCAACACGTGATAGTCACCTTAAATACTTAGCAACTCCTATAAATTTTAAAATTATATTTTAAGTGTCTAATACTAGTTGTTGGTTTTTCATCCTTAATTTTCTAGCATATGTATATAGTGTAAGTGGTAAAAGATTTTCTTCATAATGTTTGTTTCCCTCAAAACACATTCAACTGGCCACTCATAACTACGCCCATACTATCCTATATCTAACCCCAAGAGATCCAGTTCCTTGAATTTGTCTTCAAATATATATTGGCCCAAAAAGAGTTGGCAGAGTGGTAGGACAGATAATCTGGGCTCAGCCAAAGATGGTTACAGATTGCAGGCCTGTGGTAGAGAGAAGACGCTCAACAGAAGTTGCTCTGACTCCTAGTATTCTAAGGAAGAAGCCGGCGTGCAGAAGGCATACTCAAACACTAAACCGTTATTACACAGTCCACTCTTGCTCTAATAGGAGAGTGGGTAAAGGGAACTTCAGGGATGGGGAAAACAGATACAAAACCACTTAGATTTCTAACCTTAGGGTGCACTTAAAGTCTCAACAACCCACAGCTCAGAGGCTGCTAACTTGACATTTCGTAGTCTTCTTTCCCTCAGTCCCATCTTCGTATGGAACCATAGAAGCAAACACAATTTTACCAATTGTCACTGACTAGTATTTACATACAGAAAACATGAGCTTAATAGGAACAGTGCTCACAAGAAACATAATAGAAGTAACACTATTTGGAAGACTACTTTTAATTTTTTTTTGTCATAAAGTAAACTAAGAAGGGGCTATGGGGAAGGGTTGTATTAGGAAGTTTTATTATTTGTAGACTCCAGAACATAACTGAATAAAATTGATTTTATTTTCAAACTTTTTTCAACAAATGTCACTTATTGTTTATGCAAGGGAAATTTATAAATTAATAACTTTTTAAAGCTTACTATTCTTGGGCTCTATTTTATCAGATCATTTTACCCTAAATTTTTAAAATTGCTCTTAGGTTCCTTTTGCCATCCAAACTTACCAATGTCATCATCTGTTCTGTCAATTGGATCCTTCTCTAGACAGTCTCTCACAATGTCCCTACTCATCAGAGGATCTGATGCCCTCTCAATGTCTTCTTCATCATCGTCGTCCTCAGAATCCACTGCTGTTTCTGGCAACCCACTCAGGTCCATATCACCAGCCTCACTTTCTGTGGCCTTAAAAGAGACCAAAACAATTTTTTAACTGTTTTAAGTAAATCTTTTGTAGTCAAAGGAAATAAGAACAAATCTAATTTGAAATATTCAAATTTTAGTATATTAACTTGTCTATAACTAAGCATGTATTCAATATCAAGAAATATTAATGCACCAGGTACTATGTAAAAGGAATTATTTCAACAAAATAGGAGTGAATTTATCTCCTATTACATTTCTAGTTAGGATTAATGATCTTATCTCAATAATTCTGATTTCTTATCTGAGCTGTCATATGTACTTGAAACAGTAGACTAAAGAAAAAGATAGTGTTTGTTTTTACTCCATTTTTCAAAGAGAATGGCTTAAGCTAAGAGCTTAAGGGTAACACATGATTTTGAGCAATCCTTCCCCAAAAGAATAGGTGTGAACTTATTAATGCCAAGAAGACTGAACAACTTCTTTCCTATTAGATGGTCTTTATGGAAAAGTGAATCATAAATCAAAGGTAACTTGATAAGTACGTGAACAAAACATTTAGTGTGACTATCCTAATGTCCACTCTCCAATTATAAATTACCAAAAAATATTAAAAGACCATATGCCTACAGGTAACACATTCTTTCTTCATTCCTCAACACAGGTGACTGTATCACCAAATTTCAAGTAATCAAGATATACTCTAGTACTTGAATGTTTTCTTAGTCACTAGAGTCACAGATTTCAAAATGATCTCTTTTGTTGGGCGATCTCAAGGCTAGAAGAGTTATCCTATTTAGGTCATTCTATAGCCTGTTGTGATTATCATCTCAATAATACATATAAATGTTATCATATTGGCCTTACTTGACATTCTATACCCAGAATTCACCGTTTAAGCATAATAAGAATGACTTCAATTAAATATTACTGTGTAAGTCTTAAACATCACAAACATGTTTTGCCAGATAAAATATTAAAACTTTTGAAAACACTTTGTTTTAAAATGATTAGCTTTGTGGAAAACATGTATTATAAAGTTTACTAACTTTGGATAACTTGCAGTCCACATGGTTTTCAAAGACAATAGACACCTTATTTTTAAGAATAGCCAAAAACACATTAAAAATGAAAGATAAAAACATAAAATGTTGAGCCTGATCATCATCACCATCATCATCTAACACCAATACTTACAATGTGCCAGGAACTGCTCTGTTTTATATATATATATTAGCTCATTTAATCCTCAAAACAATCCTATGAAGTAAGTGCCATTATTGACTTTTACTATTATTCAAACATTCGGGTAAAGAGAAATTATTTTTCCAAGGTCATGTTGCTGATAAATTGCAGAATCAAAATTAGAACCCAGGAATTCTGACTCTACAGTCTTAACCAAACCTAATCTGTCTCTTTATAAGATACTTACATATGATTGTGGCTTATAGAAGGATCTATACTTTTTCTGTAATTTAGCTTAAGTCAATATTTAAAGAAAATTTTTATTATTTTCTTATCAACAGAGTTTTATTCTTCTCAAGTATTTTCTCTTGGTTTATACTGTCAAACATAAGATTTAATCCTACCTTTCAAAGCAATTCAAACAGGTGTTACTATTTTCTAAAGTTTAACAAAAAGAATTTTAATCACATGTTTAGTTCTTCAGGTACAATTTCCTCAACTAAAATACATACATGGTAAGAAAAACTTAAGGGGAAAATAAGTGAAGACAGAATACCTAATGAAGACAGAATAATTAAAAATGGAAAAACCTAATGTCTACAAAAGCTCTAAGCAATGGCCTTAATAAATATTACTGCTGGGGTTAAGACCATTATCAGCAGAGGTGCTCTAGGTGGGAGAGCAGTAAAACCACAGAATTAATTGTGGCACACTCAGAAACACATCTCCTAATTTAAATTCAGAATTCACAGAATTGTCTCTAGACTGTAGAATGAAACTGAGGTAGAGCTTGATACGATGTAGTATGCCAAGACTATGATCAGAGAAATTAGGCCAACCCTGTTATTATCACTACCTTATTTCTGAAGTCTAGAAATGTGACAATGTGCTAATGCTTGCTATGTTTACATTTTCACCCCAGTTTCATCTGAACATTGAAGATTATTATTTATCACCTTATATTCTCAAATATACAATCAGTCCTCTATATATTCTTTAATATGAGCCTGGAGTGAAGAAGGGACACTAATGGAGACAGAAATAAATAACAAAACAAAAAAATAACTTCTAAGTAATACAGTTATATAGCTTACAGTTTTTCTTTAATTTTTAAACATCTACCATACAGTAAGAGATAAGATATTTCACACCATCCCAAAGAAATCATTACCGTCATTTACATGAATTATATGTAAATCTTAAATAGAAGAAAAAGACTTTTTTTTTTTCTTAAAGTAAGCTCTATGCCCAACATGGGACTTGAACTCATGACCCCACGACCCTCACGACCCCAACAGCAAGAGTGGCATGCTCTAATGACGGAGCCAGCCAGGCATCCCAGAACAAAAAGACTTTTAAATGGGAATTGGATTAATCTCTTCAAAAATGAAACGTCTACCCCACTTGTGTAAATGATCATTAGTTGTTTTCTATTATGTGTATTCCATTCTTAAACAAATTATTCATGAAATAACATTCACTAAACCAGTAACTTATTTTTTAAAATAAATATTCATTATATTTTAAAATACTACAGAATTCCCCCGCCCCCTTTTTTTTTAATCTTTAAGTAAGCCCTAGGCCCAATGGGGGCTTGAACTCACGACCCTGAGATCAAGTGTTGCATGCTGTACTGAGTGAGCCAGCCAGGAGCCCCTACAGAATTCCTTTTAATCATACCTTTTAAATAGAACTTGATAAACAATTTTTTAGGAGTCTACTAATTCCATAATATTACTGTTTCATGAACAATGAAATGTTTGGAGACTGGAGTTAAAAATTTAATGAACAAACACCAACTGGTCTACAGGAGAAGTGTACTAAGCTTAGGAGTGCCTGGAACCTAGTTACTGAATTTACACTTGCCAAATGAACAAACATAGAGTTTAGTTATTCAAATCTCAGCTCTACCATTTATAATGTGACTTTAGCAAAATTACTTACCTCTATGAACCTAGTTTTATCAGTAAACTAGAGTTATATCTTCCCACTCATAGGACTGTTCTTGACTCAAATAAGGAGAAAGAAAAGAAAGCTTGTTACAGGCTACTTCAAAAGTCAGTCCCTTCCTGGGGTACCTGGGAGACTCAGGTCATGATCCTAGGATTGAGCCCCATGTCGGACTCCCTGCTCAGCAAGGAGTCTGCTTCTCCCTCTTCCTCTGCCCCTCACCCCATTCATGCTCTCTCTCTCTCTCAAAGAAATACTAAAATAAAATAAAATAAAATGTTTATATAAAAAAAGCCCCTTCCTCAAGGGGACACATTTTTTAATATCAGCACTGGCTTATCTTTACCTCTTCCCATCCCAGTAATGAAGCTTGCACACAATTTATATTGGCAGAATTTTCAAAAAAACCAAAACTCTGTTAAATACTGCAACCTCTTACTGTAAAAAATGTCTCAGGCTAATTGCGACTATTAAATTCCGGCTAAATGGCTCATACAATAATTATAAAAACAGTGATCCTACACTGAATGACTACCATGTAGCTAGTACTACATTTGATGCTTTTAATACATAATCATCTTCACATCAATTCAGCAAATTAGGATTATTACTCCTACTTTGCAGATGAGAAAACACCAGGAAAATCAAATAAATTGTTCAATGTAAACAAAACCAAACCTAGTGATTGTACTGGGACTTAAAATCAGGTCTGACCAATACAAACTAGTAAAATACTCTGCACTATAATACTGTGCCCAGTTTTCTCAATAGACTGTCTTCATAAAGAAAATAGTTAAATCATTAATCATCAGGGAAAAGCAAATCAAAACTACGAGATATTACCTTACACCTGTCAGAATGGCTAGACTCACAAAGACAAAAAATAACAAGTGTTGGTGAGGATGTGGAGGAAAAAGGAACCCTTGTGCACTGTTGGTGGGAATGTAAATGTGAAAAACACTATGGGGGTTCCTTAACAAATTAAAAATAGAAATACCATATGATCCAAATATTCTACTGCTGGGTATTTACCCAAAGAGAATGAAAACACTAATTCAAAAGGATACGTTCAACCCTATGTTTATTGCAGCATTATTTACAATAGCTAAGATATGGAAGTAACCCAAGTGTATATCTATAGATGAGTGGATAAAGAAGATGTGAAGTGCGCGCGCGCGCACACACACACACACACACACACACACACACACACACAGATATTATTCAGCCGTAAAAAGGAATGAGATCTTGCCTTGCCGTTTGTGACAACATGGATGGATCTATAGGGTATTATGCTAAGTGACTTATTTCAGTCAAAGAAAGACAAATACCACATGATTTCACTTATATGTGGATCTAAAAAACAAAACAAATAAACAGACAAAAAGCAGAAATTGACTTATAAATACAGAGAACAAACTGATGACTTCCAGAGAGGGAAGGGGGTTGGAGGATGGTCAAAATGGGTGAAGGGGATGGGAGATACAGGCTTCCAGTTATGGAATGAATAGGTTAAGAGAATAAAAGTTACAGACAGTATAAGGAATATAGTCAATAGTACTATAACAACATTGTATGGTAGCTATACTAGTGGTAAGCACAGCATAATTTCTTGACTTGTGGAATCACTATGTTGTACACATGAAACTAATGTAACAATGTAACACTGTCAACTATACTAAAAAAATAGTTAAAATATAATAAGGCAATGAAATGTTTTCTGCTTTGCTAAGTCATAAAACATAAAATTTTAAATATATCTATTTATGTATAAACATAGATAAAATGCTTGCTATTTTCTAGCTTCCTCCAAACTATAATATTACTAAGATTAATGCTAGTCTTTAAACCCTTTTATTCTAAATAAAGATAAGCACACGGGCACTCTATATTTAAAAATTATCTGATTATATGTGTCTCAGGAGCAAGAAGGAAGATTTACCTAAATTATAGATTTAGATGTACATTATAGTTAAATAATAATATTCTCAAAAAAACTAGTAGTATTTTCAGATCAATGCCAAAAGCTCTATGATTTACTGAAATCAAAAGGGACTACATATATTGTATTATGAATACAGTTCTTAAGAGATTATTTTGCATTTTTAAAGGATATCAAGAAAATGAACAGAGGAAATATTAAATGCCTAAAGCTCCAGTGAAGCATTAATTTAACTAACATTAATTTATTTAACTAAAATAAAAATAACTACTACATATATTTTATCATCAAGTACTCAAAAATCATTTATGAAAAAAAGTTTTTCCAATATCCCCATGGTTAAAAGAGTTGCTTAATAAGCATTCTTGATGTAAATCAATTTTGTGCAGAATTTCGAACATACATATTTAACCCAAATAGTATCTAAGTCAGACCTTGACATAAATTTAGGTTAGAAGAAGGTTATAGTGAATGCTTAATGCTGATGATAATTTAACCGAGACAACAAGTGAGTAGGAACTACCTACAAAACCATATATATGTAGAAAGTATGAAAATATATTTGGAAATAAGTATAATGCTTGCTATAAGGATAGTTTGTATATTATAAGTTATGCTGTTCCTAATTTTACACATCAATTTTTTTATTTCAATATAGGCTTTAAAAATATATTTATGCCTAAAAAACAGGAACAATTTTACAGCTTAGTATAAATTGTTAGGTTTCTTTCCAAAAACTATAATCGTAACAGGTGTAATAACATCTATCTGTAAATATTTATTATAAGTAAGAAAGTCTGTGCTAATTTGACAGGAAAATATCATATTTAATCCTCATATACTCAATTACTAATATATTTTGAAATACTTTATTTAAGGTACAGATATCTACATGTACTCTTTTGCAAATTACCTACTCTTGTATTTTGAATATTGTTATATGGTGAGCTGAGTATTTTTCTTATTAATTTGCATAAGTGAGTTGTATTCTGACTTTATTTTTTTTAATTTTTTTGGATTTTTTTTGTATTCTGACTTTAAATCTTTGTCTCAAATGATCTTTTAATTATTAAATTTTTTATTATTATACCATTAAGAGTTTGCTAACTCTTTAGTTTATCTGGAATTTAATCTTAGTTATGATATAAGGTGAGACTACAGAGGTGCTTGGGTAGGTCAGTCAGTTAAGCGTCTGACTCTTGGTTTTGGCTCAGGTCATGATTTCAGAGTCACGAGATTGATCCCTGCGTCGGGTTCTGTGCTCAGCATGGAGTCTGCTTGAGATTCTCTGCTTCTCCCTCTTCTTCTGCCCCTCCCCTTGCCTGCATTCTTTCTCCCTCTTTCTCATAAATACATACATACATACATACATAAATATATTTTAAAATAAAATAGATAAAAAAATAAAGTGAGACTATAAAGTGACTCCCCCACCCTAAAGATCATTTACTGAATAATCCATCACATTCTTCATTGATTTGTCAGGATTTCTCTATTACATATTATGTACTTACACATGAATTCCATTTTACTTGACGTCTCTGTTCTATTGATCTATTTTTGAACAACTGTTTCCAGTCCACCAAGCTACTGCTCTGATACTCACACTACGTAGCCAGGATCTTATGGCTAGAATTGCACTGTCTCATATAAACAACTTAGGCATTCTGTTTTCTACTGCCAACAAACTCCTACTTTCAACTGCTTCCGTCTGTTTCCAAGATAACCCTTTTTCAACTTAAGCATGACCTTCAGTCTGCAAGACCTACTACCTTCTATGTTTAGCTTTCACCCCTCCAGCTTGTAAGCTCTAACATTTCAATCACGTTCATTCAACACACCTTTACCGAATGCCCACAATTTCCTGGCTCTAAAGAGAAAATGGGGATGAGACAGAGAAGTTCCCTATCTTCTTGAAGCTGTCATCTTAGTAAGCAGACAGAACAACATAGAAAGCAATAATCATTTCAAAGTCTAAACAAAAGGACTAGCCAGGGAAGAAACCAAAATGTAGGACCTACTTTTCAGAAAGTAATAAGGAAAGAACTCTCTGCAAAGATGGTACTTAAAAATGAAGGCAGAAAAGGATCAACCTAGGAGAAAACATTCCAGGCAGAAGGCATGCAAAAACAAAGCTCAGTAGTTAAAAAGAGGTTGGCAGGTTGCTTCATCCGTCTTTGTGTTACACTCATTTAACAAAACTCCAGGACTGGGTGAAGCCAAGTCTTTGCTTTCTTTTTGCTTGCTGTAGGAAAAAAAATACTTAACAGGACAGAGGGAAATCACTCTGTATTTGCACCATCTCAATTGAGCTTCCATTACTCTAGTCAATTTGCTCTCCTACTCCCTGAAACTTCTATTTCAAAACTTCTCTCTCCTTAAAACTCTCACCCTTGCCAATCCTCTCACTCTCAACAAATGAACTCACCTCTTCAGAGAGAAAAATTGGAGCCATGAGAGAGAAACGCACTCAACTCCCAAACTCCCCACTCCAAACCCACCATGATAAATATGTACCTTTTAAAACAGAGGAAGGTTTCTCTTCTTAAAGCTAGTTATTCCACTTTGCTCTTGAATTCCCTTCTTCCCACCCTCTCAGAAATATTATTCTACCCTTTTCTCTCTGGTACACAGCATTCAATTTCAGTCTCTCTGTGCCCATCTTGTAAGCATTTATACTCACTTCAATATGACAACTTTCTGACTTAGGAGAAAGTTCTCCTAAGTCAGAAGTATACAAAGATTAAATGGACTGCCATGGGAGATAGTTGTCCATCCCTGGAAATGTTCAAGAATAAACTGGATGCTTCGCTGATAGAAAAGCAGTAGATTAAGTCGGTCAGAGAAAGACAAATACCATATGATTTCACTCATATATGGAATTTAAGAAACAAAACAGATAAAAATTGGGGAAAGAAAAAAAAAAAGGAGAGAGGGAGGCAAACCATAAGAGAGACTCTTAACTATAGAGAACAGACTGAGGGTTGCTGGAGGGCGGGGAGGGGGGGTGTGATGGGCTAAATGGGTGATGGGTATTAAGGAGGGCATTTGTTGTGATGAGCACTGGGTTTTGTATGTAAGTGATGAATCACTAAATTTTACCCCTGAAACTAATATTACACTCTATGATAACTAACGATAATTTAAATAAAAACTTGAAACACTGAAAAATAAATAAAACATAAAAAACAAATAAAAAGAAAAAGAAGAAAAAACAAAAAAGAAAAGAAAAGCAGTAGAGGACTCAAATACAAGATTGGTCACTGACCCAGGTGCATCTGTCAGGGTCCTTCTGAACCTAAGAATTTCTGATTTAAAGATAATCGAAATGGTCTATTGGGGATCTTTATTAAATGTTAAGTTTTGTATAGCTAGTAACAAATCCTCAGATACACCTATGGATTTTTCCTTATGAGGGGTATAAACTTAACAAGGCTACATGCCTACCATCAAATTTGAAATGAATAGCCTTGAAACTCAACTAAAATGAAGCAAAATACACAGGGACCCTCTATTCCATCTATATACCCCAAGATAAAGTTAGGCTGCAGGCAGACCATGTCAGAGCAATTTGGAGTTCTCACCCACAGTCTGGATTCTCAGACATTCCATACCATCAAGAATTTCCTCATGAACTTATCCTAGCCTACTCAAGGTTTAAACACATAAAGCTAGAATTCCCTTCAGAATATGCCTCAATAAATTATTTGAACAACTTACTTCATTCTTATTATAAATTTGCCTTCTAGGAGTTCCATTCAGGTTTGTATATACTATAACCTCAAGCTGTGTTTCCACCGCAGCTCTTTAAAGTATACAATCATCTCAAAGTTTGGAAGACAAGGGCTCTATCATGATATTTCAGTTACTATAAAGCACAGCTTTTAGTTATACTGTTCATTGTTTTAGGATAAGGGATACTCGAGTAAATGTTTTAAAAAATCAACTTCTAAAAATAGGCAGTACTGGCTGGTGGAGGGAGGAGAGCAAAGTTACCCTTATTCACCACCTTCTCCTCCTCTAACATTTGAAAAATGGGATTACTTCCTAAAAATTTTATTATAAGTTAACACTTATTATAAGGTATTGATCTTTGCATTTGATATTCTATCAAACTAGAATTTTTTTAAAGTTACCTTAAAGAGCCAGATAATATTTCTTATTGCAAAATACTAAATTCTTAATCAGCCAAAAATCTACAAATAATTGCATTTATGTCTTTTGATTATTAGGCAGTAAGCTCTCTACAATACCCCTAAATTATAGGAAAATGTATACCTATTACCTCCTTCAAACAAAACTATTTTCTAAGATCTACTAAATTTAGAAGTTAAATATTTTTGTCTGGAGGGTATTCTAATTGTTTACTTTTAGTATTTTTTTTTTAAATAGAAAGTTAGCACTGCCTGAATATTTCAATGACCCTAAAACTATAATGTTTCTAAAGAAAGGTACTTCTATGGTCATCTCATTCACAATTCCTAAGAAGTCAAGAATTATACCTTGTAAAGCGAGTACTATGTTCTTTTCATTTGAAACCATCCAAAATCCCATATTAGTAGTATTTATTTAAAGACCTCTCCACAAACAGACCTTTTTTGCATTATTTTAGTCATTATTTAGTCATTAATTTAGTCCCAAGCCAGTGAACTCTTCCTTAACAATTAAAATTATTTTGCTTTTAAAACAGTTATGGAATTCCATAGTTCTAGTTTCTTTTCTATCCATCGGTATCATAAAAATTTATTTTATAAACATAACTAAATCTATACATAGTTTAAAAATGCAAAAAAAAATAACCCAATGATTTAATAATAACCTCAAGATTTTAATAAGAAAAATTTACTATATAGCATAATTCTGCAGTTTTCCCCTACAGTTTTGAGAAAGAATCAAAAACTTAATACTACAGTCAAATTTATAAAATATTTAGTCAAGAGAAATATCTCCATTGTAACCACTCTATTTAAAACTCTGATAATTGGTAATAACAGAGGTAAATACAATTAGACAGTAGTTCTACTTCCTGAAACAAACATACTATAACATTAACATTTTATGTACCTGTACATATAATATACACATATATATTTACTTTATAGATCCTATCAATTAAGAATCATAAAACTCCTTGGAATACATAAAAATGAAGCAAATGACAAGGAAAACACTTTCTTACCTGGTAGATATCAGAAAGACTGCTGCTTCCAGAATCACTAGTGATACTACATCCTGAATGGCTAGAAGAAACGTGCGTCACCTGTGGGTGGAGACTATCAGTAAGGTGTAGTTTTGTGAAATCTGCAGGAAGCTATGGAAGGAGCAGGAGAAACAGGATTACAATTTGAATCAAGAACTCTTAAGACATTGAAACATTTTATTATACTCTATCCATACCATTTACCCAAAAGTACTAAGAAACATCTTTCATATTTCAAGTTCACAAATTACCAAATGTTGTCCTATGTATCAAAAATCACAAAATAAATTTTTAAAGTTTAGGGACATTCAATGAATCTTAACACTACGTTCAATATTTAAAGAGGTGGCTTTAAAGAGGTGGGTTAAAGAGGTGCTCACTTGGGTGAGCAATTAATTCAGTGAGTGACAACTTTCTAATTACACACCACTGAGGAAATTATTCTATTATTCGTTAGCCCCACAAATATAACTTTGTAGCAAGAACTAGCTTAAACAAGAAACAGATTTGAGGTTCTTATATGCTCAAATACTATTTAGAAGTAAAGAAAAGGGGTGACTGGGTGGCTCAGTCGGTTAAGCAGCAGACTCTTGATTTCGGCCCAGGTCATGATCTCAGGATCCTGAGATGCACCCCGCGTGGGGCACTGGGCGTGGAGCCTGCTTAAGATTCTCTCTCTCCTTCCCCCTCTGCCCCTCCGCACCCCCTGCTCATGGGCCCTCGCTCTCTCTCTCAAAAGAAAAAAAAAAGGTAAAAAAAAAAAATGAGCATTTTAGAATTGACAAAATGTACTGTTATACAAGTAAATGTCCTAGCCTCTATGAAGAAAACAGAAAAGAATGCCTTCAAAGAACTTAGACTTGAGAAAGTTATGGACAACATTTACCTATCTATACACATACACGTACATATCAATTTTCTATTTGTTCATGTTTAAACCCTAAATAAAAAAGCTTCTATGGAACAGATTCACTAAGTATCCCTCAAGTGCTTCTACGATTCCCCCATATAACAGAGAAAATGTATTGAAAAAGAAAATATCCATGGGTGGCCTGGGTGGCTCAGTTTGTTCAGAGGTGGACTCCTGATTTTGGCTCGGGTCATGATCTCAGGGTCCTGGGATTAAGCTCTGCATCGGGCTCGGCACTCAGCAGGGAGTCTGCTTGAAGATTCTCTCTCCCTCTCCCTCTGTCCCTCTCTCTGCTCTCTCTCAAATAAATAAATCTTAAAAGGAGAAAACATCCATATATTTTTCCATTCAACAAATATTTATTGAGTCTTTTTCCTGTTACTATGTGCTAGTCAATGAATGAGACACTAAGAAAACACGCCTTAAGAATCTTATACTCTTATAAGTTATTACCAGTTCTTTTGAATTAAAAAAAGGGCACTATTTATACTATCCCACTTATTATACTATTGGCCAGTAATACACTTGGCATTTCAAAATATAGGCTGACATCATGCAATACTGGTAACATTTTCTATGTCCTCCCTACATACTGATTCTATTTAGCTGTTAAATAATAATAAAAAATATTAAAATAAAACCTAAATAAGAGTTTATCTTAGCAACATTCCCTTTTCTCCTTTGATCTCATCCCTTCTCCCCTTCCAAAAACAAGATGCCATTCCATAGATTAGAATAAATTTCCCAAGGGAGGTGATTCAGTTTTATGACAATGACCAATGAATTTTAATACCTCAAAGTTTCAAACAAAGAGGCAAGATGTACTTATATCCCACAATCATTCAGATCTGACTCAACAAACAGACTATGATATTTAATAATATTAAATACCGTCTGTACAGAAATATTTTTGACTTCATGAGAGACAAGGTAAACAAAGAAAAGACTTAAAAATAAAGTTTTTTTCAAGGCAGATGCCTAATGGGGGCATCTGGGTGGCTCAGTCAGTTAAGCATCTGCCTTCAGCTCTGGTCATGATCTTGGGGTCCTGGGATGGGGCCCTGCATCAGGCTCCCTGCTCAGTGGGGAACCTGCTTCTCCCTCACCCTCTGCCACACCCCCCTGCTCATGCTTTCTCCCTCTCTTTCAAATAAATAAAATCTTTATAAAAAAAATAAAGTTATTAGGAGGTATATGATTAGATGCCAAATAAATGGACAAAAAACACATATGTTGGAGGAACTCAGAGAAGTGAGGTGCTTACTCAAATGTGTGAAATCATTGCAAACGTGACATATCTCACTAAGGGTGTTGTTTTTTAAAAACCTGATAACTGAAGATGCTGTGAAATATTAGATAAAATTTAGGAAAATAACAATTCCCATATAAGGAATAGATAGGTGAATAATTCTAAGTTGAGAATTTATATATATATTTATCCACAATGTAGAATGGTGAAATATTTGCAGGATTTCTTCAGGAACAATTTGAAGACAGAAATCTGCCAAGATGTACTAATGACTATGATTTTGCATGTTGTTAAGTGATAGATATCAGATATTAAAATGTGTCCAAAACCAGGATAAATATCCTTCATCGTCTACATTTCCATTTAATTCAGCCACTCACTGCAGAAGCCAACTGGGGAAACATTATTCAATGGCTCAGTGATTTTAAAAGGCATAAATCAATACATATAATTATAGAACAATAAACTGATTTCTATTGATTATTTTTTATAGACATGACTCAGGTTGACACGTGCCACATAGTGTGATTTTTTTAAATTAACTTAAATTTGTCAAATGAAGATAAAACTCTCTAATGAATTTTTACTCACTAGACATTTATTCAAGTCTCATAGGACTCTCTTCTCTTCAATATCCATTAGGTGGTCATCTTTCCTAAGAATTTGCTGTGTGGATAGTACTAAGAGCTACAGAGCTCTACATCTACTACAATACACATGGATCCAGCCCTTATATACTACAATCTCTTCAACTATGCTAGCTTATAGCCACAGATACCAGAATTATATAGCTATGTTAGGCTAAGACCCATAAAGAGCTATTTAAAAAGAAAAAAAAATATTTTCACTCTTAAGAATTCAATTCTACTTTAAATACTTATTATTGAGTATCTGCTATGTCAGACGGTTAGGGCCAGGGAATATGGAGGTGGGTAAGACAGTCCCAATTCCAAATGTAACTTTTACTACCCAAAATGTTATTGAAACAGGTGTTACCTACAAAAGAAAAAGAAATCAGACATACTTTTTTTTAAAAAACATGGCTTTTATCTTCCCCCTACCACCAGTATTTTTTTCAGAACAGCATGAAATGTTATATTAAACTCAGAGTAAATGCATACATAATTTAGTATTAACTGAATACTTCTTTATATTAGAGCAGATGCCACATTTAAGAAAGTTTAAAAATTTTCCCCATAGATTTGTATAATAGTATCATGATTAAATTTTATTGACAGCACACCTCAGCCAAGGTTTCAGAATGGGAGAAGCTGTGGGAGCTGTTCCCATAAAGGAAGAGTCTGAAATGCACTGCTTTCACCCAGCCAGCCACAATACTCTAAAAGAATAGAGACCTGAGCCCACATCTAGGGGAAATGGTCTTTAAGAGGCAAATGGACTAGACAGGGGTTGGAAGTTAGGGGACACGCACAGTACAGGCACCCATGTTTAAACATGAGGTCAACAAGGATAACACAGAATCCTTAGGGAGGCAGTAACTCATAGTCTGAGTAAAATATACCAAGAAAGGGCACAGTATGCCAAAGACAACAAGATTCATCTATTCCAAATTTTTCTAGGCTTGACACAGTGCCCATTTAAATTACTATCAGTATCCTATTTCATTAAATTTCAGATTAAAATGGGGCTGTGAATTATCTTGTGATTCTAGCCACCATTTATAGCTGAAACTGTTCAAAATATAAGAAAAATGTTTGAAGTTGGGACTATATACAGTAATTACCTGAATAAAATTAAACAATAATTAAACTAAAGGGAAAATTAACACATTTTATACATTTTGATCTTAATACCAATATATTTCACAATCAAGAACATAATTTAAAGGAGTCCCATATTTTTTTATCATTTAAATATTTTTACTATTTGATATATGAATATATTACTGTTCAAATTTTTCCTGGATCCAGCAACCTATATTCCTAAAAATATGGTACTTGTGGATCACAATTGCAATAAACTTCTGTTAGGCAAATGACTGAATCATAGTTTAACCACAAACACTATTAATACATAAAAAATGCAGGGTAATATTAAAATCAGATTTTTAAATGCATAAAGTGAGCATAAACAAAATTCATCATAATTTCATATAATCTGGGTATTGTAAAAAGTTATATTATTATTTATATATATTATATTATATAATAACTTTTTTCTTTTTTGGGAGAAAAAGGGATGTTACAACAATTAGCTGTAAACAGGTACTATACAAAAAACTTTAGTCTCATATAGGAACAGGCATTTGATAGTCTTTGATTTATTAATTAGTCCAATGACTGGCATTTATAAAATTACTAGTTAATAAATGAACTATGTTTTAAACATAAATGCACTGGCTTTGAGTGCTTTGAAGTCTCTGATACCACTAAGTCAATACTTTGTTGAAATGGTAAAATTCTTCAAAGTAGTGATAATGTATTAGAAGCTAAGATGGCTGCCTTCTTCCCTTTCCTTCTCTCCCCACCAAAGACTTCTTTATTCTCATGTTTTTAAGCTCTACAAGGAAGAGTTGGTATATTACTGGACATGTAATGGAAATGGACTAGAGTTTCATGTTTCACAATGCATTATTATTAGCATAGGGGGTTGCTAAGAAAGCCAATAGTTAAAAAACAAAACAAAACAAAAATACTGCCACCAACATTTGAAATTTATTTAACTGAAAAATTTCCCAACTAACCTTTAGAATCACTTTATTTCAAGAAATAGTTAACAACAAAACACACAAGGTTTGGGTTAATTGTTGGGATCTATGTAATCTTCCCTTTACCTTGAGTGACACTATCTAAAGTAAGTTAAATATCGTACTTAGTGACCCAAACCTAACTTTATATTAAGATGTATTCCTAAGAATTTACCCAAATGAATACTGTTTTCCTCCTATCATCACTGGAGTTTTGTGAGTGTTCTTTATGCTCATGTTTTCAAGCTCTGCAAGGAAGAGTTGGTATGTTACTGGACACATTTCCTATTTTTCTCTGAGATGTTAGTGAAAATACAGTCCCTTCTATTTTCTATTTTCTACTCATTCATCACTTATTGGAAACCTATGTTGTGAGGATTAAATGTATGACCAGGCATAAAGCATTTAGGGTAGGGCCCAGCACACAGAAATCACAATAGAAGTGTGTTAGCTATAATAATTACCACACGTGGATGCTGTGTAAGACACAGGTCCTTTCCAGCTCTAGAATTCCTACTGTAGCTAGAATCTAAGACTAGATACCAGTGGGTTATTGAGAGGGCTTTAGTGGCCAAAATCATTCAGCCACAAACACTGTCCCCTTACTCACTTTAGAACTCAAGTTGTGTTTTAAAAGCAATTCATATTTTCTCTCTCTCTCTCTGCGTCTGTATACACACACACCCTATTTTTCTTTTATTACTCATCTGTTCAGATACTACTAGTCCTGACACTCTCTGACCTGTTTCAATATACAGCTTGAATAGGCAGGAATATTATTTAGTAGCTCATTTTAAAGGCCACTTCATAATACGATCGACTTTTATATCTCTCAATCCTAATATTTCTTTAAGAACACCAGAAAAAGTAAACATTTGGATTCCTGAATATTATTCATCAGAAGTAATTTTTGCTTCCCTTATACCTTATGATATGTTCTAGATCCAATACTTATTCTTAATTACATCATCCATCAGTATTCCAGAGAAAGATATTTGCACAATATACAGTTTCTTTTGTTCATAAACATAAAAGCAAGAAACAGTTTTCCTAAAAGTGTCATGAGATAATGATTTAATAAATGAATAGATCTAATTATATTTCTCATTAAAATACATGGAGACATTTTTTAATGTTGATATGACTATGTTTCACAGGAGTGGGTCTACAAGAATTTGCTTTATGTCTACTGGAGAAACCTGACAAAAATTAATCATTTGTAAGAACATTCTCCCAGCTTCCTGCCAGGCTCAAAAGACATAAGCTTCATGTCAACATATATGGAGTTATCCTCTGGTCAACCTCTTCCTCAGGAAACTTTGGACAAGTTAATTAACTTCTGTGTACCTTAGTTTCTTCTATCAAATGAATATAACATAATACAAGGACTAAATGAAATAATCATTGTGAACTACAGAATCTACCTTACTGATGCCTCTCTCTTCCTTTTCATTCCCTCTGGCATTTTTCCAGTCAAGGTTCTCCATCACCTTAGGTCAGATGTTTTTCAAATACAATGAAAAAAAAAGAGAGAAAAACCTGACTTATTTTTGACACTGTCATAACTAACACTACCATTACAGTAGTTTACTTATGATATATATTCCCCCGTCTATATGTTACATTTTAAATAAACCATATGTTTATATGGACGAGCTCGCTGCTTAGAATACTGTACTAAATTCTGTGAAGTAAACAACCTCATTATCATGATATGCTTGTAGTTCAATTACTTACTCTCTTTTATAAACATTCAAATTGTCATAGCTAAGAATTCTCTCAAAGTGATAACATCTTGGGGAGTTTGTGCTTTTGTGTGTATAGTCTTACGATGTTTGACTGCAAACACCTCCATGTATTTGACCCAGACACATGCTGAAACCTGGTATGGCTTAACCACAGTAAGATACTCTTGCCATCCTGAGCACACTGCCTCTAGAGGACAGTCTGAACAGAAACACCACTGAACAGGAGCAAAGTCCAAGTTTAGTCATGCTTTATTTCAAAAATTCCTTGCTACTTTCGTACATGAAAATAATGCTTTAAAGGGAACTTAATAGAGAGGACTTGCTATGAAGATACTTATACACATGACTATTTCACATGGCTTTCTGTCCAAAAATAAACCTTTACGTGTTAGAATTAGCTACTGAGATATGGTAGTGACCTAGCCCTCACTTCAACGCAGAAAAGTCACTCTCATGTTTTTTGGGGTTGGTAACATAAATGAAATCATAAACTTCATTGGCTAGAGTTGGACAAATTACAATCTAAAATTTAATTCCTACACTTATGAAATAGTGATAATTTGCACACAAATAGAACACATATTACCCTCTGTTGAGGAAAATAAACAGCCAAAACTAGTAAATTGATGTTTTTAAGCAAATACTTTTAGAAAGCCTTTTCTACTAGATGTGGAATGAAAGCATTGAACAGAAGGAATCCACGTGACATTTACTTCAAAACAGAAAAGTAGAATCCTTTAGTATGATGAGAAAATGTATGAACTTATTTAGGTACCATATATTTCAAAATGTAAGGCTGTGCCCCATTTTTTTCAAAGAGAAGCAATACTAAAAACACCTGTATATGAGTTCCTTTGTGCCAGGCCCGGACCTAAGCACTTGCAGATATATTAGGTCATTTAATTCTTATGACTATCTTACGAAGTAGGTGTTATTATGACCATTTTAAATAGGAGGAAACTAAGACACGGAAAAGTTAAGTGATTTGCACCAAGATCACGTAGTGAAGAGGCAGTAAAGAAAGATTATAGCTCTGGATGTCTGGCTCTAGAGCACACACACTTAAGCTTTAAATTTAATGTATTTATTTAGTAGCTGACCTGAAAACTCTCATGGATATTAATGAAATGGTCACATGGCTGCTTATATCAATTTATTGATATAGTTTCTTGTGCAAATTTTAAAATCATATAGGAAAATACTAATTTAAAATAATTTTTCACTGTCACTTTCATAAAATCAATCTATTAAAACTTTACATCTGCTTCCTAACAGAATTTTCATTCCTTCTAAATTGTTTGAGATATATTACTTTTTTAGTCTGTATGTGATAATGTGCATTAGTGAAGTTGATTTTTCATTTATCTTATAGGTTCTTTATAAAATCGCTTACTATATACCTTATAAACTCATCTTTAAAATATTATGGCAATATCCAGTACTTGCCATTTTGAGATCACACACCCAGGAATCATTATTAAATCTGTATAAAATGTAAAGCTTCTTTCACTCCTTTATGCCAGCTCCATCATGTGACACTGGTAAGCATTCCAAGCTAGCACTGCTTGAGGTCATTTCTGCATTATGTTCCTTACTGAAGAGTATTTTAAGTTTTTTTTTTTTTTAATGTAAAATAAGAGAGAACCTCATAAAATATGTGAGGAGAGCAACTCCTTTTCTGGCACTTATTTTTGGCAGAAACTAAACCTTGCCTGATGTATAATTTCCCTAACATTTGATAATCAGAAAAAAATTATGCAGACACATACACAGAGTTAGTTATAAGTTAGTCAATGAATTTCATCGTCTTAAAGGAAGACACCTGGCATAGTGAGAGCAGTTCTATAATTAATATCAGAACCAGTGAAAATTCGTCATTTGAAAGATAGCTGTATTTTTTCAAAATGAAAATGCTTATCTGGGACCTAAAATAAAACAAATGTCTATACAGTTTTCCACAGAAATACTGAGGTGGTTGATTAATTATGATATATGGCCATGAAACGTCCTGTTGCCTATTAAGAAACACAGTTTTATGATGGTTTAAGAGACAGCCACTCCATTCTCACTCCACCCCCCCATCCTAACTCCCCTACACAACATATAATCCCTTCTTCTTTTCAATTTATTTGCAATCATCAATAACCACCAATCTGAAAAGCACACATTTCTCCAAGGGATTTAAAAAAAAAAAAAAAAGCCTAGATCACTCAGTCCAAGAAATTGTCAATAAAATACATGGCAGCTGCTGGCTTTGAGTCAGGTATTTTAAGCATCATCTTCTCAGTAGCATTCCACCTATTTAAATCCCAAACCCCTTCGTGCATTTTCTCTTCATGTTAGTAACAATGACTGCCACTATTTGGGGGGTATGTACTGTGTAATGAGCAAGGAGTTCAATATTCGATATCTATTTGTTCTAATACTTGTAAAAAAGCCCAGATGCTGCTAAAGAGACAGAAGCTCAAACAGCTCAAGTGACTTGTCCAAGGCCTCCAGGTAAGAGGCTCCAAAATCTCTACCCTTTTTACTTTGTACCCTGACTCTAGATATTTACTATTTGGGGCCATATTCTTTTTTTTTTTTTTTTTTTTTATTTATTTATTTATTTATTTGAGACAGAGAGAATGAGAGAGAGAGAGAGAGCACATGAGAGGGGGGAGGGTCAGAGGGAGAAGCAGACTCCCTGCCGAGCAGGGAGCCCGATGTGGGACTCGATCCTGGGACTCCAGGATCATGACCTGAGCCGAAGGCAGTCGCTTAACCAACTGAGCCACCCAGGCGCCCCTGGGGCCATATTCTAACCCAATCTTTGCACCTATCTTCTCCCTTATTTAAACAGTAAACACCTTAAAGGAACTTTACACTAATATAAGAACAGCTTTATTTTCTAATGTGAAAACCAGCCCAATAAATACACTTCTTAGCAAAATTTGTGATTATCCATATGGTAAAACTGATAATCTCTTGCAGTTGCTAAAACTTGAGTCCTCAGTCTCTTGTTTTCCAGGACCAAGGGGGACCAGTGCTATGGAAGTAGCAGTCTCTGGAGAGGTTGAGAAGTTGCTGGTAATACCTGAAACCAACTTCTGTGACCAATTAGACAAGAACTCTGATGAGCTCCAAAGGGACTATGCTCAGTTATCCCGGCTGTAAAAATGCTCAAGGGAGTATGGAGTTAGGGAAATGAGTGTTTAAAGTCAAGGAAAAAAGATTCCCAGGGGATCTATGGAGAACCTTAAGCTGCCTTCTTTTTGAATAAAAATAAAACAGTTGGTTTGGGGAGAAAGCCTCACACAGAATTAAAAACATTAACCTACAAGTAGTTTTTAACTCTTTAAAAGTTATAAAAGCTACCACACATCCAAATGCAAAGGTACTAAGGTCTCTAGATGACAAAATACCATAAAATGTCTGAGACTGGCTAGTTATTCATCAGTGTCCTCCCTTCCAGGAAACACAGCTGGACCACATTTCCCAGCCTCCCTTATAGTTACGTAAGTGCCCATATAAGTGAGTTCAAGCCTTACGAGTATGGACAAACACCAGTGATATATGCCATTTCCACACCTTACTTATAAAAATCTTCCTTAAGACTGTCATGATCTTTCCCCTTGCATCAAAAGAATGTCTGTTGGATGACAACAGAAACTTTGTTTTGAGGGTTAGACAACTGAGCCACCAAACAGAGGGGACTGGATCCTCGAAACACTGCTTAGAAGGGAACTATCCACTAAGTAATCAAGAGGACTTGCTTTAGATTTTATGCAAAAGAGAATAAACTTCTACCGTGTTTGAACCATTATGTTTTGTTTGGTACAACGGCTAGCATTATCTTAACTCATATAAATACATTATCATTAACTCACATAAATAAATATAAATAACTCATATAAATACATTGTCTTAACACATAAATATCTTAACTCATACTCAGTGAGACCTATTTGTGAAAAATCTTTCACAATGAAATTCTAAATTCCTTAAGGAGAGGTAGGTGGGGCTCTGAAAATATCTTGACCTCATAGTACTAGGTCCAATTTGGATAAAATAAACATTAGAGTTTTTCTACATATTCAACACATTTATTGAAACCCCACTTTATGCTAGTATACCAGGCACTATTCCAGGTTTTCTAGATATTGGAGTAGGAAAGATAAACTCCCTGCTCTCATGGATCTTACAACTAGTGGGTAGAGACAAACAGTAAAAGGATAATGAAGAAAACTGTCAAATACTGATAAGTGCTGCATTCAACAAAGATTAAAGGAGACTGATGTGTTATGCTAAGTGAAATAAATCAGTCAGAGAAAGACAAATACCATATGATTTCAGGCACACGTGGAATTTAAGAACAAAACAAGTGATTTTGGGGGGGAAAAAAGAGAGGTAAACCAAGAAACAGACGCTTAACTATAGAGAACAAACTGATGGTTCCCAGAGGGGAGGTGGGTGGGGGGAGGTGAAATAGGTGATGGGGATTAAGGAGGGCACTTGTGATGAGCATCGGGTATTGTGTGGAAGTGCTGAATCATTATATTGTACACCTGAAACTAATATCACACTGTATGTTAACTAACTGGAATTCGAATAAAAACTAAAAAAAAAAAGAGAGAGAGAGAGAGACTGATGTGATGAAGAGTCACAGGATAGCCAGGGAAGATCTAAGATGTGATACTGAGATGAGAAAATTATTTTTTACATTTTCACTTATTTTCTAAAGGAACAGTTCCAATTATATCATTTTGCTAGATATATATATTTTATAGATGTATATATGTTATGTTATCTAATAATACACATAACATACACCTACACACATATATATTATACACATAAACATACATACGTATGTATATATATACACACATACTTTATATATATAACACATACATTACTTTCCATATATTTTTATAATATATGTTGTCTTTGTGTAAAAGTGAGATAAGTCTAGTACATCTCTAAGCCAAAGGAATATAGTTATTAAACATTTTATTAAAAATTCTTAGCTATTTATACAACTTAACAAAATCAACTAAGTATCACATAGTACCTTATGAATCAAAGACAGTATAAAATACCTTTGGAGTTGTTCAGTGCCCTATGAGTTGGAGACTACTAATATCTGCTCACATTTCATGACACAAATATTATATGATGGAAATACCAGTCTTCAAAATAATTATTTGTTCTCAAAAAATACTGCTGAATAAATTAAATGGAAAATTAAGTCTAGAACCCACCCACTTGTAGTCAATTGATTTAAGTACTCAAAAATTTCATTGAATAGACTGACCACTTAAGAAAAAAAATAATTCTGTTAAAATTTATGTTGTAATCTTTTAAAAATAGGAATTATTGAACCTTTATTTCCCTAGGAAGAAGCCTGGATATCCCCCAAATCCTAGATTCCATAGACTTTACATCCTAGCATTTGTGTGTGGTAGTAAGACCATCAAACAAATAAGAATATGTCACACAGAGTTAAGTAAATTGAAAACTAATAAAGTAGGATACAGGATATAGAGGGTAGAAGGTCTCACCACTAAGATAACATTTCAAAGACCTTGATGGAGCAAATGCCTGAACCCTACAGATACATAATGGGGAAACAGGCATTTCGCAATACAAGGACATCAAGAGCAAAAGTCAAAGGCAGGGGCGGCCTTGGTATGTTTTAGGAATAGATAGAAGGTTAGTAAAAGCTCTGAGAAGACCAGAGGGAATTAGTACAGAGAGATATTCTATGCTGAAATCATGTAGGAAAGCTATGGTAATGATTCTGGATTTTATCCTGAGTGACAGGGGAAGCCACTGGAGGGTTTTGAGCACTCACAATGTATGCATCCTGAATTTAAAGCATTTTTCCAAAGTGTTTATTGTGAATATATGTTACTTTTTTGATAAATATTTATGAGTAATTCCACATGACTTAGAGAGAAAAAGATGTTTATTACAGCTTGTATCAAGAGGCCGTCAGCAAACAAGGGCATTGTAGCTTGTCTTGATGGATACACCATAGGCAGTGTGACTCAACTGTGAGGTCGTGTCTATTCGAAGTTATCGTTCATGGGTACACTGGCTGTGTAACTTAATTTACTGAAAAATCCCACTCCATTTATGTGAGACACACATGTACACACACACAGAGGAAACGACTTTGATTTTAATCGACTTCTTGGATCCTACCTCTAATGGTTCGTTTCTAGATTTCATTCAAACACTACCACCAGAACTGCTACTTTTCCAGCGATGCGTCCTACAACTTAGCTAGACAATAAACTTTAAATCAAAAAATAATTACATGTGGGCGCCTGGGTGGCTCAGTTGGTTAAGCGACTGCCTTCGGCTCAGGTCATGATCCTGGAGTCCCTGGATCGAGTCCCGCATCGGGCTCCCTGCTCGGCGGGGAGTCTGCTTCTCCCTCTGACCCTCCCCCCTCTCATGTACTCGCTCTCTCTCATTCTCTCTCTCTCAAATAAAAATAAATAAAATCTTTAAAAAAATAAAAAATAAAAAAAATAATTACATGTTATCCCTCTTAAGTTACTAACAAAAATAGTAGGTATTAATTTTATGTGTCTAGTGTATCACTTTTTCCTTTTACTTCAAAGACAAAGATATTCATTTCAGCATTTATTTCCAAGGACTTCAATGCTAGGACATTTAATTTAATGTTTATTGTCAAGGGCTTTATGTATCAACCCTGGCACACCAGGTAATTTCATTGCTTTAGCTCTGTCTGGAGGGCACTATGGGAGAACCGACTGAACATGTGCGGTGCATTACTCATTGCCCAGGGTCAGCAGAAACACAAAGTGCATAAATTGCAAGAAGTCTAACAGATTTTTCTTTTTCCTTCATCTTTCCCTTTTTTTTTTTTTTCTTTGTTTGGACTAGTAAACCTTAGACACCATATCATCAAATGAATAGTTCGAATTACTAAGACACAGTCAAACACAACGTTACCTCATAAGGAGACTCCTTCCTAATACCCTCACTTCTGTCAATGCTCCAGCATTTTTCATGACCTTCTCAGTCATCTGCAAAGATTTATTTACATAATCAATTGAGCGACTCTCTTAGAAAGCACATTCTTCCTAAATTAACACCAACATTTAGTACTCTATCAGTCCATTAAGGTTTTACTTTCCTCAAACTTCAACTACTTTCTCTGAACTTTTCTGTTAAGCATGTACGTGTATGCATATTAATTTATTACCCCAAGTTTAAATCAGGAAAATAGAATAGCATTAATCAAGATGCACTTAGGGAATCTTATGACTGGTTTAATATAATCTGTGATGTCAGTGCATGTGTGTATGCACGTACATGCACACACACAAGCACTTAATAAATTGAACACGTCTTTGGATATAAACAGTTTAACTTTCATAACCTGGAAGTTACATAGCCTCCATTCACCTTCAGCAAAAACAAGAACTTATAAAATGAGCCACACTTGCAGTGACAACACTGTGCCAGGGGATTTACAAATACTATCCCACTTCCCTCTGATGGTCCCGCACCACCATTGTCCTCTCCTGCTGCTCCTTGCAAGTCTTTTATTTTTTTCCCCCTTTCCATCTCTTCTCCATGTTGCAGCCAGAGTAAACTTTTAAAAGAGGACAGAAAAATACACACCTGATCTTGTCAATCCCCTGCCACAAATCTTTTATGGACTCTTTTCACCCTCAGGCAAGTGTTTACACTCCTAACCACTGCACCCACCAGCTTCTCCTCCTGATCTTTTCACACACCTCTCTGCCCCCTCAGTCTCCATACTAGATCTCTAAAGCTCTTTATGGTTATTGAAAAGTCAGACTCTGTAACTCTCTCTGGGTCTTTACTGTTCCCTCCTCCTAGAAGAACACTTACCCCTAGGCTGGCTAATTCTCTGAACTTTCCTTATAGAGGTGAGAAGTTCTTATAAGATGCTCCTGTGACACTGAGAATGTTGCCTGTGATGGAACTTAACCCCACTTTACCATAGTTGTTGATTTAACTCTCTAGGTTAAACTCTAGGTGAGTCCAAAAGGGAATATGCCTTTTTCATCACTCTTTCCCTTGCTTCAAAGTGCCCAAGCTATAGTCGGTACTTAATACATGCACGAACCACAGAACTATTAACCCTAGTTTAGAGCTGAAGACAAAGCGGCTGAGAGACACTGAACAAGACTATCTGTTGCCAATGTTCTCTCTCCCTTCCCAATTCCACAGTCACCTCTTCTTACCAGCAGTTATATGCAGGATCACCAGAATAAGATGAAAAGACAAGGAACAGAAGAGGGATGGAATTATACAAAACCTAGGCCTACAGTAACTATAGTTAAGTATTATATTTAGTTTGGATTTCCCAGAAGTCAGGACAAAAAAGTTAAGGACAAAAGCCTCTGGGCTAAAAAGTTTTTGACTTTCTATCTGTAGAGATCCAAAAGAGGAGCCTGGAAGATGAAGAGTGTTGGAATTCTACTTCAGAATTGTAAGGTTCATTCATCTACTTAATTATTTAACAAGTATTTACTGACTTGCTTCAATTAACCAGGCATTGCTATAGGAGCTAGTTATATGGCAATTGACTGGGACTGGCAGTTTACATTTCTAGAGGCAGGAGGGGCTTGAGGGTGGAACAGCAAGAAAAATAACAATAAACAAAACAACTTTAGATATGAGCAACTACGGTAAAGACAATACTAAAAAGGTAGGGTGATGTAATGGACAGTGGTGGTTGCGAACAGGGACGTTATCTTATCTTATTTTCTGGGAGGCTATTTTAGATTGGGCAACCTGGAAAGGTGGCTCTGAGAAAATGACGTTTGAGATGAGGGATGAATAAACACAAAGGATCTAGCCAAACAAGGGGCGGGGAGAGCTTTATAGGTAGAAGGGATCTCAAGGGCAAAGACCCTAAGGTGGGAAGAACCTATGAATGTTCAAGAAACAGAAGTCCAAGGTGACTAGATGGGAGAAAGGGAGAGAATGCTTGAGGGGGAAAGTGGTGCAAATGAGGTCAGAAGAGCAGAACTATTCCTGCTAAAAACTAGGCTTTTTAAGGGCAATGGGAAGACACTGGACTTTTTAAATAAGCAATTAACAAGATCCAGTTATGTTTTATAAGATCATTCTGGTAGGGTGGTGGGGAGGGAGAACAGATTCCAAGAGGTTAGAATGGAAGTGGAAAGACAAGTTAGGACAGAGTGAGGCATGCCATCTAGGTTACTGCAAACAAAGTGGCCTTTTGAAACCTAACCTGTGATACTTAGAGGGGTCTCTGTAATCAACTGTTTAACTTCTTCAAAAGATAAAAATTCTATCTAAAGTACCATAATGGCGATTAATTATATGGCACCGGTTGCTACAATACTTTAGTAATTAGTTCTGACCTCCTATAAGTTCTGTGGGTGCCTAAACAGATTTCCAAAGAACAAGGGGTCAGATTATAAAAATATTCACGTTATTTCAGTAATAATTTATTAAATATCCTAATAAAATGGATACTTCTTTTGACAAAGCACCTAACCAGAGAGTAGCATTAGGAGGTCACAGTTTATAATATGACATTATAAAAAGAAGACATGGCTAGTTCCAAGCTGTCTGTGTGACTCAAGAAAATCATTTAAATTCCTTGCAACTCAATTTCCTCACCAGCGTAGAACAGACATAACAAGGTCTGTCCTGCCCATCTCACAAGAGAGCTGTGAAAATGAATGGAGGATAAATGTGAAAGAATTCCAGTAATATAAAGCATTACACAAATGCAAGGTTGTGTATGAACTACAGTGACAGACCTGGGAGTATTTTTAGGGGTTCATTTAACATAATCTCATTTCACAGTTGTGAGAATTGATGTCTGAGAAGGTGAATTAGCATGGCATTGCTAACACTAGAATCCAGATCTTACATTTATGTAATAGAAAAAAATTAATTTGAGTTTCCAAATTCTCTACAATATAAACTGTAGCATTAATATTTTTAAATAAGTATTCTGAAGAACACAAAAAGTACTAAAAGGGAAAAGTAACCTGGAACTCATTATTAATGATGTATGATGTTTGTATATATCAAAAATAATGTAGGATTAATTTTAATCTCAATTCCAAATTACGGACACATAATTATGGTCACAAGTTATGTGTCTTAAAACAATGATTGCTCTCAGAAAAGCATGTAACTTTCATAATGGTAAGTGGTCAGGGTCTTTACATGTAAGGACAGAAGCAAGTACCTTTACCTGGTTTTTGGCATTCTACTGAAGGCCTTAGAAGATAGTTTAATATTTAATATAATCCATATTAATATTGTTTCTAAATAGTATGTTTCAAACTTTTTTTTTTTTTAAAGATTTTATTTATTTATTTGACAGAGAGAGAAAGACACAGAGAGAGAGGAAACACAAGCAGGGGGAGTGGGAGAGGGAGAAGCAGGCTTCCCACGGAGCAGAGAGCCTGATGTGGGGCTCGATCCCAGGATCCTGGGACCATGACCTGAGCCGAAGGCAGACGCTTAACGACTGAGCCACCCAGGCGCCCCTCAAACTTCTTATTATCCAAAATTCCTAAATAGCTTATACCAGAAATTTTTTGCTGCTTAGGTGGATATTTATTTCCATATTTACATAAATGTGAAAGAACTGCATGACTTACTACAACAAAATTCTGATAATTAACAATGTTAATCCTAATTTATCATTAGAATTGCCAATATAAATATCGGGGAGCTGATGCATGCTGGCTCCAACTTTACACCCTACTCAGTTTCATCTAAGTTTATCTAGCCATAGGGGGAAAAAAAAATCTTCCCAAGGTAAAACAATTATCCACTGATTCTGAACTTAATAACATTTGCCTGTATCTGCATTTTTGCACTTCTTATTAATTCATCTCTTATACAATCAATAAATACTTATAAAATGGCTGAGATCTGAGAGTCAAGGAATTAAGATCACAGGAAGATCAAGGAATTGAGATCACAGGAAGCAGAATTCAGGCAAAAGAAACAACTGGAGGAAAGACTCCATGGCTTGGTCTGTTAAATGAACAAAAGGAAGATCATGGCAGCTGAAGTGGAGTGGATAAGGAAAGTAGAACAAGATAAGGGAAGAAGAGCAAGCCTCAGCTGCTTCATACACAGCTCTGTAGGGAGTACAGATTTTATTCCAGGTGCAATAGGGAGTTACTAAAGAGTTTTAAAAGAAATGACATGGTCTAGTTCATATTTTACAAGATAAATCAGGCTGCTCTGTGAAAATGGCAAGATTTGAAATAAAGGAACAGTGGGAGTCAACTGGAATAGTCCAAGTGAGATGATGATAGCTTAGATCGGGATGATAATGGAGATGGAGAGGAAAAGCATGAATTCATGATTAAAAGGGTATAACAAACAGGATTTGATGAAGAATAATGAGTTTTGGGCAACGTGAAGAACCAAAGATAATTTGTAGCTTTAGGGCTTCGATATCTTAATAGATGGTAATGCCAAAGATGATGAGATGAGGAAAACTAGAGAATCATAGGTATTTGTGGCCTACTCGGTGAGTTAGTTGGTTGGGTTTATTTTTTGGTGGTGGTTGGGAGAACACTCAGGAGTTATAGTTTGGCCATGTCAAATCTGAGTTGACAACATCTACATCAATATATCTAGTGGGTAATTGAATATATAGTCTTGAATTTTATTATAATCAACCAATGGATGTCTGGCTTGGGGGGCACAATTTTGTAAGACTTTTCACCTGCTCATTAAGTGTTTACATGTTAATACATACAAAAATAATAAATGATGATCAAGATGATTATGATGATGAGGAAGAAAATATTTTGATTTATACTGTGATGGGATAAAGATTCTTGAAATCAATAAACAGATGGGGCAACAAGAGATACAAGGTCCCATTTTCTCTCCCTTTTGATCTAAGCCATTAATATAAAAGTGTTAGATACACACTAGCAAAAAATTTAAAAAGTAGCCCCACGGGAATGTAAAATAGGAATTCATTTATATTTTAAAGTTAGCTTAAACATCCAGAATTTTGCTCACAGAATCTTTTAAAGAACTTGCAAAATACCTAGTACCTCCTCCAAATGTATAAAGCTAATAAAAGTTCAGTTGAACTAGATGTTTGTCATTTGACTTAATGTGCCTTTGCAAATAAAGTCTGTTCTTTAAATGCTTTCAGGATTAACAAACCTCCTAAGATAGAAATCTTCTTTCTTTTACATCTTAAGAAAACTCACTTAAATATCAGAATCAAGAAAAACTAAATAGTAACCAAGACACCAATAACAAACACATCCTGCAAATAAGACATAATCTCTGATTTCTTTTGTGTATCCTCTTCCCTTGAAGGCCATGGTCTGACATCTGTTATTCTCTGATGCTTATAAACTAGATATCTTCATATCAAACTAGATAGATGCATATCTTCATATATGACCAAACAAGGCTTATTCTAATGTATTCTACCAACTATGGAAAACTGGGGAATAGGAAATTAAAAGTAAAGGAGGTGGAAATAATCTTAGGTCAATGCAGAGAGAGTAAATTAAGACGTCTTTATTCCAAAGTGAACAACTGATTTAAGTGGTGAAAGGAGGGGAAGGTGATGATAAATACACAATTGCCAAGAATTCTATATATTCCACTTAATTATGTTTCAAATCTGTGAGATATTCTGAAGTGAATGGAACAACAATAAAGATTTAATCACCTTTAATTCAGGAAAAGGGGGGTGGGGTGTCGATGTGAAGGGATACCTGACAAGTCAGGTACTGCATATCCCCACGAGGACACTGCTTTGCTAATCTTAGAGCAGATGACCTGCTCTATGTGTACATGTGGGTGGGTGTGGTGTGGGAGTGGGGGTGGGGGAGCAAGGATTAACAACATCCTTAATATTTCCAACCTAAATCCTCCCCAGGGTGGTTAGTCCCACCAGGTACCTTAAAAAAATCCTTGAAGTGTTCAATTTCACAAGTCCTAAGGGTTGCTCAGCGTTATTTGTGTAAGAAGCTTATTATATAAGTATCTCCCTAAAGTCAGTGAATGGTGAGACAAGAAAACATTTGCCTTACCTGAGAGCATGTTTAATTGATATGGTTAGTATATTATTGTGTTAGAAGAAGGCAGATACCTTTGTTGGTTGATTTGGGGTAAACAACTCTGAAAGAACAATGGCTTTTCTGACAGAAGTGCTAAGGGAATTAGGAGAAGGATCCAATAAAGCCAGATTTAGGAGCTGTTATACCACTTTTCAGTAAAGAAACTTTAGCCTAAAGTTGTTCACTTCTCTTAAATTTAAATATAGATGATTTCACTGAGAAACAGCCAACATAAAATATGTTGCACTTAGCATATAAGAATTTCAGTGTTAACACCTTTTTTGGCACAGCTTGTCAATTTTTATTGCATGCAAATTTGGGGGGATGAACTCATGACTTAAAAATCTGGCAACTGCTTGAATTTCACTGTAAAGAAGCATCATTAAGAAGCTAGGAATGTGACTCACTTAATATCAGGCTTCAGCTAAATTCTTAAGTGGTTACATAACACCACTAATTTTTAAGAACAAGAAAGAATTTTTTTTTTTTAAATGTCAGGCTTTAGGATTTCCTTTTTCTGTTTTTCATACTACAAAAATGTCATGTCTGACCCTACTATATTTTATTTATTTATTTATTTATTTATTTATTTTTGAAGAATGAAACCTCTCTACATCTTCAGACAGATGTCCATTATTAATCTGGCTCTCCAAGATCATACCTTTCTTTAGGTTTGGAAACTCATCTTTCTATGATAAAGCTTCATGTTTACAAAATAAAGTAAAACATGAGGAATTCCACTGCAATAATTAAAATAGCACTAAAATCCTGGTTAGTTCACACAGTATCAAATAATTGAATTAAAAATTAAAAACCAGGCTTTAAATCCTAGAAGCTTCACACCATGCAGATAACATGTTCGAATGAATAACAAAAGTTTTCACTCAAGCTTAGACATTTTGACATGAAGTATAAATATAAATTTTAAATTTTGGAAAATGAATAAAGAACATATATTTGAAAATTAATTTTAAAAATCGTTTGAACTTCTATATAAATACTTTCCCAAAATTAGCTGTAGTAAAATTAGAAAAACAAATATATAAGTTCTATGTTTATTATTAATCAAAGGCACACTTTTGTGAGAACAAGGGTCACATACAACTAATATTAATTTGCTTAAACTGTAAGAGCTTCTTTTCCCAGAATTTTAAAAAAGATGAGAAGAACCAGACAAAAGAAAATATTATCGTAACTTAATATATACAACACTGTGTTTAGAGCAACAAGAAAGCAAATAACCATGTCCCTCTTACATGCTCAGCATTAAATTATCTTTCACAAAGCAAAAGGCTTTTTTTTTTTTGACCGAAAAGCAGTATGTACAGTTAAGAGGTCTAGAACTCCCACATCCCGGCCTTTAAATTTTTCTTCTTATAAGAAAGCAGCATTTATGAGCCCCATAATGACTATTTTAAATCCCCTGAATCACATCACAATAGAAAAACACTGTGTAGCATAATCTATAATGGCATATTTAAATATGACCCAAAATTCCATGCTTCTATAATCTATATTAAGTTGTGAGCAAAATAAAGGCATTTCTACCTTGATCATTTCTCTAAGCAAAGGTTAACCAGAAAGGCCAACCTTAGGAAGAAATAGAATACATACCATGATATAGTCTCTTTCGTTAGAAAAGGCAAGAAGAACAGATTTAAATTAAGACTTGGTGTATAAAAGCTGAAAGCATAGAATTTGTATCCACATAATGAACTGATGTCTCCTCTAAAGACGTCAGATTGCTGTTCAGCTAAACTATCTAAAAATACCTCCTTGCAAACACACACACACACACACACGAAATGACTACAAAGACAGGTCTTACTAAGCAGCTCTACTTGCACAAAATCACTTAATAAGTGGGGAAAAATTTTAAAGTACTTAGGGAAAATTTAACGGGAATTTTTCATAGCAACTATGATCTTTTATGAGCTATTTTGAAAACCAGTTCCCATCTGTAAAAAGTAGTTAATGAAGGATCTTAAAGCAAATCATACTTGATCGAAGATGTCCAACAGAGACTCATGTTCTATGAACTTAAAACGAGATAAAGAAAGATAAATCTCTACATCACTGTCAACATTCTATTTAAAAACCAAGAAAAGGGAAATTTTCTGGCTAGAAAAGTGGGAATCAAACTCATGGATGCCACCGAATGCCAGACCCTGTCTGTGCCCCATACGTAATCCCCACAAACAACCTATGAAGTAGGCATCGTTAACAGCACTTTATAGACTAGGAAAAAGGGTTCAGAACATTTAACTAATCTGCTTAAAGCCACACAGCTACTAAGAGGTAGGGTTCCAACCCACAGAAAAATGATTCTGGAGTATTATAATCTAGCATCAATAACTGACATTCACATAGGCTGCAGAGTCTGCAGATTCTGAAAACATTAACTTTTTACGTTTTTCTTATTTAAACCTCAAGTTTTTCATCAGTAACACAGGGAGATTCTCACTTCAGTCCTAGTATTATTTTGGTAATTAAAGAAAATAATATGTGTAAAGTACTCAGTAAAACAACTGTTAACTATGACTGTGATCATTAATAATCTTCAAAACAAGGTTGTGAGGGAGACCAGTACTGTCATCATGATCTCCACTGTGAAGTGAGAAAACAGAAACTTCAAGGAGTTACATGACTTGCCTAACAGTTGAGCAGCTAGTAAACATCAGAACAAGGACTCAAAGCAAGGTTCTTGTATATAAGGTATTTTATTGTTTGACTCTACAAAAACCTATAGTTCCTTCCTATTACTGTGGGGAAAGGTTCACAGCTGAAATAGGTATTTTGCTTTTTTTTTTTTTATGTTATGTTAATCACCATACATTACATCATTAGTTTTTGATGTAGTGTTCCATGATTCATTGTTTGTGCATAACACCCAGTGCTCCATGTAGAACGTGCCCTCTTTAATACCCATCACCGGGCTAACCCATCCTCCCACCCCCCTCCCCTCTAGAACCCTCAGTTTGTTTCTCAGAGTCCATCGTCTCTCATGGTTAGTCTCCCCCTCCGATTTCCCCCCCTTCATTCTTCCTCTCCTGCTATCTTCTTTTTTTTTTTTTTTTGCTTTAAATAGCCCTGTTAGATACTTGAAGATGATATGCAATGAGCACTGTTAGTGAGTGAGTTTTGCTACACTAGGACATTTCAGTATGCATCCTGTGTGCTCTCAGGTTCAGAGTAACACTTCAAAGCTACCCATTAAGTTTATTATAAACCAACTGAAGGCAATATCTTCTTTCCGCAGCATCTGTGGATAGCACTTAGAGGAAGGAACAAAACAGAGAAAAGAAGTAATGTGTATCCCATGGCTAACAGAGCCAGTACTTGATACACCTTGAGGGATGGTCTCTGACCCAGCCTACTACAATGCCCTGCCCACCATCCTACTTCACAGAGAATGGGGACTGAACCTAGGGCCACGAGCGCTGCCAAGAAAAATCTTCTTAATTGCAAGAGAGTCCATAATCATCAGATCTCGGGTCACTGTTGCGGCCAGGTTAAAGTATATTTTAACACAGCTTTCTAAAAGGTAAGTACATTCCACAGTCCAAGAATATGTGTTATAGGGAAGGAGGTTAAAGAAATGTCAACATTGTGACAAAGATGGATCTAACTATGATTCACTTATCTGTATTTTAAATGGCTAAGACAATGTTGCTAAATCTGTGTGGCTGAAAAAACCATCTCATCTAGCTAAATGCTAAAATTAGCTCCTTATAAATTACTTATCGCACTAGAAACAAATTAAGAGGGCAAGCATATCACCCAAACAGTAAGTTGAAAAAAAAAAAAAAAACAGCATTCTTTTCTATATTCAAGTATAAAAATAAGGTAATGTGAAAGATCTCTGAAGAACCATACAGATGGGAAATCTCAGATATGTGTGGGGACCCGGAAAAGGCTGAATTAACAAAAGAAAACTTCCGTGTAAAGAGAGTAATTCTTCAATACAAAATTACACTCTTGTAATTTATTTAGCTAAATAAATTAGCTAGGCTCACATAGCTGGTAAGTGGTGAAGCCAGAATGTAAGTCCAAGTTCCTGGCCGTAGAGCCCTCCTCTGCCCACTAGGCTACAGTTTTTCCTAATCCCTTCTCTCTGTGTAACTTTCTTCACAAAGGTTACAACTGGTCAGATTACAGTTTTCATTATTTCATGTACAAACTACTTCCTAAATTGGGTTATTTTTACAGATAAAAAGTGAAACTACTCCTAGGAACTTAAGTAAGATTCCCCCTCTCCCATTCACTGCTAAGTTCTAAGAGCTCCTATAGATCCCTAGGGTAGTTTTTTAAAATATATTTCAGTATTCAGTTTCCTTTAGGTAGAAAAGATAGCTTCATATAAATTACAAGATTACTACATAGAAACCAATATGGGAGCAGGGCATCTTCAACCTCATTTCATCTTGGGCTTCTAGTTCTTCTATCGGATGACTCTGATCTGCTGCTTAAAACCTCCAAAATCTGTCTGCCTGAAATGCCCTTATATTCCTTACATCTACTTATATCCACCAGGTGGGCTCCAGCTGCCCCCCGTATATTCCTCCACTAGGCCCCATACATAACACTAATACACATGTCAGCAGGTGTCTCTCCTGCTACTCTTCTGTGAGCAACTCTTGAGACAGAAGTGAAGTCTTATTCACAAAAAACCAAGACCAAATATAGAATACATTTTCCCAAAACCAGTGATTTTGTATATCTAGTTCCACAACTATATGTGCACTATTATTGTAATATACAAGTGTTATTAAACAAAATTATATTAAGCAGTATACTAATATCATTTTTCACTGATTCTAAGATACACAGTTTATTTTTTTATCTTAACATCTTTGAAATTGGGATCCATCTGAAAATCAATGAAAAGAAAATACTGGGTTATTTAAAGCAAGGTGAATCGTCAATCGTGTCTTAGATTTGATAAAAAATTATATTTTCATTAAAATACAAATTTTTAAAGAAAATAATGTTAGGGAATTCTTGATCCATCCCACCTGCTTACCTAATATAATTAGAAGAAATGATTAGTCAGCTATGTCCAGATCAATAGAAATGGTTTGTCTACTAGCTACCCTCAAGAAAGACTTAAAACAAAGCCCATACTTCAGAAAGCTAACTCATGAATATTACAATCCCAGGTGGTACCCTGGCCACATCACACTTTTCACTATATTCTACCACTAATGGCTTTCTAATTAATACCTGAATCCACAGCATTGGGCCAAAACTCTTTGAGCTGCCATTCAGAGGGTTTTACAGTCTGAGCCCTCTCTCATCAACGTGTGTACCTCTGGCTGACCCTCCACCTCGGCCGAGCTGATCTATACTCACTGTTCCTTGACTGTGCATGAACACTTTTGATTCAGTGCTTTAGCTCATTCTGTTTGCCTTGCAAACATTCCTCCCATTTCCTTTTTTCTTCACATCTTGCTTATCTCTTGCCCTTATTTGTGGCACAGCTCAGGTCCTATTTCCGTCTTTGTAGACTACTCAAATTATACGTGACATTCCTGCTTGTGCACTCCTATGTATTTTTTGTCAATACTGCTCACCCAAGCATTTAAATATATGCAACCAGATGCAAAATTTTCAAACCATATTTTTCAATCTCTTTGATAGAAATCTGGATAAAAGAAAACATTAAATGTTTTCTTATTTTGACATTTTATTCAGTTAACACTGAAAACACTTCTATTATTTGAGAACTACAATCTATATTCTCTTCTTCTATTCGAAGAGAGAGCTTAAGTGGTCTTGCTCTAAGAAAAAAACTGAGAGATATTTAATTTATCCATACCTCTTTTTCTAGAGCAAAAGTAAGCTTTCATTTAATATCACTACTGTCAACTTTTGTGATGTTTTTCTTCAAAACACAGGCTTTAAATCTTATTTATACCAAGTTGTTAATTTTTTTCAGGGGGACAATAAGCAAACAGGATAAAGAAGGGTAAAGAAATCTGGGAATATGCCCAACTAAAAGGAACACAAAAGGTTTCAGCGATAAAAGACATGATACACAGTGGAAAGGGAAGAGGACAGGACTGCCTTCACAGGTGTTTATATATTTTCTTTAGCTAAGCCATTTGAAAGCTCACTTCCTTTTTCTTTTGACATTTTAATATTGACTTCCAATATCTTAAATTTTTTCATAAACTTCAAGAAAAGCACAATGATATGAATACAGTAAGCTTTATTAAAATCACATTTTGCATTTTTTCTCTTCCATATTTGGGATGGAATTCGAACACTAACTAAAGAAGCTCTAAGTAAATAACTTTCCCTCAAAAGGTAAAATACTATATATAATACATACTACATTATATATCAATATTTAATATATGGCAAACTTTGAAACTATAAAGTAGACAAAGCAGCTTAGGATAGAAGCTTCATACTAGTTACAGTGTGTCTCTTAAATCAGTTGTCCTTAAATATATTTTCTACATATATTTTGGGGGGGGAGGAAAATCTAGAACAAATGCTATTACCAGATTTTACTCTATGGTATAATACGAATATGTCTGTAATAAGAAGATACGTATTAAAATGTTACCAGTGGTTTTGTCTGACTAGTAAAACTCTGATTCTTTTTCTGTCCTTGTCTTCACCTGTTTTCTCTTCAATGAACATATAAGTTATGTATTTTTTAAATTATAAATTATGCACAAAACTAATAATGCAGACAAGCCACAGGTTAAACTGCCACCTTATGAATAACCATAACACAAAGCAAACAAGCACCAAAAATTAGTTTACCTATTCAGGCAGTATCCCTTCTAAAATAATTTTAAATTATTTTTATACTTAGGTAAATGTTATCTCTAAAGTAGTATAATTTTGACATTTGATTGTTTCCACAAATGGAATTAATTCAAACAAGAAATAGGAAACTTTATACATTAATATAATACAAATATAATATAAAATGCCTATTTTTAATTGCCACTTAATATGAAGAAAAGTGCATTTTAAGAAAACAGGTAAGTATGAGATTAATCAACCTTAAAGAAAAAGTTAATTTCAGCCTTCACATCTCAATCACTAGAAACCTAGGTTGTAAATTGTACTCATCACTCAACTTCTGCCAACCTCCCCTGGCTCTCCCTTGCCCAGCCACTACAGGCCCAGTGAACCTTCTAAATCCTTACTGATAACTCCAAGCAATCTTCTTTGTCACTAATAGTAAAAGTGCTATGCACTTCTCAGTTCCATAAAACCCAGAAAGACTACATGTCACAATATCCCCACTTAACTCCAAATTTTTCCTGATTATTGAGAGAGAAAAAAAAAAAAAAAGAGTGCTTTCATTTATTCAAAATCACTCAGAGAGTAAAAATGTCTAGTTGAACCCATTCTGTTTCTCTAGGAGAACAGAGACAATCAAGATTACAACTCTATAGCTTTTTTTACAGCCATGTTTGTCTCCGTTTATTATGAAAGGCATGAAGTTGTGTACTAGCACTTAAACTTAGTGAAAAGTTGACCTACAGGAAATAATTCATTATAAGGTGCTCCCATCATGATCTGTATTTTTAAGTTCTCTAATTAAAATTAGCTTTTACCAATAAAATAAACTATGCAGAATATTAAATTCTAGCTTTTTCTATGTACCTAAATTAGAAATGAGATTATGGGCTATTTTTAATTATTTTACACAAACACATGTGCATGAAATACACTCATTATATATATAATGCATATATATATGAATGAAATGAAATGAAATAGGGGTATTTCATTTTATAATCAATTCAAGTCAATACATAAGCCAATCATGTATTTCTCTAGAGTTCACAAAAACAGAATATATACTTTAGTCTGAAAGGTGTTTTCAGACTATCACTTTATCAATCAACAAATGTAAGGTTAATCCATAACTAAGACACCTCTGAGAACAGCCTTTATAATGCACATGCAGTGTGATCTGGTGTACTGATACGGAATGAAGAGATTTGAAGTGCACAGGAGAATATTTATATAGTGACTTAACATACAAAAGAAACATAGATAAGGGGTTGACTGGTAAGTTATGCAGATATGACACATATCTTAGACTGTACAATTAAGATCAATCATGTATCATATACACACACTAAGTATATATGAGAGAGAATACAACGTAACTAACATAAAAGGCCTATGCTACAGGTTCAATTAAGAAGAAGAAATGGCAGAGGTTGACAACTGACTAGTTCTAGGTGGCAAGGTGTTTCTCTACTAACAGAAAGGGCAAGGGCAGGGACCAAGAGCTTAAGAGGACTACCTGTATGATGCACAACACTTCTGTGAGTGTATTCTGCTACATCATTTCTTTATGTGCTTTGGAGTACAAATGTATATTTATGTTCTCCTATATGCTTTTGTACATGTTTCTTATCTGTGTTCCAAAAAAAATGGGCACAGTATTTAACCAGTCCTCTGTAACTCCTATGTCAGTACTAATAGCACTGGCATTTTAATACTGTAAATGGAAATAATCACAAGCATATGTCAGGTCTTCAAAAATAAATTTCATTTCTTAATGATGAAGAAAAATAAGGAGGTCAGAGAGAGTAAAGATCTTAGAACAAGGAAATTAACAGGGATCTGAAGGACACATTTACAAACTTTCCTTTAAAACACACACACACACACACACACACACACACACACACCCAGGTGTATCTCTATATACATCCAGACACTCATGTTCTTTTGTTTTTAAAACCTCTTTTTTTAAAAAAAGTTCATAACCAAACCACAATCCAAATAAAATATGTGGATAATGATAAAATGGTCATTTTGATCTAAATAGGTGAAGTTTTCCAAGGTTTACAAAAGACTGCCAAAGACGTGATGGTACTAAATTATTCTTTTTCTTTTTACTAAGTACATAAAGTAAGCATTAAAATGTACTTCATTAGGGATTTAAATTAAATAAAAATAATTTTATGTGGCTATTACTAAACATAGGAAAATGAAGAAAACTGCACAATTACTCTGGAGGGATTCTTAAACAGATTACCTGAATAAAATATTTAAGAGTGTTGTCAGACCTAAAATCAAGGAAATGGACTGAAGAAATTTCAGGTTATATTTCAGGGATATTTATAGCTACATGACCAAATTTAAAGGGCATTTATTTTGGTGCAAATTAAGTATCAGTACTTCAAACATATAAAATATGTATTTTAAATCAGAAGGGAAAACTACAATTAGTGATCTTACTATGGTTAAACAGTTAAAGGAGAAGAAATAATTGAGCTTCTAATGATGCATTTTAAACATTCTCTTCTTTTTTTTTTTAAGTTGATCATTCTCTTTTCACTAATCTTAATTGATTTACTTTTTATACAGTCTATTTTTAAATGGACCGTTATTAAATTATTAAACAATATTTAAAAGCAAGGATGGGAAGTATGGTTCTTCTCTTGACTAAAAGTAAGGATTTTTCTTTAATATATTCCACAATGAGACAGAGCTTTTTTCAATATCACACATATAAGTAGTGCTTGCAATACACTGCAAGTTTCTAAAATAGATTTCTTCACTTCTAACAGGGTAAAAAGATCTATTATTTGTTGCTAGGGTTTCTTGGCCCAAATCCAAGACAAGATGACCTTGTCCTTGAATAAAACAATAGGATATTGCTTCCTCTCAGGCCTCTTTGCTAGCTAGCACAGTGAAAAACCTCCCCAAGAGATGAGTTTATTTCATCTCAGGAAATATATCTGTTATAACAGATGAAAAAAAGATCAGATAAAGAAAAGGTGGAATCTTAACCCAAAAGATGCATAACCTAACATCCATAATTAATCTTAATGCTATTTTCTACATTGCTAAGGAAAATGTATCAATCAAATTATATTAAAGAGATACTCTACTCAGTGTTTACAGACAAGGTCAAATTGCCATGGTAGGAAAAAAGTAATTTCTTAAAAATTGACTTTTCTTAAATCTATTTTAGTTAAAGATAGAGGGGGTGCTTTGGGAGGTGGAGATGAAGAGGAGGTCACACTCCTTTGCTGGATCTTCAAATTATAGTCATTATTTGTCAGGTATCCTAATATCTTCCTCTCCATCACCTGTATTGACCTACTCTCTAATATAATCCATTCCAACAGTGATGATCTCATTGATTTTCCTAACCTTCTGATTCCTCATATGCTTCTATATCTTCCTGCCTCGGACCCTCACCTGTTATTCTTCCTTCTCTATACTGTACTTTTAACAGTTAACAATTCCGAATTGCAACTACATCCTTAATACATGGTATAAGGAAGGTGAAGAATTAATTCAAGATATGATCTCTCATCTAACTGTAAATAAACCAATTTACAAGCACTGGTTAGAAGAATAAATAAAATTAAGCATTACATATTAGGTGCCACTAAATCATTGCTCAGAAAAAGCAGAGATGAATATGAAGAGACAAGGAGCAAGTGAAAGTCAAGCAAAGAGCATTGCATTCTGAGAAACAGGAAAAGAAAATGAATCTGAAGGGTCTGTAATCAGATCATCTTGTCCTAAATAAAAAAGTTATAATTGGGGGGGAAATATGTTCATAAGGAAGAGAAGGTAGATTACAGGGGGCTTTAGTGACCAACAGGAATTTAGACGTATGGTTAAGCTACATTATACCCTTCTTGGTTAGGGCTAATGAAATAATGAAATTTATATTTATGGCTACAAACGAACCATGACCAGTATGGACTTCTGAGAGGTGATCACGAATTCAAGTTGGCTTCCATGATAGATGCAGATTTCATTAAAGCACAAACAGGGTAGAAGAAACAGCAAGACTCAGTGCTTCCAATGAAGCACAAGTGGCCAAGGTCAGGCTGTCACAAGTTACAAAGGGAACAGCGGAAGTTGAGGCATGAAGGTTATGTTTACAGAGTCAAGCAGCAAAAATAAAAAGGTATGTGTGCGATAAGGCCAAACACAGAAAAGCAGAAAGAGGAAGGAACTGAGCTAAATTCCATCTATTCCTGATCATCCCAACTCAAGTCTCAAGATAACATCAAAATTGCACAAAGCAATAAGTAGCTTTATAAAACTACTTTTATGGAAGTTTTATACAATAATTTTGATCATGACATTGTTGCTTTTTTATGTTGACAGTGCTTGGAATGTCACAAACACCAGGAAAAAGAGTAGCAGGAGAAAAGCAAGCATTTTTTTCAAGTTATGTATTCCACTGATTAATACCAGCTCTCATAATGATGCAGTCTACACACCTAATGTACTCCAAATTTGGCTCCATAAGGAGAAGTAGTATAGGTTTGTGGTTAAAGCAGGGCTACGAAACCAGACAAACCTGGCCCATGACGGCTCCACCACTTACTAGATGTTGGAAAAGTTTATTTTTGTCCTGCTAAGCCTCAGTTTCATTACCTCTAAAAAGGTGACGATACACCTTTCTTTAATGGGTTGTTGTAATAATTAAGTCAGATAATATACAGTCCCTGTCATACAATAAGTGCTCAATAAACAACAGCTATTATGATTTATTCCAAGCATTTAAGTAAAGCGTTTTCTTATGTACACCACTTTTTAAAATTATAATTCAATCATGACTGAGGTTTTATCTACTCTAAGTACAGCCCACTACTTATACCAGTAATTTCTAGAAAAAATGCACAACTGGAAAAGCGATTATTGGTTTCACAGTATCAAGTTGATTTATTTTAAGTAATTCATTTAAAAATCTGCAACGATTCAAAGTTATCGTATAGCGCGGAATTTTTAAAAGAATGCTCAAGGAACACCCTTCCCGTTAGATAACCCGAGGCAGGCAAAAACGGGAGAGGAGGTTAAAAAACAGTTGGTAAACAGAGTAATGATGCCTTTAATGCCACCCTAAGGCTTTCCCCAACTTACTGAGCTTTCAAAACTTTTTTCATGAAATATCTATTCACAGTCCGTTCAACTAGTGCTCAACAGTAGTCTTTTGGAAAAGCAGTTTTATCACACATTTTTAAAATGTATCTTATTTTCAAAATTCACAAAACCAGAAGATCCCTCTGAAGACTAACTGAAGGCACTAGATGACTGTAAGGACACAGCCCAGTGCCGGGTACACTGTCGGTGACACAACAGGTATTCATCTCAGTGTTATCAACCGACTATCTAGAACTGGGACAGGGAGGAGATGTAATAAAATATATGAAATTTACTTGTTTAGAGGGTTAAATGAGACTTCATTAATCCAAAAATACAATTAAATGACAAATTCAACAGTACTTATTGTGCACCTACTATGTGCCAGGAACTGAGATATGCGCTGGGTTAGCCAGAAATAAAGAATAAAAGCCCATAAGATCTGAAAAATCCTGACAAAGTAGAATAAGTGAGTTTACTACTGGTGCCCAATCACAGCTCTTTTAAAAGCGCCCAATTTAACATTTTTGCTTTTTAGTTTCTCACTGCCTTCTATTGTCAAAGAAGCGAAGCCACTTGAAGCCACTTAACGAGCCGCAACCCTAAGAAGATGTGGTGTATACGTATACAATGGAACATTATGCAGCCATCAAAAGGAATGAAATCTTGCCATTTGCAACGACGTGGATAGAACTGGAGGGTGTTATGCTAAGAGAAATATGTCAATCAGAGAAAGACATGTATCATATGATCTCACTGATATGAGGAATTCTTAATCTCAGGAAACAAACTGAGGGTTGCTGGAGTGGTGGGGGTGAGAGGGATGGGGTGGCTGGGTGATGGACACTGGGGAGGGTATGTGCCATGGTGAGCACTGTGAATTGTGTAAGACTGATCAATCACAGACTGTACCTCTGAAACAAATAATATATGTTTAAAAAAAAAAAGATAGTAGGAAGGGAAAAATGAAGGGGGGGAAATCGGAGGGGGAGATGAACCATGAGAGAATATGGACTCTGAGAAACAAACTGAGGGCCCTGGAGGGGAGGGGGTGGGGGGATGGGTTAGCCTGGTGATGGGTATTAAGGAGGGCATGTTCTGCATGGAGCACTGGGTGTTATATGCAAACAATGAACCATGGAACACTACATCAAAAACTAATGATGTAATGCATGGTAATTAACATAATAAGAAAAAAAAGCTGCAACTTTTGTAGAAGCAAAAACGGAAGTATATATGAATTTACTAGATTTTTCTCATTTAAAATGAGCTCTGACATTATTCTCATAAAGCCTCATAGGTCAAAAGAGGGGCATTCTCACTCATTTTTGCTCAACAGTTTACTGAATCACCTGTTATGTGAGAGCCAGAGTAATTATTCTCCTATTCAACTCCTTATAAATCATTAAAATCTTAAAGGTCTGCTCATTACACAGCAAAGCCTAGATAACCAAAAAACTCATAGCAAGATCTTGACACCATAGGCTACCAGCTCTGCTGCACATGATGATCTACGATGGCCAGTTCTAGTATTCCAACTTGTAAAAGTATCATGGGAAATACCACTCACATGTTTTTTAGAAATTGCTTGGTTCAAGGCTATTTTATGGCTGCAGTGATTTTTGTCATGGTGTTACCCTAAATTTCAGTAAAATATATACATAAAGCACTTGTCAAGAAACAAACATGCTTACAGAATAGTATACTAGGTGCCGCAGCTTACCCACTATTTGGTGTTATCTGTCCCAAGTGATCTTGTTGTCACAAATCTAGTAATACTCCACCCACCGCCACCACCAGTAAATAATTTTAACAATTTTCCTTGTTCACTAAAATGATATTATTAATTTAAATACCCCCTCTCTCCATTTTGAGAAAGGTTATATGAAAAAGGTAGACAAGGAACCTGTAGTTTAAACTTTCCTTCGAAGGTTCCTCAAGTAGTCTTAAGTAATATTCTCACTTTTACCTGGAGGGACCATGACTACAGAGGAGCTTAATTTCGAAGGCCCTGTTAAGAAAATCAAACTACAGTAGAACTTTTCTGTAACAACCTTTCCTATTAGTGAAATTAAGTATAAGGCTGGTCTTTTCCTGGATCTGGCCCGAAGAGATTTAATTAGTGAGGTACCATTAGGATCTCATTAGGAAGGGGCTGGGCTCTAAGCACAGCATCATAACATGTTTCCACCACAGATACTGCCCTAAGAGCACCCTGTGGTTCACTGGAAAAAGTGAGATGGTACCTTCAGAGTCACTTCCTCAACGAAAATCTCTTGGATTTAATTTACAATTTTGTTCATAAGGATGAACAAAACCAATCTATACCCATAAACCTAAGCATCTAAATATTCTAAATTCATGGCCGCCTCTCTATAAATTTTCAAAGCCTTAGCGATCTATCTCCATTTTTGCAGTTTAACATATTATCCTTTTTAGAATACATAAAAGATAATTCCTACACCCTAATAGAATACTTTCTATATGCTAGGGTGTAAAAATAGGCAATTCAAAAATACTTTAGACTACTCTATAAGCCGCCTAAATTTATACATTTTCATTTGGGGAATTTAAAAAATAGAGAGAGAGAGAGAGAGAGATAAAAATATGACTTCGTGTGATGGCAGAAAACTTCCAACACGGTGACATAAAAGTAGCACTCTGAGAACTCCCATTCCTGAAACAGGAGGCTCAGACTTGGTGTTAACCATAGAAAAGTGTTTCCCACAAACAGCAGTAGCTGCCTGTGGGATTTCAGCATGACAAATGCATAGCTGACTCATGGGATCAATTATAAAGAAGCAATACTTGTGGCATTAAAAAAATTATTCTCTGTTTTTATCACCTATTAATGCACGTTAAGAAGTCAGATGAGTCCCACTGACCAAACGTTTTATTACCAAATCAATACCCAGAGCTCTCCCTCCCTCCCTCAAACCTACATGTGAATTCCTTACCACAGACGTCTGTTCCCAATAATCCTTTTCGTGATCTCTCATTAAATTCAACTATAAAAAACATTTTTAAAAAAACTCTCTGAGTCTTAAAGCTGAATTGTCTAGTTCTCATTTCTGATGACAGAAATTTAAGGCAATATTTTGTCTTAAATGAATTGTTGATCTTATTTAAAATTTTTAAAAATTACAACAAAATTGGAAGCACGAGCCAGTCGTAACTTACCCTCCCTCCTCCAAGCACACTATGTCACACCCTCTAAAAAACCTGTTTTCCCTGAACAGAAGCAGCAATAATTCCCATTTTAAAGCAATTCTCTCTGACGTGCTTTTGAAGCACAAGCAGCATTTGCGATACTTACTGAATGTTTCTCCTGCTGGCCCATAACTCCATGGTTAGCTGGGATTGCTAGTGGTTTCATAATGAAGAAACATATGCTGAACTGAATTTACACATCATGTACCAATCTCTCATGGATGGCAAGTCACCCTCTACAGCATTAAATTAAAAAAGAAAAAGGAAAAAAAAAAAAAAAAGAGAGGAGGAAACCAAGCTGCAGCTGAAAGTGTCACTACTGGTGAGCTTAAAAAACCCCTCACACTTGTAGACCAGAAAAGGAATCCGAACAACGGTGTTCGTCTCCATTTTTATAACACTGAAACTCTAACCATCTTAGGCTATGACAAGACAGAGGAAACCTTATACAGCTCTCAGTCTTCCAAGAGAACAAGATCATTTCTGAGATTGAAGAGCAAGAGGCAAAAGAAAAGAAGAAAAAAAAAAAAGCTAAAATGGCTGACTGCACACAGACTCCCCTCAAAAAGGCTTAATACAGAATTATATTAGTCAGGGTGGTATAAGAACCAGTCTCTAGCATTCAACCAAGCATTGTTAGTACTCTTGTTTCATTTGCAATCACACATACGGACCCCTCCAACCAAGAAAAAAAGAAAAAAGGAAAAGAAAGAAAGAAAAAAATCAGGACAGAGCATGTGAATCAGGACCTCCTCCCTAGCTGCTAATGATGCTGACAGAGTGGTGACCAGTGATCTCTGTCCCACTCCACTAACCAAGTTTGCACAATTAATCTTAGCAGCATGACACTGATGGACATTTAATTTAATGATGTCTGTCCCTCACAGTCAACACAAGCATGACTGCTAGCAAGAGAGTCACTAACAGAAACACAACACATGCACACACACAATCTCGAGAATCATGAGTCTGAATGCAATACACCAATATAATTACATTATTGTGCTTACTTTGGAGGACCATGGCTGCAGGCAGTTGGCATAGCAACGCACAAGGAAAGCCATTTCCTGGGTAGAGAGAAAGCTTCCTTTTCTAAATAAAAAATTCCTCTTAGGGAACAAACGGCATTGCTGCTTCCTGCAGAAAGCAAGACACTGTAGTCTGTCTCTTAACCTGCAAGGCTCACACTCAATGCAGTTCTAGTGATGTAAGTGGATTTCTCTCTCACCCTCCCTCTCTCTACATACACTGAGATATTCAGCTCAAATGGTACACACATTCCTTAAGACTCGCCCCCTCCTCTACTTAACCATTTCACTCATTAAGGTAGCGATGGACAATTCAGATAAAGTAACAAGCTCTTGCCTGTATTATATCAGCGGCTGTAGGTTAAGCAAGTCTCAGAGGGATGGAATCCATTGATTGCTGACTCCAAATAATATCACTGAAGACAGGGTGGGAAAACGGAGCAAGGACTTACTTGAACAGCTTTGAACTAAAACATGATTTTTCACCAATCTGAAGATAAGAGAATGGATGTGACCTCTTCCCCACCCTCAAACATTACTGTGCTACAGGAAGCAAGTATCTATCAAAAATTTACAAAATGCACATTTAACAGCTTTATATAAATTTAGATGTGATTTTCACAAACACCCATACACACACACACACACACACACACACACACACGCATGACGCACACAGCACATTGCAAATAATAACAAAATAAACACACTCACAATTTAAAAAAAAATCAAACTTTTAGAGGTAGAGAGTTTAAATTTAATGAGGATATGTTATTCTACCATAAACTCTTAATTTCATCTGGATTAGCAGGTTATTTGAAAGACAGCATTATAGCTGACAAAGAATAAGGACATTTTAACTCTAAAGTACTGGTCAATTTCTCTTGTCAAGACTGTCTATAAATGGCATACATAATAGAAAATAGATATGGAAAATCTAGCAACTTTAATAACTGACTTTGGAATTGTCAGTGCTTGCTGATTTGTGTTTCTTGTCTACTTAAAACTGCACCCATACTATTTTCTTTTCTTTTCCCCTCTCAGTATCTAAAGGCAACCATTCCCTCCACATGACTATTTTGGATTGTTTTCTCTGCCCATGACTATTTTAGATCCTTCTCTCCTGCCCATCCCCAGTATACCCCTTTCACAGACTTATTATATTATCCACTATCCCTTCTTTCCCACATATATTCCACCTCTCCCCCACAACTAGCAGGTCTCTTCACTGGCTTTTAAATATGTTCAGGTCTCTCACATCTCAAAAACAAAACAAAGAACAGAACCTTCTTCAGACCCTACATTTTCCCATGGCTACAGTCTAATGTCTTCACACGAACCCACTTCACAACCAAATTTCTCAAGAATTACCTAGTTTTGGCTTCCACCATTTCCTCATCCCATGCACTTCTTCAATAAAGGACCATCATGGTCCTGTTGTATAATTTATAAATCTACGAGTTATCCTTAACACCCTTCTCCATGCCCAATCCATCACAATATCCCATTAATTAAATTCTCTACCTTTTCTCAAATTTAAATTTCTATTCATTTCTGCTGCTATCATCCCACTCATTACTTTTTGCCATAAAAATTGCAAAAGTCTCTTTATTGAACTGTCTGGATTCAATTTTTCCCTCACCCACCCTTCTCCATTTAACATACTCCTCCTGAGATCTTTTAAAAACTAAAGTCTGGTCACTTCAACCTAATCTATTGAGCCCTTTTTTAAATTAAAACATATCAAAGGCTTCCCATTGCTCTCAGCATACAGACTAAAACTCCTATTACAGTGTGCAAGATTTGTATATGTTTTTATGAGTTATACCATGCTCATGCCCTCCAGGTCACCTGGGCTGCTCGTTTCCTTGCATGAGCAAAAAGGCCTTTCTACACATGGTTTCCTCTGCCTACAACATTCCTTCACCCTCCTTTTCCTGATTGATTCTTATTCCACCCCTAAAAACCACTGGTGAAATGCCCTCAAATTTATCAAGATATTGTGTATCACTTCCCTATAATGCTTATTACAGTTCTAATTTTGCATTTAATCATGGAATTACTTAAGTAGTTAGTGTCTACTTCCCCTGCTACACTTAATCTCTGTGCTGGCTGGCACATGTTTGTGTACAGTCACTGCACCTGCAGCCCCTAGCGTGGTACGCATCATAGGCTCTCACCTTTTCTGAATGAGTAAAATCTTCAGTGATCAGGAATGGACATTAGCAAAACCATATTTGATCTTGTAAACTAGTTCTTATCAAAATCCCAAATGCTTTTCTACCATAAACAAATGAATGATTTAAAAGTAAATGGCACTGATCTTTGACAAAGGAGCAAGGGCAATATAATACAGCAGAGATAGTCTCTCCAACAAATGGGTGCTGGAACAACTGGACATCCACATGCAATAACTCAATAAATCTAGACACAGACTTTATGCCCTTCACAAAAATTAATTCAACATTATCACAGACCTAAATGTAAAATGCAAAATTATAAAACTCCTACAAAATAACAGGAGAAAACCTAGATAAAGTTGGGTATGGTGATACCTTTTTAGATACAACACCAAAACACAATCCATGAAAGAAATAATTGTTAAGCTAGAATTCATTAAAATGAACAACTTCTGCTCTGTAAAAAACAGAAAATTAGAAGACAAGTCACAGATCAGGAATAAATATTTGCAAAAGACACATCTGATAAAGAACTCTTATCCAAAATACACAAAGAACTCTTAAAACCCAAGAGTAAGACAAAACTTGATGAACGGGCCAAAGACCTTAAAAGACACCTCACCAAAGAAGATATACAAATGGAAAATAAGCATATGAAAAGATGCTCCACATCATATGTCATCAGGGAAATGCAAATTAAAACAAGAGTGAGATACCACCACATACCTATTAGAATGGTCAAAATTCAAAACACTGACAACACCAAATGCTGGTGAGGATGTGGAGCAATGGGAACTTCACTCATTGCTGGTAGGAAGGCAAAATGGTACAGCCACTTTGGAAGATAGTGCGGTGGTTTCTTACGAAACTAAACATACTTATAATGTGATCCAACAATCACACTCCTTGATATTTACTCAAAGGAGTTAAAGACTTATGTCAGGGCACCTGGGTGGCTCAGTCAGTTAAGCAAGCGTCTGCCTTCAGCTCAGGTCATGATCCCGAAGTCCTGGGATTGAGCCCCGCATTAGGCTCCCTGCTCAGCAGGGAATCTCCTTCTCCCTCTCCCTCTGCTCCTCCCCCCAGCTTGTGCTCTCTCTCTCACTCTGCTCTCTCTCACATAAACAAATAAAATCTTTAAAAAAATAAATAAAAACTTATGTCTACATAAAAAACTACACACAGATGTTTAAAACAGCTTTATTCAAAATTGACAAAATCTTGAACGGATAAATAAATGGTAGTACACCAAGACAATGGAGTATTATTCAGCACTAAAAAGAAATGAGCTATCAAACCGTGTAAAAACATGAAGGAAACTTAAATGCATATTACTAAGTGAAGGAAGCCAATCTGAAAAGGCTGAATACTGTATGATTCCAACTATATGACATTCTGGAAAAGGCAAAACTATGGAGGCAATAAAAAGATCAGTGGTTGCCAGGGGTGATGAATAGGTAGAGCACAGAAGATTTTTAGAACAAAGAAAATACTCAGTATGATATTATGTTGAAGGATAATATGTCTTTGTACATTCGTCCAAACCCACTGAATGTACAACATCAAGAGTGAACCCTCAGGTAAACTATGGACTTTGGGTAAATGTGATGTGTCAATTTGGTTCATACTGAGAGTTTAAAAATGGACCATTCTGGTGAGTGACGTTGATAATGGGGGAGGCTATGCATGTGTGGGGGTGGGAGATGTATGAGAAATCTCTGTACCTTTCTCCCAATTTTATTGTAAATCTAAACTGCTCTAAAAAAAATAGTTTTTTAAAAAGTACACAGTATCAAAAGGTAGAAGCAATCCAAGTCAAGTGTCCATCTATAAATGAACATGTAAATAAAATGTAGTATACACCTACAATGGGATATTACTCAGTCTTTAAAAGAAATAAAATTCTGTTACAAGTTACAAGAATAAACCTGGAAGACGCTATGTTAAGTGAAAAAAACCCAGCCACAAAAAGACAAAACACTGTAGGATTCCACTTACATGAAGTATCTAGACTAGTAGTTAAATTCATAGACCAAAAGGAGAATGGTGGTTGCCAGGGGCTGGGGTAAGGGGCTAAGAAGGAGTTATTGTGTAATGAATATGGAGCTTCAGCTTGGGAGGATGCAAAAATTCTGGAGATGGGTGGTGGCGATGGCTGTGAAACAATGGGAATGTACTTAATACCACTGAACTATATACACTTAAAAATGGTTAAAATGGTAAGTTTAAATGTCGTGTATATTTTACCACACACACACACACACACACACACACACACACACACCCCACAGTTAACGGCAACCCAAGAACTAAATAATCAAGTTCTACAACTTCCATCCATCTAGCCCATGTCCCACATGTCCATGTGTCCATGTGACAAAAACTCTCCTCCAAGTTTAAGTCAAATTAGCCCCATGCTGATGATGTCTGACCTTACATGTGAAGGTCTGCCATTGCTTGCCTCTCTGGGAAAATGTGTCACTTCTCTCAAGAAGGAAACTAAATGGGAAAACCTGATAGGTGATGTCAGAAAATCACACATCCTCAGGCACCGTTGCTTTTCTGTGCTGAGACTTGGTGTGATTTCTCTCACAATCTGGCTCCATGCCTACAACCTACATATCTTAAAACTCATGACTGTTATACTGAAATTTTACTATTCCTACTACCTTGTGCATTGAAACACAATTATGCCAGGCTATAATATGCCAAACACTGCTTGAGGAATAAAATATAACCTGAAGATTTAAGAGAATCCTATTACAGATTTTATACAAACAAGAACTTATACTCACCTTGAAGTAGCCTTAATTTGAGTTTTATTTGCTTCATTCCTTAACCATCTAAATTTGGCAAGTAGCATTAAATAGATCCAGCCAGAAAAAGGACCATGTAACAACCTTCTGTCTTGTGTCAAGAACATCTAATAACTTCCAACTTATTGGTAACAATGATCCAAAAGACAGAGATTACATTCATAGTTCAGGAAATTACTTATGTAAGGCCTTTCCATGCTAAATTTAATGTCATTGTATTCATTCATATTTTTTCCACCTATTGTGTTTGATTTTTAATTACTATGAAACTGAGAAAAAATGGACTGTTCTCAGTAATTATTAACCACATTTAGAATTATTATGCTTATTTATTTATAATATCTATACTATTTATCCATAGATCTCAATGTGCTTTACAAATATTTTAATTAAGCTTGATCATAAGTCAAGGAAAGCAATAAAATAATTTATTCATCTTTCATAGAAAATAAACTGTATAAAATTATAGGTTTGGTAGTTTGGAAGAATACAAAATAAAACTCCAGGTCTCTAATATCATTTACTTAGCTTATCCACTATATATAGATTTCCTCCCTATTCCCCCTACCTGAGAGGAAAAACTTTAGAGTTTTGGAGAGATTCTGTGGGAGAAGGTAAAAGAGTTTACTCTTTGATATCCAGAAACAAGAAATTTTACAAATCTCATTTCTAATATTTTATTGTTCACCAAAGAAATGACATTTTAAAATGCTGTTTTCCCTATGGATATGCCAAACGAATTAAGCACTAAGCCAACACAAAATAAAATTATCGTAGGAGGTATGGTCAGAAGTTTTTCTTCTCTTCCTAAACCCAATATATCCCCCCCATCAGTACTACAATTTCAAAGGAAAAGTTGATTATCTAAAGATTCTTTATACCATAACTCAATCCTATATTTCACATAATCTATTCTATCCATCCCTGAGTATACCTCAGACACATCTTCCACGTTCATCTTCCTAAAGCTTTCGTAGACAATTTTACTTTTTTCTACTTTGACCAAATAAAAATGGTACTTCAGTTCATTATTAAAAATAATTTTTAAATTAAAAAATTAAAAAAATAATTTAGTTATGAAATACATGAAAGATACCAACACAATGCCTGACACATGATAATTGTTGAGTAAGTACTGAGCTGAATTTAAATACAGGTTTCACAAATACTGGGAACCTGTTACTTCAATTAACACTTAGTATCAGAAAGACCAAACTAAGAGTCCAAAACTTTCACCCAGATATAGTTCAAAGACAGGTTCCAAAGAAACCTTTAGGCTCTTTTCTTTTTTCTTCTCAACTTCTTTTTTCTCTTTTTCTTATTTTAATCACCTGGTGCCCATCATGACAAGTGCACTCCTAAATCCCCATCACCTATTTCACCCATCCCCCCACCCACCTCCCCTCTGGTACCATCAGTTTGTTCTCTATAGTTAAGAGTCTGTTTCTCGGTTTCTCTCCCTCCCTCCCTCCCTCCCTCTCTCTCTCTCTCTCTCATTCTCTTTTTCCCTTTCCTCATTTATTTTTTAAATCCACATATGAGTGAAATCATATGGCATTTGTCTTTCTCTGACTTATTTCGCTTAGCATTATACTCTCTAACTCCATCCATGTCATTGAAAATGGCAAGATTTTATTCTTTTTGATGGCTGAATAACATTCCATTATATATATTATGTGTATATATACACTACTTCTTTATACATTCATCAATGGATGGACAGTTGGGCTGCTTCGATATCTTGGCTATTGTAAATAACACCGTTATAAACATAGGGATGTATGTATCCCTCTGAATTGTTGTTTTTGTATTCTTTGGGTAAATACCCAGTAGTGCAATTGCTGGATCACAGAGTAAGTAGTTCTATTTTAAACTTTCTGAGGAACCTCCATACTGTTTTCCAGAGTGGCTGTACCAGTTTGCATTCCCACCAATAGTGCATGAGGGTTCCCCTTTCCCCACATCCTTGTTAACACCTGTTGTTTTTTGTGTTGTTGATTTTAGCCATTCTTGACAGGTGTAAGGTGATATGTCATTGTAGTGTTGATTTGCATTACCCTGATGATTAGTGATATTGAGCATCTTTTCATGTGCTTGTTGCCATATGTATGTTTTCTTTGGAAAAATGTCTGTTCATGTCTTCTGTCCATTTTTTTTTATAAGCTCTTTATATATTTTGGACACTAATCTTTTTTAGATATGTCACTTGCAAATATCTTCTCCCATTCCAGAGGTTGCCTCTTAGTTTTGTTCTTTGCGTCCTTTGCTGTGCAGAAGCTTTTTATTTTGATATAGTCCCAATAGTTTATTTTTGCTTTTGTTTCCCTTGCCTCAGAGGACCTAACTAGAAAAAAGTCTCTAAGGTCAGAGAAGTTACTGTCTTATGCTCTCTTCTAGGATTTTGATGGTTTCAGGTCTCACATTTAGGTCTTCCATTCTTCTGAATTCATTTTTATATATGGTGTAAGAAAGTGGCTCAGTTTCTTCCTTTTGCATGTTGCTGTCCAGTTTTCCAATACCATTTGTTGAAAAACTGTCTTTTTCCCATTGGATATTCTTTCCTGCTTTGTCAAAGATTAATTGACCATATAATTGTGGGTTTATTTCTGGGTTTTCTGTTCTGTTCCATTGACCTATGTGTCTATTTTTGTGCCAGTACTATACTGTTTTGATTACCACTGCTTTGTAATATAAGTTGAAGTCTGGAATTGTGATGCCTCCAGCTTTTCTTTTCTTTTTCAAGATTGCTTTGGCTATTCAGGGTCTTTTGTGGTTCCATACAAATTTTAGGATTGTTTGTTCTAGTTCTGTGAAAAATGCTTTTGGTATTTTGATAGGGATTGCACTGAACATGTAGATTGCTTTCGGTAGTATAGACATTTTAACAATATTTGTTCTTCTAATCCATAAGCATGGAATGTCTTTCCATTTCTTTGTGTCATCTTGAATTTCTTTCATCAGTGTTTTATAGTTTTCAGAGACAGGTCTTTCACCTCTTTGGTTAGGTTTATTCTTAGGTATCCTATTATTTTGGTGCAATTGTAAATGGGATTGTTTCCTTAACTTCTCTTTCTGCTGCTTCATTATTGGTGTATAGAAATGCAACAAATTTCTGTAGATTGATTTTGTAACCTTTTATTGGAATTCATTTATCAGTTCTAGCAGTTTTGGGGTGGCTTTTATAGGCTATTTCTTTCTTTAATAAAAAAAAGTTCCTGACTTATCCTGTTTGTGATACTTTTGATTGATAATTGGAAAATTAACATAGTAACCTAGCCATAATAAATATGCCCAATATTTACATGATGCATGTTAGAAGAGAAAGATTAAAAGATAACATGAGATGGGACACATGCAGAAAAAAAAAAATAAAGTAGCCTGTAAGTCAGTGAGAAATTCCAACATCAAGAATGGGGCTTTTCCAATGCATTTATTCAAAAAATGAATAGACTTTAATAGCTTATTTAACAAAGCTTATTTCATTTCCTAGAACCTATTTTAAGAAAATTCCAGACTTCATCTTGAAATGCTCAGTTATAGAGGTGAAGTCCTTATACACTGGTACTCAATATGGGCTCCCTACTACAGTATTTCACAAAGCAACCCTCCAAATTCCATAGCAATTATTACCTTTATTACTAATTTGCCATGTAACATATTCCCTTATAATTAATATATTTAAATGAGCACATGAATTGTTAATTACCCCTCCATTTTTATTGAACAAAAAGGGGACTATTGATCACAAACTGGAATGTCAGTTAGCTGAAGGCAGGGGCCATATATATTATTTATTTGGTATTGTTAATGACAAATTATGCTTTATCTCTTACGCTTAACACACTGTAATTACTCAAAAAAGAATGAATGCATAAGTGATTCCATTTAAACTTTTCCAAACTACCCTGTGAAGTATTATTATACCAGCTTTAAGATGATGAAACAGACACAGGATAATTGTATAACCATAAAAGATGTCCAATTTGTTTACCAACAAAATTAGGTGTTTTAAATAATTTGACAGGTGAAAGGAGTAGGCTAAAACCAGAAAATTTAAATTTAACAAGGATAAATATAAACATCTACATGTGTACTATCAAAATGTCACTTGCACAATTACAATATAAGGGATATCAGACTGGAAGAACAATTCACAGGGATGGGAGGAGGTGGGAAGAATTATCTATAAAATTGAACTGGCTAAAAGCTCCATATGAGCCAATACACAATACCTTACAACTCTCATATAATTATGGGTTACGTCATCAGACATATAATGTCCAGAGCAAGGAAGACAAAGTTCTGCTATAATCTACACTGTAGGGTACTGCAGGACCTTATGTAAGTGGTAGCAACCAGTTCTAGACATCATAACCTAGGAGAATAATGAGTAACTGTTGTACTAAAAGCAGAAAACCTAGATAAGGTGTTTAGGAAAGTACCAGAAGTTAGGAATGTTTAACCTAGAAAAGAGTCTTAGTGCAGTAGGATCTCTTTATCTGAAGCATAGTTATATGAAAATGGAATATGAATATTCATTTGTGTTGCTTTAGAAGAAATCTAGAACCATGAACTAAAATTATAGAGAAGCAGATTTCAGCTAAACATAAGGAAAAGTTTCTTCATAATTATCCCTTCCCTAAAATAAATAATAACTGTTATGATTTACTAAACCCTTACTTTGTACTAGGCATTAGGGTACAATTTTGACACATTATGTAAGGACTATCTTGCAAATATCAGTGCTAGTTGTAATTAAAAATCTTACAGCAGAGGCTGAATGTCAGTGATTCTATAGAGAAAAATAAATTGTATTAAGTGGTTTGACTGGGAGATTCCTAAAATCCTTTCAAGTTCTTAAGGTTATCTAACACAGCTATTTTTTTTAAAGATTTTATTTATTCATTTGTCAGAGAGAGAGCACAAGCAGCAGGAGAAGCAAGCTCCCCGCTGAGCAAGGAGTCCGATGCAGACTTGATTCCAGGACCCTGGGATCATGACCTAAGCTGAAGGCAGATGCTTAACTGACTGAGCCACCCAGGTGTCCCTCTAATACAGCTATTACCAAATATTAGCTGGTAGCAAAATGGGGATAAAAGGGATGATACGATATAGAACAAAAAAAGAGAGACCCATTGAATGGAAAAAATCTGTCTTGTAATAAGATTTCCTGCTAGTAACTATTCCTTTATTCTGAGATTTCTGTCTTCCTTATTTTGGCAGTTAAAGGGGAAATATTAAAATGCTCTTACTTTTTAAAAGTTATAGTGCCAATTAGACAACAGATTAGAGATTTTTTAAACATCCTTAGCTCATAAATTAAAAGTTGCCAAGTTCAGAAGAAGGTAAGTAAAAGATGATTTTCTTAACGTTAACAATAATTGATTAAAAATTATACATAACTAGAGGGGCACCTGGGTGGCTCAGTCATTAAGCGTCTGCCTTCGGCTCAGGTCATGATCCCAGGGTCCTGGGATCGAGCCCCTCATCGGGCTCCCTGCTCAGTGGGAAGCCTGCTTCTCCCTCTCCCACTACCCCTGCTTGTGTTCCCTTTCTTGCTGTGTCTCTCTCTGTCAAATAAATAAATATTTTTAAAAATTTAAAAAAAAATAAAAATTATACATAACTAATCAGTTTTATAAAATGTTTTTTAAATCCCTTGGAATTACTTAATATATGTTTTTAATATTCTTAAATATTACCAAAACTTCCAGTTTTTTCTGGTGCAGAAGCAAACAATTTTATGACTTTATTTTTTCATCTCTAAAAACTATGACTACTTTCAGACAACTATAAGTTGTTTTGATTCATTAAAAAGTCATACTTAAAAAAAAATCTTTAAGATTTGGCTTTTGTTAGTTATAATATTAGTGAAACTAACTTTTAAAATACATTAATTACATAGTCATCTTTGACAAAATGGTACTACTTAACAGTAAAAACCCGTTTCTGCACTGGAATGAAACTAAAGGTTAAAGAAGGGGAAAAAATGCTGTGCTTTATTGATGAAAGAGATGGTTTGAAAAGGAAAAGTGCTTGCAACAAAAATACTGATGAATCAACCAAAGCCTATTATCACTGCCAATATAATTTAGTAATTATTTTTCACATTGGACATTCTCTGCTCTAGCCTATGTCTTTTAAAGGTACTTAAATAGCAGGCATCTAAAGTGGCTGAATTATTTGATACATATCTCTTTGAGATAAAATTTAAAGTTCAAGTAACATAAAAGCAAAATATGTTAAGTTCATTTTTTAAATAGTAGGAATGGAAAAGAAAGATGTCTAGGTTTGACTCTAAGTACCATAAACATTGAACATGTAACTTAACCTCTTTGACCTTAGCATGCTTATCTCCTATCAGTGGAGACACCATCACCTAAGTGTTCAGAACTACAAAGTTTAATTGACAAAATATATGAGATAATACCTAGCCACTGGTATATATCATAAGGACTCAATAAGGGTAAATTTTATTCCTTCCAAGATATTCTAAAAAGTCAACTGCACTCAAGGTTTGGGCAATCCATTACTTAATACTGTATAGATGGCTGGGATTAATATCCTTGTGCAGATATCCTTGTGTAGAACTGCTAATGTAGGTAGATCTAAATTGTCACACCTAGGGGCACCTGGGTGGCTCAGTCGGTTAAGCGTCTGCCTTCGGCTCAGGTCATAGTCCCAGGGTCCTGGGATCGAGACCCTCATTTAGGAATTTAATTTTTAACAAACATACTCTCACTTTTAAGATCCAGTGTCTTGGGTGGCTCAGTCGGTTAAGTGTCCAACTCTTGATTGCAGCTCAAGTCATAATGTCAGGGTTCTGAGACTGAGCCCCATGCCGGGCTCTGCTCTGGGCATGGAGCCTGCTTAAGATTCTCTCTCCCTCTCTCCCTTTGCCCCTCCCCCCTACTCTTTCCCTCTCAAAAAATAAAAATAAAAAAAAAACTAATGTCTTCAAATAAATATCAAATGTGTAGGTTTTCATAATGCTTGAATAATCTTCAATCTAAGAAATGACAATGTTTATAAATGGAAGCATTAATCAATAGACTTCACAATCAGGAGTAGAATTGAGACTGTCCCTCTACTGTAATTAAATATATTCCAGACAGGCAATGCTTCCAAGTAAATTTGCCTGGAAAATAATTAAATATAGAAGATTGTCTCAATATAGAAAATATTTTAGATACCAGAGAAATTTTTTAAGTGTTCTCTTGAAAAAGAAGTCAGCCTACGATATATAACCATATGAGCTCAAGATGACAACATTCAATCGTCCTTCTCATAAATAAATGAACAAAGCCCAAACCACACATCTAATTTTTCCCTCTCCTTAAAAGCTCTAAAAAAGGCAAACAGAGTATTTTACCTAATCATATTTTAGTTGCACTCTGAAATTTTCAATTACCACCATGCTGATATTTTTAAATAATACTCAAATAATTAATTGTATATATCAGACTATTATAATTGTTAAAATTGTTCACAACTGGCCAGATGGATCATATTCATGGAAGACTATAGCTCCTGGTTGTGCCATAAAGTAGCAGTTCATAGTATCAACACATAACCATAAATCTATAATTAAATATTAAACAGAACAAGGCAGTCACTTATTCATTCTACATTTGACCCCCAAGACTTAAGTGGGTAAGTTAGGAAACAAGAAATCAGGGATTAACTTTAGAAGTCATCCTGGGCAGCTGAACAGTGTGACAGACCTAAATAAAATGTATTGTTCATCATATAAAATGCTCACTAAAAGACTGCCTTAGAACAAATGTACAACAAAACCTATTTTTCTTGATGGCTTATATTTTATAGGTTTTTCAATGACAAAAAGCAAAATAAAAATCTGTTGGACCAAAATTTAAAAATATATGCCATTCAACCCAGTGGACTTACAAGATTAAAAACAAAAACCAAAACTCTAAGATATTAATATATTATACTCAAACGACTACAAAACATGGTATTTACAATAAAGGTAAAAATACAGTAGGGAAGAAAATGAGACAACTGTTTAAAGGAGACATTTCTCTATGTGAGAAATAATACACAAACCTATAGTAACCACTAACCCCATAAAATATTCATGTGGACATTTCAGCTTTCATTGAGGGAAACCCACCCACAATTTGAAATCTGTGGAGCAGGACATTTTCAGTCCCTTTCCAAAGGCAGCTCTATCCTGTCAGATTTTTGCTTTAGTAGTTGATTATTGAATCACATTGAACCTCTGAGCACAATCAGTAGTAAATCACACTTTGTGATGACAAAGGAAACTAGCCACTAATTAACATAAGCAGAACAAAAGATTGAAGACAGAATCTTTATTTAGACACAAAACAAAACGAGTCAGTAGAAAAAGATAGAAAATAGGTACTCAAAGTAGAGGATAACAAAGAGAAAAGAATTCAACTCTAAAAAAATAGGAAGTGGAGTTTTGAGAAGAAAAAGTTTTAAATATATTGCTAGGTTATTTGTTTATTTTGTACTATCAAACTGGGAATAATTTGTAATAAATTGGATTAGATTATCTTGAACATTAATGATGAATCACTCACAGAATGTTGTTAAAACTACCCATGGTGATTTTTTCTTTTTGAGGGTATTGGGGGACAAGGACCTAAAACTACTCTTATTGATATTGGCATAAGACCCCAAATGCATTTTTAAATATTATCTAACAGACATTTTACAGTTATGATTACTATACTTTCACTGCCATACAAAATTGGACATAAACATTTTAAATATTTTTTAATTCCACATAATAGCTCATAATTATCTTAATAGGGAAGGGGTGTTAACTTCTTTTGGAGGGGATGGGGGAGTAGATAAAATTCCTAAAGGGAAAAAAGCTCTAAATGAGAAATGTTCAATAAATTAAGTAAAAATGTCTATCTTTTAAAATCACTACAGTGGGCGCCTGGGTGGCTCAGTTGGTTAAGCGACTGCCTTCGGCTCAGGTCATGATCCTGGAGTCCTGGGATCGAGTCCCGCATCGGGCTCCCTGCTCGGCGGGGGGTCTGCTTCTCCCTCTGACCCTCTTCCCTCTCGTGCTCTCTGTCTCTCATTCTCTCTCTCTCAAATAAATAAATAAAATCTTTAAAAAAAATAAAAAAAATAAAAAAATAAAATCACTACAGTAACTACAAAATGGATTGTTGGTAACCATCCAATACAATTAATACATTTAAAAATACAATTATTTAATGTAAAGCATTTTAAAATTCTTCTGATTCTACCCAAAGGGGGCTTGGGATCTTTCCATTTTCTCCCAGTATCTATAAAGGAATTAGGCAGCAAAGAGGAAAAGGAAGCAGTGAGAAAAATCATACAGGAAACAAGGTTAGGGTCAGCTTCAGAGGTATGGGAACCTATGCAGTCACAAAGGACTCTGTTCAGAAGGGTCCCTGCACTTGGGAAAACTACTTTTATTTTAAAGAACAAGCAACAGACAAACTATGGTTATTCAGAATTAGATATTTGGCAGATATTTTCTTGAAAATGAACAAACCGAGCTTGTCACTTCAAGGAAAACAGCTGATAGTACTTTGTTTGCCAATGATAAAAATTTTAGCTTTCAAGTAAAAATTAAGACTTTTGCAAAATTTATATCCAACACCATAAGCCTGACAGCTTCCCAATAAGTGAGGCTTTTTTAGTGAGACTGGTGGTGATATTAATAAATGTGATTTTTTTTGATATTGTATAACACACCAAAATTTGGATGACAGCCTAATTTACTGACCAATGCATGATGTTACAAAGTCATACATGAGTCATATGGGCTTTAATAAAAGAGAGTAATTTCACTGACACAGCTTTACATTCTTTACTGCAACTAAATTTTTAAGAAATGACCACGTGTCAAATTTGGGTGAAGTATATCAATAAGATTATTTGAAAAAGCTGTTAAAATACTCTTGCCTTTTCCAACTACCTGTGTGAGGTCAGATTTTCTTCATGTACTTTATATACTTGAATCAGAAGACTGTATCATAACAGATTGAATACAGAAGTTCATTTGAGAATCCAGCTGCTTCTATCAGGCCAAATATTGAACAAAAGTATAAAACAACATTACTCTTTATTTTTTTTTATATTTTTATTTATTTATTTATTTATTTGACAGAGAGACACAGCAAGAGAGGGAACACAAGCAGGGAGAACGGGAGAGGGAGAAGCAGGCTTCCCACTGAGCAGGGAGCCCGATGCAGGGCTCGATAAAGTATAAAATGCATATAAATTTTCTTCTATAATTTAACCTGCTTAGGTTAAGCCTTTCTTTCACCTAAAAGTGTATTTAATTTTTCTAAATTTTCTTAAAAAAAAATTTGTTATTTATTTATTTGAGAGACAGAGCATGAGCAAGGAGGAGGGGCAGAGGTAGAGGGAGAAGCAGACCCCCCCGCTGAGCAGGGAGCCCAATGTGGGGCTCAATCCCAGGACCCTGGGACCATGACCTGAGCCGAAGGCAGATGCTTAAGGACTGAGCCACCCAGGTGCCCCGAAAACAACATTATTCTTCTTATAAATTTTTTTGTTTTGTAAAATATAGTTATTTTTCACCAAAAAAAAACCCCTTATGTAATATATAATAGTATAAAGGAGTCCTGAAATGAAAAACTTTGACAACTACAACTCTAAGAGATGAACTAGAAAATAATCAGCCTTTTTGCTCTTTTAAAGATTCCACAGTTATCAAACATCCATAGATTCCTTTAAGACAAAATCCTGTGTTTACATGAAATACAACTTCAGCTGAACCCTCGAACACCTTAATCTGCTTGCGGAATGGTTAGTTGCTCATACTCTTCCGGTCTAATTAAAGTTAGGAAAATGTTCGTACCAAAGAGACATAAAAAGACCAAAGCTATCAAGTGCTCGTCAATAATGCCCACTGTCAAGGGCATCAATATCATCAAGAATATTAATGATGCCCAAGTACTCTCTACTAGATCCCAGTTAGTTGGGATGCTCATGCTTATGTCACAAATTAACAAATGGCAAAATGATCTTTTTTTCCCAAAAACTTTCCTGAATATTCCAAAATTCCTGATGATTCAGCTTTTTTAAGGTTCAGTTTAAAAACTGTATAAAGAAATAGATAGAAAGTAGAAGTATACTAATAATTAGTGAAAGGAAAATGTCACAACTTATTTTGAGATTTATCTTTATTTTCTAACATTTGCAAATGCCTTCTGGATTGTACCAAAACCACAAGTGACCAATTATCATTATTATCCTCATAGACATCTAAGTAAAAATCAAGACAACCTGAATATTTTCTTTTTCATTCTTAAAATCTTCCCTTCTCAATTAGTCTGCCAATCAGTCATCCCAAGGAGCAATTCATATTTCAGATTGGCTCACTCTACTGTCACATCATATCTCCTCTAGGCTAGCAATTCCAAATTCCATGTCACATCCAGCTAGCACCTATGTTTCACTTGAGAGAAAGGAAGACCTAAGAAAAATAAAGGACTACTTGATCCCATACTAAGTCCATAAGAAATTGCTCTAATACAATTACTCAACAGATTCTATAATTATTTTTTTTTCCAAAATACCTTAGTCATTTTTCAGCCTCTGTGTAATTTAAACCACAGAGGATATTAGGTACAATGTAAACTGCATATGTTCAAGTCAGTCAAAAGTAAACTACTGATATTCTTAACACTACTGAACTATACATTTAAAAATGGTTAAGATAGTAAATTTAATGTTATGTGTTTCTTACCTAAAAAAAGAAAAAAGAAAAACCATTGAATTATGCACTTTAAGTAGGTAAACTGTATGGTATGTGAATTATAATTCAATAAAGCTATTATTTTTTAAAAGTGTAAGTCTGCTCCTAATCAGTTGCTTTTTTGTTTGTTTTGTAGCAAAGGTTTGAAAAAAGGTTTACTACTGAGATATGGATGACTAATTTTTCTTGAGAGAAGAAGTGGGAGATCTTATATACATAATTATGTATAACATATAGTAGGCATTTTAATAATTAATTTAAATATTTCCTTTCACAAGTGATTTAAACCTAACACCTATACACTGAATACAAACCTAGAGTTTCTTCCAGAGTATCTTCTAGCTAATAGAAAGGCATTTCTACTTAATAATGTTTTAACACTGGATTCAAAATCAAAAGAGAATATTTCTAGTCACCTGTTATTCAAACAGTGAAACAGACAACTTACTGATAACTTAATTGTAAAAAGATCAATTCAGCACTGTTAGGAAATAGGTCTGAATATCAAAGTAGATTTTCGCAAAGAAGAGAGACATTTTTCAAATCAGCATGTAGCACTGCAAAATCTCATGAAGAAAAAATCACATAAGAAATGAAACAGTCTAAGATGAAAGGATCTTTGCTGTTGAAACTAAAAGCTAAATTTTAGCCAAGTATATTTAAAACATATACAAGCACAGAGAGTCACCAGCGTTCACAATTAGAGGCAGGACAAAGTAGCAGTGGTCTCTCTGACAAATAAATTGCTTGAAATATTGCATGACTTGCTACACAACACCCTTATTACTTTCAATTTCCAAGTGCAACCAAAAGATGGGTCCAATTATGACATCAATACAAGCTTTCTTTCAAAATGGAATGAAAGAACAGTAAATCCCAGTGGACACGGGAGTTCTGCAGCAGAGATGATGTAATATATAAAAATAGACATCCTCTAACAGAAGCTGAAACTTGGGTAAACAGCACACTGCATACTATTCTCAACTGCCTTGCATGAATTTGCAATGCATGCTGTTAATAGCGCAAGAGAAATCATTTCATGTTTTAAACTATTTCCTGATTTACATTTCAATTTCGATACACACTCTATAGTATAATTTCCCAATCTGTATAAATTAAATGAACATAAATACCTGATTATAACTGCAAGAAAGAGAAATAGTCCCCCCAAAGCAAGGAAATGGAGGCCACTGCAGCAGTTTTTCCATGCTGCATTTTGTTAGAAATTGCAGCACACATGGCATAGAATTGTTACGTCCACCTATTGTTCAAAGACCTTTCCACCGGGAGCTTTCTGCAGGATTTTAAAATGCAACATGATCTAGGTGAAGAGGAACCAGTAAACCTGCTGATAATGGGTGTGAAAAGCAAAGAGTATTTTTGACATTCTAAGACTCTGATGCAAACATAAAACATCAGGCATGCACACAATAACTAGGATCTAGCAAAACTTGTGTTGTTGGTTTTTTTTTAATATATACATCACTACTGTCTAACACTCTCTCTACACCTTTCTTTTCCATTCTTTACCAATTCAGTTTTCACATTTCTATTGGGCTTTCCTGGATTGAAGAATATTTTCCTTTGAGCCAAGACATTAAGAAACCATGCCTGATTCCTCAAGTGCCCTGTCTATGTGCCTCCACTGTATCTAGAATTCCCTATATTTTAGTTGCCCATTTATTTATCTATATCCCCTATGAAACTAAAAGGACAATAAGGGCAAAATATGCCTGTCCTCTAGACCTTCATAGCCCTAGAGTCTGGCACAAACCTGAAACAAGGTGGGCACTCGATAAATATTCATTAAATGAATAAAATATGTAAATGAAAATACTGAGCTTTCCTCTCTATGATACAAGAAAGAGAATACACACATTTCCTGAAACTCCATCCTATTATAATTCACAGAGAGGCACTGATGACATTATTGAAGACAAAGGCTTTAGGTTTAATTAAGCGAACAAATGCTTGACGAATTTAAAAAAGAATGAAAATGTCAAAATAATTAAGACATTTCCCCTATATGTGAATATTTTCTATTTAAGCATATAAACAGATTTTTAAAATATCATCATATGAATAAATCATAGTCAGGTATAATATGATGTGAACTGATTGTTGTAAGTTAAAATCCTAAGACCTTAATATTCTAGGAAATTTAGTAAATATACAAGTCACTGATATATTACTCAAAACATATTCTCTTACTGTTAGGCAGCAAATATTGTATTAAACTAAGAAGACTTCAGTAAAAAATTAAATAGATAAGTGAAAAAGCAAAGCCATAACACGAGTGAAAACACTATTTCTAATGCAAGAACAACAGTCCACATCAAAAAGATGACTGTCAAATAAAAGTACATAATCACACAAACACTATAATTTTTCATTTGTTTCAATATCTGACAATTTTTGAAACTAACGAAACCTACCAAGTAGCCCTTAACTAAAAATGAAACCAACTTAAATCTATCTTTAAAAAAAAAAATCTACTTCAGAGAAATATAAGATACAACTTAGGAATGATTATATAACCATTATTAGAAATAGAACTTGTCTTATATTATAAAAAATGGAACTCATTTCCATAAGCCTCACGCATGGATCAATCTTATTACAGTGGTGCCACATTTTATAGATATTGTATTATCACTGACTATAATACAAAAATTATCCCCATTATGTTTTTTTTTTTTTTTTAAAGATTTTATTTATTTATTTATTTGAGAGAGAGAGAGAGAGAGAGAGAAACAGCATGAGAGGGGATAGGGTCAGAGGGAGAAGCAGGCTCCCTGCCGAGCTGGGAGCCCGATGTGGGACTCGATCCTAGGACTCCGGGATCATGACCTGAGCCGAAGGCAGTCGCTTAACCAACTGAGCCACCCAGGCGCCCCCCCATTATGTTAATATTACATTGTATTCAACTTATATTATATTAACTTAATAATTTTATGCACTATTTTTTATTACCTTTTATACATCTGCACCAAGAATTTTAAACTAAGCCTAATCTACTGAAAAATGTAATACATAATTATTAAACAGTGCTTTGAAATGTATATTCATATTGTAGAAAAGGACTACTAATAAAATGTGTGGGAGATATCTTTTTATATGATCAACCGGTTTCCATTATTTCAAAAATTTTGCATTGATTGAAACTTTATGAATATGTTTTATGTTATACTGTGTTCAAATCCTCCTAATTCAAATTTGTATAAAACAGAGCCATTCCTTGGGAAAATGTCCTTTGGGACAGTGTGAGCCTGCTTACACCTGATCAAATAAAACATTCCAAGATTAAAAAAAAAAACGACAACACAAAATTAAATGTCACAAGGCCATCTTGGATTTTGACTGTCTCTTCTCATCCTAAAACAATTACTAGTCACGGACATTCCAAATATTACTTAAACTAAATCAAATCTCATAAAAATGTTTGGCTAAGAAATTATGACAACTGAGGAGTACCAATCCTTTTAATTTGTAATCTACTTTTTTTTTTCATATTTTAAAAGAGGTCACTTTCATTCATTGAGTTCATTGTATTCTGCAGTATAGAATAATGTGAAGCGCTTTGACTCTGGAGCCAGACTTCTGGGGTTAGGATTCTGGCTCGATTACTAATATTAGTTGTGTGTCCTTAAGCACATCCCCTAATCTTGTTCTTTCATTTCCTAATCTGTAAAATGTACTAATAATAATCCATTTCTCACGGTAGTTATGTATATCAAATGACTTAATTTATATGAAATGTTTTAGAACAGTAGTACATACATAGGTAATACTCTATAGATGTTTGCTAATTAAACTATTAAAAAAAAAAACAAAACTAGAGCCATCTGTTGGAGGTAAGCAGGAATGGGAAGTGGACAGTCAATCAGAATGTCAAAGCACCAGGAGCACTCCAATTCTTTCAGCCTTGCTAGGCTGCAATATCTGTTGGTACATGTAAACTCCATGGAATAGACAGGACAAGTTTTCTTCAGTCTCCAGTCTAATATCTCTGTATAATTTTGTTCTTTCTAAACTGAGAAGAGGGCAGAGCTCTCTTTTTATTAAAATAAAAAAAGAAATAAAAGATGACAGAATAAATATGTACCAGTCTCCCCATCACTACAATCAGGTAAGTTAAGTCGTCCCCTTAAGTATCTTCTAGAATAAATTACAAACTCCTAGAATAAATTACCCATAAATGTAGACAGGCAGGGTCTGTAATCATGGATAAAATAAACAAAGCTTTTTTCCTCTATCTACTCTGAACCCAGAGACAAAATAAACTTGTCCAAAGTCTAAAGAGACTGACCCCAAATTTTCCAGCCTCTGCCAAGAACCTTATCTACTACCTGCCTCTATTTTCATTATCTACCTTAAGACTGAAAATTCATGCCACATCCCCTTTTCTGGCAATCTTAAATACAGCCTCAACCTCAAAGCATCAAAATGTAGGAAAATGTTAATGAAAGCCATCTCCAATATTCCCTTCTCACTGCATTTTAAAATGCTGATTATTCTCTCTGCAAACCTCATAGACTTGCCTTGAAAAAACGTCTTGAAAACACTCCACATGGACTATTTGAGTACTCATATTTCTGAAGAAAATGATTATAATCGGTTTAAAACTATTGCAACACATCTAATTTTAAAAAGTGTACATAAAGTATATATCATAACTCAGTGTACATTTTCAATTCAATTCCTACTTCTAAATGGGAATTAGATGAACTAGTAATTTTTCCTATTAGAAAGGAGAAAGATTATGTACTGACGTATCTTTTAAAATATTAAAGTTACATATTTTTAGACTATACTTTTACCAGATAAAAGCCCAAAACACTGGTGCAATTTTAAAAAGTATACAATTACATCAAAATTTTATAAAATTTACAAATGGTATGAAAATGTTTAAGATTTACCACATCATTTAAAAATTAGCAGTGCTTCTCAAGTACAATATAGCAACAACCTGTGGCATTTTAATATGCATTCTCTTGCACAGAACATAAAGTTACTGCCTCATTTTAATTTGAAACTCTATATAAATACTTCATGCTTTCAGGCAAGGTCACTATAGTAGCCAAAGATATTATATTGACAGTCGACTTCCTCTAATGTGAATTAAATTATACATGATCTTTTTCCTGGGCAATAAGAAAACACAACCATAAGATTTTACTAAGTTACTTAACCAATTCCTTTCCAGAGATAAATCAGTTTTCCTTCCTTTACTCCAAATTCCCTGATAACCCCCAATCTGACCCCCAGTTTCAAAAGAGTAACACTGAAAATCATAAATTAGTCATGTGTTGGCATGAAAGAAATGAGCAAAGATATTATTATAGGCTTTTTGATTAAAATATAGAATGAAATAAAGCATGAATTCTGGTTAAAAATAAAGTACAAATAAGAAAACACAAGCGTTTTCAAACTCTCATTTCCTTTTTGACTAAGCCTTTACTCTATCTGACTAAAATTTTACTTGTATTCTCCCAAAATGCTCTCATACTGGGATTCCTGAAATTTAAAGCTTTTACCTACAGCATCATTTAAAATGTAAATTTCTAGTGGATTTCCCATAAGCTTTTGCATAAAAAGCAATTAAATTTCCATTACGTCTACCTGTCTTTCTCTCCTCATTTTTTTACTTGCAAATCATGTTAGTTAAGAACAGTGCTTCCACTCATTTAAAAAAAAAATAATAAGTAGGTTGCACTTAGGTGGACCTAAGGTGGACAAGGTGGACAATCCATCACTACATCTGCACAAATAGACTGTGCTATCACCTAAACCATTAACAGTTTTAAGAGATTTTACTGAATCAGGGCAAAATACAAAAGAACAAGACCAAGCTAAACACATCAATATTATAAACTCATTAGTTACAATGCAAATTCACAAATAAACTTAGGTTAGTATTAGGAGACCACACACAAATTACAATACCTGAGATTTAGTGCATTCCTTTGAGCCAAAATGAAATGAGTGCCATAAAAGAGGAAAGGAAAAGATGAACATTATCAGACATGCTATAGTATATCTGCCAAAACGAAGATAATGTTAAAATTAGGTTAAGAATGACCATATAGAATTGGCTGTATGTATAATGTTCTCTATGTTTTTTAGCCATGCACTTGAAATGCACTTGAAATCATTTAAAATCACCTGTGAAGTATGATCATGCATCTTCTAAATAAACTTTTCACCCTCAGTCCCACTCTACTAGGGTTCTTTCAAAGAGAAATATTTCTGTTAAGAATAAGTAAATATAACTTAGGACTAATGAATAATAATTTCCATTTCACTCTTTTTATCCTGTGGCACCATATATACAAAACAAAATTTTGTTGTTTTCTATGTTAAAATCATGTATTTGGTGAAATAATAAATATTATATAAATATAATTAAAACACACCTTGCACACGCAAAAAAGGATCCAATATTTTCAATTATGACCATGTTGCTGCCAATCTGAACTCATCCAGTAAAATTAATACCAACATGTCACATATTAGTAAGCTAGTACATGATCCATTAGTAATCAAGTCAAATTTTTCATCCTAGCACTGAATATTCCCTAATAAAAGTACCTATTGACCAGGTAAGATATTTATTAAAACCATTAAATTAAAATAAAAAAAGTAATCTTGTAATAAAAAACCCTGCACGTTTTTTTAAAAATCAAACCAAAAAAGGGAAGTCACGTAGGGAAAGTGAAATATTCCATAAAGAGGGAAACAAATGGGAATAAAAGAGAAAAACAGTTATAGGATTTCCCCAACTTAAGTGTGAAAAACAGGACTATAAAATTAAACCAATCAGCTTTAAGACTAAATTTTAAGTAATTCACACTCCCACTATCTTAGTATGGAATCTGATTTGGAAAAATAATTCCAGAGCAGAAAGAATATTAACAACATTAGCACCAGGCTAAAATAATATATGGAACTATTAATATGTACAACTATTTTTAATCCAAATTTCCTTCTTCCATGATGCTATGTCAACACTAAAAATACTACCTTCTTTTACAGATAATGGTAACAAAAAACCTTTCATAGTTGTTGTTTTGTTTTTTTTTATACCAAGTCTCTCCAAAGGACAAACAAAGCTCTCTTTATGATGAGCAAAAAGCTACCCTTTCCAAAGGAGCTCAATGAAATGATTCAACTATAACATTCATGTTAAATTAAAATAGTGCATGGGTAGTGTAAGGAGTAGGCGGGTAGCTGGTGGTCAAAACTGCTTAAATATTCACACACAAAGAGCTCTCAGAAATAAAACATATGAAGTGTGGGTATAAAGTATACCGTATCACTAAAAGTTACCAAAAATTGAGTATATAATTTTAAGTCTATATATTTTCCCATGTATTTTGCATTTATACTTATTTGCAAAAGGAAAGAAAAGTGCAGGTAAGCAAAACAAATGAGAAATGTAAAATAGCTGTCAATTACCTATTTTTATGTTTTTCATATTTTTATTTTAAAATTAATTTCACATATAATGACTACTCACTTAACGGTATTTATGTACAGACAAACCATCTTAGACTCTATTATGACATATGTAAGAACTCATGTTACTTTCTTTTTGAAAATAGAAATCCTCAAATATATTCTCAGGGGAAATGAGCATAGTGCAGCTAAGCAGAAAGAAAGGAATAAGAAAATAAGGTCCTAAAACTGACTTTATTGGGGTCTTGTACAAATCACTCATTATCTGTGCCTTGGTTTCCTCAAACATAAAAATACTTTATCAAATATTTATGAAATAAATGATGATCAAGTGGACTACAGCATTTAAGAGGATCTTTGAGTCTATCAAATACTTCAGATCATCTTTACACTGGGATTTTAAAAAGCATCACTTCAAATTATGTTTTCACTTCAGCGTATTAAAAACAAAAAAATTATCAGGCAATATTCTCACAGTGGTATACAAAGTATGAAAATAACATATCATTTTTATATATCTACTTTTGAAATAAAAAGTAAGTCTGATGTCAATCACTGGGGTAGGAGCAGGGAGAGTTCAAATTTTAGATTAAGGTAAGAACTTAAAATATCCCAGTTACAACTGCATTGCTGTTCACAAAGCTAATCCTCAGAGAACATTTTAAGAAACAAAAGGGCTAAACAATGTCTTTTGATAACTTATTTCAATGCTCCTTAAAACTATTCATACTATATGTGTTTCCAGCACATATCACAGAAAGGAATTATTCAATTAAAATAGGAAATGCACATGTCTCTTCATAAAATTCCCAATAAAAAAACTAAAGATTAAAAATATTATATTTTAATAACTTACCGTATGATAGCCTCGAGGCAAAGGTGGTTTGCCCACAGGATAAGGATCCACAGTGTCAATGATTGTTTGTCTTTCACCTTTCTGGTTGATTTTTCTAAATCTCCTTCGAGATTGTCGATGAGAAGCTTGACGCTGAAAATATTCTTCATTTTCATCCATATAGTCCACCTGAAATAAAACCCCCCAAAATTTATGTCTTCAAACACAACATTCTATATTAACATTAGACGCAGAATAAAACTTACAGATAAGTCCATATTCATTCATTTTGCAAAGACATTTGTGGACAAACTATCATGACAGACTAAGTGTCTTTGAACTTCTCTGGAACTAATTGGTTTTGAGTTAACTTTTCTTTTATGAAGAAGCATTTTCAGTTCCACTTAGGACAATATGAGTAACTCTTGAATTTCCTGCAGTTTCAAAGGGAAGGATATTTTCAGCAATCTTTGTACTGATTTATTAGTGAAAGAACTCACAGGATACATTGCCTCACATTATGAAAGCAACTGCTTCATTGTCCTAACCCTGATGTATGTGAGTAAAGCTGTAAAAACCCCCAAATCCCGAATGACTCAAACAGGACTGCTAGCAGAATGGCTTTGGTAGATTACCTAAGGGTTTCTCTTCCTACTTTCAATCTGTAGATTCAGTTTCTCTTCTTATAGTGTTATTTAAAAAAAAAAAATCCTCATTTTCAACATTTTAGAAACTGATGAATGGACTAACCAGAATAAAAGTTACGTTAGGACAATCCTCGTAATACTTATATAATGAAAATGTGATTGCTCATAATCAAGGCATACTAAGATTCTAAGACTATTCTCACACTGGCAAACTTAGGAGTTTGTATAATATCGGCAAGTATAAAATCCTCAAAGAATTTTGAAGATCAAAAGTCCCTTACAGAAACACAAAATAGCACTGATGGAGGCCAAAATCTCTAGGAAATATCTAAAATGCTTTTCAAGACCTGGTGCTGGAAAATCCTATGTAACCACCCACATTCTTCCAATCCTAAATCTTTACTCACCACCATGTTACTTTCTTACTGAAGAGTAAATTTTGTGAAATTTTACCAAAGGTTTTCACTAGCTTTGACAAGGAAGTTTTCATTCTGATGAATTCCTCTCCTACATTATAGGGAAAAACCCTAAATCCTCTCTGAAAATAGACTTACAGCTTTCTACCAAATACTTTACTTAATGTGAATAAAAAGCTTCCACCATCTTCTACATTAGGCCAGAAAATTGGGGGACTAGTATGCTGGTTAGACACTCTGTTGAAATCTTTATCTCTCTTTTTAACCGAATTGTAGGATTTAAAAAATATATTGATATAGGACATAGACAAAAAACAGAAATTGATTTCCTTATGTTAACTGTTGCCTGAATACATATCACCTTGACTCATCTGAAGTATTTCACTCATTCCAATTAATATTTGGAGAGCTAAAGTCCTGCACTTCAAATATTCCTCCCAAATTTCAATTAAATGGCATTATCATAGATCGACTTGACAAAGTTCAAGCACAAAACACATATGTTCTTGCCCCTTTTGAGCCTTCTTTTTCATTTCACTGAATCTTATAAATAATTACAATATAATGATTATAAACTCAGATTCCCAATAAAAATTATGAAATAAATATATCTAAAGTTATAAAATACATAAATACAGTATTATAACTACTTAGTTAAAGGGCTTTTACTTTATAATTTTTTTTTAGGGAAAAAAGTCTTCACAGAAGTATTCTTACCACAATCATTTCAGAAGGCTCTAAAACAATGCATTCACAGCCACGCCTAAAGCTTCCTGCAGAACGCTTGCCAAAACTAGGAAGGAAAAAAAAAAAAGATTTATGAAATATAAATTGTAAATTTGGGCCAATTCTCTAAATAAATGAAAATGAAAAACAAAAACAACTAGTGGAGAAAGAGAAACTCTTTAATCATTATTTACACCTAATGACAAGGAACCATTCAATTTCTTAAATTTCAGACATATATTTTTCTGGAAAATTCCAATATTATGTTTTCAAACTGATAATGTAAGTAACAGAAAATCAGTATGAATGTGTTTTATGTTAGGCTGTTTTAAATTATTCCCAGTTAGGTGAAGACTTAGAATATTCTAACGGATGGCAAACTATAAAATGCATATAAATTTTCTTCTATAATTTAACCTGCTTAGGTTAAGCATTTCTTTCACCTAAAAAGTGTATTTAATTTTTCTAAATTTTCTTTTAAAAAAATTTTTATTTGAGAGAGAGAGCATGAGCAAGGAGGAGGGGCAGAGGCAGAGGGAGAAGCAGACTCCCTGCTGAGCAAGGAGCCCGATGTGGGGCTCGATCCCAGGACCCTGAGATCATGACCTGAGCCGAAGGCAGATGCTTAACTGACTGAGCCACCCAGGCGCCTCTTCCTAAATTTTCAAATCAACTTATTCTAAATAAGTTTAAGGAAAAGGTATTCAACTTAAGACTTTTTTTCTTAATTCAAGTGGTTGTGCATATTACTAGCCCATTTCCCCTGAAAATTTTTCACTAGTGAACTCAGATACAGCAACTTTGCTCTATCTGTGATAGCTCCCACCTTAACACTTAAGTAGTTTTTTTTAATTGAATTTTATTTTATTATGTTAGTCAACACTGAAGCAGATTTATTCTGACACAGCTATATGCACACTAGAACCATGAAGAGAAAATCCTTGTACAAATTAGCCATTGACTCAGAAGAATTTTATGGTAGGAAGATATTATTTGCACTAACACTATTACTTTGGAGATGAAAAGTTTGCATCCTATACACTGTGCTATTAAAAAATACTTCCATAAGAGTCTTTTGGGAAATGAGATCCACTAGAATCTGATGAAACTTTCTTTGCAGCCACAAGAGTCAAGTTCTACTGAACAACACAAATATGTGAACCGTAGGAGAAATAATACTGTCCCTCAGGTGACTCTTTGAATACACAGAGCAGAAAAGGCAAATGCACACAGAACGCAGTCTAGCAAAGGAGAATATATTATTTCATTTATCAAAAAATCTATTATTTCAAACATAGCTAAGAACCCAGAGGTAAAGAGTGGGCTCAAAAGAGACAAAGAGTGGGTCATGAATGCACATGCTAAGCCTAATGACTAGGCCTCTTGTCTCTAAAGCAAAGATGACTTCCTCTTTGCTTACAAACCAGAAGCTATCAGGCAAGAATGAACAGGGAGAGTAATGAAAAATGTTAGCTAGAAATTCACTAAGTCCGCAAAATACTTTTGCTTTTCCTATGTGATTCTCTGAAAAAACAAATATGTAAACAAAAGTAAGTAAATAATCATTATTTACTAAGCTTTTTAAAATCTTGGACCAAGTTTTATTAACTGTCTTAAAAACTCAGTTCTGGAAAATAGGTATAGAGATAAAAAAGGAAACCAGATAGAGATGTATAAGAGGTAAGATCTACCCGAGGTGATATTAAGATCAATTCTTTAAAATATTTTAGATGATTTAGTAGAAAGAAATGGAGAGAAATCTTCAAGTTTGCAAATGACATATAGATGTTTAGATAGTAAAGCACAAAACAAAGCCAGTAAGAATAAAGTACAACACATTTCACTAAGATTTATGTGAGTGCAAGAAAGCAGTAATTAGAGGATCCAATCTACACAATGAAATATCCAATGTGAAAAGTGATCAAATGCACACACCATTTAATATGACATTAAACAATAAGGGGTTCTCACATTTTAGTTAAAAGACATAAATGAAAACTAGAAGTCTTTAAAGTTTAGCACAGTAGGCTGCTGACATAATAAAGAATAAATAATACACAAAACACACCTCAAAATGATAAACACACCAGGAAGTAATAAAAAATGAAAATGACTAAACCTACTCTTAGAGAAAACCATGCAGAATCTATGAAATAGCACTGCCCTAGACAAGTTTCTAAGGGGAAAAACACAGAACTGAAAAGTTTCCAATAAAAAAATTAAGGAATTCCAAAGGGCTTTCTGTAAGATCAGGGGCACAAATTAAAAGAACACTTCTTCAGTCTTATTAATAGCAGCTGAAACTTAGTAGCATTTAAGATTTTAAAATCATGATTTAAGAAAATTTATGAATGATACAAATTAAATAAGAATGCGGGCAACTTAAACATACCTACAATCCTTAAGGGTTTTAAGAAGTCAGAGAAAGAGAGAAAGAGAGAGAGAAAGAGAAAGGGAGAGAGGGAGAGAGGGAAGGAAGAAAGGGAAGTCAGAGATAGGTAAGTATTATTTCCAAGCTATGTGACTAAACTCTGCTCCAAATATTCCTTGGTGCCACTTCAGAAATGGACAATTAGTCCTATCAAATGCATTTTTTTATTATTAAGTCTTATAAGAGACTACACAAAGTACTCTACAGATTCAATGCAGTCCCTATCAAAATCCCAACAGCTTTTTTTGCAGAAATGGAAAAGCCAATCTTCAAATTCATATAAAATCCCAAGGGACCTACTTAGCCAAGACAGTCTTGAACAAAGTCGAAGGACTCACACTTTTGATTTCAAAACTTACTTCAAAGCTATAGTAATCAAAACAGTGTGGTACAGGCGTTAAGGACAGATGTATAAATCAATGAAATAGAATCGAGAGTCCAGAAATAAACCCACAAATCTAACCAAATTTTGACAAGGGTGCCAAGTTCAGTCAATGGGGAAAGAACAATGTGCTGGGACAACCATATTGCCATATTGAAGAAAAAAAAAAAAAAAAAAAAAAGAAGTTGGACCCTTACCTCTCACCACATACAAATATTAACTGAAAATGATCACTGACCTAAATAAAAAAGCCCAAACCACAAAACTCTTAGGGAAAAAACTGGGATAAATCTTCATGACATTGGATCTGGTAATGGATTCTTTTGGTTTTCTCTTCCAAGTTTTTATTAAATTCCACTTAGTTAACATACAGTGTAATATTAGTTTCAGGTGTAGGATTTAGTGATTCATCACTTACATACCACATCCAGTGCTCCTCACAACAAGTGCCTTCCTAATCCCCATCGCCTGTTTAACCCATTCACCATCTCCCTCCTACCCCCCTCCTCCCCAGCAACCCTCAGTTTGTTCTCTACAGTTCAGTCTGTTTTATGGTTTGGCAATGAGATTCTTAGATATGACACTAAAAGCACAAGTGGCGAAAGAAAAAATAGATAAATTGGACTTCTTCAAAATCAAAAACCTCCGTGCATCAAAGGACATTATCAAGAAGCTGAAAAGAAAATCTACAGAACGGGAGGAAATATTTGCAAATCATACATCTGAGAAGTGTTTAATATTCAGAATATATAAAGAATTCCTACAATTCAACAACAAAAAGACAAACCACCTAATTAAAAAATGAGCCAAGTACTTGAATAGACCTTTCTCCAAAGAAGGTACACAAATGGCCAATAAACACATGGAAAACCGATCAACATCCTGAGTCATTAAAGAAAAGCAAATCAAAACCACAATGAGATACCATTTCACACCTGATACTAGATGTGAGATACTAAGATGGTTATAATTAAAAATATATATATAGCAAGTGTTAAAGAGGATAGAGAACTTGGAACCCTTGTTATTTTGCTGGTGGGAGTATAAAGTGGTGCAGTCACTGCAGAAAACAGGTTGGTGCTTCATCAAAAAGCTATACAGAGTAACCATATGACCCAGCAATCCCACTCCTAGCTAAATACTCAATAGTACTGAAAACAAGGACTCAAAGGGATATTTGTACATCAAAGTTGACTACAGCATTATGCACAAGAGCCAAAAGGTGGAAACAACACAAGTGTTCATCAACAGATTAATGTTTAAACAAAATGTGATAAATACATACATTGGGAGCCACAGAAAGGACTGAAGCTCTGATACATGCTACAGCCTGGATCAGCCTTGAAAGCATTCTGCTAAATGCAGTAAGCCAGTCACAAAATGACAAATATAAGATTCTACTTATAAGAAATATATAGAGGGCGCCTGGGTGGCTCAGTTGGTTAAGTGACTGCCTTCAGCTCAGGTCATGATCCTGGAGTCCCGGGATCGAGTCCCACATTGGGCTCCCTGCTCAGCGGGGGGTCTGCTTCTCCCTCTGATCCTCTTCCCTCTCGTGCTCTCTGTCTCTCATTCTCTCTCTCTCAAATAAATAAATAAAAAATCTTTAAAAAAAAAAGAAAAGAAAAGAAATATATAGAACAGGCAAATTTATAAGAACAGAAAGTAGATGACAGATTATTGGGGGTTATAGGAATGCTTAATGGTTACAGAGTTTCTGTTTGGAGCCATGGAACATAAACTTTGGGAACAGGTAGCAGTCATGGTTGCACAAGTGTGATTGTAATTAATGCCACTGAATCATACAGTTTAAATAGTTAAAATGGCAGGGGTACCTGGCTGGCTCAGTAGGAAGAGCATGGGACTCTTGATCTCAGGGTAGTTGAGTTCAAACCTCACATTGGGTGTAGAGATTACTAAAAAAATAAGCAAATAAACTTCAAAAAAAAAATGGCATATCTTATGTAAGGATAAAGAGGTTGAGTTTCTTGGCAAAAATTCAGGGCCTGAATAACAAAAAGGGGGAACACTACCACTTTGACCAAATAACAGCAAATCTTAGGGACAAAGAAAGAGTTTACTTTGATGACAGAATTATACCACTGACAAGCCTCGAACCAATCTCTTTTCTATGTTAATTAGCAATGAAGTGAGAGAAGTTGTGGGTAAAAGTTGAACCAGTAAGGAATGGGGAAAAGGTAAACAAATATTACTGAAATATTTTTGAAAAGTCAATTATACCTACATTTTTCTTTCACCTAACATTAATCCCATTTTTATTTTATCCCTGGCCATAAATTAGAGGGTACTGCCGTGCTAGCCCCATCTCCACAATTCGGCTTCCCATTCCTCGTCCACATATTCACTGGACACATACAACAGAATCTATATATAAACTCTATTATCAATACAGAGCTCACTAAATACAGTCCCTCTTCTTACATAGGTTGTGGGTAAGAACGTATGTATCTTCTAAAAAAGATGAGTACACAGGAAGTTGTAAATACAGACAGAATAGTAAGTGCCATGAGTTTAACAAAAAGAATGTCATATTTGTTTCCTACAGTTGCATCTCAAAACCAAAATAGATTTGTAGAACTTCAGAGTTGAGAAAAAAACTTAGAAAATCATATCGTACAGGGCCTCTTGGCATTTTTTTCTTCAGTTTTAAAGCTGAAAGTATGCCATAACCTAAGCTACTACAGTCAAAGGTCCTCAAACATTTGTATTTAGAAAAAGGCCCCCAAATGATTATAATACGTGACCAATGCATTCCTACTTTCCCCATAAGAACTGTCTCTCCAGTTCAATTTTCCTTTCACAATTGAAGAAACTAGGCCAACCTATCTGAGGGAAGGTTAAATGAGATGCCTGAAAGGACAATCAGATTCCATGATAACAGGATTCTGTCCTCCTACACGGACCTTACCCTCTCTCTTGCTTTCTACTATAGCCCCCCCTTCCGCATTCCATAACTTGAAATCTACTCTTTGGTAAGCTTGACATTTATGAGGAATAATTACCAGACCTCCTCAGGAATATTGCTACAGTGTATCACATTTACCCATAAAGCACAAACCCGATAACCAATGGAGAGCAGAGCTTTGTTAAAAGGTAGATTCTCAGAGGCTGGCTAGGCTCACTCACTGCCTAGTTGAGTGAGAAAAAGACAAATCAGCTCTTGTAATTCAGAAGGCAATTCAAATTCAGCAAAATTACAAAAGACCATCAAGAGTTTGAGGGTTACCCTGGAATAGTCAAAGATTTGAATGTCCAATCTATAAAAACCAAGCTTCTGCAGGCAGCTGCTGCCAGAACTTCAACTAGTAGAACATCTGCTTCTTCGAAATGGCACTCGTAATACCACACATCACGATAAACAATGACATTTTTAAAGTTTAAACTTAATTTTTTAAAGTCACGTAGCATATTTTTAAACTTTGAATTAAATTATTTTTAAAAATTCCCATCTTCTGATAATTTCAGTCCTTCTGTGTATATACATAAATATGAATACAAATGCATAATAACTTTCAAAATCAAGAAAGATGTGGGTAACAGTTATCAGTAAGACTTGGCCTGAATATTTAAAAACTTGTTAGCCCTTTCTATACTAGATACCAGCCTTTCACAAGAGGCCATGAAGTCAGAAAGAAAGAGATAGGGAGATAGGAAGAAGTACGCTATGTGTGTTTTAAGAATGCTGATAGTCTTCCGGTTCTACGCAGTGTGAAAATTTAATTACTCCCGCCTATTTTAAATTCTTCTAAAACTGTTCTGTATGAATACTCTGTACAGTTTGGCTTTCAACTGTTAACCTCAATGTAATTTCAGAATGTCCTTATAATCTTACATTAAATAACCAAAGATGACAACTAAAAGTGATGCAGGTTCACTTTTGGTCAATCTATTGGTTCTCTGAGCTATTAAAAAGAAAAAAAAAGTTAAGCTCACACAAATGATTATGGAAAAGACCACTTACAGCATAACAAGCAGATTATTCCTAAATGCTCATGTTCCCTAAGTATAACTAATTTATGAATGGTTGCTCCCAAAACAGTTTAACAATCCTGATTTTCATTCCCATTAAGTTTCTGTACAGAACAAATTTAAAATTAAGAATTATAAATTGTTCTAAAATTGAAATAAGCTAACTTCAGTACCTTTACAGGTGCAAAATGCAATGACTTTATAGTACTAAAAATACGCAAAAAATTACTATAAGTAATTCGTCTTCTACATAATGTAAAATAGAGAAAATTTTAATAGCTTTATAAACTTTTTTCAAGTTCAAGACTCACAACCAGAAAGCACAAATGGTTGAAAATATAAAGGCTTGGGGCGCCTGGGTGGCTCAGTCGTTAAGCGTCTGCCTTCGGCTCAGGTCGTGGTCCCAGGGTCCTGGGATCGAACCCCGCATCGGGCTCCCCGCTCCGTGGGAAGCCTGCTTCTCCCTCTCCCACTCTCCCTGCTTGTGTTCCCTCTCTCACTGTATCTATCTCTGTCAAATGAATAAATAAAATCTTAAAAAAAAATTATAGAAAATATAAAGGCTTACCTAGTTTTCATAAGTACCTTTGGTAATAATACACCAGACAGGCTATTGAGGGATCTTACTCTGGTAAGGCCGTCCTGTCTTAACTTGCTGTGACCACATTTTCCCCACCCAAGTTGAATCAAGCGCACTTTCCACCAGTGTAAGTTTCCACGAAAGGCAGTTGCTGAATACAGAAGCTTCTTCTAACAGTGTCCCTAAACTTGCCCTTTGTATGGGCCTCCACATTCTTGTTGTACGTCAGAACTACTCAGTGGAATGCAATTCCTCAGTATTGGAATGTAAACTTATTCATGTCAGGCTATACCCAGCGAGGGAATACACAGCAATCAAACTGAGATTATACTGGTGGGCAATCCCAATTTATAAAATGATTTAAAATGTAATACTCCAAGATACCAATTTTTCATACCTATTTCTAAGTAGTTACTAAACTGCACTGAAAAATTTACCATAAAAATGCATTTAATCTTCTTAAATATTTTGTCCTCACTCATTAGTTTAACCAAAAGGAAAAAAAAAAAAGGTAACAGCTATTTAAAACAAAAACATATACACACCAAGTATACATATAAGTTACATGTGTGTGTAAACTACAAATTGTTTCTAAAGCATGGCCTTTAACAAGCTCATATTTCAGAAGTAACTATTTGGGAAAACTACATACACACTTAAGAGTCTCTAAATTTCTTTCGAGGTTCATTTAGAAATGTTCTAACAATCATCACCCTGTACAAATTAACGGGGGCGGACTTCTCCACAGCAAATCTCAACATTTAACCTTTGCTTAAAATAGAGCAACAAGAAAGGCCTCATAAGCTGTGTCTTCTCCTCTCTGTCCATTCCTCAGCAGCCTGTTGTCTACTCAACGACGGGAGAAGTACTAAACATTTGCTATTAGTACTATTAACATTTTAATTCATTTAAAAATAAAAAAATCTAACCTGCACTGTCTTCATCATATCTTTGAAGCACCAGTAACAGCAATAGCACTGCCACCTTCTATAGGAGCTCTTTTCTCTGCAGCAGTGAGCACTCCCCATTTCCCTGTGTGTTTTCTCTCCGTGAGTCCATGCGGCTGTAGCTTGTGCAGAAAGCCAACATTCCTTCTGAAGGCGAATTTCCTGCTTCGATGACCCACCCACCCCTCCTGGCTGCAGTTATGCGTTACGCATGTTGTATGGGCACTGTTTCCGCATACCAGCCTCATGACCTCAGCGGCTGCCTGACAGACGCTCTTTATCAATTTCTATTAATTCATTATCTACTCTCTTGTAAGTCAAGGGCAAGTAGGGAAATCTGCAATGTCTGCTCTCCTAGGAGTCTTCAAGGTCAAATGCTTAGATGTGCTCAGCAGCGCAATTTTGTTATTAGAATTTATCTAAGCTGTACTACACACATGCTCTCCACCAAAGGGAGGCTGAATTGTGTACCTGACTTGAGGGATTATCATGGGAAAAACTAGCATAAATTTAAATCAAAACAATGTGGGAAAAGTTGAAAGAGGCTGCTTTTGGTCTTGCTTATCCCTTCAAGAGAAAAAAGGTGGATCTTACCTCAGCTGTACTGGGGTGGAGAGCAAGCAGTTTTTCTCTCTTGCCACAATCTAAACCAGCAAAGGACAGTGGTGTGATGATGACTACACTTTGGTAGTGTCTATGTCCTCGTGACCGAACTGCTACAGAACAGCTCAGCTAAATTGATCTGCTGCTATCAGTCTAAACAGTGGCACAAACAGGTCTCTGCTGATCACAGTGCTTTGCACACAGATGGCAGCTGATCAGTTTGTATAAAAGTTATGGTCCATAACAGCTTTCCCCTTCAGCATATAGACACATGCCTTATCCAAAATGCTTCTGTTAAATGGTCACCATTTCATCCTGCAAAGCTCATCATGTAGAGACAAAGAAGCTTAGCTCTAACATCTTATTTAAAAATGACCTAATTTTCGTAAAATTCATTAAACAGGTAAAATAAACAATTGCACTAAGAAATAACCAAACAGATCTATGTAACTTGTTAATGAGAAAAATGGTAGATGAATTCGTATGAATGATTCAGATTGGCCCTTCACCAGGAAGAAACTGAATGGTTCTCAAAAATCAAACAAGGTCTCAACCATGCAGCTGATATTCTTTAAAGGCTTACATGAATGGCACCAAAACCTAGCCACCAAGCTCCCCCAAATCTGGCATATACCATAAATGAAGTTGAAATAGTAGGTATGTCCTTGTAAGACAGGACCCCAAAACACAGGTCACCTGAGTAGTATCATATTCGTAAAATTCTTAGAAGTTAAAAAAACACATTTACAAGAAATGAAAAGCATAAACTCAAACCTATATGTAAATTCTTACAAAGATATCAAGTAATAAAATGTCAACTAATTTAATTCATCTGAATAAAATGTGGACATCTCTCATAAACCATATTTATTTTGTTTTACCTTGTTTTATAAGTACTTGTTCTAATTCTACCAATAAGTAGACAATCCTGGCAATATTGATTAATCTGTTTCAGATCTTCCCTTATAGACCAAAGTAGTAAAAACCTACTACTTATCATCAAAAATAAAACACTTAGGAATAAATTTAATGAAGGATGCATATGGCCTGTACACTAAAAATTATAAAAGGATACTTAACCATGTGAAGGGAAATAATAGAAGATGTAAATAAATTATAAACTATACCATGTTCATGGTGTGGATGGCTCGATATTGCTGAGAATAAATCTTCCCAAACTGATCTATAGATTCAGTTCAAACAAACCCTAACAAACATTTGACACTGACCAGCTGATTTTAAAATTTATATGAAAAAGTGAAGATATAAAAGAGCTAAAACAATTTTGATAAAGAACAAAGCTGGGGATTTATACTACGTGATTTCAAAAGCTACTATAAAGCTACACAATTGAAGACAATGTGGTATTGGTATAAGAACTGACATGTAGATGAGGGCGCCTGGGTGGCTCGGCTGGTTAAGTGTTCCAACTCTTGATTTCAGCTCAGATCATGATTTCAGGGTCGTGAGATAGAGCCCTGCCTCGGGCTCCACCCTCAGCAGGGAGTCTGCTTTAGATTCTCTCTCTTTCCCTCCCCACCCACACTCACTCTTTCTCTCTCTTTAAAAAATAAATAAATCTTTAAAAAAAAAAAAGAACTGACTAGTAGATCAATAGAACAGAAGACAGATTACAGAAATAGACCTTTTTGGTGGGCAAAATCCAATTTTAAAAAAAAAATTGTTTTAAATGGGTGAACTAACATTTCACCAGAAAAGGCATATGAGTAGCCAATAAGCATTGAAAATATATGAAAATATTCTCAACAACACTGGTCTTCAGAGAAATGCATAATAAAGCCACAGTGAGATTATCACCATATATCCACTAGAGTGGCTAAAATTAAAAACACTGACAATACCAGGGGTTAGAGAAGATGTAGAACACCCAGAATTTTCCATAACATGTTGAGAATGAAAAATGTTACAGCCATTATGGACAACACTGTGACAGTTCTTTACACAGCTAAACATATATTTACCATATAATCCAGCAATTCTACTCCTATTTTCAAAAAGTAATAAAAACATATGTCTGCACAAACAGATGTTCATGAATGTTGAGAGAAGTGAAAAATTGGAAGGAACTCAAACTACCATTTTCAAATTATGTTTTGCAAAAGATTAATACTACCTTGCTTACAAAATTCAATAGAATGCAGGTGACTGGGTGATTCAGTTGGTTAAGCGTCCAACTCTTGATTTCGGCTCAGGTCATGATCTCAGGGTCATGAGATCAAGCCCCAGGTCAGGCTCCGAGCTGGGTGTGGAGCCTGCTTAAGATTTTCTTTCTCCCTCTGCCCCTACCCAAACCCCCTGCACTCTCTCTCGAGCGCATGCTCTCTCTCTCAAAAAAAAAAAAAAAATCAATAGAATTTATGAAATCTGGCATCCACTTTATATGAGAATTGGCAACATATTGCATGGTTTGCTTAAAACAGGCCATGAGATAATTTTGCATGGAAATGAGCAGCAAAATTTTAGTTGTCAAAGTCTGTTCCTATAGCCTTCTGACCTTATAAGCATCTCATTTTTGCTTCTGTATTCTTCCTATTTACCTACCTTTCCAACCTACACTACTCTATCTCCAAAGTGTTTCATGTGACTCAATGCCTAGGTTCTCTTCATACCTCCTGTAGTCCCCCTGTCTGTCAAAGCACGTACCACAACATGCCTAATACCCAATATATTCATTTCAACTCTGATATCCACCATTTCATTCCTTCCAGATTTGGTTTAGCTGGCAAAGGCATCACGCTACATGCACACTACACACACAGACATGCAAGTTCAAAGCACTGGAAACTCTTTTATTCCATCTTTTCCCTCACCTGTAATTTCAGTCTCTAAATTCCGTCAATTAGTCCTAAATTACACTGACATGTGACCCACTGACTTCTATTTTCCTGAAAATAACAGGCCCTTAGCTTTGGCACACCAAGGCCACTGAGATAGGGTTCCTGTCTTGGTCCCAGCTTTGTCAAATCTTGATGACCTTCTCATTCTACTGATCTTTAAACTTCAGTGGTTACACATCAGTTTCATAGTCATTAGCCCAGCCTTTCAGTTCAAATCTGACTGACCACCTACTTGTAAACTTTGAAAATGAGAGCGTATGGTCCAATCTCGATTGTAATGAGTAAAAATCTCTAAGGCCTGGGCCTCTATTTTACCCTCCCAAGCCAGGTGAATCTACTAACTAGCCCAGTTTAGAAACCTCTGCCTTGGTCAATTACCTTTCATAATCTTGCCCCATGTTATCTGCTAACCATAATCCAATGTCTTTTCTACTTATCATCCCACAAGCACATTCTTCGGAAAAATTAAACTCATACTTCTTGGGCTACAGTAGTTAGCAGCCTGTTCTTCTCTACTATATTGAAAAACTGTAATTACTTTAGACTCTGACATAGATAATCAAGGAAAAAAATCCCTGCTTTAGCCACAGTGATGTTTCCATACACAAAATTAACTATATACAAAGGTTTTTAAAAGTTCACTTAATAGGGGCGCCTGGGTGGCTCAGTCAGTCAGTTAATCATCCGACTCAGGTCATGATCTCGGGGTTGTGGGATCAAGCCCCTGTAGAGGGTTCTGTGCTCGGCGGGGAGTCTGCCTGAGATTCTCTTTCTTCCTGTCCCTCTGCCCTCACCCTCCCACTCTTGGGCCCTCTCTCTCTCAAATAAATAAATAAATCTTTAAAATATAGTTCACTTAATATATGTCAATCATACTTCAATTAAAAAAGTTCACTTAAATGAGATAATGATTATAAAACCTAGAAGACCCTACTCACAGATAACTCTTCATTCTGTGTTTCTGAAATCATGTTAAAATCAGATCAGGTGACAAAGTGGTAAACTGAAATGGTTTCAAGATCCTGAATAACAATTAAGTAATCATTACTTCAGACTATATAAATCATCTTGGCAGCAGCAGACCTCTGAGATATATATATATACACACATATACATGGACAGGTACAGATATAGATATATTGTGTATTATATACGATTTAGAATGAAGTTTTTCCTACTTGTAAAACTAAAGTATACTTAATGATGGTTTTCTAGATTCATCTTAATAAAGCAAAAAATAATAAAAATAAAACAGAGGAAAGTGACAGATTTTGACCATTGCCTCAATATTTTAAATTATCTGAAAATGTTTAAATTAAGAAACATTATCTTAATAAAGCTGATAAACTAAGCAGTTTATAGCTATAAAACAGAATAAGTCATCAATAAAAGACAAAGTAAAAATAATCTTGAAGTGTAGTAGGACTAGAAAAGATTTACACGAACGTATAACTAGGAAAATACAGTTACTTAATGTTTATATAGATCTATAACATATGAACATGCAATACCAGAAATTGTATTTTATATTTCATTGCAAGAAACACGTAACCTCTATAAAGCCATAGATAAGTGACAAAGTAAGAAACACCTAAGGAAATAAAAATGTTTTCATATTTTCAACTTACAGTTCAATATTCTCATCAGTAATAAATATAGAAGGTAATTTTTAAGCACACATTACATTTATTTAAATTCTAATATAAAGATGGTAATACACATCTAAGCTATTACTTTATTTCAACTATCTTAATTCTTGAGGTACTTTTAAACAATTTCCAGTACACTGAAAAAATCAAGTGCAGTACATAATATAAAGGCATTTTCTTTAACATTCAAATATATGATTGTTGCCTTTTATACATATATGTACGTATATATAATTTAACTCATAGTGAAATGAAATAAAGGGTCCCTGAACTATGATTAATTAGAAACCTTTATTTTAATAAATATATTCTAATTTCACCAAGTATAATTTGTTTCGTATAGCAATCTTTCTCTTAGTAATAACATTCTTACTCCTATTTACTGTTAGTGTTCCCAATACTGAAAGTATGCTTCTTTAAAAAAAAAAAAATTTTAGTTGCTACATATTTTAAGACACTTTGAATGCATACAGGTGAAATGGTAATTCACCCATTCCTCTAAACCAAGCGCCCCCCACCCCAAATAACACAAATAGGGGTCGTGAGTTCCATCACACTTAGCAAAAGATAAGCAAATCCTGCTTTTTACAGAGAAAAATATTGTATTTCATTGACACACACATCAGACTTTAAAACCTTTATGAAATACAATATTTACTTTTGCAAGAGAACTCCAAACATCACTACATAGGACATCTAGGGTGAACTCTCACACACTCATTTACACCAAGGATCACAAATGACAAATTCCCTGACTAGAAGATGTCAAGCATCAGATGACCTGGGATATCGTATCAATTATACTACAAACGAAAACATCAGAGTCCTTCTCTTTAAGGCTACTTACGTTGTTAAGACACTACCAATGCCAACTTTCCAAGGACTATGAAAGCCTGTGCTTTTTATCTGTGAAGTTGTAGTTATAGCAACCAAATTCCCAACTTGATCCAGCAACTAAACTCCCTCTCTAGAGAATAGTTTTGCTCTGTGCCTCAGGTATCCCATCAGAATATGATTTAAAAAGGGATAGGGTTGTTCTAAAAAGTGCTCAAAATCATGTTAGCTTTCCAGAATGAAGATGCTTCATCTTGAAGCAGAAAGTACAACTAATACCTGAAGGGGAACATTTTAATATAGTCCATTGTATCTTTTACATATCTACTCTATTCCTTTAATTTAGACATCTACCTTATTTCAAATTTAACACAGGATATATTTGTATCAAGTGAAACTAAACTCTCCCCTCAATATTACCAGCTGTGGTCAAACCGAGCTCACGTTTGTTTCTTAATTTTATTTGCCTTATTTGGAACCCTATCCAGCATTTCCTTAAAAATCTTTACTATATATCTTTACCTTATATGTGTGTGTCATGGGAATACCTGGACTAAGTCAACTTTAGATACGACAAGTAGAAATTATAGATGATGTAAGCCCTGAAGCGGCATGAATAAGCTGAAGAGGAGTATGATCCTAGGGCTGAGGGAAAGAATGATCTGGCAACGAAAAATAATGAACAAACTAAGAGAATGTGAGGGGAAACTAAAAAGCAAATGTAGCAGAGACTGCTGATGGTCCACTCCAATATCCACTCTCCTCCTTCTCCTCAGAAGGATATTTTTATATTATTACTTTTAGCAGGTACATTACATAGCAAAATAAAAGACTACTTGTCTTAGACTCCTGGGTAACCTGAAGTGGCCATGTAAGTACCTCTGGACAACATGATATAAAAAGAAACGTAGTTTCAAGGAATCTGATGGGGATGGAAGTTAACTTTTTTGTTCTTCTGCCTTTCCTCCTGCGTCTAGCTCCCACTGCAGATATGACGGCTAGCATTCAGCAGCCATCCTCCGGTATGAACCAATGCTGAAATCGGCAGGTATGTGTAAGCAAGTAGAGAAGAAGGGTGAAAGCCAGTAACCTTTTCACATTGTGGAGCCACCAGACCATCACGGACCATCTACCTTTAGGGTTCTTTTGTGTGACAAAAAAAGTAGTTCTTGCTGTGTTTATGCAATTGTTTTATATAACCAAAATTAATTGTAACTAATGCAGTAAGCAAAACGATATTCAACAAGACACCATTTGCCCTTCTCCTCCTCCTTCTACACTCCTGCACAAACTGGCTAGAACCAACCTCTCATGAGCATCCCCAGACTCCCTCCTTCCATCGTGTTGCAGCCTCCTTCTTTTCCCAGACTTTTCGTTTCAGTACTAACCAGACTTTCAATACGTCATAGGTTATTGAAAAGTTATTTCTAAAAGGGAGGATCTTAGCATAATATTGTTAAACTCTTAAAGGGCAAGTTAAAAATATAATCCTGAACCAATATGATTCAACAAATATTTATGAAAGGGCTGCGATGTGCTAGGCACTGGGAAAGCAAAGATGAGTAACACAGCCCATGCTCTTCAAAAAATCTTACAGTTGAGTATGGATAGGGAATGATTAATCCCTACAGGAATACAAGGGTAGGACTCCCAGAGAAGAAAACATGCTGTTTTCACCAGCAGATGAGAAGTGGGAGTGAAGGTAGCCACAATGAGATGGACATTCCAGACAGGGAGAACAGCCTGGCAAAGGTATGCTCAGACCACAATGATTGGCTTGGGTGTCTGGAGAGGGTAGAAGGAATAATGTAGGTTGGAGACATTTTGAGCTGCCCTAAACATATCACTAAGAAGTCTGGATTTTATCTGTTTGGCAGCTGATGGTCATTTAAGTTCATTATGTGAAGGATCAAGGAGAAAAATTCAGTGCTTTGAACAATGATATGGAGACACTATGGGAGAAGTACTGAAGGCACATGGGGAGCTACTTTAATAGAGTGACACCTGAACAAAGCCACTGCCAGTGGGGATGGAGGCAGCTGATCTGATAGATACTGTCATTTCTAACTCTGAAGTGTTTGCTTAAAAAAAAGAAAAACAACTGTCAGGGGAGAAAAGGGAGGTCAAAACTGAGACCCACAGAAATTTCTAGAGTAGGTGACAAACTACTTATCAAAGCCATTATTAGAGAGAGAAAAAGCAAGAAGTGAAGCACACTTGTAGGTGTTTGTTGCTTTCCATGTATGGTATCTAGAGTTCAAGGGACCTGGAGCGAATCCACATAAGGAATGCGTGTTCCAAATACACCCTTAACTCCTGTTTCCATCTCACCCTTTACTGTATGCACTGACAAAGCACAAACCCCAGCGACACCCAACTACCCACCTTCTCCATGCCTGCGCCTAAACAGCCAAAAGTAGCTAGGACACACACACGCACACATGGACACACACACGCACACATATACACACAAACACGCACATGCACGCACGCACACACACACACACACGCACACCTATGACCACAAATACCAAATGGGCACTCAACACTCCCTTTGTTTCATAACTTCTCTCTCTTTTGTCAAAACTCCTAAATACCCACTATCGAACTCCCAAATCTACCCAATGACCTATATAACTTTTATCATCAGCTTGCAAAGAAGGTGAAGCTCTTTCATTCCTTCCAAAGCTAACACCTCCCCCATCGTGGGGGGGTCTCATCCACTTCTGCAATTACCTCTCCTCTTTCCGGTATCATCCATTTACCCCTCTCTACTGGATCCTTTCTATCAACATACAAACACATACTAGCATCTTCTAGCTTTACAGAAACAAACCTCTCTTTACCTCACAAACAACTCCCAGCCCCCACCCCATTTCCCCACTCCTCTTCACAATAAAATTTCCTGTAACAATGAAATTTCTCTTTCACCAGTTCTTATTTTCCCATTGTCCCCCCCAACCAGCTCCACCACTTACTGCAGTGAGACTGGTTCACTCAGGTCACCTATGACCTGCCAGTGGCTAAATCCAAAGGTCACGTCTCTATTCTCACCTTGCAGCACCCGAGAAGCTGACCTTCTCAAACACTTTTTATCTCTTGGCTTTGGTGACACACAGGCAGGATCCTGGTGTTTCAACACTATATTCTGGGCAGGCACACAGAGGCAACTCAATGCTATTTGTAGGCTGAATAAGATAGAAGGATACCCATATATAACTGAAGACAAGCAATTTAGGACAGAGGTTGATAGAAGGACTCATTAATACTAATTAAGCATCAAGTTGAAGACTCCCTTGAAAGGACATAACTAATAGCCTACGGTACTGTTTGGTGCTAGAAATCAGTTCTAGTCATTATGCTCATCACTTTTGATAACCCTTTTGGCAAACAATTCTCCTAAGATATGAAGTTGTTAGGACACTATCCCTTGTAGTGATTAGGTTTAACAGGCTAACATTTTAAAAGAAAAATACATTTATCATTGATTCTTGGTAACTATCTGTTTAACTTAATTAATCTATGAAATAGAATGCTTATGCAATCTCAATAAAGTATTTCAGTTTTGTTTTCTTTTTTTAAAGATTTATTTATGTATTTGAGAGAGAGAGAGAGAGAGAGAACGTGCACGAGCGCAGTGAGGAGGGGCAGAGGGAGAGAGAATCCCAAGCAGACTCCATACTGAGCACGAGCCCTACTTGGGGCTTGCTCTCATGACCCCGAGATCATGACCTCCACCAAAACCAAGAGTCAGATGCTTAACCAACTGCGCCACCCAGGCACCCCAAGATATGTCAGTTTTTTAAAAAACTGCCACTGGATTAGGTGTAGGCAAAATAACTGTAGAAGACTGACAGGACGCAGTGAAGTCCAATAAGCCTGATACACACACACACACACACACACACACTCATGCATATATGTGTATATTTTAATCCAATTATATATGCAAGAGTGTGTGTGTGTGTTTATATTTATAGATCAAACTGAATATTTTTAAGTTAAAATAGAAGTATATTTCTGGGGAGCTTGGGTGCCTCAGTCAGTTAGGTGTCTGACTCTTGATTTCAGCTCAGGTCGTGATCTCAGGGTCGTGAGATCGAGCCCTGCCTCAGGCTCCGAGCTGAGCGTGGAGCCTGCTTAAGATTCTCCTTCTCCTTCTGCTTCTGCCCAACAACCCCCCCCCACCCAGCTCTATCTCTGTTTAAAAAAAAAAAAAAGTGTGTTTCTATGATTCCATGCCTAACCAACTATTTTCATTAACTGGCCATCCACAGGCCCCAATCACTTGCTCCTGCAAAATAATGTGGTAATGGGTTGTATGAGACAATGTCTGAGATAAGTGGTTCTTATAACTTACTAGCCCTTACTAATTCTTCTATCATCCACTAACTTTAGAATATTCCAAATATGAATTAAATAAAATCTTATGGTTTCTTAGAAGAAAGGAAAGAAGGGAGGGAAGGAGGGAGAGACAATTTTTTCTTTTAAAGAAATAACTTTTAGTAATACTGGCTATAAAGAAAACTTCCGAAAAACTTATGTATCATGTCATTTAATCCTATTACAAGTTACTGATATTTCCTCACGTGAGAAGGAAGGTATATAGAACCAATACATTACTTTAAAAACCCAATGAGGGCAGTTTTAAAATGAGTTAAACAGTTTTTCTTTTTCTTTTCTTTTCTTTTTTCCCCATTCCTTCTTTAGTAACCATGATTTCTCTTCCTTGCTTAATCTATGCTACCATTGTTGTGAATTGGCCAGTAACTGAAGGTAAATCTTACCTGTAATGTACAATTTCCAGAATTCTGATCCTCACCTTCCCTTCATACCATTTGGATACATTTAATGTCCAATTAAGTTCCATAACATGATTCACCAGTGAGTTGTTTTTTAAAAGCCATATCCCATCTCCAATAAGGCATCATATGATTTATAACACATTTGTACTTTCAAGAATATGATTTTTCTAATCCTATACAGCTCTTTATATGAAATAAGGAATATTTAGTTGTGTTTTCAGTCCCTAACATGTAAATACAGAATCATTTTTCCATTGTTTCACCCTCTTCCATTACTGGAAAAAACTAGCAAGTTTCAGAGCAATCAATTAACTTATCATGTAGCACTGGCAAGCAGGAAGTAGGCCTATGATTTTTAAACTCAAGTAGCTCATTGTCTGTCATGTGAATCATAATGAGAATAGTATTTTAGCCTCTCAGAACTGATTAGTTAAATGTCTTGTTTCCCCACTTAGCCTCATTATAGCTGCCAGCTCTAATTTAAAATGTGATTATTGAGAATACCATAGCATAATTTTAATTTTTAAATTGTGGATACATTTGGTATCAATAAAAGAGAAGCGCTACTTGTAAACGGACACAGCCGACATGATACAAATAAATGATGTGTGCGTTTCTCCCAACCTCTCATCAATGTTACGTGACACCTAACTTACCAACAATCCTAGCCTTTCCAACCAACTTACGTAGCTTTGTAAACTAGACCTCTCATTAATGCCACCATTGCCAATGCTTTTGCAACTAGTTCACTCCCTAAAGTGCATGTCTGTTCTAGATAGATGATCCTATTCTTGGGCCTCCACCCAAGCTTTTGCATATGTATGAACTGTGGTCCTTCAATCCTATTTCTGTGCCATCACTCATGCTCTTTACTATGTCCAGACTCCTTTGCAACCACTGTCCAAAAATCTAAATCATAAACTTAACTCAAAATTCACTTCCTTAAGAGCGACTCTTGATTACCACATACATTAAAACACCACTACTCTGGGAAGGGAATTTGCATTCTGTGTGGTCTTTGCTGTATCAATTTACACTGTATTATCTAATGACACCTAGGCGATTTTTTCATGTTTCACATAAAACAGCCTCAACTCCCCAACCAGATATCAAATTACATGACAGCAGGGAGTAGACCATTTTGCTTCTTTTGCAAACTCCAGAACTTCATATAGAGACCATACAGTAGGACTTAATGCCACTTTCAACTACTATTTGAAGTGACAGGGATATATGCCTCAAAATTTAAACTCTACCAAACCTATTTTACCCTTCTGTCCCCAATTCCTCCAGCCCCCAGCTTTGATTACAACCCATTTCTTGGCATCTTCAAAGTTTCTAGACTATGGCTAGCTTGGGTTTATCTTTTCCTTCAAACTTACAGCCCCTGATACAAAGTGAAGAGATTTGTTTACTAATTGCTCTGTATGTAAAAAAATATAGGAAGTTTTTAACTATCAGAGCAATAAAAATAGTACTTATGCTTAAATATGGTATCTATGATCATTTCTATTAAAAGTCCCTTCCTTGGAGGCTTCTATGATAAAATTGATTCTATTGAGAAAATCATGTTCAACATTTTAATAAAGTGATTTTTTTTCCAGGATTGTGATCAACGTAAACCCAAAGGAGAGTTTTATAACTATAATGTTTAAATATCTAGCATTCTGTTTTTTGCAAACAAATGTAAAATGATTGATAAACTACTAGAAAAATATTCCAACACTATGAGTTAATGTAGGTAAACTGTCTTCTTTTCTAACAAACAATCCAAACAGCAAGTGAAAGTTTAGAGGCACCGTCTAAGGCTATCTTCATTATCTACATTAAAATGTTCAGCCTTTCAGGGTGCCTGGGTGGCTCAGTCGTTAAGCGTCTGCCTTCGGCTCAGGTCATGGTCCCAGGGTCCTGGGATCGAGTCCCACATCGGGCTCCCTGTTCGGCGGGAAGCCTGCTTCTCCCTCTCCCACTCCCCCTGCTTGTGTTCCCTCTCTCGCTGTGTCTCACTCTGTCAAATAAATAAATAAAATCTTTAAAATGTTCAGCCTTTCAAAGAAGCCAGCAACCAAAACACAACATATCAACCCAAGTTATTAAATTGTGACTTTACTACAAAGTAGGTCTCAGCATTCATAGGATGGGACAATTTTAAAAGTGAGAAAATGTAAAGTATATAACAATTTCTATTAAAGTTCCATAAATATGCTGATTTAGATCACATTAGGACAATGAACACTATTAATATCTTCCTCCCATTATGTAGAATAATTGAAAGTATATTAAAAAAAAGAACCACTTCTAAACCTGCAACTTTATATAAGACAATTTTCATCATTGCTTTCCAACCTCACTGTTGTTGCAAATGATGCCTTTGAAAAAATTGAGGGGGGGTAATTACTTCCTCAAAATATTTCACCACCCTTTGCCTGTCACCGTCTTAACAGATCAACTTACTATTACCATGGACACCACCTGCACAACTCAGCGACTACCACTGCTTTGCTTATAGGATTGGAAAACACATCCAGTTTACACTGTTTCTATATTCATCTGTGACAAATGTCCCCTCTGACATTTTCCTAAATGAGAATGAGAATAACCCTTGCTGCTTTCCTAAATTACCCTTGCTCACCATCTTTCTGGTCAAAGAAACTGAATTTATTTTAAATACGACTTTAAGAAAAACATTACTGTAAATCATACACTGCTTCAAGACTACAAATTTTACTCCAAATGAGAATTTAGCCCTATCTTAGGGCAACATTATATGTAACAACATTATAAATGACATTATAGCCACTTGTACAAATACCAGTGCTTCAAAAGGTGATACATTTCTTTTTTTTTTTTTTAAAGATTTTATTTATTTATTTGACAGAGAGCGACACAGCGAGAGAGGGAACACAAGCAGGGCGAGTGGGAGAGGGAGAAGCGGGCTTCCCGCCGAGCAGGGAGCCCGATGCGATGCAGGGCTCGATCCCAGGATCCTGGGATCATGACCTGAGCCGAAGGCAGACGCTTAACCAACTGAGCCACCCAGGCGCCCCAAAAGGTGATACATTTCTAATAGATTTACAATAAAGCTCATAAAAACATTTATGAAACTTAAATTGCTTGAAATGGGAGTAAGCTGTCACTGAGAGTCTCAAAGGAATTAACAGACTCCATAAATGCTGTAACTTTTATCACAGAAAAAGATTCATGTTTCAACAATCACGGTAAAGGTATGCAACCGCAAGAACATTTATCTATCTAAAAAGAAAACAAAATTTCTTTTTTAAAACCATAAAATGCTGACCTAAATGTCAACTGAGGAATTCAATAAAGCAAATGAAATCTGGAAGTCAAATGACAAATTTTTTGCAATGTACATCATCCTTCTCACTTGATGATATCAGGTGTCAAAGCAACGTCATGAGAATTAGTTAAAAATATAAAAATGTTTTTCGAAGTACTTTGATTCAAAACTAACTGTTCAGGGTAAATTAGCTGTCAAAATGAGTTGAAACTTTTAAGAGAATGAGCTGGTTACTTATTATATATACCAATAAACAATTTCCAGACTAACATAATAAAAATTCAGTAAATGTGAGGAATAATCTGTGAACTAGTTGTTTTATAAAATCAGACTGTTACTAATACCTCACCCATATTATTCTCTAATCGAACCTCAACATTTTCTGGAGAAAGAAATATATATGAACCACTAATGTCAACCTATAGCATAGCACCAGCAGAGACTCCTTATTAAAACAGTATCAGTACTATTCCTAAGGCAACATCACCAAAGGAAACAAACAACTTAGAGCAAATGTCACAGGTGCAATGTGAAGAAATAGTCTATATATAGTACTAGTTGTCATTCAGACTGAAACACCATTCCTTCCTTCATCCCATTAAAGTACTGGCTTGCAAGCATTTGACATCCAGCCAGAGAAAGAGTAACTTATGTCATCTTTTTAAACAATTAGACATACAGTCCAATGTGTTCATAAAATAGGTCTGAACTGCAAGTCCTCTTTCTTCTAGAACAGCAGTTTTCTGAACATTAGGTTCCCTTTCCAGAAGTTAGAACAAGCTGTTACTTGACTAGCTAATTATGGCTAGTAGTCAAAAAAGATCATCACAGGCTCCTTCACTGTTCTAGGACCTCAGTCTATAGATTCTGTTTGCACAACAGACCTTGCATCAATATAATGAAGTCATTAACCTCTGTACTCTTTTAAGATGCATAAATTTCAAATCACAGTCATTAAAGCAATATTTATAATAAAAAGTATCAAAAATGTACCCTTACATTTATTAACTGTGGAAAGTTCAAATAACTGAACAATTAAACAGGCATTAAGATGCATAAAGTGTAAGCCTTTTAGAGTTTTTAATATTACAAGGCAACATATATATGTACACATATTCTTTAACTGAAATAAACAAGATATTAAATTGTTTATTAAGTATGCTCTTAAGTGTGTGGAATGCATACATGTAAGACTAGATAGGAAACCACTAGAATATTACAGAATGATTTCTTGGATAGGAGATTATAAATGATATTTTCCTTCTCTTTATCTTTGCTAATTTATATAGTAATTATTATTACTTTTTACATTAAAATTACCATATAATTTTAAAAATGTAACAATGTTTAAATATCATTTGCCTATACCTTCTTCCAGGTTCAGAAATACACTTAGAGTCTCCAAAAAGAGACCAAAATGAAGGTCCTGTATTTGAATAAGAGTGTTGTTATTCAATTCGCCATTCCTCTGGGAAACAGAATTCCTAGAACTACAGGAGCTGGTTCATAGGGACACTCCAGGCTTCCTGGGCACAACTCTAGGAGGTACAACCACCCACCATCCTCTCCTGCCAGTTTCCTGAGCCATAAAATGAAGATGATAAGTATACTTACCTCAAAGGGTAGTTGCAATATTAAATGATTTCATATAGAGAGATATGCTAAATACATATGTGTGTGCATATATATATATATGCAAACAAAATGCACATATATTTAGCATATAAAATGGTGACCTGGTAAATAGAAAGCACTATCAAAGCCTTAGCTATTTTTCTATCCTCATTTTATTACTACTACAACGACTACGACTTCTCTTACTACTACTACCACCACCAACGCTAACACCATTACTCTAACTATTGCTACTATAAGAACAACAGACAAACAGGCAATAGAGCCCCTCTCCCTCATGGGGCCATTTTCCAAAGAGAATAATGCCTGCCAATCTGATCTCGGAGAAGGAGAAGGGCAAAAGAGGCATGGGAATTGCACCAGAGCTTGTTTTTCAGTAGATGCAATGTGCCCCTGGCACTCTTTCACTACATTCTGGCCTCCAGAGGCCATCCCAGCGCCTTCTAGCAGCACACCCAGGCCTGTAGAAATTACCTCTCCCTGTCTCACTGACTGACATTTTATAAAAGTTTGTTCATATCTTTAAAATAGATTCTTAACATCTCTCTGACCCGTTCAGAATTACTCAAGAATATACCTTAATATTTTTGTGAGAGAGTTAGGTTACAGAAAGGTGGGAGTCATTATGCTTTAATAAGTTTTGTCAATTTAAATATTTATTTAGTAAATTTAAATAAGGATATTTATTCTTTTTTTTTTTTTTTTTTTTAAGAGAGAGAGTGTGTGTGCATGGGCACAAAAGGTGGAGGGGAGGTGGCAGGGGAGAGGCAGAGAGAGAATCCCAAGCAGGCTCCACACTGAGTGTGGAGCCCAATGTGGGGTTCCATCCCACAACCCTGATCATGACCTGAGCCAATATCGAGAGTCAGAGGCTTAACCGACTGAGCCACCCAGGCGTCCCTTAATCAGTTAAAATTTTAAACACTTTAGTCAAAATAAAAATATTTAATTGTAAACAATAAATAATTGGGGCAAAAAAATAACTAGTAAAAGTTAGTGGCTGAGTTCCCTCTGCTGAGTCAGGGAACTTAAACATAGGCGGCCACATGTGTAACAGGTAAGTCCTAACCCTCTTTGGTCATAGCTGATTGAAACTAACTACACATCTGCCCCAAGCCCAGCCAATGAGATTGTAGCCTGAAGCATCCAAAGAAAAGATATGGGCACTATAGTCAAATGACATCATCATTAGGGACATAAGGTCATCAATCAACAGTCAGCACATACAAACCAAAATCAGAGGAAGAAAGGCATTAATAGCTTTAGAAAGCAGAAGCCAGTCGACCGACAAATGCAAGGATGAGAGACCATATGGTCCTGAGAAGCAGAGAAGTCAACGACAGTCCCTGGCTTTCTATTTCCAGTCCCATGTGGTCTCAATGAACTTTCTTTGCTTCTCTTTAGATGTTTATGAGACTGCCTGTTACAGAGGAAGAGATGAACAAATGTGCCCTAAACTAGCCTGAAATGTATATTCCTATAACAAATGGACATGTCACCAGCCATCTTTTTGTTCTTTTCCTTGGTTAAAGAGATTGGAATAGTGTTTAAACATCAAATAGTCCTTTCTTAAAGACAGACGCCCCAAGATACTACCCTGCTTTGTGTCAGCAGAAGAGGAAACAGGAAAAGAAGAATTCTGCAAAAGAACTCAATTCTGCAAAAGGATTTTAAGCTTCATGGATAATCTATTACAGAATATCTATACAATACCTGCTTCTTGGAAGAAACATGGATTCCTTAATGAACACGGAACCAGAGAGAAGTATATACCAGCAGGTCCCAATATCATCAGGACTGGAAAAAAAGATAATAAAATCAGATGATTATCTAAGACAACAACAACAAAATCAAAACACACACAGCACAAAGTATAGTACCCATGTTCCTTTTAGAACCATGAAGAATAATGAAATAGCATAAAACAAGTACATAAATATACCATTTCATTTTTTAAATTATCTTTTATCCCAAAAATAAGTTAAAGATACTAATCAGTATATTTAAATGTTTTAAATGTTCCTTAGACCTACTGCACCTACCATCCCAAGTTTTAGCTTTTAATTTTTTTGACTGAAAATACTTCCCCTGCTTCATAAAACAAAATATAAAGAGGTAAACAGTGAAACTCAGTCTTCCCAACCTTTTCCCTGGTCTACCAAGCTCCCACATTTTTCTACCACACTTGTTGGATATTCTTTCAGAATTTCTTTATGTGCATGCACAGAAAAATAGACATATATTCTTACTCCCTCTACTGTCTTTTTTTCTTTTTATGGAAAGATAGCATACTCTAGTGTTCTTTCCTTTGTGCTCTTAGAGATCTTTTTATGAGAGTACAGCTTTCTTGTGGATGTGCCATATCTGCTTTAAGCAACCCCAGTGACAGTCATTTCTGTTGTTTTTAATCATTTGCAATTATTTAAAAATAATAAATAAAAAGTGCAATGAGTAACCTTGTGCATACATTATTGACTATAACTGGTAACCAGAAGTGCGACTGTTGGGTCAAAGGGCATGTACACTGTAATTTTGATAAATGTCAAATTGTCCTCCGCAGGTGCTCAACAACTTATTTGCCTGTATACTTTCACACAGCTTTACTAATATATAATATAGTTCGTTATATTAGTTTAACAAATGTTTCACAATTTTATGAGGAGGGCTATTCTAGGTGCTTAGGATACTTCAGGGAACACCACCACCACCACCACCAAGTCTCTTCCCTTATGGAGCTTATAATCTGGTGGGACAATACAGATAATAAACAAGAAAAATAATAAATTGGTAAATTACAAATCAGTGCTCCGGGGAAAGAAATCACTATAGGTTAAGGAAAATAGGGGGCAGGGTGTTATAGTTTCAAATGGCTGGGGAAGACGAGTCTCGCTGAGAAGAGCACATTTGAGCAAAGGAGCTGACAGCCAACTGGGTTCCTAGGGAACCCGCATTCCAGGCAAAGGGCGGGGAGGATCCAGTGTTTGTGCAAACGCTGACATGGCCTAGCAAGGGGGAAGAGTATGGTGTGGCTGAGGCAGAGTAGGTGAGGGGTAAGCCTGCTGGGGGGCATAAGGAATTCTACCACTGAGGCTTTTTATCAATCTTTTAGGTTTTTGCCAATCTGCTTGATGAAAATGAGATCTTAGTATATCTTTTTCATTTCTTTTTCTTATTATTATTACAAGAGCATCTTTTTTCTTATTTCCATGAGTCATATCTTTTTCTGTGAAATCAGTTTACTACTTTTAACCAACGTTCTATTAAGTTGTGGGACTTTTTCTAATCTAGAAACACTTTATAAAAATTAACCTTTTTAAAATACGTGCTGTGAATACCTTTTTCCTCAGTTTGTTGCTTTATCCTTTGTGCTTTTTGCCATGTGTAAGTTATTTTATTTTATCCAGTCAAGTTCACCAAATTTATTTGTTAAAATACAGGCTCAGCTACTATTAAAACAAAACAAAAAGCTTAACATAGTAATGGCTTAACCAAGAGGGAGTTCATTTCTCTCACACACACATAATAACAGCCTTAACAACAAAGGCCCAAGGCTGATAGGATGGTTCCATGGTATCGAGAACTCAGGCTCTTCCTATTGTGTGGCTTAGTCATCCCCAACCCACAATTATGTCATAGTCTCAGGTGGCAGCTTCATATCTCACCAGTGTATTCATATTCTAGCCAGTGGATGCGGTGGAAGGAGTACAGAGCCTACCCCACTGCTGCTAAGAGTACAAGGAAGCTGCATACTACACTTGTCTCACATCACAATGAATCACGTGTGTATTCCAAGGGAGTCTTCATCAATCCCGCCCCCCCTCAAGTTCTCTCCTTTTTGGGGAATGAGTGGGAGGTGTAAATAGATTCCAAAAGTTTTTAAAGGACAATAAATTCTATTTATGATTCTGAATAGTTATTTAAAACCAATCACTATCACGTAATCATTTTCATTTTGCTATTTGCTTCTAAACAAATCAGCAGTTGACCATTGTTTCCTCCCAAGTCCAGTCTTAACTAATATCACAACTACTAAGTCCTCGATGGCAAGGCCTCATGAAAATGTAAAGGAACAATACTGACAAATAAGAGTTTAGCTCCAAGGAAACCATAAAAGTTAAATGATTTCTCAAATGAAAATGTACAGTACTTCAGAAATAATTCATATCCTTTTCTCTCCAGATTTTAATCATTAGCTTTTGCAATCTACATTTACCTAGTTTTGAGGGAAAAACTTTGTCTTTCTTAGCATAAGGTGACCGAATTATTATTAAATTCTAATTTATGTCAAGTGAAAGTGTGTTCTCCCAAATGCAAGCATAGCTTAAAATTTTTTTTAATAATAATAAAACACTGAAATAAAAAGAAAAAAGAGAATTATTATGTAAACTTAATCTGCTCTTACAATGCTCCCTTTATCACCAAAAGGTTGGTCAAGAGAAATGAAATCTAGAAAAACAGGAAGTTAAGGTAGATCACTGCTTATTAACTATGTGGCCTTGGGCAAGTTATTAGAGCGAATGCAAGGATTAAATGAACAATGCTCATTAAATGCAAATAATAATTATTGTAGAGCTTTTTATCATGTACCATGATCTAGATTAACTGTGACATAGAGAATATAACAAACATTCGTTGGCTTTCTAGTTATTCTGTATCTGTCCATTTTGAAGGCAAATTATTATGGATAAAATAAGTGCAAGGTTTGTAAACTTGGCTTTCCTGGCACTGATCATAAAGCACACATGAAATGAAAGGCGACCAATGTCCAAAGTGGATAAAGGACTATAACAGCAAATATTCTGGCTCCCTGAACGTCCATTCATTACCCTATAATTAGGGTTGGTTCTTCTAGAAAAAACCGAAGGAGATAAAGATAAGAAACTGGTCCACCCAACCTTTTCCACTTACTATAATTTTGTTTTCCTAATAGATGGGCTGTTTCCTCTAACTTTTCCAAAAAATTCAAAGGTTAACTCACGAGAGCTATATTTGCTTGAGTAGGAATTGGCAGAGGATGATCATTCAATTAACAAACATTTATTGAACTTGGTAAGCATTTACACTACATGCCATGCCAAATACAATCACTCCAATTTCTTTATTATTGAGTTGTCCCTCTTTTACAGATGCAGGTTTTATAAAAGTAAGCTCATTAGAACTAAGAAAACAAAAACAGTGAATCTTATTTTATCGTGTTCTGGAAATAGCTGTAAGCTAGAAAATCCCTCCCATCTCCTTCTCTTCCCACCCATCCCCCCACAGAACTCATGTGGGTTTGTGTTCCAAAAATTCCTTGCTGTGAGATGCCACCATAAAATCTGTTTTACTCAGTCTTAATCATCCAGAAAATTCTCCTGACTTTGTTAGAAATCATCTACAATTATGCCTCAGGCAGGCAGTGTTTCAGTATGGGGTACATCCTGCTTCCCTTCAAAGTCTGCAAATACTCCTTTCCCACAGTGCAGCTGTCGTTACCCAAGAGGTTTTAGACCGTTTTTGCACAAAGTGATGTTTTTTCAAAAGAAAAAATGAGTAAGTCCTAAGAACAGTACTTAGCAGGAACAGCATTAAACTTTTCTGCACTTAAAGGGTAAGCAAATTGAATCCATGACCTCGCTTACAGACACACTGGCAACAAAGTTAGCTAACAGAAGATTGACTATAACAGTAATAGTTATCTGGGACTAACGCTGGGATTTTTTTTAGTCCAGTGGTTCTCAGGCTTTCATATGCATATGAATCACCTGGGATATTAATGAAGAATGCATGCTCCCAGGCTCTGCCTATTCCACCCGATCCCACAGTCCGTGATCGTTAGGTGGGAGATCCATCACAGTGACTTTCAAACAAATATCCCAGGTGATTCTTATGCCTGGGGCTTGTCAACTTTGAAAAACCTTTAGAAAAGCTGTCTCAATATTAAGCCCCAACAACAACAAATGGCAAGAAAAAAAAGTACAACTCATCAATATCTGTGCCAATACGTTGCCGGTGTTGTATTCACCAGTGTTATTTTAATTTTTTCCTCAAATAATTGTTTTATGCTTTAAAAATATGAGCTAAAGGCCGAAATTATGAGCTAAGGGGAAAAGCTGAATCTTAAAATAAACCTGATTGAACATCTCCAAATAACCTAAGTCTTAACACCACCAGCAATGGGTAGAAGAGAGAAACCTAAAGATTAAAGAGGGACATATAGCAAAGTAGTACGTTGCAAGTCTCTCTGATTAGCCAAAATGGACACTTAGAAAAGACCTATAAATTTTTAGACTGAACTAACAACTACAACAGACAACTGATTTGATGCCAATACAGCCCATTCTGCAATCTGCAAAATGAAAGCCACAAAAGCCTAGATGTATAAGATACTCTGAAAGCCTATTTTTTTTATTTCATCAACAGGGAGAAAATGAATAAACCCAAACAAAACAAAACAAAAACAAAATATAAACAGACCATTACAACATGATCGCTTCACTCCCAGTATAATTAGATAGAAGGACCCTGAAGTAATCAGAAATGAATGATGCCCTTTAAGAACCAAGGCTAAACCAAAATGGCAAGTGCAGACCTGGAATAATGGGGAAGAGGCAAACATGGAATCTGGTGCCATTCTTTCCCAACCTTATTTCCTTCTACTCCTCATCATAAACCCACCACTGCTGACGGGCTGCTTTCCTGTCTTTCTTTCCCACCTCTGTCAATCTGTCCAAGATGTTTGCCTTTCTCCATCTTCTCAATCATATCGTACCTGAAAGAAATGGTTCAAACCCTATTTCTTTAACAAAATCTTCTCACTCATTGTTTTCCAAATTCCAAAATATTTATCCCATCTAATTTCATTCTATTTTATATTTTTCTCTATTGAATTCTTAGTCCTGAGGTATCTAGGTATCTTCCTCCAACTACACTGAACCTCCTTTTAGACAGGAACTGTGTGCTGTACCAGGTAGAAACTGGGCACCATTTCAGTTATCATTTGCTCGAGTAGATCAGATCATTGCATGCTTCTGCTCATAACCCACCGTTCCCTCACAAGGGACAGTCCAAACCCCTTGGCATAGCAGGTAAGGGAAGCAATCTATTGCTATGCAAAGCGCAAAGGTTTTGGAACATATGTTCTTTCCTACTAGCCACGTGATTCTGGTGAAGTTAAATTCTGACATTCTAGTTCCTCCACTGTAAAATGGGGATATCGATACCTTTTTCACGACATTACTTGGATTTAACAAAACAGTATATATGCAGTGCCTTGTATAATAAGTACACAAAAAAATACCAGTTCTCTTCATCTCTTTTCTTCTCTTATGACCCTTTCTAAAAGGGCCAACCTACAACTGTACTTTCTATTCCTAACCCCGAATATCCTATACTGCAAACTTCACCCTGTTCAGCCATACTACACTTTTTTCCCACCAATGCCTCAGGGCCTTTGAACAAACCTGCTGTTCCAGCTTAGAAACAGTACCTTTTATCTAGTAAACCCATTACTCATCCTTTGAATTCCAGGTTAACTACCACTTCCTCTGAGAAGTGTTTTAGTAGCTTTCAAATAAAGTGAGTCACTTTCCTCCTGAGTTCCCAGAGCATTTTGTACATGCTTACACTAAGCAGTTGCCAGTATCATAATATTTATTTTAGGAGTCTTCCCCCATTAGTTTTTAAACTCCTCTAACTCACCAGCACCCCAATATATAACGCTACACAATGCTTGATTGGCACTCAGCTATATTCTTAATGAATGAATTAATAATTTAATAGACACCAACTCAGATATGGTATTAAAGTGAAAGTCGGTTAAGCATCAGACTCTTGGTTTCTGCTCAGGTCACGATCACAAGGTCATGAGATCTGGCTGAGCAGGGAGTAGGGCTCTGCGTTCAGCATGGAGTTGGCTTGTCCCTCTCCTTCCCCCTGTACTCCTGCCCAACCCCCCATGCTCTCTCTCTCTCTCGCTCTCTCTAAAATAAATAAAATCTTTAAAAAAAAAATAAAGTGAAAGTCAAAGATATAAGTTCCAATTTACTAGTAACCAGAAGAATGAAACCAGGCTAAAAGAACTTCCTTAGCAATATCCTGTAAATCCACACGGTGGCGATATCTCCACGTGAAAGAGCTGTGTGTGCGGCTCCACATTCCCTATTTGTAAAGCAGGAAGCTAATACAAGGGATCAAACTGAAGTTGACAAAGGAGTTGAAAGAATCATCACCAGCACCAAAAGAAAACTAACTCAGCAAAGATGGCTATTAGAGAGCAAAAAAGTAACATGAAAAGGCCACTGTATTCAGCTGTTAATATGATATGAAAATTTAATAGTGTTTTGTGGCACCCAATCAACCAAAAGGGCTGCTTATGGCAATGAAGGCAAGGAAAACTGAGGAGAGAGAATGACTTGTAACAAAACATGAGTGGCAGGAGTGGGGCAGGCGGCTGTGGGCAAAGGATACTTAGCTAAGCTTAATATTCAGCTCAAAACAGACATCTAAAGGGGGAAGGGTGGTGACAACAAGTACGACACTGAAACATTGGTAAGAATGGTACCCTTGCAAAATCCGAACAGTTCTGGACCAGAAGTTAGTGCCTTCCCAGATGACCTGACAAAATAAGGCATGAGGAGGGCATGAGCACTACAAGAAGGGCTCCCTCCCACTTTAGCAGATCAAGTGCAATACGGGACTGGCACAAGGCAGAAGTGATCCAGGGAAGTGTAGAAGCACCTCTATGGTGCTTTCCATGGGCAGCATCAGCAAGGGCTTTAGAACACAGAGAAGCAAAGACATGAAAATCATTCAAGCATCGGGGAAGTGTCTACAAACAGTGGTTAGGAAGACCATTCAGGGAAGAGGTGGTACATGGCAATCACAGAGAGGTTAGGTACAACTAAGACCTCAAACATCAAACATCAATGTTTTGGATATTTTAGAAGGGATGTTATACCATATTCAAACAACAAAGTTGCTGGCATCCAAGAGATGCGGAGACAGGATTATTATCACCTTTATGTGGGCGACTGGCTCCACATCCAGGGTAAAACATCAGAAAGGGGAAAAAAAAAAATGAAGACTAACAAAAATTCCAATAACTAAGTGGAGACAACTAGCAAGGAATCTCAGAGGGCCAGCCACCTAGTGCCCAAAACTAGAAAAATACCTGTTCCTTTTCCTGTATCCACTATCTGAGCAGCAGCTTCCAACCAGAGGACAAAAACCAGAAAACAGAAAACCTTCCTAAGTGTCCCCTTCCCCCCAACCTATCATCACATCCTTTTTGTGCCTCCCAACCCCTAAGACTCTCTCTCTCTTTTTTTTGCTTTTAGTCAAACCAAAACAGAGACTTTATTTTGTTTAACCAGAGGGACGATACTTCAGAACTGAAAGGAGTGCTATAAATGCAAAATTCATAAACCCCTATCTACTTCTTTATCACATGTCCTTTGGTACCTTACTGTTCTAAGTGTGGTGCCCTGGTAGCAGCATGGACATCACTTGGGAGCTTGTTAGAAATGCAGAATCTCCGGCCCTACCTCAGATTTACTAAATCTGCATTTTAACAAGATGTCCATGAGGTCTGTATATACATCAAAGTTTGGGGAACACTGCTGCATAGATGACTTTTTAAAAGGAAATTTTAGCTGTAAAATAATATCGTACTCTTAAGCTCCCTCTCCAGGAAATTAAAAGCACTAATTTAACAAAAATATGGCAATTACACATCTCTTGCAGAGCCATCAGCAAAGCCTCTCAGTGGAAGCGCTCCGCTGAAGTTCAGGCCCTCACTGCTGCCCACATATGCTGTCATTACCCTCTTCTGGTGGGCTTAGACTCGTACTCTCGAATATAAGATTATGCCAAAAACATGAAAATAACGTTACTTATTTACAGCAAATTATTCTCTGTTCTTCTACAGGAGTCAGGCAGTCAGCTCACATCAGAGGTTTTCAATACGAACTTGCGAGCCCCCTGGGACGGCACACTGTCCAACCCTCCTCTAACCATAATAGCTACTGCTATTGAGCTAAATAGGATTTCCTATGAACAAAGTGTTCCATGGCTTAAAAAAAAGAAGTTCAAACAATGGCCACCTTCCAATATGCAGATGGCTTTTCAGATACACAATAATTGTAATCTTTTCCAAATACATTACATCACTTTTGTTACTGGATTTATCAAAAAGTTTAATCATTAGTTGTTTTTGGTTTTTGCTCCTCTGATGGGGCTGTAAGCTATAAGCTGAAAAGCAAAATATGTATTATTTATTCTTGTATGGTCAATGGCACAAAGTAAGCTCACCAGATAAATTAATGCAACACAGCAATGTAAGTGACCCTAACAATATTAGGTCAAAAGAAAAGTGAACCCATACCATTTTTACTAAGGCATAAAATATAGGATATATTTTAGAAAGAGCTCTACCAAGAGTTACAGGTGTTTGGCATTTGTATTTCTAACCTATAGAGAAGTAATATTTTATCATAAAATTATATACTTCATAATATTTAATTATATATAAATATATGAATTCCCATACTTATAAAAACACATTTAAAAAATAGAGGGTAACTTTTTATTCTATTTCCTAAAAGTTCTAAATTGTAAGGAAGTTACTTCACTTTTATAAATAAAAACTTTGAGGGGGAAAAAAGCACCATTTAACATTAAGTTTTTCAGAAAATCCTTATTCTCTACTCAATAGCAACTCAGTTGCAGAGGCTTAGAACCATGGAAAAGGAAAGTAAATAGCATCAGAAGAACTCTGAAAACTGATGAAAATATTAAGGCTATTTCAGCTTTATTTTGAAAAAAAAAAATTGTATTTTAGGGGCGCCTGGGTGGCTCAGCTGGTTAAGCGTCTGCCTTCGGCTCAGGTCATGATCCCGGGGTCCTGGGATCGAGTCCCACATCGGGCTCCCTGCTCAGCAGGGAGTCTGCTTCTCCCTCTCCCTCTGCCTGCCACTCTGCCTACTTGTGCTCTCTATCTCTCTGTCAAATAAATAAATTAAATCTTTAAGGAAAAGAAAAAAGAAAAAAAAGAAAAAAATTGTATTTTGAAAATAAAGGGAATACAGTAGGCATACATTTTTTTAATTGTAATTTATATAACCAGCAAAATGAACAATATAAACTATTGAAGAACTAGTAAAGCCAAAAATTCTGTAGGTTCATAAATGGAGTCATTCTTAAACATAAAATTCATTTAAAAAATGAAATGAAGGAGTGATGCCTTGGGAGCCATGAAGTTATTAAAAACACTTTTTTTTTACAAGAAAGAAAAAATGTCAATGCAGATTACATATTTATTACAATATATCAATCAGTCATTCAGCTATATTGAGGGTGGAGGGATAGAGGGCTTATGAAACAATTTATCAGATTTAAAAGACCGGCCAAATCTGAAAAATTAACGGTTTTGAAAACTACCAACGGGTCATAAAATTAATTTTAAAAGACATTTTTAAAATGTCTTTTAGAATTATGCACTGCAATTTCGTTTTCACAACAAACCCGTTCCTCATGAAGAAAAAACTGGTGCTCAGAAATTAAAGAGAATTGTAGACATCCAGAAACTGAGTCAAATCCAAAGCCAGATCTGCCCAACCCACTAAACAAGGGTCTGGAGTAACTGCGATAATACTGCCCAACAATTTATAGCACCACTAACCCCTACTTATCAGAAAGCAGTAAGCCTTATTTACCTTATTTACCAACCTTACCTTATTTACCAACTATATATTTCCTTAAATAGCTATATTTGAGGGTTCAGAGGTCTTTATGCACTAAGTTTCACAGAAAATTGATACAAAGAATCTAACACCTAACATGTAGTCAGCTCTTATATTACAAAATGAGACCATAATGAAGGTCTTTATTGGCTGATCTATAAAACAGTATCTTCCTTTGAAACAAATTCAAAAAAATAAGAGAACAGATTAATGCAAATTTCTGTACTAGAAATGGCAAATGTAAACCCCAGTCCTTGCCCTGACAGAGTTTAAAACTAAATACAGTTTTGAAAGTTATTTAATCTTACATTCACCACAAAAATAAAACATTTTCATTGAAAGACTACTAGTCAATATTAAAATATCGATATTGCTAAGAAGCCCTAAAGTATTACCATATGTACATAAAACAATCTTTCTAAGTATGTCCATATGTTGGTGTATATACACACACACACGCACGCATGCGTGTGTATTTGAATTTTCATACTTACGTAGGGCACATGAGTACCTCACAACATGCCAAGCTTGGTGGCCAAATATCCCTGTACTATAATTCTATGCACAGGCTAATTCTTTAAAAATATCATTGCTTCATGTAAATGAAAACCTTAGGTTTCACCATTTTCTTTATATACACATACAAGTATAGCAAAATTATGGAAACATGGACAAGAAGGATACTTAAAAATTGTGATTACAGGGGCGCCTGGGTGGCTCAGTCGTTAAGCGTCTGCCTTCGGCTCAGGTCATGATCCCAGGGTCCTGGGATCGAGCCCCGCATCGGGCTCCCTGCTCCACGGGAGGCCTGCTTCTCCCTCTCCTACTCCCCCTGCTTGTGTTCCCTCTCTCGCTGTGTCTCTCTCTGTCAAATAAATAAATAAAATCTTTAAAAAAAAAAAAAATTGTGATTACATCTTGCTAGGAAAGAAAGGAGATTTGAAGTATTTTCTTTTTTTTTTTTTTTTTTAAGGGGGAGCTAAAGCAACCTAGGTAGTAGATGCATAATGTAAAATAAAATAAATGCTTGGCCACATCAGGAAGGAAAAAGCAGTACAACAATTGGATATGGGCCAAAGAGTCAAAGGAGACCGTTTTACGGATGGCAGAGACTGGCACACTTGGAGTCTGTAGGGAAGGGGGCAGGCGGGGAGGCCGGCAGCACAGGAGAGAGCAGGAATAACCACCCTGTGCAGGAAAACGGACACCCCTCCCCCTGGAGGGATGGGTGAGACAGGAGGCACCTGCAGCCACAGACAAATTGGGTATCTGAGAACAGAAACTAAAGCCTGAAGCGAAGTCCCTGGAGGAGGAGTGGGAGGGCACAAAGGGGACAGCAGTGGCTTGCTGGCCTTGCAGAGAAGTGACAATTCAGGATAGCTGCTGTGAAAACAGGAAACCATGTCAACAAATGAAAAGACTGCTATAAGCAATAAGGGCCGAGCTGAGGCTTAAAGTCCTAAATTACACATTGCACATTTACAGATTTAAATCAAAATGCTTGAGGAGACTCAATAGGCCTCAATGAAGCTTTTGTTTTTTTTTGAAGAACAATTTCCTCTCCTGCAATAAGGAGAGATAAACCCCTTCACAAAATGCTATGAAAACTCTTTTGGAGGGCGCCTGGGTGGCTCAGTTAGTTGAGCGACTGCCTTCAGCTCACGTCATGATCCTGGAGTCCCGGGATCGGGCCCCGCATCGGGCTCCCTGCTCGACAGGGAGTCTGCTTCTCCCTCTGACCCTCCCCCCTCTCATGCTCTCTATCTCATTCTCTCTCTCAAATAAATAAATAAAATCTTTAAAAAAAAAAAAAACTCTTTTGGAAACCAAAGCATTCAGGCAAATATACATGTGGAAATAGAGTTACACATATTTATAGTGTGGGCGTGGGGTGTGTGCTTACACTTTTAAAAAACTTATATAACAGTTGAATTTCTGATCCAAAGGTTTTTAGCACTTCAAATGTATCTATAAATTAAACTGAAATGGTGAGGATGGTTGGCCACTAAAGAAAAACTAAAGCTGAAAGGACACATTGTTTATCTCATTTCTTGAATTAAATTCTTTAAGTAAAATATCTCTAAATTAAAGTCCGTCAGGTTAGGAATTTATATTATCCAACTCTGATTCCCAAGTGAGCAAAATACCTAGCATATAGTAGATAACAAACGAAAGGAAGGCAGAAATCACCTGATATTCTCATCCTCTGTATAAAGTTCAACTAATTTTATCTATCTAGTACAGAAAAATACTAGAATCTAAATGGTCAATTCTAAGTTTTTTAAAGTTCTATTTCATCAGAACCACAACTCTCCCCCTAATCTTGATGCATTTTAAAGCAGCATTTTTGTCATCCTGTTGGTTTATGCTAAAACAATAACACCATAGGAGTTAGATGTCACTACCATAATGCCTTCCTAACAAAAGTCTAAAGCAGCTAAAAAATTGGGAGACCAAAATGTAAATTATCAAAACACTGATGATGACCAAGACAGTAGCAGCTAACATTTTTTTAAGATTTATTTATTTATTTTAGGGGGAGGGGAGCGAGAGGGAGTGAGGGGAGGGGAGAGGGAGAGAATCTCAAGCAGACTCCCTGAGAAGCTGCTAACATGTTTATGCACTTACTACGTATGCAATGCTCTACATATTTTACACATAGTACTGATAACTGTCCTCACACCAACACTAAAAAGTAGGTACAATATTATTCCCAATTTATAGATGAGAAAAATGAGGTACAGAGTTAGATCAAAAGAGTATTATATTTACCTGGTGAAATTATTAAAACCATAGACTTAGAAGTTACCAGCACACAAACATAATAAGGAAAAGAAAATACTCATCACTTGGTCATAAAACCAAAGTCTAAAAGTCTTTGATATTCTGGCTACACTACATTCTTAAAGCTCAAGGGAGAACAAGAACAGACAAGTCATTTCCCTCATGAGTTAATAACAACAGGTCCCCAAAAGAGGGATAGCATTATTAAGTTATCTCATATTTATATGCATCACAAATACAAGTGTTCTTTAATTTTCAAAACTGCATTTACACGAATTGGTAAGAGCAGAAACATGTCTATTCAAGGATCACAGAAGAAAACGCTCCAATTACCCTTCATCACAAGATTGGCCAAATACTAGGGATCTGATTAAGTGATCTACAATTAGTCTCTGAATTTTTGGTCTTAGGAAATCATGATCTCCTGAATATCCACAGACTTTTCATTGCTTACTAACACTGTCACCTAATTCTAACTAGTCAAAAATGAGCAACTGCTACAATCAACTTTATATATAAACTCTAGCCTAAATGCAATCAATTTAGGATTATCTATAACACATGGCTTTGCATTATCAGGAGACTCACATTCACTGTCTAAACTGACTTAAAAAAAAAAAAAACCAAACAACTCAGGTATATTTAAAGACACTGTAACCTACCTTCAATTTAAATAAATAATAAGTAATCATTGCTAGGGACTCAGGATAATGAAGGCAGAACTGATGGTGGGTTTCATCACCCCAGGGAAGCCAGCAGCAGGGAGGGATGATGTGTTTATACCAACTTGCACACAAGCAATGGCATTTTTACGGCACCATTTCTTACGATGGCATGAAAACGGCCGGAAAAAGCTGGTGAGTGATAACAGTTAAGGTGATAAAATCACAATGTCTAGGCTCAAATCCAGATCCCACTTTCAACAATGAGACCTTGGCAAGTTCCTTAGCCCATAAAAGCCTCAGTTCCTTCATGTGTAAAACTAGGGTGATGACAACATCGACCCCACAAGGCAAACTATAAGGAATAAGTAAATTAATGCATGTAAAGCACTTATTAGACTATGTGGGAGATAGGAAATCCTTGTTAAATGTTTGCTATGACCTCATCATCAATACTACCAAAACTGTGTTTTAAGGGGGGAGGACAAAGGAATAGAAGGTTGACACTTAGTGCCACTAGACTACTTCAATAAATGTTAATAACAGTCCTCAGAGATTTCCAACCCTGACATCTGTACACCTTATTGCACTGATAGCTTCTAATTGCTCCTAAAAGAAACAAATATTCTAAAATATTTGTATCTTAATTTCTTCAAGAATAAATATGTTAAGGGCATTTGCCTCTTGTTATTTTTCCCATTAACAAATATATCCTCATTACTTACTATTCTTCTACATTTGATGTACATTCTTTTAATCTCAAGACTGGATATTTACAAATCCTGTTAAACAGCCTCTAGATGTCATAGTTTCCTAAGTTACAACCTAAGAATCACCCTAGATCAGATCAGATCACCTGTATCTTCTTCTAAACCCCATCCCTGACTCCCCCCATTCCTTCAGTTAGCCTCAGTTCAAGCACTACCCTCCTCAGATTACTTCGATTGTCTCCTCACTAATCTCCCTGCCCAGCCACTCAATCTAATCCACCTTTGTATTTTCAGAGAGACACAGGTATCGTCTTTGAGGGGAAGGATGGGGAGGCATTTGGTCACATCATTTTGCTGCTTGAAAACTGGCCACCTGGCTACAGATTAAAAGAGATTTAAGAAAAATATCAACCAATAAATAAACTGTAAAGAAAAGATTTTTTTTGAGACAAAGAGATTTTGAATATTTTCATAATATTAAGGAATTATTTTTTTAAGGTTCGATGATAATATTGTGGTTAGGGTTTTTGTTTAAGTCTTTATCTCTTAAAGATAAAGATACATATCAAAATTGATACAGAAGAATTGTTATGTCTGTATTTACTTAAAAATAATCCAGTTAGAGGTGGGAGAGGGGGAGTAAGAGATGAAACATAACTGGCCATCAATTAACAATGCTGGATGATGCATACATGGGGGTCCATTATACTACTGTCTCTAATATTGTGAACATTTGCAATTTTCCATAATAAAATGTTATTTAGAAGGGAAAAAACTCATTTCCAATTGCCTAAAGAATCACGACTGGTATTTTTAACAACACGTTCACAAGCAAATATGACTGTAGCCTGACCCTTCTCTTAATTTGTCATCCTGACGCATACCCAGATGTCAGCGGCCCTGAACTTGCCGCAGGTATTCAGAACATCAGACCAGGCCCCTTCCCCTCTCTGTGTCCCCATATTTACTGTTCCTTCTGCCAAGAAAGTCTCTCTAGACTACCAGATACACTTTTGAGACCTAATTCAAAGGGCCACTTCTCTGAGACTCTTCCCATTCCCCTCAAGGCTTCCCTTGTACTTCTTCAGCCCTTAGTACCTACCTATATTCTCAGTTCTTCTGGTTGGTTACGTTTTGTTGTTGTTGTTTTCCTTTTATTCTATTTCTACCTCCTTCAAGAGATTATAATTACAGCCTCCCTAAGGGGGAGAAGCTGTATTTCATTTATTTCAATAAATATTCCCTATAATAAGCATGGAAAGTAGTAATTATTTATTTAATAGCACTTTGAAAAACAGAAAGTCAACAGAACAACAGCCAATTATGGCAAACATTATTAATAAAATAATATGTGCAGTAAACCAGTTTATATGTCCTTAATACAATATATTTACCTACTATATGTTTATCACATTCTTAAAAAAAAATTGTAATTTTTTCAAGGAATATGTTACATATCTTGAAAGAAATATCAGTATTATTTATAGAACAAACTAAGCCCAAAGAGATGTGGGCAGCTTATTTTCCTATTTCTGAAAAGGTGATAAACTAAAATATGACATTTATGCTATCATTAAATCTCATTTGATGTGGTTGTGGGAACATGTATTTTGTTCTGTTAGAAAGACTACACTGTTTCTTATTTCATAATGATAAAAATGTCAAATATTCCATAATATTAAATAATATCTCTGAACCACAAGTGAGAGATATATAGGTATAGATGGGAACTTAGCAGCAAAGGACTGTAAACTTTTACTTTATGACAGGCAATAGTTGAAATGTTTTACGTTTCTAAATTACAAAAAATAAGTTAATAACTTAGCCTTTACTAATACTTCTGTGATACTTTAAGGAAATTATTTCGTTATTGCAGTATACACTGTACAAAGAGAAAGAAAACACCTACTAGTATAAAACTTCATTTGCTTCGTGTCTTTCATATCTCACAGTCTCACACATTAACCTGTAAAAAAAACAAAACAGAGACATGAGTTCAACATGTCACGAGAAAACATTCTAGTAGGTTAAAAACATAAGAGACATGTGGTCTAGAAAGTTAAGATTACTTTATATGGACTGCCACAATCATTTATTAGCCTCAAGATAAATATAAATATTTTTGGTACCCAGGTTAACAAAATATAATAAAACAAAATCTGGTAAAGAGAAAAAACTTTTGTTAGATGTCAATTTTGCCATGTGTATTTTATAGGGAACAAAATAGCATGTGTTTTACACTGTGTAAATGACATGTGGACAAATTAATGTTTTCCAAGGTAAGCAGAAAATGAGAAAAGAACCTAAAAATTAGAAGGGAGAACCCATTAATTTAAAAAATGATAAAGTCATTCACGTTAATGTTACTTACCAGTATGTAATTTCAGACAAAAGGAGGCTTTTATTAACTCAGTATATTTATGACTAATGACTAAATGGAGGCTTTACAACTTAAAGATTTGTTATTTTGGCTGATTCATCCCTGAGGAAAAAATTATGGAAATTATGGAAAACATGAATAAATGTTTAAATATTCAAAATTACCTCAAGAACAGCATCTTCAAGAAGCATCCTATTATATTAAGCCCAAGTAAAATTTCCAAAAAACACAGAAATGCAAAAGAGAAAATGACTATTCCTTCTTATGAAGGAACTAGCAAATAAAAAAGTGGCTATAAAAGTGATTATTTCCACAGCACCTCCATTTTGGTCAATGGGGTTAGTGGTCTCCAATTTGTGAAACTCTGATATCAACCTACATCCATTTTTCCTGTTTGCTAAATCCAATTAACACCACATACTCTTGATTTTTCACTTGAAAACAACTCTCTGGGATATTCTTTTTCCTTGTTCTTACTACCATCACCCTACTTCAGAGGTCCTCTCAATCCCTTACTTGAAACATTCTACCTGAATGTCACTAACTCCAGGAGGAAGCATCAAACCTTGAATACACATCATTAACAGAGATTGAATCACACCAATTCTTTATAAGAAAAGATAAGAGTCACAATTGATGGGTCTTAAATTACACAGCAGCTCTGTCTTGTTTCTATTAGAATGAAAGAAGGATCCTTGCTGCAACCTCTTCACTGGATCTCATTCCTTCTCCTACAATAGACTCTGCTTTCCTTCAGGTTTACCTCCTTCTCCACATCACCATCCATTTCTACCTCTCTCCTAAATCACTTCCTTTACTAAATAAATTCATCTTAGCATCACCTATTGTATGGGGCAGGGGGACACCTATTTGAGCACACATCTCCCTCCAGTTATTATCCATATTTTGCTTTTCCCATGACAAATATTCTCCTCTTGGACTGACTATATATTCTTCTCTCCATTTTCTCACCCTCTTGCCACTTCTCCATCATCTGCTCCCTGAAATTCCAAAGAAAAGACTCTAAAAAGTTATTAGCATCCTCTGTGTTATCTAAATCCTTTCTGTCCTTATCTTAATTCCACTTCTCAGCAATATTTGCTGACTCCCTTTTTCCTTACACCATCATCTTCTCGAGGCTTCCTGTCCTCAGGCTTCTGGTCTTCCTCTTAACTTCTTAGTCATTTTTTCTGTCTCCTTTAGATTCTCCCCCCTTTCCATTCCTCTACCTGACTTCTAAATGTTATCAACTCCTGTCAGCCCTCTTCTCCTCTGCACCATGTAATCTCATCCAGTTTGTGGTTTTAAATTTAATCTATAAACGGATGACTTTCCAAGCAATGCCCCACACCTCTCACCATGATATACACTCATCTAAATGCCTACTCAACATAGCCACTGGCTGTGTAACAGTGATTTCATGTTCAAAATGTCCAAAACAGATCTTAAATTTCTTTCCTAAGAATTTGCTTTCCCACAATCAGTAGTACCCAATTGTTTAGGCCAAAGATCTTGGAGTCATTACCCTTGACTCCTCCCTTTTCTTCATATCCCATCTCTCTGCCAGCACCTGTTTCCAAAATATATCCTCTCAAATTGACCAAGTCTACAAATGTAGATGTCAGCTTCTACTTTTGTACACCTACTGTCCATTCTCCACATGGTTTCTAAAGAAATCTTTCTAAATGTTAAGTCAGATCACCTACACTTCTGCCCTTGATTTCCACTACCTTTGGAAGAAATCCAAACTTCTTATCCTTGGTGCCTTCATACAACAAGCCTATTCCCATGGCAGAGTATCCGGGGCATCACTACACTGTGGAGATTTCTGCACAGCTGCCCTGACTCAAATGTTACTTCCTTTGACTACAAAGTCAAAGCAGCCCAGCACCCATTCTTATGTGTATGGTAAGTGCTGGAAGGCTTGTTTGTACAAACACACCCTAAATGCTCCCAATAATCACTATCTTGAGACTATAGAGATCCTATCCTCCCTCTATATTCCCATCAAGCAGAATGTATAGAAGAAAGTGTTCAGCATTCAAGGTCAGGGGCGCTGGGGGATGGCCGGCCAGAAGCATCTCCTTTGTAACAAAGAAAAAGAGGTATCAGAAAGGCAGGAATGAAGGAAAGGGACTCACAGGAGAAGGAAACAAAGAAGAGGGCTATGCATGTTACCTGTTGCCAGATGTAATAAGACCTCACCGCAGCAGGGACCACCCCCTCCTTGAGAAAGCAAATAATCCAGTGCAGCCCTTGTTGGGCTCTGGCAGAAATTAAAACCTGAACAGCAATTTACAAAGGGCACCCTCAGAGGGAGGATGACGGACGCTTTCTCTATGAACTAGGGAAGAGGCAAAGGACACGGACTGCTGGTTCAAGCTACTGTCACCTGGGTGTCTGGGGACCGGAGCCACATGTCGGTCACATGTAGAACTCACCATATATTGGTCTAATAGAAACAAAATGTTTTGGCTCTGGTTGAAACCGGTGCCAAATTTACTCTCCTTTATGGAAACAACTACTTTCAAGGGCCCATCTCTGCCATCGATGGGTGGGGGGTGGTACCATCCAAATGAAGCAGACTGCAGTAATTGCGCACAGGATAACTCCCACCAAAGCCCCGTACAGTGTATATAACCCCAATACCCAAATATATTCTAGGAATGGATGTCCTCTCAGGACAACTACTGCAGGGGAATTCAAATTGAGGGTACACTTGGTCAAACAAACAAAAGGAGATGCAAAATGGACAGCTGTAATACTACTTGTCCACAGAGGGTGATGGCAATTAAACAATATCATCTCTTGGGAGGCCATGAAGAAATCACAGGCACAATTAAGGAATTAGCCAATGTGGGCATTATATGACCAACTCATGGTCTATATAATAGTCTCGTCTGGCCTGTGAAGAAACCAAATGGAACATGGAGAATGACTGTGGATTACAGAGAACTAAACAAGGTGGTACCCCCTCTACGTGCAACTGTGCCCAGCATCATGTCACTTGTTGATGTGAATTGGGGAAGTTTTAGGTACATATGTTAGACCTGGCTAACACCTCTTTAGGTATTCCCATAGCCCCAGAAAGCCAAGAACAATTCGCTTTCAGCTGGGAAGGAGAACAGACATTCATCATCCTACCACAGGGGTATTTATATAGCCCCATGATTTGCCACAGCTTAGCGGCCAGTGACCTAAGTCATTGGGCAATTCCAGAGGCAGTCTGTTTGTCTCATTACATTGATGATCTAATGTTAACTTCTCAGTCTTTTTCTACTTTGCAGTCCGCTGCACCAGATTTGCCTTCTCACCTAACAAGTCAAGGATGAGCAGTCAACAAAAACAAAATGCAGGGCCCTGGCTTAACGGATAAGACAAAAGTTGTTTCTGCAGCAGTTATTGATAAAATACAGGCACACCCATGTCCCACCATCCCAAAGCAGTTGCAAATTTTCATAGGTCTCCTAGGGTTTTAGCATCAGTTTATCCCCTGCCTGGCTCAACTGCTTCTGCCCCTTTATAGACTGGTTTAAAAAGAAGCCCAATGGGACTAGTCCACAAAGACAAGGCAAGCATCCGAACAAGCCAAGATGGCTATTAAATACATCCAAACCTTAAGTATTCTCATACAGGGACAGCCATATGTATTGGATGTCTCCAGTTACCCAGAAGGGTTTGGATGGAGCTTGTGGCAACAGCAAGGGCACAAACATGTGCTATTAGTTTCTGGTCACAATTTTAAAAAGAAGCTGAGACCCAATATAGCATTTTAGAACAATAGCTGTGTGCTATTTACCATGCCTGATGGCAAGTAGAAAACATAACTAAAGGGATCCCAGTAGCTGTTCACACCCAGTATCCTATAGCAGGATGACTAAGGATACATTCCAAAAGCCCAAATCAGGCAGTGCCTAGACCCAAACTAGCTGAATGGCATGCCTACTTGCAACAATGTAGTACCTTGACACACAGCCCCCTTCGTGTGGAGCTGCACTCCATCTTGGCCCCGTAACTTATGTCACAGCCATTAACTGACATAGCATAGCCACCATGGCTGCCATCCTTTGTGCTGGAAGGAGAAAGACCAATCCCTGAGCACGCCTGGTACGTTAATGGCTCAGCAAGGAGCAAACCCTGCACCTGGATGGCTATTGCCATCCAACCCTCAACTGAAAGTATCTGGGTAGACTCTAGTACTAGACATAGTAGTCAATGGGCCAAACTATAAGCAGCATGGGTGGTACTGCTCCATGAACCTACCCCACTATTATATGCACAGATAGCTGGACAGTCTACAAAGAATTGACCCTGTAGCTTCTCCAATGGAAGGCACAGGACCGGATGGTAGTGGAACACCCACTCTGGGGCAAAACGTGGAAGGACATACTCCAGCAATCATGAGGTATGAACATCACTATTTACCATGTAGATGCACACACAGCATGCACCCCACCTGGTAATTAACAAGATAATGATCTGGCCCATGGCTGCCTCCTAGAAGATATGCCAACAGAAGATGTTACCACTTGGCTACACAAGAAGGTGGGACACAGGACACAGACCTTGTGGGCCATTGCTAATAACTGGGGCTTACTGTGGTGTTACAAAGACATTGGAACCATCAGCTAACAATGCTCCACCTGTGCCCAGGAACAGCCACAACCTTTGTCAAGTGACACTGGACAGGTAACAAGGGAGTAGCACCATATTCAAAGATGGCAGACTGACCACCTCGGCCCCCCGCCCCTCTCTGATGGTTGCTGTTATACTCTGATGTGTACTGACACTCATTCGGGACTCCTGCAAGCCTACCCCAGTAAGCGTGCTAACCCAAAGGCTACCATCCTCAGTCTAGAACAGCTGGGTGCTCCCTATGAGGTACCACTGACATTGACAGCAACCAAAGCTCCCACTTTACAGGACATGAAGTGCAAGAGTGGGCCAACACTCAGACATCCACTGGCATTTCCATCTATCATACAATCCCACTGCAGCTGGACTGATGGAACACATGAATGGACTGTTGAAACAACAAGTGCAACAAGAAACCCATTCACTGGCCTTCTGGACGAGTGCCCTGTCAACAGCTATATGGACATTAAATTAACATGTACATTCCAATCAGTCCAGTGCCTATACTCTACTCACTCAAGGACCTGATGTCACCCTTAGAAGACAAGTAGACAGAATGCAGGAAGGATGTTCTCTGCTGCAAGTAGAGGCACAAGGTAACCTTTTATTGTCCCTGCCACAAGATCCATCTATAGGGAAACATATAATTAAATGGCTCTGGAAATGGCAAAGAAGTCCACAGTGGTTCGGGTTTTTGGCCCAGTGGGGACTAGGAACAGAACAAGACCTACCCATCACCCCATTTCTTGACCCCACTCCACCAAAGACAATGAAGGTACACAACCCCAGGCCTCTCATAAAAAAGGACACTACTGGGCCATATGGGTGGCTCAGTCGGTTAAGCACCCGACTCTTGATTTCAGCTTAGGTCATCATCTCAGGGTTGTTTGACTGGGCCCCATGCTGGGCTCCGCTCTGGGTGTGGAGCCTGCTTAGGAGTCTCCCTCTCCCTCTCCCTCTGCCCCTCCCTCCCTCTATCTCCCTCCCCCTCTTAAGGGAAAAAAACAAAACAAAAGGACACTATCATAATCACCTTATGGAGCACTATTATAGCCCCACCATCCTTTTCAGGCTTATCCCACTGTATAGCAGAGGGGAGGCCAACAATTGGATACTATAAACCTGGAGCCAAACCACAGTCATGGGTGGTGTTATTCCAGAACACTGCCTCCTGCATTCTATTAAACAATCATGACTTGCCTCTTCTGGTGCTTACTAAACAGCTTAACTTTTTGCCCTTAGATTCTGCATGGGGAACCTTTTGCCTATCGGGTCCTGACCATAGCTTCTATACAGAATAAAACCAACTGTTGGGTATATAGTGAACTCTCCCTATCAGCGACTGTAGGCTTCCTCTGGCAAAATGTTTTCTAGAGTTTCTTAGCCATTTGTGTTCTCCTAATATTTGGATGCTGTGGCTTGTACTGTTGCTGTAGGATTTGGTTACACTGCACCTCGGCATACTCGGCCCCAGGGACATTGCAAAAGAAGAGAATATAAAAAATGTACAGGCCAGGGGCACCTGGGTGGCTCAGTCATTCAAGCATCTGACTTTTCATTTAGGCTCAGGTCATGTTTTCAAGGTCATGGAACCTGCTTAAGATTCTCTCTCTCTTCCTCTCCCTCTGCCCCTCCTTGCCTCCTCTCCTCTAAAAAAAAAAAAAAAAAAAAAAAAAGAAAAAATGTATGGACCATCCAAGGTATGCAAGGTGGAGTATATGGTACATGCTAGAAGGCTAGTTTGTACAAGCACACTCTGAATGTTCCTGTTAATCACTATCTTGAGAATGTAGAGATCCCATCCTCACTCTATATTCCCATCAAGCAGAACACGTACAAGAACGTGTTGTTCAGCGCTCAAGGTCAGGGGCTCCAGGGGTGGCCAACCCAGAGCATCTCCTTTGTAATAAAGAGTGACTGGATGGCAGGCCTTGAGCTCCTTGGAACTGGCCATGGAGGGTGGGAAGGGCTACAGACAGCTGCTAGACTAAGTTGCTATGCTATAAAAACTTGCTAAGTGTGGATCCAGAAGCAGGTGTTTTGTCCAGTCCACTGTTCCTGAATTCCCTGTACCTAAGTTCCCTCAATAAACTTAGGCCTCGGGGCGCCTGGGTGGCTCAGTTGGTTGAGCGACTGCCTTCGGCTCAGGTCATGATTCTGGAGTCTCGGGATCGAGTCCCACATCGGGCTCCCTGCTCAGCAGGGGTCTGCTTCTCCCTCTGACCCTTCCCCTCTCATGCTCTCTGTCTCCCATTCTCTCTCTCAGATAAATAAATAAAATCTTTAAAAAAAAAAATAAATAAATAAACTTAGGCCTCAATCACGGCTTCTCTGCCCTTGGTTTAGAGTCTGCTGGGACATGGCCACACACCATGCTGAATGCACTAACATCTGAATAAAACAACATTGACCCATTTACTTAAATCTTGTCTGCCCCACCAGGAATATAAGCTCCATAAAGGCAGAGGTCTGGCCTACCTCAATGTATCTCCATGGCTTACGTCAATGTCCAGCACATAATAGGCACACATCAATGACTGCTGACTGAATAAATAAATTTAACCAGTGCCCTCAGAAAATCATGATAAAATCTTCTATAAGACAAATTAATGGGGAAAGTACTAAAATAAATAAATAAATGGGAAAAGTACCAAAACTGGTCATCTTTAAACATCGTTGGAGGATGTTTTAACAAAAAGCACATTGATATTCCCTGAATTCAAGAATATACTAAGCATAATTTAGTTGTTTCTTAATGGTCTAAAACTGCTTATGTAACAATAATTACACTTATCCGTAATGCTAAAGAACATGAATTCCAGCAAGCTCTTACTTCCAACACTGAATGGGTCCAGACAGTTAACTTTGCTTTTTCAGATTTTTGGCTCTCACCTAACTATAGCATCCTCTGCCCTTTTGGCAAATATGCTGCTTCTAATCCATGTGGATTCAGGGAGTAAACGTTAGAAAAATAAAGTTGTGTTGAAAAAATATATAGTTTTCAAGTGAAGATCTGAAAACCTATACACTTCATAGGATATGTGATCTTACAGCAACATAGTCATTAACTGCATGCCAACTAACACTCAGAATCACTTTACTGCTTACACATGGGTGGGCCACAATAATGCACAAAGCTGAAGTTTTCCAAAAAACGAAAGTCTCTGCTGTCCCTCATAGAAGACTAATGTTCTATTACCTAACGCCAAATAAACAAACTTTCAAAATCATGATTAAGTGCTGTTTCTTTTCTAAAATTGGAAAACTCTATTATGTGGAAGTCTTAACTGTTCCCTGTTAATCCCAGGGATAAAACTTTTATGTATAAAATTCAAAGAAAATAAATTATCTAAATAAGATATATTTTTCCTAGAAATGGTAGCTCTTTTATCCAAGTCATTGTATTTATCTATACCTCTTTTTTTGTTTGTTTGTTATTAACCATGTTGGTATCTTGATCTTGTTCTAAAAAAGGACTGAAGTTAGTTTCAGCTGATATTTTCCATAAATATCAGAAACAAATGATTTTCAACATAAGCAGAATAAGATAAACATCTTAAAGTTCCCTCCCTGTAAGCTCATGCCAACAAACAAAACTGTATAGTCTCCAAAACAGACTTTCTAAAGTATAAATAGACTAAACTATATGACTGAATTAATCAGCTATTTCTACCCAAAATTTCCCTTTGAAGCAGTGGAAAATTGGTGGTTCTAAAGCTGGGTGATGGATTTATGGGACTTCATCGTACTACTTACTTTTGTAATTTTGAAAATTTCCATTAAGAAGTATTAAAATTTTCCTTGTTCTATTGCACAGAGTCCCTGTTACCTAAATAACTTTATAACCACATATACCATAGACATACATTATATATGTAAATATTATTTAAATATTATCCATGTGTGGTTTTATACACACATAGGAATGTGCCATTTATATTTGCTTATTAAATAATTCCACTTGCACTTGCAGATTAACTGCATTCAATCAAATAGATGGTGCTACAATTTTTTCTTAGGGTAGTTGTCACCAAAAAAAAACATAAAATGGAAGTTAGACACTTTTAAAATTATTCCTACTTTAATTTGAGCCATCTTCTAAATTCCCAATAGTTTTGTCCTTTCCAATAAAACCTGAATTTTTAAACACTTAACCTGCAATCTAATTTAAATGATTTTCATTAAAAATTAAATTTTAGAAGAACTCAATCCTCTTGACACTTTTTTCAATTAACAACTAAATATGAAATTGACATGCTCGCATATTAATTAGTGTTTAAAGAGTAAAGGGAAAATACATAGAAAAAGTATTCCTTTAATAATTAAAAGCTGCTGGTATCAAAACTAGCTACAATTGGAGGAAGCAAAACCTTCTCTATGTCCTTGCTGGTGTTTATATATAATCCATCTTCCCAAGGTCCTTTATATTCTGTTCCAGTTAAGACAAAATCACTGGATTATATGTTTTTGTTCTTTAAATACAGCCCAGATAACCATAATTAAGGTTACTCTATCACTGTAGAATAGAACCAATAAGATTTTATATGTGTTTCCCAAAAAAGGGCAGTTAACTTAATGCAATAAATATATTCCATACAGGGGCACCTGGGTGGCTCAGTTGGTTAAGCGACTGCCTTCGGCTCAGGTCATGATCCTGGAGTCCCGGGATCGAGTCCCGCATCGGGCTCCCTGCTCAGCAGGGAGTCTGCTTCTCCCTCTGACCCTCCCCCCCTCTCATGTGCTTTCTCTCTCTCTCTCTCTCAAATAAATAAATAAAATCTTTAAAAAAAAAAAAAAAAAAAAAATATATTCCATACAAAGACCTAAAACATATTAAAATAATGAACCTCATTGTTCTTTGAATGGTTAAAAACATTCTGGTTTCTTATATATCTAAGTGCTGAAATGTAGATCTTTGTTTGCCAGGACAGCAAATAACACTCCTTTTGGGGTATTCACCAAGTAGTGTTTATTCCTTTAGATGAGGGGGGCAAGGAGTGGGATATGGAGGAAGAGAAGATATCACTATGGCAGAAATGTCAAAAAATTATTATATGGATGTAAAACTTATAAGGCCCAGTACAGAGGCTAGATGAGGCAGAGTTTTCATAAGTTATCTTTAATCCTACTTCTTAACCATAATAAAGGGTCATATAAAATTCCAGCATCCCATTATTAGTCATCATAAAATGACTTACCTAAGTTGGTGCTCTCTCAAGTTTGATAAGGCTTCCATACCATGTAAATAGGAATATACTATTTCCAGATCCTGTTTGAAAAGAAAAATAGAAATTATTAGACTTGTCAGGAAAAAGCAGGAAAAATCAAGAGAAAAGCTAAATCACACAAGTGTCATCCATTCAACCATCTTGGGGATATATACAAGGGTATTAAAATATATAATAAATTGGCTTAAACTTATCGAAAATAAGTATTTTAAGAAACTTGAAAAATTATCATTTTTTTAAAAGATTTTATTTATTTTGAGAGAGAGAGAGCGAGAGAAAGAGCGTGTGCGTGCACGCATGGGGTGGGGGGAAAATCTGAAGTAGACTGCTGCAAGGAGCTTGGAGCCCCACGCAGGGCTTAATCCCACCACTGTGAGATCATGACCTGAGCCAAAACCAAGAGTCTGACACTTAACTGAGCCACCCAGGTGCCCCTATCCTTTTTGTCTTGTTTTAAAATAAGAATTCTATTGAGATATAATTCACATACCACAATTTTTTTTTCTAGGAGACCACAGTGGCACTAAGCCATGGCACAGAACCCAGCGGAGGCCATGTACATGACCCTTCCCCCCTGCCCTCTTGGCTCTGAAACCCACTGCACTCTCCTCAGCCCAGAAAAAGAGCAACAGGAAGAGGGCATGGGTGGGCAATCCGCAATAAATAAATAAATAAATAAATAAATAAATAAATAAAGCTGAAATTTTAATAAGGATTGCACTGAGTCGGTAGATCAATTCAGGTAGTATTGCCATCTTAACAACATTTAGTCTTCCAATCCATGGCAGGGGATGTTTTGCCGTTTACTTAGGTCTTCCTTAATTTCTTTCAACAATGTTTTATACTTTTGAGTGTACAAGTCTTATACTACACTTTGGTTCAATTTAATCCTCTTTTCTTTTTTTTAAGATTTTACTTATTTATTTGTCAAAGACAGAGCACAAGCGAGGGAGCTGTAGGCAGAGGGAGACGCAGAATCCCCACTGAGCAAGAAGCCCAATGCGGGACACAATCCCAGGACGCTGGGGTCATGACCTGAGCCAAAGACAGATGCTTAACCAATGAGCAACCCAGGTGTCCCTTAATCCTCTCTTTTAGTTAAGAAAAAAATTCTGTAGCCCTAGGAATACCTTTCTAAACAATTCAAACTACATGTGTAATTAAATTTCGTATATTAAGGGCACAGATAAGGGATAGTGATAACAACTAGGTAAGAAATTCGAAAACTTTTTAGGAGGATATTGAGGTTTTCAGCCTAAAATATTTTAGTGTAGTCCTTAAACAATATTGTGATGTGATAGGGGGAAAAAACCTTACTTATAACTTTAAATTGTCCCAATTTAAAATTTATAGCATTAGATATTTAAAGTGCCATCCTCTGGTGATCAACTTTCAAATAAACTGATGGTCTTCAACTTTATCCATCTATAGTCCTTGTTATTTCCCACAAGTCTTTTAAAAGCTATTTAAAGACTGAAATCTAAAACTAGACCCTATAAATTCAATACAAATAAGAAAGCTGAAACAAAACCTTTCCCACCATCTAGTTAAAGTTTGCATTCCTAAAGCTAATAAATTCCTTCTTTAGAAACAATCAGACTCCAATCATAATACTCTATTTGCATGTAGGGAAAATCAATAAAAAGTGTCCTAATTAATGAGTTTTCTTTAATAGCTATAATAAGAGCTTTTCTGGACAATCCTAAAGTACACATTCTATTTTAGATATTATAAATATCTGTGCTACTTGCAGTCATTAAATAGTATGGAAAGACTGCCCCCCATTTCTGAAGACCTTATATTATGAATCTAATACTAAAGTCTTAAATATTTTTCACTGAATTACCTATCAACCTTGGGTTATAACCTGCCCAAGGCCTAAAACACTCTTATTTAACAGACAAGACTATTCACATTCATTTAACACTCATCAAGCAAATAAATTTACAATGACAAAAAAAGGTATACTGGGAAAGCAGTAGAAAGAAATAATTTTTTTTTTAAAGGTGGAGAAGGGAGAAGTCTAAAAGAAACATGACAGAAGCAAGAATTTGGAAGCTTAGATATAGAACAGAGGGAAAAAACACCCTTAAGCCTTAAAAGACAATAGGTCTTAAATAACTGTCTTGTTCAAACAAACCCAGCAAAATCAAAGTAAAAGAGCATACCCCTTAATGAAATGGCACTTCATTAATCTGGTGCTTCTTAACATTGTAGGGTTTCATAGTTGCGCAGGGGTCACCTTCCTGAATGTTATGTCACACCCAGGACATATGTCAGTACTGATGCAACAACTTGGAGTATGAACATATAGCCTATATGATTATATAAAATATATTTAAGGACAATAGCTACATTATTTATCTTAAGATGATAAGTATAGTTATAACTTGCAAATTAAATAAGATTGCTTATTAGTTTTAAAAATGTAGAGAACAATGGTGTATTCTCACCTATAAGTCACTGATATAGTAAATGGGTCAGAAATCTGTTACGGAGCCTGCATTATGAAACTCTGAGTGTGAAGGAAAGGGACTGCATTACCTCACTACTGCGTGACCCAATCTGTATGTATGTCACTGCATAAATAAGACATCTGCAGCTCACATAATCATGATGTTTTCTGGGGAATAAATTTAAACATGTGTCACTCAAGCAATACAAAATCAGGGAATCCTATGCAACTGTTTCAAGTACTTCAGATATCTAACTAGACTATAAACTTCTTGAATTGTATTCAACTCTCGAAATGAATTCAACGATTACGTCTAGAGTTTCTTCTATTACCCTTAGAATAAGCCATCTCAAAAGAAACTTATTTTAAATGGTTTATGCCCCAAGGAGCTTATAAACTCAAGAAGCAGACACCATTATTCTAAATGAAGCTGTTAAATGGAAGGCAATATAATCTAGCTTGAATTAGATGACTTTATAGATACATTGTATCTACACTTGAGACCTCTTAGTTGTAACTAACAGAAGGAATGGTAAGAAATGATGTCTAGATGGCAACAACAAGTAAGTGTAATGTTTCACTGTGCAATATGAACACAGCCATCACAGATTTGAGGTAGGTAGGAAAAGCAGAAAAGCTTTGGAAAAGGCATCAGGAAATCTCTCCTCCTGACTCTGAGGAAAGAAAGAACTTGATTAGAGATGAGCAGAAGAAATGCAAACTAAAGAAATAAGGACTCTGGCTAAGCTTTTCTTCAATAAAGAGCCCAGTGGCCAAATATTAGGTTTAGCGATGATCAGGGATTTCAAGTAAGGTAAATAACACTGAAAGGCAAAAAGGAAGACAAGCTTTCTTATCCTTCCCTAGGAGCAAAATGGACCAAGCAATATTTTGAAATAGGCAAAGATGGCCTTTTGAATCTTCCTACGCATTTTTTTCTACCCTCTCCCCAGGTGTCCGGCGATACCCCAAACCTCATTCTAAGGCATCAATGCCTCGGTCTAAAAATTAAAAGTCTAAAAATTAAAATTAAATCTGAAGACAAATGCAGAGATGAGTGATCAGTGGGGGCCCTTGAATCTTCTGTGGGTAGTTGTCTGCCTCCATTTGCAGTTCCATAGTCCAAACAAATCTGTAAATGTATGAGATTTCAGAGAGCACAACCAAGAGAAAGGAAAAATATCAGCAGAGTAAGGGAAGAGATACGGGGGCATGAGAAGCCAAGTGAAGCAACCCAACAAGCCCAGGAACCACTTCCATCCCCCTTCCTTGCCCGTAGAGGTCACCCCTAAGTGCTCTGCCTTCACTTTTCACCTATAAGTTTTAACCCTCATTTCCTCTTAATAGTTGGTCTTTATTAAAATAATCTATAAATTGGCATGGAATTGCCTTTACCCAGCAAAGATACAAAAAGGCAAAAAGGTGAGGTGCTAAGGAAGATTAGCTCCTCCAACCAACCTGAATGTGCAAACCTCAGTGAAATGCAGATATGCTTGCTGCATCAGAGAGCAAAGGCTTTCTCTTAAGATAAACAAGGAAATGTATGACCTTCGGGGAGTCATATTCCTGGATGATAAATTTTTTTCTATGCAAACAAGAGACATTCACAGACTGAAGTTACATTTCAACAAACTTGACTGCAGAAAAACAAATGCTGGAGCATTAAATCACCTGAAGTATCCCAACTGACATTTCTGTCAAGAAACTATGATATGCAAACTGAGAATTCCCCAAGTGCACCTCCCAAGACAAATACAATTGACATGACCGTTGCTATTTTAAAGGACCCTTAAAAATGTACACTATTTTTCCCCAAATTTTTCTAGTCTTGAAGACAAACAGGAAAATGTTGCTCTAACCAGGAAGCAGCATTTTTTGGAACAATAAGCTTTTCCTTCTACCCTAGGAAGGACATCCTTTTTTCAAAAATAGATGCTATTTGAAAGCAGACTGAGCGACTGTAAAAACACTGCAGCCCAGTAGACAAGAATACTGACAGGCCGATTGGAATGCAGCTTTCCATGAAAAGAAGAACAAACAAACACACTTTTGCCCCAAACATAAACCACATATCAAAACCCAAAAGCATTCTCTACTTGTTCAAAACCTAACCAACCTTCTTGCTCAGAGTCTATAAACACAACACAGTCTAATAGGAAAGAAGTCAGAGGGAAAGTTTTCTGCATCTTGGGCTCTTTCTCTAATTTCTCCTTAGAGGCTCATTCAGATTATCATCAGCCTCATAGCAAATTCATAATGCATTTAGAACTAGCTTTTAATTTCACTTGTTCACCAGAATCGGGGATTCGCCAACAACTTACAATATATTTTAATACAATCTTTGGAGATCTGAGAAAAGAGAAGTATTCCTCTATCTCCTTTCCCACAATTAGCGTTGTGTGCTCCTTCTTCCTATCCTCTAGAGACTCTTTGTAAACAATGGGGGAGGCAGTATTTTGCACCGCACTATGAGAAAAAATACATGCATCTTGTGAAGCTATGTATTTTTTTTAAGATTTTATTTTCAAGTAATCTCTACACCCAGTGTGGGGCTCAAACTCACAACCCGGAGGTCAAGAGTCACAAGTTCCACGGACTGAGCCAGTCAGATGCCCCATGAAGCTATGTATTTAAACTATAATCAGTAAGGTGGTCAAAGGGTATAACCCTCCCGTTATAAGATAAATTTAAAAAAAAAAAAAAAGGAAGGTTGATTCCTTTAAAAAGACTTTATCTCAATCATCAAAGAATCTAAGGCCAAGATTTTGCCACAATTAGCAGGTCTATGGAGACCCAAGGGGTAAAAGCCTACAGATTTAAACATAAGGAGAAAGAGAAAGGAGCACCTGCTTAAGTGGCATCAATGTTAGCACCAGGAACCGTACTGATGCCAATTTATTCTCCCTTGCAAAGACAAAAAGGTAATTTATCCTTGTCGGCTAAAGATCACTAGCAAGGAATTAGAGAGCTATGTCTTGAACATCATTAGTAAGGACGTTAAAAGCTAAAATATTCAAGACTAAAACTCAAGTGTATAGCCAAATGGGGGAGAGGGCAGAAAGGTGAGAAGCCTGCAAGTTTCTCTGTGTCTGTTAACATGGCGGTAAAGCTGCAAAGTTTTATTTGGAAGATCCTCCATTTTTATACACTAAAACATATAAAACAATTATCCCAAGAAGGATAGTTGGAAAGAACATAGGTTTGGGTGTCAAATGGAGCAGAGTTCACATCCTCATCTCCATCACTGCCAAGACGTGTGACCTTTGGTGTCTTACAGAGACTATATTTGCAAAACAAAGTAAAGACTATCTACTCGGCTAGGCTATATGGCTAACGTGATATATAATTTCAAAACAACACTTGGCACATATAGACCCTTGGAAACTAGTAGCTGATTTTATTACCTATGAGATCGGAGTACAAGCACATAGTAATGCTAAGAATATAAAATTAAAAATATTCCTGAAATCATACACATCAGAATTTTTACAAATTAATGCATCCTTTTCATACATATCTCTATCTAAAAAAATAAAAATAAAGTCAAATGAATTATTTATAAAACTTTTAAAGGGTCCCTTAAATTGTCTGCTTTATAAATCCCAATTTTTATATCAGGTTTGGTGGGCAGAAGATGCCTATTTCCTCCAGAGCACCTACCTGTGCACTGTTTCCAGCACATCCCATTCAAATCTCCTGCTTCCAAAGCCCCCCAGGAGGGCTTCTGAATAAAGCCCAAACACCAACAATCTCTTGCACCCTTTTTGTACAAATGACTGACAATCTTTGGGTCCAGCCTAACAAAGTCCCTCTCACCCTAGTGAAAAGCACGTTTCCCAGACCCCATTTTGCACAGGTAGTGTGGGCTTCCTTTCTGAGCCACGGAAGATCCCACTGCCTGTGCCACTCACATGTGGCCCTTCACATGTGTTCTGGGTGGCCACTTTACTTTCAAGGGTTTGCATTTTATCTCCTCAACTGGAGAATAAGCACCTTGAACAAAGTCACTCTGTTCTCTTTTACACCTTCTGTGTATCAACAGACTGCGGATGCACTAGATGCAAAGAAAGGAAAGGGCAACCTTCCTGTGGGGGTGGTGGTATACAAGACCTTAAAGTGAATACTCCTGAGAATAACAGTAAAAGAAAAAAAGGCAGAAAACATGTTTCCAAACTTGGTGTTCAGAGCTGTGGGAAACTCCTACCTCTATAGTCTGAGACAATTCTGTAAAGGGCCACAAGGTGGCAGACCGGACCAACAGTCCATTTCTATGACCGGAAATCTCAGGCGCTGGTCTCAAGTACATTTCCACTATACATATACTTAAGAGATTTGAGTGTTTAAAGCATTCCTTAAGATCATCTGAGAAAATACAAGTCCTTTTTCCCGTGCTCGTAATGAAAAGGGCGTAGGGGAAGGGAGACAAGTCCATCAGCACACCTATTAAAATCACTTAATTCCAATCATCCGTAGCAGGGAATGATCTTTTAAAGCAGCTTCCCCATCCCACATGTCATAGTAAAGCAACAGAGCATTTAAAACAAAAATGTCAAATCACAACACGGCTGAGGTGTTTTGTGCCATCCAAGTCCTTCATATGCCAGAGTTACACCATCACACACTTCAGGAAAAAAATCCATGGTGGACTGTATGATTTTCAGTAAAATTCTTAAACATGTTCTTAAACAGCAATTTCAACTTTAAATCCTATGAAGACTGTTTCTGAGCTTACTAATTTATACCTGAAAGGAAACATTCTCCCAGAGCTGTAATTTCATTCAAATTCACATATCAGAACTCAGGAAAATGATATTACTGGTCATCTTTGATAAAGCCTGGATATACTTCTCCAGCTTCAGGTTTTTCAGCATTGTATCTTCACAAGACACGTGCATAAGGAATTCCAGAAGTAAAAGGTACAGATTCAAGCTATTCTGTTTGTCTAAAACTTCCTCGGGTGTTTTCCCCTGAAGAAGGCATCACTTATACCTTTAAAAAAGACACAGAGTTTTTGAACAGTTGCTAAATTTGAGACAAAAGTAGTTATAAAGTCATTCCCTCCTGAATTAACCATGACAATTACAAGACAGACATCTAGCTTCAACAAAACACACCCTTGTCCCAAGACTCCTCTACTTCAAGTTGGTGTCAGGGAGACTTGACAGCAGTTACGTTTCAGGGGTGATGAGCTGAAGAAGGTAGAAAAGTACTTCATAAATTCTAAGAGAGAGATGAAGTGTTGCAGCCTATCCTCATTCTCAAAGAGTTTACCTCTTATTGAAGAAAATGCAAGAGTTAAAAGCTACAGCAACAACAGACATCACAAAGCAATTTTTATGATTACTAAATGAGCAGTGTTATGTCGAACAACTTAGAATATATTGCACCCTATGTTCGTTGTCATATCCTAAGGGGGAAAATCCATCGAAGCAATTAAGTTTCATTTGTGAAGATTAAAATTTCTCATTAGAAAAATCAACAATTTAGTTGTAACTAAAAACTCATCTTGTGCACGAATGAGAAAAATATCAAGTGTCTAAATCAGTCCACGATTCCTGTTTTCAAGAGTCAGTATAAGTATTTCCCCTTCAGAACAATGCATTACCACCAAGTTTACAGCTTCCCAGAATTCACATCTCCTAGGCAGCAAAAACAAAATATATCTTCATTTTAAAGTCACTATCTTACTTTAATTTCTGAGAGTAAAAAAACTGTGTAGTCAAATTTTAATTTCACATATACAGATTAACACACTAGAAAATTATTTGCAGTAAATTTAACGCTAGCCTGCTTTTTGTTCTCCATGATTAAGCTAGCAGGCAGTGAATGACGGCATTTCAAGTTAACATTTAAACATCTGCTGAAGAGCAACAACCAGAAGGTCAATCAGCTGGACACAGGCGTGCGCACGCACAAACATAAACACACAAACACACCGCTCTAATGATTCATTTCAATTAAAAAAAAAAAAAAAATCAACCAAACATACTCTCTCGTCCCCAGCTCTCCTCTAAACAACACAGTTAACGGGGCGCCTGGGTGGCTCAGTTGGTTAAGCGACTGCCTTCGGCTCAGGTCATGATCCTGGAGTCCCTGGATCGAGTCCCGTATCGGGCTTCCTGCTCGGCAGGGAGTCTGCTTCTCCCTCTGACCCTATCCCCTCTCATGTGCTCTCTCTCTCTCATTCTCTCTCTCTCAAATAAATAAATAAAATCTTAAAAAAATAAAAATAAAAATAAACAACACAGTTAAAACCTACAGTTTGGTGTTCAACTCACTTCCCACAGACAGTTTGGCTCAGGCAAACCCCGTAGAAACCTTGTTGAGCTGGGGTGGGCAGAGAGGAGCTGACAAACACCACTCCACTGAACACAGTCTCTGCAACAAGGGGTCCTGGAGTCTACAAAAATCACCCTCAGTTTGCCTCAAGTTTCAAATACCGACCTAATTCCAGAGGCTCAACTTACGGTACTTATTTTGAATCATTGACTGTACAAACGTCAATATTCCTACAGCAGTGGAGTTTAGGCAGTCCTAACATAATAAAAGCAAAGCAGAACAGGTCACTGAGGACACAGTCTCTTTATTGCCTCTTAGCAGAAAGGAAGAGCTTCTGAATGGAAGCAGGTTTAAATATAGAAAACTTCACTGCTGCCATTTTTCCAGGACAAAAGACAAAAATAATTTGACATCTGTTTTTCCCATCTTGAATGTTTTACTGAGGAGTCAACCACCAATATTATACTTTTTCTCAAACTTTTCTATTTCTCAAGAGAACAGGAGAAGCAAATGAGAATATCCCACATATGTAATTAAAGCCTCCCAACTATGTTAGTCAGAAATTAACTAAATGCTAAAAAAAAAATATTAGGTACTGCTCAAAATTCAGATCTGTCCATAAAAGGTAAGGTGGCAGGAAGGGGGAAGTTTGACCATCTAACCAGATAAACACTTGATGGTAGGGTGGGGGCAGCAGTTATAGAAAAAGAAGTGTATTATTCAATTATAGAAAAGAATTAGAAACATACACATATAATATATATTATATATTACACACATATATATAAAATTCGAATCAAGTATTCCACTAGAAGGGATAGCAGGTCATACTTTCTGAAGGATCCCACCTCTCAATCATGTTTTGAACTCTCCTTCGAAGCTAAAATCTAACGTCTTTTTACTTATCCTACTGTAATTGTTTTACCTCACCCAATTGTACAGGATATGCCAGGCACGCATGACAGCTTCAATCTGTGCATGTATACACTGATATCATGGACTCCATGACATTCATACATAAACACATCTGGCCTTCTTAACAGCAATACTCTGACATCAACACACACACATACACACACCTGAAGCCACTGGAGCATCGTTACACACACACACACACACCTGAAGCCACTGGAGCATCGTTACACACACATACACACACACACACCTGAAGCCACTGGAGCATCGTTACACACACACACACACACACACACACACACACCTGAAGCCACTGGAGCATCGTTACACACACACACACACACACACACACACCTGAAGCCACTGGAGCATCGTTACCAAGATTCTCCAGAAATAAGAAGAATGCAAAGAGCTCTTCTGTGACAAGAGTGACGGTCCTGTGAAGTCAATGATTGCAGAGACGCTACCACAACCAGAAAGGGAGATAAGAAGGTGGGAAGATGGCTCCCAGCTCCACATTTCCTAAAATACATGTTCACAATTTAAATGGCGTGCCACTTCAGAGCCAGCGTTACAAAGGGCAGATGCGTTTCTACATCGACCCCGGAATCCTAGAACTACAGGATCCATACAGGAAGAAGGAAAAGGAAGCTGTACAATTTTCCCTTCCTGGTAAAGGACAAATTTCAAAGAACCGTGAGAAGGTTCCAAATGTAGGTCCACAGGAACATTTCTGCAAGAGTGAGTGGCAAGATGAGATAACAAGGACAATGTGGTGAGATTCTCGATGAGCTAAGTGTATCCAATTTAAAGAGCCCTCCTTTATGTTAGGATCATAACCACATTTTTTTGCTTTCTTTGAAATTGATACTAGATGATAGCAGTTCATTGTTTTGTCTAATATCATTAATAGAAGAAACTTTTTTTAATTGCCCACATTATGTCGGTAATTTAATTTTTGAATGACAGGGAATTCAATGCTCTTAATTCAATGAAATCCAAAAACCTGGGACACCCACTTAGGCAATCATACTAATGAGGTGGTGGGGGGTAAATATAAATTTCAAAAATTATTAACCTCTTAGGGGCGCCTGGGTGGCTCAGTCGTTAAGCGTCTGCCTTCGGCTCAGGTCATGATCCCAGTGTCCTGGGATCGAGCCCCACATCGGGCTCCCTGCTCCACGGGAAGCCTGCTTCTCCCTCTCCCACTCCCCCTGCTTGTGTTCTGCTCTCTCTATCTCTCTCTCTGTCAAATAAAGAAATAAAATCTTAAAAAAAAAAAAAATTATTAACCTCTTACTTCTAGCTCTTATTCTCAGAACTTTCCAGAGAAAAGCACTGCAGGTATTTGACCCTCCCCAAAAGAGATTTTTCAATAAATTTTAATTCAAGAAATTTCTCACATTAGAAACTTCTGGTGGAATTCTGGGCCTTAGAACAGAATGAAAAATTGGCAGAAAACACAGCAAGATATTTATTTTGGGCAGGGTAGGTATTCAGAGGAGTCCTGCCGGGCAATTCTCCTGTGTACTCTCTGTCCACCAGGCCACTGGGCTAAGAGTATAACTCACTTGAACCACACTGCCTGAGTTCAAAACCTGACTCTGCCATTTAGTAGCTCAGCATCCTTGAGCAAGTCAAGTCACCCGTCCTCGCTGTAGTTGTTGACTCACCTGTAAGATGAGGATTATAGCAGTATCTAAGTTAAGCTTCATAAAGTGTTTAGACAGTGCCTTTGCATATAGTAGGCACTTTTCTTGAGCACCAGCTACTATTACTATTACTCAGTGTTTAATGCTAATTATGGGAATCTAAGACACAGGGGTGCTGCAGTGGAGGAGACATCAATACTCCAAAATTTGTCAGGCTACAGAGACCTCCTGGCAACATATTCAAAATAGCACTTTAGTGTTTTGTTGTCTTCTTATATTTCTGGATTTAAAAGTAAAATACAATGCTGCAACACTCTTAACAGGAGATAGCTAAAGAAGTAAAGAATGGCTGGATTTGAAAAGTAATGAAGAATCCTGAATACACCTCATGCTCTTTGTGATACAAATGAAGACTTCTACCTATCCCAATTTCAGCACAGGGCAGGGAGGACCCAGAATCTGTTTAGACGTCATCCCTTCCCTTCATTCACAGTTCACAGGCAATCCACTGTCAATACTGAATACGTGCTCTGAGCAAGCGCTGTGCTAGAGGTCGTCTTGGAGGACAGAGATTGGAACAGAACAACTCTGGTCCTCAGAGAAACTTAGTCTGTTAAGATAGATGAAACATCCCCACAACCAGCTACAATGCAAGACAGAAATGCAGCTGTAAGTCATAGGTGTCAGAAGACACATTTTCTTACTCCCAAATTCAACAAATGCTTTCTGTCACTCTACCATTGCCACCAGCCAATATCAGAACTTCTAAATTATATCACATATTTTCTTCCCCCATAGGCTCTTGATCCTCAAAACATGCATTAAGAGAATGAATTATACCAGAAATCTTAGATATCTAGAACCTCACTCTTTCATTTGACAAATTGTTATTGAGTACCTACTATGCATAAGGAAATGTGATAGGATCCAACAGTCAGTATCGAGTCCTTTTACCATCAGAGAAGGAGTGTCATTTCCAAAGTGTAGGTTTATGGAGTTATTTACATCTATTACAGCTCAATAATAAAATTTTCAGCAATGCCTTAAAAGTACAAATAAATTTACATGCCTCTGGGGAGAAAACCCAACTTAGCAGAACCACCAGCTAAACGCGTGTCGGGCCCAGCCTTCCACTGCCCTGCACCCAGTCTGCTGTCAAAACCAAGTGCCAACTGTGATCAACTGAGCAGAAAAAAAGAAAAAGGGAAGACAAAGGACATACTTGCTTCCTCTCTAGTCACAGGTCTCTCCCCATTATTCACAGCTGTGGTCTAGCTATTGAACGTATGCATAAGCTTTGTGTGCTTTATGAATATCTGTAAGCACATTCTTCTGAATTTTATCATTAGTAGTACTTCTGGGAGGTTGGGCTTTTGAAAACAGCCAACATTTACCCAGAACTAAGCCTAGTGAGTGAGTTGGTTTTTCAAGCTCAAGCAGGCTCAAAAATAACATACAATTGTATGAAGTAAAGAGGTAACTTCCTTGTAGGATTCACTAAGCAACTCTGATAACACCACATTACAGTCTAAACATGTTTTGAACAACAGCAACAATGTTTTTATAAAAACCATATTACTTGGAAATGTAACAAATTCTAAAGATAATACTTTTTTAAATATATAAGCCCTGATTATAGCTGATCCTCATTTTTGGTAGAAAAAAAGTTAGTACATCAAAATCAAATAACAGATAATTAGGGAACTAAATCTATATTACATGACTTATACCTATGTTTCATTTAATCCTCCTTAACTCTAAAATATGTGGCAGATAACTAACTGTTGTATTTCTTATTCTTCTGGAATCAATGCATTGTTTTATTCATGAAGGTAAATATTAGATGCCATTGAAATGATCCAAATGTAAACCTGTCCAAAACCGTTGCTTCATCATGCCAGTGAGGATTCTACCAAACATACACGTATTGCCCAGGAGGCCAGTTATCTTATGATTAGAAGATTCAGTGCAAAAATGTGAAATGCAGAAAAAAGTCTGGTAGACTAGTAAACTCCTCCTCACAACCCCACTACCACCACCACCCAAAACACTCATGCTGATCCTGCCTTTAGTATTAATACCCTGAGCAAAAATAAGTCATTACAAATTAAAACAGGGGGGAAAAAAAAAGAGTAGTTTTTTTTTCCTTTTTGTGTCTTTTCTGAAATTGGTAAGTCATTCAAGCACAAAATAACAGCATACACCCAGATTTTTAAACTATTAACATTGTGTTCTCTGTAACATTTTCCATTCTTTCCTTAGCAATGAACAAGTTCCCCACCTCAGAAAAATCTTCACTTGACCCTTCCTAAATCCTCCATAGCAACAGCTCTATTTCCTAGCCAAGATTGTGGAATGAGAGGTGTACCCCTTTTATCCATTTTTTCAACTATCGTTATTGTATAACCTTTTGGAATCTGATCTTTGCCCTTAAATTGACTGAAAGTCCTTTCTCCAAGATCACCAATAATCGGCTTAAAACAAATTAATTTTCTCTTTTCCCCTGTGCCAAGCACTCTTGTAGGCGCTAAGGATACACTAATATATAAAACAGACAAAATTCCCTGTCCTTGTGGATACTGCAGTCTACTGGGACAGAAGAAACTGAATAAGCAAAGCATAAAAACTGTTGATAGTGATAAGCAGTAAGAAGAAAAAAATAATGAAGGGAAGGCGAGTATGAGATGTCATGAAAGGTGGCCAGTGCTGACCACTCCCTCCACCTGGCTCTTCCCCAGCCCCCTCAAGGGGCTCTGTAGTCTGCACTGAGTCTCTCCAAGGTGAGTATCCCAAGGCTGGTCTTTGAACCTCACTCTTCTTTATAAAATCCTTTCACTCAGAAATCACATCTGCTCTCAGCCTACCATTACAAATGACTCCCAGACCCTGACTTTTCTTACAAATGACCACAATCACCAGCTGATTAGTGACCATTCCAAGCTGCTGGAGCATTGCTTAAAATGGTAACTAAAATCCACACTAAATTTCCCCTACCCAAACCTTTTGATTTCTCTTCTTCTGCCACTGGGGTACAAGTACCCCAGCTGCTCTGGGGAGAACAGTAGGACTTATCTTCAACCTATAGCTGCAACCTATAGCGGCTCTTTTCTCCTTTTTCACACATTTAGTTTTTTCAAATCCAGTTAAGTCTTTTGTCATACTTTTTTTTTTTTCATTCTATTTTCAATGGCATGGACAGTTTTAGAGCCATCGCCCCTTTTATCATGCATAACATAAGGGACTCCAAACAACTGTGTAGGCTGCCCCCCCTCCCCTAGTGAAAAACTTCCATTGATCACCAAATTTCAATTGCATCACACATGCATTCACAGTGCTTTCTACATCCTGCGCCTGAGGGCCTATCCCAGACTTCTCCCACTCTTCCTCTGCTCCATTCTCTACTTGGGCGGCTTTTCTGCCTACCAACATATGCAGTGCAAGATGTACACCTCCTTCTGCCTTGCACATATCCAATGCCCAATCCATCCTGATGGGCATCTCAGCTCGCATCCTCTGAGATGCCTTCTTTTCAGACCACTCTACCATGCTCTTTCTTCCTCTAATATCCTAAGCATTTATTAATGTATCATTCATAAGTAACTTACCATATGTTTGTTGGTACTGTTCGTATTTTTTAACATGTATATAATGAAATATCTACGGGAACAAATCGATATGGGCAATACTCAATAAAGACCATATGCTCCCAGAGAGGACCATATCTTGTAACTCTTTTTCCCCATAATCCCTAGGAAATGTCTAGAATTGCTGAAATCCAGAATCTGATTGGCAGAGGGCTCTGTAGCTAGTAGCTACACTAACTTCTGTAGTTGACTAGTCCTGAGACTGGGAGAGATTAACAAAGTGATCATGCTAAGATCCCAGTGCAGAAGGTAAGTGAGAATGTGTGTCTGGTCACTATTTATTATCTGCAAATAAATACGTCTTTCCTCTAGGAGCGTTCACCCCTCTTGCCCAGCAGCCTTCCACCTCCACCACATCTCACTGCCTGAGCCTCTAAAGGGGTTGTTTGCTTTTAATTTATGCCTCTGCTCTTTTCCTTCCATCTTTTTTTTTTTAATTTAAGTTATCTCTACACCCAGTGTGGGGCTCAAACTAACAACCCTGAGATCCTCAGACTGAGCTAACCAGGCACCCCTTTCCTTACATCTTTAGAACACCAATCTGCATTTGGCCAGTTCCTACTTCCTAATTTTTTATTTCTCTTTCTTCAATTCTTTTGTTTTTTTTTTTCTTTTGTCCCATAATTTTTTTTCAAATATTCCACAATACCCTTTGCTTATACAATTTGTTCAATGTCTGACATGCTAAAATATAAATACCTGTGCTTCTATACTCAATCAGACATGAATTCTTCACTTATGATAACTTGAGTTTGAAAACTGTTAGGCAAAGAAAGGATACATTTAATTCTATTCATGCATGCATATTTAATATATAGAAAATCACAGTCAAAATAGATCAGAACCGTATGTTTTTTCCTTTAAGTTAAAAATGTACTGATTTTAAAATAGCAGTTGCATGAGAAAGAATGACAACTTTGTACCAGGTAGCCCATTCTAAATGTTCTAGGTGAGGCAACACTACTTTAAATAAGACTCCTTTATAAGTCATCATTTAATTAATATCCAAGTACCTTGAGAGCCAATAATAGTTCAACAAACCAGCTGGAAATCAAATATCAGATATAATTACTCACAGCTGGCTTTATTCAACTGATGTCATATTAAATAAACTTATCCCACAGAGCTTCCCCCCACCCCTGGGAAAAAAAATTTCTTCAAGAAACAGAAGGCTCTTTGTGTTGTCTCTTTTTTAAAGTTCGCCGAATATACTCCAATATTAAAGATTTTCAGCAGGAGTACATAATATTAAAGATTTTCAGTAGGGTACATTGTTATTTTTTGTACCATTCTGTGTGCCTGCAATATTTCAGAGTCTGGGAGTTTTGTTCTCCTCAAGACTAATACAAAAATAGCAAACTGGACTAAGTCACAAAATACAATGGACATCTGTATTTTTATGATCTGGCATTCAGTTTACTGTTTTGATATTGAGCTCTATTTGTAATTTTTCTAAAGATGTCATGTCTCAACAGCTTAGTAATATGAATTATCAAACAAAAAATTGGTTTCATACATACTGTTTCAAGACATTATTTAAATCATTTCACTATATTGTACCACCTATGTTTTATGAAGGGTAACCTCTTTATAAACAATCACTACTACCCATTACGTGCCAGGCACTGTGTTGGATGTTCTACATCTATTATCTCTAACTTCCATTAACAATCTCACATGTAGATATTTTATATTCAATATTTACCAAATGGAAAGAAATCAGTTTTTAAACTGCTCCCCTCCAAACATGCACACAAAAAGATCACTCTATAATAAGCAAGATTATTGTATTTATACTACAGAATTTTTAAATCCCAAATATTCTAATATTCATTCTTCTCATTCATTCAAATTCATTCTCATATTCATATTCTCTTCCTCTCCCCCCCGTTTTAAGAAAGAAAAAAAATGAAAGAAATTACTGGTAGTTATACACGTTATAGTTATCTAACCATCAAACTTAAAACTAAAGTCATACTTTATGAAACCTCACAATTAGTCCTGGTGTTGTTTCATATATGATATAACCTTTCAACAATCACCTTTCCAAATTAAATGCATGCTCAGTAGCAGCAATTTAGAAATATACAAGTCCAATCATAACATGTCACTTTAAAAAAAAAAGTCTGTAATTTATAAACTACTATATACCTTGATACAAACCTACATAATATTAATTGTACTGTAAGCAATTGGCAACCTTCAAAGCCTATGATTCTAACTTTGGTCATTTTATCTGTACTACTATTTCTTCATACCCATCTAGATATCTGACATGATTTCCACAGTTGTAATATGTCCACTTATTTTTCTGATCCCCTTTGACCTTTCAGTAGATCCATCTTGGCATCTTTCTAAACTATACAGCATCTAGCCTACAGAATGTCCTCAATGAAAATATATTGACCCAAAGCACTGCAAAAGGTAATTCTCATTTCATGCCCACCAAACTATTTCAATAGATTAGTCTTAACATGAAATTTTCTTGGTTTGCCTTAGTGCCACTGGATTGATTTAATTTGTGGATTTTTAAGAAGTGTGAATATCATTTATTAATCAGAGCTTTTATTTTTCCATGAAAGACCAAATTTTTTTCTGCAATATATAATGTAAAAAAAAAAAAAAAAATGGACTTAGGCATCATTACTCCCAATAGCCAAGGTATGGAAACAACTTAAGTGTTCATAGATGGATGAATGGATCAAGAAAATGTGATACATTTATACAGTGGAATATCATTCAGCCTTTACAAAAGAACGAAATCCTTTCATCTGCAAGAACCTGATGAATCTGGAGGGCATTACACTAAGTGAAATGAGCCCAACAGAGAAAGATAAATACTGTGTGGTAATAAGGATCACTTATATGTGGGATCTTAAAAAATTTTTTTAAAAAGTCAAACTCATAGAAACAAAGTAGAAAAGTGGCTGCCAGGGACTGGGGGGTGGGGGGAATAGGGAGAAGTAGCTGAGAGGGTAGAAACTTTCCCGAAACAATAGAAATTTCATGTATATGGTTAGAAAAATTTTCTACAGAATTTTCAAATCTGTAGATGTTAAATGTTAAATCTGTAAAGCTGTAAATGTTAAAAAACATTTTCATGAAACAAAAACTATAAGGGAACTACAAATTATATATGATGCAGACTTCTAAAAATATAATTTAACTATTTTAAAAGAAACCTACCTCCAAATAGTTAAGATCTTCTAACTACCTCCTTTCTAAGCTCAGCATCACAGAAGAAATTCATTACAAAATTCAATTTTACTAACAATTTTGAATTCATATTGAGCAATCAATTTCTAACAAGTTAACACATCTATCTTAAAATGTTTAGAATGCTACATAGCAATCCAGTTTTAACGATTACATCCAAGATTTTTTTAACCACATACATGAAATTTAATAGTAGAAATTTTCATAAACAAAGTTTCTGTTTGTTTGCATGCGGCCTTCGGAGGACTTTTCTCCCCAGAATTTTATAATGCACGCTTTAAAAAATTATGAAAGTTCAGAACATATCTGGGAGATAATCTAAATTACTGTAGCTCTCAAAACATAAGTCTTAATTCCCCTTATTAAGCGACCATTATATTCCTGAAAGATATTGTCATTCTTGATTTACTCATCAAATCTGACCACACACCAGGGATCAAATTTAATATGTATGAAGATAAGCAATTACGTATGGCTATTATTAACAAACTATCACAATTGACATCACAATCTACATTATTTCTTTAATTCAAAGAACAATTTTCATGAAACAAAAACTATAAGGGAACTACAAATTATATATGATGCAAACTTCTAAAAATATAATTTAACTTTTTTTTTTTTTAAGATTTTATTTATTTGACAGAGAGAGACACAGCAAGACAGGGAACACAAGCAGGGGGAGTGGGAGAGGGAGAAGCAGGCTTGCCGCAGAGCAGGGAGCCCAATGCGGGGCTCGATCCCAGAACCCTGGGATCATGACCTGAGCCGAAGGCAGACGCTTAACGACTGTGCCACCCAGGCGCCCCTATAATTTAACTACTTTAAAAGAAACCTACCTCCAAATAGTTAAGATCTTCTTCTAACTACCTCCTTTCTAAGCCCAGCATCACAGAAGAAATTCATTACAAAATTCAATTTTACTAACAATTTTGAATTCATATTGAGCAATTTCTAACAAGTTAACACATCTATCTTAAAATGTTTAGAATGTTACATAGCAATCCAGTTTTTACAATTATATCCAAGATTTTTTTAACCATATACATGAAAGAAGGTCCTCATTCAAGTTATCCTTTTTCCTCTCCTCATGATTTTTTCCAGTGTAATCATGTATCTGATCAAAAACATTTATGTATTCAAAACCTATAGCTTTAAAGAAATTTAATTTCTGATTAGTTCCAAAATATGTAATCACAAGAAATTAGCAGAAGATGGAAAATGTAGCATAGGAGATATTACAGAAGAAATTGTTGCAGTATTTTTACCTTTTAAATCTCAACATGGATAAGTAAACTCCACTTGAATATGAATTCCTGCCTTGCACTTGGAAAGTTTCATTGTGAAAAGAGAAAAAGATGATCATTTACCAGATTGCATAGATAGAGCCTGCCTTACAAATTCACTTAAATCAGATTCACTTCCTTTTGAAGTCATTACTTTAAAGCACAAAGTAGCAGATGTTCGTCCATATAGCTTCTTACACATAGAAAAAGGTAAACTGCCTATCACATTAAGGATGTACACCAACTCTAGTCTAAGCTCTGTGGGTTTCAATGCAGTTGATTTGAGGTAGACTTTCTTCACATGTGTGCTACTGAGTGAAATAAATTAAACAAACACCTTGTAGCCATAGTCTCAACACCATCAAGGATATTCCTATGTTATGAATGGGACTTTAAAATCAAAGAGATGGGTTTGAGGCTTTGTTCCACCATTTACCTTGGGCGGGTGTGACCTTGGGCAAGTTCCTTAACTTTCCTCACCTGTAAAATGAGGATAAAAATAAAAGTATGTTCTTCATTGGGTTTGAGAGAGGATTAAACTTGCTTAAATATTAGCTATTGTTAAGATCTCATATAGAACCATGACTAACAGTTATTGGCAGGAAACAACAGGGAAGAATCAATTGGTAAAAAGTGCATTTCATAGAATAAATAACACTTCAAAACGAAGATAGGAGGCGGCGCCTGGGTGGCTCAGTCGTTGAGCGTCTGCCTTCGGCTCAGGCCATGATCCCACAGTACTGGGATGGAGCCCCACATCGGGCTCCCCGCTCAGCAGGAAGCCTGCTTCTCTCACTCCCCCTGCTTGTGTTCCTGCTCTCGCTATCTCTCTCTCTGTCAAATAAATAAATAAAATCTTAAAAAAATAAAAAATAAAAATAAATAAATGAAACGAAGATAGGAAAAAAGGGGGAACGGCTCCTGGGTGGCGCAGTCAGTTAAGCGTTGCCTCTGACTCTTGGTTTTGGTTCAGATCATGATCTCAGAGTTGTGGAATCGAGTACCATGTCGGGCTCCACACTCAGTGGGGAGTCTGCTTGGGACCCTCTCTCCCTCTCCCTCTGACCCTCCTGGTCATGCTCATTCTCTCTCTCTCTCTCTCTCTCTCAAATAAATAAATAAATCTTCAAAAAAATTTTTGAATAAAATGAAGCTAGATAGTTGTGCCCATCTATGGTATACCTGACATAACAGAAGAGTTTTTAAAGTCTTTGCACAACCAGAATACCAAAGTAAAGTTGAATAATGACAGTTTATTGATGAAAAACTCCCATTAAACTAAAAAATAATGTAAATGTCCAATTATGAATCCAATGCCACATTTCATACTTAAGATATTAGAGTTAAAATGGATTCTCTTCTTTGCAGATTAGTAAAAGCTTGGTTGGAGGGAGATCAATAATATCTATGCTATAACTGTCTTGCATTTTCCCACAGGAGTGTTCACCTGATGATTTGAGGACAATACTGTTTGCTCCTCCTAAGAAAAAGGATGCAGCTGCTTCCATCTGGAAATAGGGGACTGCTATACAAGTTGAGAACACTATTGTTCACACTGTCAATTAAAATTGCTTCCACACTTTTTTTTTTTTAAGATTTTTTTTTAAGATTTTATTTATTTGACAGAGAGAGACACAGCAACAGAGGGAACACAAGCAGGGGGAGTGGGAGAGGGAGAAGCAGGCTCCCCACCGAGCAGGGAGCCTGATGTGGGGCTCGATCCCAGGACCCGGGACCATGACCTGAGCCAAACGCAGATGCTTAACAACTGAGCCACCCAGGCGCCCCTGCTTCCACACTTCTAATGAAGAGTTCCAGTTGTAGAATTTTTATATTCTGCTAATTTAAAAAAAAGAGGAGGGGGGAGAAAAAACTAAGCCACGAGAAAGTACCTAATAAAAGAGCAAAGAAAACCCCCACAGAAAGCAATGAATGGGTTGATAAATAAATGGGTGGTTCTGCAGTGGCCTAGCCAATGTGCTATCCCTTCTAAATAACAGATCACTGAAATTTTGAAGACTGGAAAATATAAGGCCTCAAATTTAATTTGTCATAATATAGACAAAGATAATTTTATAGCGGTCAAACTCAATTCTGAACTGTTTTTTTTTTTTTAATTGACATCTTGAACAACAAGAACAAACTACACTTAGTTTTCTTAGAAATATCATAGGTTGATTCCATTATAAGTTCTACAATCAAAAGAAAATTTTCCACACAGATTCGGACAACACATTTTTTCCAAGAGAATAGTAATGATGCCTTGCCACTTTTGCAATACAGTGGAATCTCAACTTACGAATTCTTATTTGTAAAATGGAAGGAGGATGATGCAAAATATAAAACAGCTGCACGATCCAGAAAGACAAAGGTTGAAGGACAGATAGACACTGCAAATGATAGAGGTAGCAGAGGACAACAATTAAGAGAACATTATTTTGGCATCAGAACCCAGTCGCAGTCCTGACTTTGCTATTTACTGCTGTGAGATCCTGGGAGTTACTTCACACCACTAAACTTAAATTTCACCATATGTAAACTGCGGATATTATCTACACTGTAGAGTGCTGCTGTGAAAATCAAGTAAGATAAGGTATATAGGGTGGCTGGGTGGCTCAGTCGTTAAGCGACTGTCCCTGGCTCAGGTCATGATCCCGGAGTCCCAGGATCGAGTCCCGCATCAGGCTCCCTGCTCAGCGAGGAATCTGCTCCTCCCTCTGCCCCTCCCTCTGTTCATAGCTCTCTCTCTCTCTAATAAATAAAAACAAAGATAAGGTATATAAAGCATTTACGCATTAGCTATTATGAAGCTATTGCTATTATTTCAAATTTAAGGGGAAAAGGATTAGCCAGACTCCATGATGCCCATCAAGACAAAACGTGAGAAAGGGACTGTGCAAGGCGGCCAGTGACAGTTTCCAGTTCCTTGAAGTTGTCAGGTCTGATTTAGCAAGTACTGTTAGTAAAAACTTCATTATTTTCAACGAAATTGAATCAAAATCATACAAAATGAGTAAACTGAGAAGACTTTGGTGTGTGCTTTTCAGATACTTTGGATGTTCTCCTAAATGAACAATCCCTGCATTATTTTTTTTACAACTACCAAGGGTTACCATTGGTATGAACTTACTTTTTCCCTCCTTACAAAGAAGAAAACATTTACACAAAATGTTCAATAAGGAACTCTATAAATGACAGGTGTCCACTCCTTAAAAGTAGAGAAATTTAGGTAGAGAAATGCTGAATGACAGCCAATAATCTTTTAAGTGCCTTCAATAAAGATGGTTTAGGTACTGCCCCCCATTGAAGACTAAAGATTAACTAGATAATCTTTTTTTTCTTAAGATCATATATATATGAGAGAGAGAACACCTGCACAGCAGAGGAAATGGGAGAGGGAGAAGCAAGCTCCCCACTGAGCAGGGAGCCCAATGGCGGGACTCAATCCCAGGACCCTGGGACCATGACCTGAACCGAAGGCAGACACTTAACCGACTGAGCCACCCAGGCGCCCCTGACTAGACAATCTTAAAGTTCTTCCAGACATACAACACAAGAAAGAGAACCAAAGAACAGTCACATGCCCTTTGCTTTTTTCCAAATACAGTCTCTATCTGTATCCATATTTATACCTGAGTAATAGTATTTTCCCAGAGGAGGAGAACAATGAAAGATAGAAGAACAGTGAAGTGCAGTTCCTAGAATTTATTGTTGGATGGGGAGTACAGAGGGTGGATGCAGAAGACTTAGCAGGAACTCACTCTCTCCTCCCTTTGGCAAAAATGCAATGCAGACATTATTAAGAATAAAAATCATCAAAACCTGCTAGTTTATATTTTTCTCCTTTAAGGAGAAAATATTGACTTTCAGTAAGCTCTGAAATGCTGAATAAGCAAATTGGGGAAATAACCAACTGGGAGAATTTTTAAATGGCACAACCCCGGGTACCCTTTGTTAGTATTAGTACAGACATTTCATTGTGCTTTGCTATCATTGCTCCCTGCCTCAGTCCATATTCCAACTCCTCCAAAACCCAGGTTCCATACCCCAATCACCTTGCCACCGCCATGAACTCAAGAGGAGAGGAAAAGGGGGTGTGGGGGGATGGGATGGCTTCAATGGCTTAAGGGATTGTCACAGGAGAAAAGTGATTCCTTTCTCTGACAATGAAACTCTAGTAACAGTTGGGGGTCTTTTTTAAATTCCTAAAAGGAAAGTTGATATTTTAAAGGACAAGGAAAGCCACTGCAATACAAAGATTAAAGTTGTTATCTCTTAAGTTTTCCCTCCATCCTAAAGAGCAGGCTTGGTGAAGAATTCCTTTTCACAAATAGATTACAGATACCAAGCGCAACAAACCCTGTAAGGTTGTAAAACCTGTTCTTCTAAAAAGCCATTCATCTATCTTGGCTAACAGATATAGTCAAGTTAAGCCAAAGGCAAGGCTCTGAAACTCTAGAAACCATTTTAAAAAGTCATAGGCTTATGATTCCCAAACTGGAAAGTAAAGAATAAACACAAAATTCAGCAATAAAGTTTAGGAGTATCGGCCATAATGGATGAATACAATAAACACGAAATTTGGGAGTATCACCATAATAGATGAAATATTAATGGCTCTGTCTCTCCCAACTGCTTAGTAACAACCCTGCTGGCTTTTTTTTTTTTTTTAAGACTGATACTGACTTGGTATACCCTGCAGGCCAGCATTTATATTGTTATTACATGGCAGTTTCTTTCAGGCTACTCAACTACAACCATCTCAGATCCCTACAACAAAGGTACAATTGAGCAGTATCTTTTCCCTACCTTGAATGGACAAGGCAAAAATCCTGACTAGCCAAATAAAATGAACAGCCAATGAACCAAGCTACGGGGGCAACTAGGGAAATAGTTCCTAAATTAACGGAGTCACAGGGTGAGCTTCTTAAATAGTACATAATCCTGAGCCTCTCTCTAGCTGTATTCATTCTTCAACTCTGGAGACCTAGGAATCTATATTTTCACAAGCAGAATCTGTGCCTCCCCTGCCCAAAGTAATTCTTATAATCAGATGAGTTTGGGAAACGTAGACATAAGGGAACACTTGAAGGAATCATTGGCTTCCTGTCATGTGCAACTGGGTTTCTTGTCTAAATCACCTACTTACCATTGTACTTGCTAATCTTACGGTGTTAGATGACATTGTGATACCAGAATTATGATTTTCCACATAGGGTATAAAAATCATGGTATTCGTTTACAGTAAGTCAGCTTTATAGCTCTCATACAGTTAACTAACATACCTAACCAAAGATGCCATAAACCAGGTAAACTGAAAATGCTAACATAAGCCATCCTAATGATTACAGCAAGCTCCTACTTAAGTATTTGGAATAAATGTATATAAGCATTTGTTAGTACTTTAAGGAAAACAAAAACACAGCATATTGGGACATGGTAGGGAGTAGCCTGACTTGGGGATCTGAAAGCCTGGATTTCAATCCCAGCTTTCCTACAAAAAAGCAAATTACCAAACTTCCCTGAGTCTCATTTATATAAAAAGGGGTAATAACGATTTCACAGTTTTACCATTGCAATTAAGTAAGGAATAGGTGTACCATCAATAAAAGTCACAAATACATTTGAGCATCTGCCTTGTCCTAGAGATTACTCTTTTTTATCAATCAAAAATTTATTTCAGGTTCAATTATTTTTTTTTTGTTTATAATTTCTCCTTCCCAGCTCTATCTAACTCTTTCTAAGATTGTAACCTAAAATGCAGCCATGATCCAAATTGAATTATTGGATTTAGTAGTGTCAAACTCATAAAAACCACCTGTTTGAAAAAGATCATTTTTTTCAATCCTCAGAAGAGTCTTATGAGGTAGGTTCTTTCATTATCCCTTCTTTTACAGATGAAAAAGTTCAAACAGGTTAAGTAACCTGCCCAAGTTCACACAGCTTATAAAGGAAAGAAAGAACCTAGGATTCTTAACCAGTATGATAAACTAAATCTTTCCTCCCAGTCTCTACTAATTCAGGATCCTGGGCAACAAAAACAGATCTCATGCTTCCAATTAGGTTTAATACTCCTTCCCCAGCACATTAAATGAAATTGTCTCTTTAAACCATTTATCTACCCCATCTGGTTGGTCAAGGATATCCTGGTGTCTCTTGCCAATGCACTCCTTTTTTTTTTTTTTTTAATTCTCTGTAAGCCCAAATTTCAAGCTTAGAATGCTTTTTGCCTCTGTTACCTACCCTTTATTATTAATAATTAATAATTATAATTTATATTTACAATAAACACAATGACCATTTCAGCTGGACTTAGGGCTCCATTAACTTTATCCAAAGAGAGCAGTGAAAACCTAAGGGCAAGCACAATTATCCTGCCTAATTTTGCATTTTTACAGTGGGTTAGAAGACAGCAATTCACAACAGGCGGTTTTCATAAGTTTGAACTACTGAATCAAATACTTGAATTTGGATGATGGCTTCATTTTAGGTTAGAATACTGAGAAGAGTTGAATAGACCTGGAAAGGAGAAATTATAAACAACAACAACAAAATCAACTTGGTGATACAAATTTTTGACTGCCTGAAAAATGTGAATCTTTATATTGTAATTAAGGATACTTTACTCAAAGGTTTCAGAGCAAGGAAATTAGAAAGTGACCATTTTCAAAGTAATTACTTAGCTTGTCTATACTTTATAACATACACAAGTGAAATATATTTTTTTCAAGATCAGTCAATTGCCCTTACTTTTAAAAATGAGTTCATCTTGAAGCATAGGATGCATTTAGTTATTAAATGGCACAGGTCTGCCAAAAGAGAGTACTTTTTCATTCCTTAAAAAGTACTCAAAAGACATACTTGAAAACTGTCACATTTTCTGCAATATCACCCAAATTAATTCCAGGAGTTTCTCCTGTTCTAAATAGAGTCAATTCAGGTGGGGAACTATAAAATAATGCCCAGTAATGGCCCTACTACAGAAACAGATTAACATCTCATCTGTTCCACTACCTGGAAACTTTTTCCACAAAGAAACCCATTATCTCCTTTTCATTAAATATGTTTCTTCTCAAGACACAGTTATATTATTGAACATTCCCCTTTGTTCAAAGCCAAAGGGAAGAAATGCCTAAACATTCCCTTCTCTAATCCTCTTAGATCATGTCAAAACAAGGAAGAGGAAATAAAAAGAAATGTGCACAAGAGACTGTCGATCAAAATGGAAAATCAAAACTGCTCACCTGGAGTTTCATAGTGACTTTAAGTGCTAAGTTTTCAACTTTTTCCAACCTATCTACACTTTTATAAAACTTAAAAATCTGTCTTCCCCCTATAGTTTAAGGTTGTCTGTCCTCTATTTCCAATTTCCAATTTGAGAATCACTGTAGCCACACCAGCTAAATGTTTCCCCATGTTAATTTCTGTGGCTTATGTTACAGAAGTTACAGGATTTTCTGGATTTCAAAATATCAAAATTTTTATAATACCGAGTGTTTCACCCCTAAAAATTATGCTTTAAATAAATATGTAATCTACTAAAAACTGGTGTATACTGTATATTTATAAATAGATTATACAAATGATTGGCTTCCTAGGCAAATAGAATTATACCATGGCACATGGACTATCCTCATACCAATTACTATCAGCAGAACACCTGTTTCACAACCATTCAATCTAATGTAGAATCTTAGTGTAGTAACAAGGTGAAAAATCTGACTGCAATCTGGAATCAAATCCTATCTGAGATTCTGAGCAAGCCACTGATTTCCTCTGGGTCTTTGATCCCCAATGTGTGTTGTAAAAATGGTTAAATCAAGGATCTCTAAATTCTAAAATCCCTAGTCAATCACTAACTCAGCCTCTCACCTATCTCCAAAATCAGTTTACTGTACAAATCTTCAAATACATTAACATAGGGCGCCTGGGTGTCGCAGTCAGTTAAGCACCTGCCTTCGGCTCAGGTCATGATCTCAGGGTCCTGGGATTGAGCCCCGCGTCAGGCTCCCTGCTCAGCGGGGAGTCTGCTTCTTCCTCGACCTCTGCCTCTCCCCCTGCTTATGCTCTGTCTTTAGCTTTCTCTCTCTAATAAAAAATAAAATCTTTAAAAAAAAAAAATACATTAACATAGTCTAACATCAATCACCAATCATATGTTTTTTTTTCTAAATGCTAAAAGCCGTTTCTAAGGCAATCTGAATTTAAAACAAAGATAAAACAAGAAACAAAGGTAATGTGAGTGGAACAAGAGGTTACATAAGAATGTGATTGTAATCTGAGTTCAATGATACTAGAAGTGTTTATTCTCTAACATACAAAGACAACTTTATGAGTGAAAGGATTTCAAAAGATGGAAACACACACACAAGACAATGATGGTGAGGCAATAGTATCATGTATCTCCTTTATTTCTTAGGAGTATTCAAGAACTGTGCTGGGAGAGGATTAACCTCTACTATTTTCCTTTCCAAACCCTACCTACCTAATAAGTTTTCTTGACATTTCACCAATATAATGAATCTCACTTGTTTCTCTAGTTCTAACATAAAACACAGTTATATATTGATCAGTTGATGAAAAGATTGTGACCAGAGGCTTTCAGGGACCTACTCTGGTACTTCCCCTAGGAGCAATGGCTCATTATTTGCTAATTCACGGTTCTCAGCAATTTTATATAATATAAATACCACAAATAATGAGATAAATCAATTCTACTAATAACAGTAACAATATAACTAATAACAAGATAAATTAATACTACTTGATGAACCTTCTAGGATGTGCAAATTCCACTGCAAAAACCAAAATATCCTAAGTAAAAAAAACTAAGATTACAAAGGCAATTTTCTAGATCCAAATTCTATGTGCGCCCAACTGTTTTTAGAATAAAATTATGTTCTAAATCACATCTGTTTGTGATAACAATGTCTCCTATGAACCCTGATTATTATTGCTCTAAAGCAAACAAGGGGAAGCCTACCCAATCTTAAACAATTCTATTTTATGAAGTGTCTGCACAAAATTGGACAGTCTAAAACTTAATGCTCAAAGCAATTTTTGAACACTCTTAATTACCAATGTACATAGAAATAATCTATTTAGGAAAACAGAGTAATTCTCTAGTTATTTTCAACATTTACATAAAATGTTCTCTTTAAAAAAAAAAGGAAGGGATAGATGGATGGGGGCAGAAGGAAGAAAAAGGAAAAGAAAAAAAACTGAAACTTTACCTATATCTGCTATCTTTTAAAGTGTCCACAATTTACAGTTTTAAGAGCCAGTTTTACTTCTTATTCAATGAGTAGATATTTCAGCTCTTTTTTCTTCTTCTTGCTCTCTGTATTTTTATTTATTTATTTATTTATTTATTTATTTATTTATTTATTTTTTTTTTAAAGATTTTATTTATTTATTTGACAGAGAGAGACACAGCGAGAGAGGGAACACAAGCAGGGGGAGTGGGAGAAGGAGAAGCAGGCTTCCCGCCGAGCAGGGAGCCCGATGCGGGGCTCGATCCCAGGACCCCGGGATCATGACCTGAGCCGAAGGCAGACGCTTAACGACTGAGCCACCCAGGCGCCCCTCTGTATTTTTATTTAAAACAGTATTTCCCAGAGTGTCCTTCATGATGATTCTGCAAAAGCATTGCCTAGTCAAATAAATTTGGGAAATACATACTCTATTTCCTTCCGCCTGAGAGAGGCATGATGCAGACCTGAAACTTAAGAGCTCCAAAAATGCTGCAGTAAATAAATTTGTTTAATCCAAGTTTAATCTGGAGCCAAACACTAATTTGACAACACTCTCATTTCAAGAAATAGAGTAATAGACATTTTCTAAAATGTCAACATTTGACAAAATAGATTATAGAGAGAAGAACTTGCATAAAATAAAAAAATGTGTTCATCAGAATTAGGTTTACTTTTGTTTCTTCTGGACTCGTTCTTGACAGTCCCACCAGAATGCAACCAATAAAAAAGAAAGATATACTACTCCTGAGACAATGTAATATGAAATCCAGATTCACTCCTGTACCCAATGCCTAACTACGATCAAAGCTAAGAATGATTTACAAGAAAACCATGAAAAACACAATGAAATTCCATTTCAAATGGAAAGAGTAGGCATTCTATAGGTAGTTATTAAACATGGACCACCATATGTGCTACAGATACTTCAAAATAGGTAGAGGCAAAATGGAAATAAAATCAGGAAAAGTAATCAGAAACAGCATTATACATAACCTCCAAAATTAGTAAATCATTTGATAGTTTGCTCTTCTCTTTATTAAGGGTCACAACAACACTTCCTCATTCAAAATATAAGAAATGACTTATATAAAGTAAAAACTTTCCTGAAAATAAATATAAGGAACTACTATTTTCAATTTTCAACATCTATTCTTTGTTGAACCTCACCTAACCACCTACTTTAACAATAAAGAATAAGCCCTAGGATTCAATGAAAACTATCTTCATGAATACTACTAAATATAAGTGTACTTGAAGGGCTGTTTTCAACACCAAGTGAGTGGTTCTCTTAATTTTCCAATTCAGTAAGCAATATAACAATTTCTGGTATATGTCTCATCTAATATCTAATCTATATTTTCTCTCTTTAACCCCGAAGTAAATTAAGCATTTTCTAGCCTTTTTTAAACTCAAAAAACATACCTATTGTAGAACAAGTATGAATTGTAGAAAATAAGAAATTTGAAATTATTTGTAATCCCTTTACCCAGAAACAAGATTTTTTTAAAGACCTCTGAAGGCCATTTATTAAGCACATATGTCAGACACTGTGGAAAACTCTTTGTGTTTATTTAATCCTTCCAACTACCTGTAAATTGGTAATAGAATTTCTGTGAAGAAAATTAAAGCAATAGGAAGTTAGGTAGCTTGACTAAAGTCACACACCTAGTAAGGAACAAAGCAAACACTTGAACCTGAGTCTGTTGAGGTGATTTCCAATCACCTATGTAATGTGAGCATATGGGTATATTTTTAAAAATTCAATTACAGTATGCATTCTGTTTTGTAATCAGCTTTCATCAGTGACATCTATTATAAATATCTTCAGGAAGTTAAAGACTACAAGATAGTCTTTGACTGTAAACTCTGTTCACTCCATTTAAGCCATTCATTTTAGATATTTAAGTTCTTGCTATTTTTTTTTTTTTTTGACGATTTTAAGTGATGCTGTAATATATATCTGCCGCTTGGTAATGTGTGACCTTGGGCAAGTCATCTGACCTTTGTGAGCCTCTTGGGGTGCTATGAAAATTATGTAAGTTAGCAGATGTAAGTGGTAGATGGCATATAAATTAAGCCCTAAATGGTAGTTTATTCAAATATCCTTAATTGCTTTCTTGTGATTAAATTCTAGAAGAAAAAAACTGCTGAGTCAAAGGGATGTACAGGCTTTCAGTGCATGTTACCAAAGGACCTTCCAAAACTGCTATAAAATTTATATGCTTACTACCCCTGTATGAGGGTACCTCTTCCTTAAACCCCTAGGAAAACTGGGTATTATCCTTCTTTTTCTAACATTTTTTCAATTTCATGAACAAAAACATGGTATTTCATGCAACCTGTATCTTTAATTTCTAATGAAAGTCACTTTTTCATATATTTTAAGCCATTTGTATTTTTCTTTTTGTATTTTCCTTTCTTTTTTTCTGTTCACTATTAATGTTTGCCTTTCACATTGAGTTCTTTTAAGGACAGTATCCTTTATGTTGCAAGTAATTTTCCCCAACGATGTTTAGTTATTAATGTTTAGTTTCAGATGAAAAGAAAAGGCTAGCTACTAGTACAGTAATGTGGAAAATAAAAAAGAATGATTTTAGATTAATGTTGTAAATGTTGTCTTAAAAAAACCAACTTTTTTAAAAAATAGTTTTAGCAGGTTTTGGAAAAGTAGCTATAAACATCCATGTTCAGGTTTTTGTAAAGACCTAAGTTTTCAACTCCTTTAAGTAAATACCACAGAGCATGATTTCTGGATCATATGACAAGGGTATGTTTAGTCTATAAGAAACTGCCAAATCATCTTCCAAAGTGGCTGTGCCATTTTGCATTCCCACCAGCAATGAATGAGAGTTCATATTGCTCCATATCCTTGCTAATATTTGGTATTGTCAGTTATAGATTTAGGCCATTCTAACAGGTGGGTAGTGATATCTTACTGTTTTAATTTGCATTATTCTGATGCCATTTGATGTGGAGCATACTTTCATATGCTTACTTTGGTAATTGATACTTCTGAAAATTGTGTTTTCTATACCTGCGCTGTCCAATATGGTAGCCACTAGCCACGTGGGGCTATGGAATGCTTGAAATTTTGCTGGTCCTAGTGGAGATAAGTTGTAAGTGTAAAACACATACTAGATTTTGAAGGCCTGGTATGAAAAGAAGAAAGTAAAATATCTCAATAGGTTTTACATAGTTTACATGTTGAAATGACAATATTTTTGGATATACTGGTCAAATAAAACGTATTGCAACTGTTTTGTTTTACATTTTTTGCTGTGGCTACTAGAAAATTTTAAGTTATATGTGTGGCATGCATTACATTTCTGTTGCGCAGCACTGATCTATATTTGGCCTATATTTTGACAATTGTATTGGGCAAACACTGAGTCCACAGCAGTACTTTCTGAATAGTATTATGATAATAAGGAAATTAAAAATAAGAAAATTAAAAATAAGAAAGCAAGTTGTGATCATCAGCAGACTTGATCAAAAGTGCTCTTGCTTTGCTTTCTCCAGATATCCTAGACCCAACGAAATGTTACAAGCAGTTTCTTACAATAGGAATCTGTTACTTATAATCTTCTGAAAAATGCATAACTTGAGGAGATAATCAAGGACATCCCAGAACCTGGCCAGGCTACAAGTACCTGGTTAATATGTATCACAGTTCAATTTTGCTAGGTTGAATATGTGAAGAGAAGGAATGAGTGGAGGATACCTAAAACAATTTTTTCAAATAACAAAATAAACAGAGCCTATTGGGGAAAAAAATGGAAAAACAGATTAATGGTAGCTTATGACCTGGCTTTCACCAAATCAAAATTAAATCAAGCAAGTATTTATTGAGTGCCTCTACTGAACAACATGGAAAGGACAGGGAGAAAGAGAACTGAGGAGTTACAAAGAAATACAATGGGCGAACACTCTAAACATCCAAAACCTGGGTGGCTCAGTCATTAAGCGTCTGCCTTCGGCTCAGGTCATGATCCCAGGGTCCTGGGATCGAGCCCCGCATCGGGCTCCCTGCTCTGGGGGAAGCCTGCTTCTCCCTCTCCCGCTCCCCCTGCTTGTGTTCCCTCTCTCACTGTCTCTCTCTCTGTCAAATAAATAAAATCTTAAAAAAAAAAAAAAAGTCCAAAACTAAGGGACTAGATTAGAATAGAATACAATACACCAAGTAAAACAAATGAACCGGACATACATCCACATGAAGAAAACTCAAGAAATATGGCTAAGAAAAAAAGCAAGCTGCAGAATCATATATGAAGCATGGTAGTATTAAGATAAACTTTAAAAACATAAAACTATGACGTATGACACATATGCAGTAAAAGAATAAAAACACTGCAAGGACATTCACTAAATTCTCAACAATGGTTGGTTCTCTCCTGAGAGGAAGGAGTATGACACTAGAGAAGGAAAAATGGTTTTTCTCTATACTGTTCCATTATTTCTATGTCAGACACACACACATACATAGGGAAAAAAAAGACAAGAAAAGGGGAGATTGCAAAAAGACCAATGGGCTTCTGGCTCCTGCAAAATAACTTCTATGAACAAACTGACTATACACATCTGGACTGCACTCTGCTCTCATGGCCCCTCACACTCAACCCAATGCCCTATTTCTGTCTACATTTATAGAATCTAAAGGTCTCCATGGCAACAACATGGACTGTGAAAAAGGGAGATATTTGTTCAAACACTGCTCCCCAAAAGCACCCTGCCCATCCAAAAAAAACAAACAAAACAAAACGAAAAAAAAATAAAACAAAAAAGCCAGCAACACTTACTCCATACAACTCACTCCCCATCAAATATCAACTTAAAAGCAACCATGTAAGATTTGATCAAGCTCTTACCCAGATTATATATCCCTGCAGCTGTAAAAAATTTATAAAATGTGATCCAAGCCCTCAGTCAATATAAACTAATATATCACACGGTTTTTAAAAATCCTCCTTCTATTATCAACTAGATAGGGGCCCAGAGGAATATTTTGTGCCAAAAAATATATTTCCCATGTGTATACCTAAAGATGGGGAAAATAAACATTTCAAACGTATAATTTTTATGTGTCTCACTTTTATGGGTTTCCATTTAGTGTGGGAGTCTTCACATAATCCCTGGGACCCAAACAAGGGAGAATTAAGATCTGAATCAAGAATAGCACAAACACCAACATTTTTCATCAAAAGAACTAGAGGAAATGGGTATTTATTGTAGAAAAAAATTATTTTTGAATCCTTGAAAAGTACTCAAAGAAAAATTTTTAATGTTTTAAAATTAGCAAAGTATTTATTTTATTAATATAAGCCCAACTCACAAATTCTATTTGTTCTTCTTAATGACTTAAATCCAATCTAACACAGTGCTTAAGAGCACAGAGTCCCTGATTCCAACATCGGCTCTACCACTTACCATCTATATCAGCCCTGACAAGTCACTGCATTTCCAAAGCCTCTTCTGAAAAATGCAGTGTGTTCTTCACATAACAGTAAAAAATGTTTTATACAGAAGCTATTCAATAAATGTTTGCTCTTGGCTATTACTATTTTTTTACTTAACCGTTGCTTTCTGTTATTTGAAACACTGAAAACCAAAAAATAAGGACTCTTTTTAGAACTATGTTTTAAGTGATCTTTTTTATTTATTACCAGTAACTTGTCAGTTTACCCTTTCATGCCCAAATGCATTTCGTATTATTTTTCTATGGGTTTGGGTTGGTGGGGTTTTTATTGTTGTTTTTTCACTGTTGGGTTTTGTTTTTTGTTGTTGTTGTTGTTGTTGTTTTTTATTAAACCATGAAGTATTCTGGTAAATCAACCCTTCCTCCATAGCAGCTGTTGTGTGAAACTGACTCATGAAATGTAGATGTAGAAATGAAATATCTGATCATCTGGTCCCATCCACTTGCCAATGTACCAGTAAGATTTTTCCATCCTATTATTTACTTTCAGACACTGCAAATAAATTGCTTATTGGTTTTGTCAGAAATCAATCTGGATTCATCATATATTAGAAATAATCTCCCTCATTTGTCAAAAAAGGAATAAAATAAGATATTGCCATGATTTTTAATGTTCTGAGTGGTGTTAAGGTATCTTTTTGCTTTCAAAAATCAAAAAAGAAAAATAAATATCCAAACTAAGTCTTTTTTTTTTCCAATTGTTCTTTATAATGTTCTTTGCTAACAAGAATAAAACTGTTATACCTATAATCTTAGATGGACACAACATGGAAAAGATGTTTGGTCACACGTACTCAGATGGTACAGGGGATTCTCTATTTCTTCTGTTCTACATACATGCCCCACACATGCACCATACACTGCAATGTGCACCCCACTATGTTATAGAGGAGCAAGGCTTTCGGGGTCCCATTGTTTGTTGAGCCAGTCTCCACTTAAAATGAAGCATTTCTCATTGACATATAGGTAAAACTGGTTAAGACTGCCTTCAACATTAGCCAGTAAACATATAAAAATATGTTTAACCTCACTTAGAATCAAAGAAATGTTATCTGAAAACTGTGATACAATTTTTCACTTCTCAGATTGGCAAAATTGGAAAAGTTTAGTGAAAATCGATTGTTGGCCTGGGTTTTAATACACTGTTGGTGGAAATAAAAATTAGTACAGTTTTTTCAATGAGTCATTCGGAAATATCTATCGAAATGTTAATTATATGTATTCTTAGACTTGGTAACTCCACTACCAGGAATGTAATCTATGTTCCATAAACACACAGACACACATGTGCAATGATATTCATTCACCACAACACTATTTGTTAAGGGACATGGAATCTGGAAACACCCTACATGTTCATCCTTGAGGGACTGCAGAGATAAATTATGATGCATCCAGGGGGACATGGTACAACCTCTGAAGAGAACAAGTCTGACCTCGGGATCATCTCATAAAAACTCTATGTAAAGGAAAAGGCAAGAATTATATGTAGAGAATGACTCCACTTGCATATATCTTTTATATATGCTGTAGGATCATAAAACTTTTTTCCCAAGTATATAAAAACTTATTAGAGATTTTGGGATGGTGGTATATAGGAGACCTATTTTTACTTATACTGCTTTAGATGAGGCTTTAGAGTGTTTGCATTTTTTAAATTAAAAAACGTATTTCTAGAAAAAGATTTGAGGCACAAAACAGATTCAACATCACTGCTTGTAAGATCCCGTTACACATTAAATTGGCATTATCAATGTTAAATTCCTCTCAGCCTCATCTGCTTAAATAATGTGCTGGTCTTAATTTTGTTTTCTACTTTGTCTACTAGAGAATTATCAATGAGACCCTTTTCTCATATTGATCTCCACCCCCATAAGTAGAAGAGCCTTCCACAACACTATGTTGGTTATCCAGTTCTCCATTTTCCCAGCTCACAACAGATCCTGAATTCTCTGACATTTTTAACACTTAAAGCTGTCTCCGTACAACTTAATATTTGGCAATTACAGAAGAAACATTCCAAAAACATTTTAAGAAATTGTAACATCACTGGAATTAATATATACCTTCCAAAAAAAAATTTTTTTTTTTAAGATTTTTTTCTTTATTTGAGAGAGAGAGAGGGGAGGGGAAAGGGCAGAGGCAGAGGGAAAGAGAGAAAGAGAGTCTTAAGCAGACTCCCTGCTGAGCACCGAACCTGACGCGGGGCTCGATCTCAGGACCCTGAGATCATTACCTGAGCCGAAACCAAGAGTCGGATGCTTAACTGACTGAGCCACCCAGGCGCCCCCAAAAACAACAGCTTTGAAAGAGAAAAATAAGTTCAGGTTTGTTTGATGTTTACCTGCTGGAGTTCCAGAAGGGGGAAGTGCTTTTTAAATATTACAGCTGACATTTTCCCAACTTTCTTGAATATATATACACACATATGTATGTAAATATAAAAACATGTGGCTATACTAAACAATATGAAATTCTACTAACCATTCTAAATTATACCTAGAACTATCTCTGTGGGTGCCTGGGTGGTTCAGTCGATTAAGCGTCTGCCTTCGGCTCAGGTCATGATCCCAGGGCCCTGGCATCGAGTCCCGCATCGGGCTCCCTGCTCCGTGGGGATTCTGCTTCTCCCTCTGCTCCTCTCCCCACCCGTTCTCTCAATCTCTCTCTCTCTCGCCCTCTCAAAAAAAAAAAAAAAAAAACTTAAAAAAAATAAAAAAATAAAATTATCTCTACCTAAAATGAAATAGTATCTCCTTACAGTATAAAGTATTGAAAACAATGAGGCTAAACACGGTGCATTAGCCTGTGAAAATACAACTGAATTAAATTTAAAACCTTTAATCTGCAACCTGCAATCTTAGTAGAGATCATTTGTCATCCATAGTATTATAGTGATGAGAAAAAAGACCACGTGGCACTCCATAACACTGCACATTCTTAAAAAGGTTCTCATAATGGTGAAATATTCCACTGAAATTTTCAGAGCATGGGCCTCCATTTCCCGTTCAAAATCTGTCTCTCAGCATGCATTTCCTGTTTACTGGGTTTCAGTCTTCCCGTTTAATGACTCCACCCCTGGTGTGACAAAACTCAAAACTTGAGGAATCCATTTTTAGCACATCTACTTAGGTATTTTCTATTTAATCAACAGGATATAACATTGTTTATGCCTGGCAAAAATCTGTCCAGTTTGTTCACTGTCCACTTGCTAATACTGAACAAAGGAAAATCTTTTTAACAAATATTATTTGACAAAAGATAACTTTAGAATAATCTGGAACTTAATATCCCTCTTTATATTATGGGAATTAAGATTACCAAAATAGCCTTTAAAGAAAAAATTAAGGGGTGCCCGGGTGGCTTAGTTGGGTAAGCCTCCAACTCTGGATTTTGGCTCAGGTCATGATCTCAGGGTCTGAGATCGAGCCCTGCGTGGGGCTCTGTGCTCAGGGGAAATTTGCTTAAGACTCTCTCTACCCCCCGCTTCTTCCCCACTCATGAGCACACATGTGTGCGCTCTCTAATAAATAAATAAATCTTTAACAAAAAAAAAAAGAATTAAAAGTGCTCTGTATATTTGGGGTATAAATGATAGTGCAGGAAATACTGCTCAAAATGCCTTAGAATCTTTTATTATTCTATGCTCTAGAACTGTGCTTTACACTGTGTAAGATGCTCTTCTCAAAGCCCTAAGTATCACAGAATTACTATCTCGAGCAACACTGAATTCAGAAAGTATATAGAAGAGGCTGCTGAGGAACCAACAATCCTTCCAATAGAAACAGTTACAGCGTATGTCATTTGACATTTGCACATTAAAGTTCCTTTCACTCTTTTCCATACCACCTCATCGCTTCCACAATTGTATGAATTCTTCTCCACTGAGTACTGCCTCCCTGAACTGTAAGTTCCCTTCACTGTCTTACTCACCCGAATATCCAAATACAACTAGTAGTGCAGTGCCACACACACCATAAATGTGTTAAAAAATATCTGGCCAGTGACAGTGTGCCTCAAGTGTCTAAGTATGCACCTCTTAGAACTTTACACTGTTATAATATATGTTACCTTCACCCATTCACTGGAAATGTTACTTAACCAGATGTACCAAATTGACTGAGGCTCTATTTCATAGAAATTGGACAGTATTCTGTCCAACCAATTTCAGTGCATTATTGTCTGGAAACTTCCTTCAGGTGGTAGTTATGTTAGGTCTCCATTCAATGTGTATGGAACTCTAAACTAGAACTACATGGTTGGTATCCTGGTCCTGTTACCTTTGGTTCAAGTGGTCTCAAAGAACAGTTTTATGCTCCAAACAGTGAAGTAGCAAATAGATAAAGTTATAAGATTATTACGCTGCATTTCTTAATCCTTTCAATCAACTAAACTAAAAATATAAAGTCAAAATCCCCTTGTCTTCACCATTTAAAAAAAAAAATAAGTATGGGGGAGAAAATATTTTCCCCCAACACATATATTTTATTCCTTCATATGAATCTTTCTACCTCCCAAATATGAAGTTAACTAACTCACCACAAAGGCAGTGAGTCACCTTATTCTTATTGGTGTATTACAGTCTGTTCACTCAACTCAATGAGATTTTAACAGAGTAGAATTTTGACAAGGTTTGCTCTGCATCCTAAGGTATGAACTTAACTTTTATTTCCTCCCCATACCTGCCTAAATTTCAAAAGCTGAAGAGAGATAAAAATTTTATTCAACATAGCAGTGAAAACTATTATCAAACTATTTGTATCACACACACAGGCTTTGTAGCTTTAGCTGGATAATATGGACGTGAGAATATAAGCTCTGTATTTTCATACTTTTTATCAAAAAGAACAGAATACTCTATAGTAGTGCTTTTAGATGTTTTGTGTATATAGACCCATTTGTATATGTATGTGTGTGTATATCTCCATCTATCATAGATTATTGGTTCTTTCAGCAGTGTCGGAGTGGGATGAAACAGATACCGATGTAAAATGTCCATGGGGATACCTCTTATTCCAATACCTCCCTAGAGAAAGCTTGTGGTTGATGTATCAGGCCATATTATGTGGTAAAATTAAGCCATATTCATTAAGGTTCCACTAATTAGCAATTCAGTCTGTGCAAAAGTCAATTACACCATGAAAATGCTAAGCAAATTAATAATGCAATCAAATCTGTATGTGGGCACATTTTCCCTACTTAAGAAAAGAATTTAAGAACCCTAGCACATTAGTTGCATGTTAATTACAAGTGAATAATTTCTTAATTCACTAAAATCAATTCCATCAGGATAAAAAAAAAATTCTTAAAGTATCACTATTATTCTTTGTGCTTATAGATAAGGAGCTGCATGTATTTAAATATTCTACAACGTAAGCATTTCAGAAATTTAAACTACCCTTCCCAGTAAACCTAAATCTTTGCATTACTTTTGCATTTATTTTTCACAAAGTCATTCTCATTTTCTAGAATGATGCCTCAGGTATAAGCACCTTAAAATATGTGTTCTTTGGGGTTTTTTTCAAACACAAGGGAAACTGCAAAATAACCCCAGTATCTAAAGATGCTACCATGGTAATTGTGTCCACCCCCGCCAACCAAATTCATATGGTGAAGTCCTAACCCCCACTGTGATATCTGAAGATGGGACCCTTAGGAGGTAATTACAGTTAGATGAGGTCTTTAGGGGGCCTTAGTCCAATGGGATTGGTATCTTTATGAATGAGGGAGAGACATGAGAGCCCTCTTTCTTTACACAGAGGAAAAGTCCATGTGAGAACACAGCAAGAAAGCGACGCTCTCCAGAAACCAAAGCAGTCAAAATCTGGGTCTTGAACATCTAGCCTCCAGAACTGTAAGGAAAAAAATGCCTCCTGCTTAAGCCACTCAATCTACCTTGTCTTATTATGGCAGCCTGCACAGAATAATATAGTAAGTTTCTTAAACCTAGTAAAGTTAAGCCAAAGTTTCAAAACATTAAATAACACATTCAAATAGATCTCTAGGCCCACTGAACAGAGCCAAAATACAGTTACTTCCAAACCCTTCACTTTTTCTGATAATAAATAACTTATGATACATATAAATTTAATTTCTTTCACAGTCTAAGCATTAAAATCAATGGCCATAGGAATAAGAAGCCTAGGATCAAGGATAGCACTTTTTTTTTTTTTTTTTTTTTTTTTTTTTAGAGAGAGAGTGCAAGTGGGGTGGGGAGGGGACAGAGGGAAAGGGAGGGAGAATCTTAAGCAGGCTCCATGCCCAGTGTGGAGCCCAATGCGGGGCTCGATCTCATGACCCTGAGATCATGACCTGAGTAGAAATCAAGAGTCAGACACTTTAACCGACTGAGCTACTCAGGTGCCCCGAGGATAGCACTTTTGATGATAGTCAGGAATAGAAGTAATGAGGGAGCAGTGTGAATAGCTTCAGCTCAGATACATGTTCTACTTTTTAATATCTACACATTATTTCTTAGCATCTAAATATTTCCAGAAACTATTATAATAAAATATATCATTAGAGAAAACAGTATTGAGATTTACACTTCAAGTCCATTCATCAAATATTAAACATTTCCATCATATCAAGCACTATGCTAGGCACTCTCATCACTAAGATCAAATAAAGTCTTCCAATGATAGAGAGATGTCAGGTGAGAGTTAAAAAGCATATAGCACTGGGGCTCCTGGGTGGCTTTGTCGGTTGAGCATCCAACTCTTAATATCAGTTCAGACCACTATCTCAGGTTGTGAAATGGAGTCCCAAGTCAGGCTCTACACTCAGTGGGGAGTCTGCTTGAGATTCTCTCTCCCTCTTTTCTTCTGCCCCTCCCCCCATGCTCTCTTTCTCTAATAAATTAATCAATTAAAAAAAAAAAAAAAAGCATTATAGCCTTAAATTTCGAGCCCAGTAAACTCCAAACTACTTACCTGACAACAACTCTGTGGATCACAACTAAGCATCCCAAGCTCTACTTGTTCTAAAACTGAACTCCTGATCACTACTACCACCAGCACCACCATACCATCCCCAATCAAACCTGATCTTCCCAAAATCCTCTTGTCCAGTAAATATCATCCCCACTCTTCCAGAAACCATGAAGTCATCCTTGAGTCCTCTTTCACACCCAGTTCTAATATATTTTGTCAGTTCTACTTTCATAATGTACCTGACGTGACCATTTCTCCCTTCCATCACCTGCTATCACAATTAGCTGATTGCTTTGACCCCCTGGACAGGTCTCCCTGTTTCTACCCTCTCCCCTCTACTGATTATTCTCAATCCGGCATTTAAAATTGATCTTACCCTACTGCTATTCAAATCCTTCCAATGGTTCCCCAACATGCTCAGAATAAATGCCAAAGTCCCTAAGCAATCAGGCCTCCCCTGCTAATACTCTGACGTCAATACCTTCCACTGGCCACTGCTTCAACTCTGAAACTTCCATTCCTCACCAGGCCAAGACAAGATCACACCTAAAAAGCCTCTGACGTTTTCTATTTACCACAAAGCTAGTTCCATAGCTACATTCAGTCCTTCTTCCAATACCACTTCATCAGTGAAGCCTTCCACATGTGACCTTACTCAGCTTAATATTTTTCTATAATACTTATCAACATCTGACACGCTATATATTTCCTTGTTTGCGTGCTTCCCCTCACTAAAATGTAAGCTCCGCATACTAAGCAGGGGTTTTTCTGTTGTTGTTCACAGATGTATGCTCAATGGTTAAAACAGTGGGTGGCACACAGTAGACCCTTGATAAACACTTGTTGAATTATTTAATTTCTATTACAAGGATTCATAGGAGTAGTGAATGTTTACTGATATCCAAGGTACAAATATTTCTACAGTGAGATCCACTGTAAAAGGAAAAAATAAAAAATATCTGCCTCATACAAAAGGGTCCTAAGGCCCCCCCGACCCTCAGAGGCTTTCTATCCAGTCACATATTCACGTCTGCAAAGCGTCTTTCCCTATGTTTGTCAGAAAAATCAATCACATCACACAGGGAATATTTCAGCAATAAGAAAATATTTTTCTGGGGTGCCTGGGTGGCTCAGTTAAGCATCTGACTTGATTTCGGCTCAGGTCATGATCTCAGAGTCATGAGATGGAGCTCCGCATTGGGCTCCATGCTGGGTGTGAAGCCTCCTTAAGATTCTCTCTCTCCCTCTGCCCCTCCTGCCACCCCCCAACTCCTCACATGTGTACTTACTCTCTCAAAAAAGAAAGAAAGAAAGAAAGAAAGAAAGAAAGAAAGAAAGAAAGAAAGAAAGAAAGAAAGAAGAAAAATATTTTTCTGAGAACATATCTACAAAACTATGGTGAAATCTGGAGCAAATATAATTTTTTCATAATTTTTAGAATATATTCATTTGTTATGTAAGTGGGGAAACTACAGACCTCTAGTGTTATGTAAATTTAATCAGCATTTAAAAATATACATACTTGCATTTAGCTAAAACAGAATGAGTAATGATTCTGCTGCAAATAAAAATTATTTTATAGAACTCCGCAAAGTTACAAGTGGCATTCATCTGATAAAGGACTTGTATCCAGAATATATAAAGAACTCTCACAACTCAAAGAAAATCATCTAAATTTTCAAAATGCTAAATGCAATGTAGTATCCTTGACTGGATCCTGAACAGAAAAAAGACAGTTGTGGAAAAACTGGTAAAATGCAAATAAAATTTATAGTTTGGTAAACAGTATTGTTCCAATATTAATCTTTTAGTTTTAACAAATACACCATGGTTCTGTAAAGTATTAACAGCAGAAAAACCTAACTGACAGGTATACATGGGAACTCTCTACTAATGTGCAAACTTTTATATAAATCTAAAATTATTTCAAAATAAAAAGTTAAATGTGGGGGACAAAATATTTGCAAAGACCTTCACCAAAGATATGTGGATGGCAAATAAGTATAGGAAAAGATTCTCACCATTAATCATTAAGGAAATACAAACATGTACATGAATATTTACAGCAGTACTATTCAAGGTAGAAACAACCCAAATGTCCATCAACTAGTGAATGGATTAACAAAATATGTTATATCCATATAATGAAGTATTATTTGGCCTTATAAAAGAATGAAGGGAGTACTGATACATACAACATGGATAAACCTTGAAAACATTCTGCTAAATGAAAGAAGGCAGTCACAAAAAAACCACATACTAGTCCATTCATATGAAATGTATGCAATAGGAAAAGCTACAGAGACAGGAAGTAGATCTAGGGTTGCTGAGGATGGGGTGGTGGGGAGGACAGAGGTAATAGCTAAAGAGTGCAAGGATTTTTTTTCCTGAAGTCATGACCATGTTCTAAAACTGTGATGACACCTGCACCTATGTGAAAATATACTAAAAACCATTGCTTACATACTTTAAATGGGTGAATTGTTTGGTATGTGAATTCTATCTCAATAAAGGGGTTTTTAAAAAAAGTAAGTAGACATCAATACACGCCTATTAGATAGTTTAATAAATAAAACCAACAAATCCAAGTACTGACTAGGGTGCAGACACTGGAATTTTCATACGTTGCTAACAGAAACACAATATGACACAGCTGCTTTGGAAAATAGTTGGTCAGTTTCTCATAAAGTTAAACTTACACTTACCATATATCTCAACAATCCCACACTTAGGTATTTGTCAAGAAAAATTGAAATATATGTCCACATAAATTCTTATGTACAGATGTTTGCAGCAGCTTTATTCAGAATTGCCAAAAACAGGAAGCAACTCAAATACCCATCAGCTGGGGAATGGACAAATTTTAGGACATCCATATAATAAAATACTTCTCAGCAATGAAAAGAAAAAAATTATGATATGTGGCATATGATATATGCCACAGCATGGCTGAATCTCAAAAGCATTATGCTTAATAAAAAAAAGCCATACAAAAAGATTGTACACTACACGATTCCATGCATAGGATATTCTGAAAAAGGCAAAACTACAGGAATAGAAATCAGTTCAATAATTGCCAGACTCAGGGCTAGTAAGAGGAGGCTGACTACAAAAAGGGACAAGGGAATTTTTCAGGAGGATGAAAATGTCTTTATTTTTATCACAGTGGTGATGGTGATGATGTGACTGTACAAATGTTAAAACTCACTGAATTTTACACTTCAAAAGGTTAAATCTTACTATGTATAAATTATACCTGACTTTTGAAAAAGTTGCATCCAACTTAATTGCAATTCGACTTTTTAAATTCGTAATACAATGCTGGCAGGTAGTGTAAACTGCTACTACAATAACCACCAAAATTAGAAATGCAAGCACCTTTGGTCCAGCAGAAATAGACCAGATTACACATGTAAGGGGTATTCTTTATAGAACTGTGAATACTCTGAAATAGTTAAGCACACAGACACAGACACAGACACACACACACACACACACACACGGGAACTCTTCATGTCCTATTCTAGAAAGATCCCCAAATTATATTTTCATTTAAATAAATAAGCAAGGAACAGATGTATAGACATAATTTAGGGGTGGGGGAATACATTTTGAATGGGTCTGTATATGGTTTAAAAAAAAATCTTTGGAAGAATAAATAAGCAACTAAAATCACCCATTTCCATTAGGGCATTGGGAACTGGGCAGATGTGAAACAGAAGAGGAAGTAAGACTCTCCACTGTGTACCTTTTTATACTTTTTGATGTATGAGCCATGAAAAAAACTAAATAATATTGAAAACACTAATTTTAAAAATATATACCTTAAGTACAAATTATAAACATTTTTGGAACACTAAAAACATTCCAGAGACAGAAAACATTATCAGGTACACTTACAATGCAAGTTAACTTTCAATTACCAGAAGATAATGAGCAATCCACATAGGAGAACTATGTACTTAACCTTTCTTTTTGACCCCAGTACCCTACAAAAATAGAAGAAAATAAGAAGTATAAGAAATAGAGAACAGAGAATGTTTTGGAAGGAAAAGGTGTAAGTTTTTTAAAAGGAGGAGTAAATGAGAAAAAAAAAGTCAAGAACTTGGTATACCTTTGAATAGCCTCTATCTTTTTGTCCTGGAGCATTGTCCTCTTCCAACCCTAAAGTAGGGATTGATATTTTCTATGTCTTATAAGAGCCAAAGGGAAACAAACAGAACGTCTTGCCACAAAGTGACACACGTCCTGGGAAAATGACTGATACAAAAGCATCATTTAAACACAGATATACACTCAGCACAACCAGAACATCTGCATGAATTATTTTTGGATTTCAGAAGCACTTAAGAGTCCTGGAAATTTCACATTCCCAACCCAGCAATCTGCCCTTTATTCTGTAGTTGAAACTGTGAAATACAATCCTAAAATGGTGTTAGAGCTACATAACTTCAGATAAATAGTACATTTGTGCAAGATATAGGCTTATGAATCAATTCTTAGCATACCTGAATAAATGTTTCTCAATTCTGGTGAAATTCTAGTCCAATTAGCCCCTCCCTGAACAGTGTGGCCAGACAACAAAGTTCATTTACAACCAAAGACATCCTCATGGCCACAGCTAAAGAAAAGCAGAAGTGCCAGGAATGTTTTACCCTCCAAACTGTTAAGTTTCAAAGACTAAAGCCCATTCAAATCTAGTCCCTGGTAGCAATCTCCCAAAACTTTCCCCTGGCTTTTCCAGTCAGCACTGAAAACCAAAGCTCCCAGCTATGTTCTTATACAGAAAGGCTAAGTATAAAGTAATTTCATGTTGAAACTTCATAAGCAATGGAAATAAAGAGGCAAGCCAATTCTGTGATTCTGACAATCCAGCAGATGCCTGGTTGTGCTACTGCTGATGAGAAACGGTTACTTTCCCCCAATAAAGAACAACTTGAAAGGCCACATGCTAGCCCATTCTGTAAACCAAAGAACTCTTAACCAGACTTATCACTGGCAAAAATCTCCAACAGTGTACTTGAATATTTAAAAACAAACGAACAAACAAACAAAAAAACCCAACAAGCTAAGAACCAAAAACCAACATCAAATAGTTCAAAGAAGGTATCAGAGGATATCAAGATAATAAGTCATTTACATCCTTCACACAGTGTCTGGTAACAAAATTAACAATCAATAAATATGAAATGCTATTAAGACAGGCTACTTAAAAGGTATAGTTAAAATAACAATAGCCAACATTTATTGAGAGTGATCTATTTGCTAAGCACCTGAATCTAATTTTAAAAAGTAGACCTTCTAGCCCTACTCTAGTAACTGTAATAAAACTAGACTTTAGATCTGAAGCTCATCTCTAAAGTGTAAGTAACCTAATGTAGTACTGGGAATATAAAAAAGAAAAATATAAGCAAATCAGAACTTCATTTTGTAAAAGTCCTTATTAACAACATACAGTTATACCCAAACTTACTGTAGAGGGAGTACAGTATAGTAGAAAAAACATGGACTTTGAAATCAGACAATTATGTGTCCTTTAGCAAATTACTTAACCTCTTTGTAGCTCAGTTTCTTCACTGGTAAACTGAAGACAGCACCTCCTATTTAATTCAGTTGATTTTTTTAAAAAACCAATGAAAAAATTAGAAAACACCTAGTTGACTTTCAAGCACATAACTGACAATAAATGTCAATCGCTTTTCTGTATCTTTCCTCAGCTATTCTGAGTTATGCTCTCCCCGAAATATAAAATGAAGAACAAACACAACTCAAAGTATTTACATATTATTACATTGATAGGCAACCTGAAACAGCTAATATGGAACTTTCAAAAGGGCTGCATCATAAAAATCACTCTTATTTAAAGATAGTTAGAGGCATAATATAAAGATTCATTTACTGTTGCATCTTTTGATTTTGAACATTTATATTATGAAAGTAATTCAAGGGTGCCTGGGTGGCTCAGTTGGTTAAGCGACTGCCTTCGGCTCAGGTCATGATCCTGCAGTCCCTGGATCAAGTCCCGCATCGGGCTCCCTGCTCGGCGGGGAGTCTGCTTCTCCCTCTGACCCTAACCCCTCTCATGTGCTCTCTCTCATTCTCTCTCAGATAAATAAATAAAATCTTAAAAAAAAAAAAAAAAGTAATTCAAATTCCTCCTCAAATTCTTTGAAAACAGTCATGAGATCTCTATTCCACATTCTTATTCCTATTATGCAAGTTTCTGGCTATATGTCTAAGTTCACACAGCATTCATATTTAAGTACAAAATGATGACAGATCTCAATAATCAAAAAAGAAAAGAAAATTGCATCCATTCATAACATATAATTACAAAGATTTAGTCTAAAAATTGTATTCTGATAAACACTCTTAGAATAGAACATATGCACATGTTACACACATGGAAAGACTTCGCCACTTTTGAACACTTTTGAAAGTGAAGAATTTGGGGTTCAGCTTTTTTACTCAAAATAAAATGATGAAAACTATTTGAGATACATTGGTGTAGATGAGTTTTTACACTGTGGTTCTTTGAAGTCTGAAAATGCTTTTAAAAAGAAAAGTTCTTTATAAAACTCAACATGAAGCCTATGCTTCTAAAATGATCCAGAGAAGTATTAACCTGGACAACCAAATAAAGAAATAATTTGAAAATATGGTTTTACTGCCTACACACACCAAAAGGAGACATATTTCTATAAGTGCTACTAGCCAAATATTAAAAGGATCTTAGTCCATTATTATCTTTATAAATGGTTCACAATTTCTACTGGCACTAATATTTTGGCTGTGTGCTAGTAATGCCTTACACAGTGTAGACTTTTCCATTTGTGAAATACTTTCTCATATATTATACCCATTTAAGCCTTACACCACCCTGAAAAATAGGAAAGGCAGACAGTGTGCCCTATTTTACACAGACTAAGGCCAAATGAAAGTTGCCAAAGTCACACAGAGAATGAGTGGTATAACACCAGTCCTTCTTTTCTAGCTACTCTTCCTCATTAGAATTATAGAACCCAAAAATGAGTGGCATCATTAGAGTGACAATGCAATGCAAAATAATAATAATAATAATAATAATAATAATAATAATAATAATAATAGATAGATAGATAGATAGATAGATATTGTAAGGCATTATTACTCTCAGTTTTTTTCTTCTTGGATCTTAAAGAGATTGAATATATAATTTAAAATACTGTTGATCTAGCTTAAGAAAGGTTAAAAGGTAGATGAATAAAACAAAAAGTTCAGAATCCAGTGAAAGCAAATGGATACATACTGAAACTTAATCCAAAGCAACAAACTCAAGTCCAGGGCTTAGAAATTCATAATGTCATGCCTGGAATTCAGGTTTTACTTCTGACTTACTTCTTTGGCTGACACAAGTCATGGTGACTAAGTAAAATCTGAAGCACTATCACCTAATCAGGTAATTCTAAGAATCAACTGGGCACAGTCTTAAAATAATCATAAGCCTCAACTATGTTACAATGAAATAAAAATAATTTTCTAAGAGTTAAATTTTAAAACTGTACCAAATTGGGTCGTGCCCCATCAGTACTGCTTACTGAATTACAGAAGAATGTCTGACATACACTTCACACATTCAAATATTTATTAAATGCTAAGGTCTTTTAAAACCTCATGGAAATATAAATGTCAATAAGATTTCACCTTTAAGGAATTTTGCAGGTTAAAAGAAGAGATAAGATGTATATAGCTAATAATTACAAAATAATTACCAGAGGACAAATGCCTTAAAGAGATGCACAAGCTAAAAATAGTAAACATCCCATAAAGAAAAATTCAGCCTCTTGCTGAAGGGACCAGGAAAACCTTCATGAAGGAGGAAAAAAATTGGTTAATTCTTAAATGACCAGGACAGCCATGAGGGTGGGAGAGTAGCATTAAATGAAGAGCTACTAGCATGTGTAAAAAGAGAGGAAATCAAAAACTTCACTAGCGGGATGCTGAAAAGGCCTGAGAAGGACGGCAGTTGGAATGGAAAGAAGAACTAGAAAGGAAAATAAACTGTTTTCTTTCCTCAACTCCACAGTTAGCTTTTTACAGAATCAGTTCAAACACAGGAGCAGTTTACTCAGAAGATAATGCGAGATTATTGTTCTCTGTGGTTACAAGTATCATTCTTGACAATTACCATCCACATGAATGGGTTCTACTTGACAATGAGAAATGAGGCATCAGGTTTTTCCTCTAAAATACCATCCTAAGTAAACAGACCCACAACAGCATTTCTCTTCTCGTACTTTTGATCTTATAATCAACTGAGAAAAGTAAAAATGAAGGGAAATGGAAATTAGGACCTAGCCTATAAGCAGAGAGGAAGAAAGATAAGCATGGTACATAAGTATGTATTTCTAATGTAGTTATTTTCATAATCAGCAGAGGGGAGTGATTATCCAATAAATTACGAAGAACATTCTAAGAAACTATTCTAATCCTCTGAAAGAGAAGACAGGGATTAGGCATTTTTTTAAAGCCCTGGACAAAAAATAAATGACATTTTAGCCTATTTCATATATAAAGAAAACTGTAAGATGTACAAAAGACCAGATTTTAAGGCCCAGATGTTATGGGTGAGATCTTTCTTCTCATTTTTCCTAAAAAAAAAATTCACCCAACTTGATGAGAATTATGGACTGCTTTCCATCAGACTTCCAGAGTTATAGGAGCTGCTAGTTTTTTGGGGTTTGGGGGATTTTCTTTCTTTCCTCCATGCTATTTTGTTGCAACCAATTTGAAGGTAAGTATTGTTCTCCTGAAAACTGATTCAATATGCTTAATATCTACTCCCTTTTTTAAAAAAATCAAAAGTAGAAATATACAAAATATTGTATAACATGTTTTAAAGTTTTAAGTTAGTTTTTGACCCTTTCAGAAGACTACATTAATCAGCTGAGATCCAATTATTTTCATAAATAACTGAGATAACACCTCAAGAGATAAAAATTGATTACCCTCTAAGGAAAAGTAGCTGAAGGAGAGTAAACACTAAGAACATTTCTATTTGGGAGTGAGGAGTTCTGATACTATGTACATTGCGATAATGTTTTCATTAGTATTTTCTACAAAGTTTCCCCTTAATGCTGGCAAGACACTGTTGCAAATTTGGAGGGGTATCTCCCTCCTACACCACCATTAGAGCAAATGCTCTCAACTAAGTAATTTCACTTCTAACCCCCCAAGTCCCATTGCAATAGTCTTTTCTTTAATATATTTGATATAATTTATTACCACAGATGTACAAGTTATATTAACTAATTATTTAAAAATTATTTGTGTAATTGCAAAGAAATTAACAGCTACTGAAGACAACCCCATAGCACACTACAAAGAGGAATGATAAACTCATGCAACTTTGGTTGGGTGATAGAGAAAGGTAAACAACTTAATAAAAAGTAAACAGTTGTATCTCTGAGTCCAATTTCAAGGTTTAGATAATATGCTTACAGTAATTTTAAATAAGATAAAGTAGCAGTAAAAATAATTCTTCACTGCAAATTAAATAGAAATTAGGGTATCTTTGAGTACAACACAAAGGTGCATAACTGAGCAGAGCACCCAGCATGCACCAGGGACTGGGGCCTGATATATCCGATAGGCTTACAGAACTCAATGATTTCACTTTGTTTTGTCTTTTTCATAACAAAAGCCTAATTCAGGAAGAAAATTTTATTAGAAATTTTCATCTAACTCCAAATTTCTTGAAAACCTGGAAAAAAGTTTCTAAAACAGACACAGTTTCCAAAAAGTTAGGAGGCTGGAAAACCGAAGACAACAACCTAGACAAAAAAATATCCTTCATAGGAGTGAAACTGTATGACTCAGAAAAACCATATTGGGTGAACACTAACAGATAAACAAAATAAATAATGCATATTATATCCACTGTCTTTAAGATGTTTTGTAAACAGTTATGTTAATAATACTATTATGGAATAAAGTTTCTTTTCTCCTTTCAGAGTTTATTTGTAAAGATCACAAAGAGCTACTTTATTAGAATGATTAAAAGTCCTACTCTTTGTCTGTCTATACATAGGAAGAAAAAATAAGAGATTGACAAAGTAGCTTTGTTTTTGCTGTTTTAAATAATAGTGAAACTATGCTGGGGTGAGTCCACTCCTCCTCATTCCTCTGTGTAAAGATATCTCTTCACACTGAAATGACTACAGGCTTGCAATTATAGAAGACTTACTAAATCCTTGAGCCCTAAAATCAGTGGGAAGTTCTCACTGAGTGCCCAAGAGACAACCTAGGAAAGAAAAACTTAATGTTTTTAATGCCACCAAAAAAAAAAAAGGTAAAATAATAAGAACCCATATTCCGTGCCCCTACCTCTCTTCAAACTCCTCTTTAGCTTTCCTGACAAATCAAATTTCCTCATTTACTTTATCCTCACAGTCAATGGACTGTAAGATGTTATTCCTTTTTTGCTGTTGTTCTGTTTTATTTTGATTCCAGTATAGTTAACAGTGTTAAATTAGTAAGACATTATTCTTAACATATTCTAAAAAAATAACATAATCTAATATAAAAGTCATATATCATGCCCTTACACCATAATTGATCATTCATAACAGTCAAAAAAAAAGAAAATAATACAGTCGTTCATTTCAAGTATAGTCCTGAGCTACTACTGGTCCCTCTTCCATCCAAGTTTGTCTGTTTCATTTCGAACTGATATAGATCCATCTCCATGTAATTTCTTGTCCAGTCTAGTTGAAGTGTATGCCTTAATCATGTCAAAAGCCTTAGCTGTCCTCCATGACCTTCACATTCATCCTAACAGTACAAAATTATTTGTCTTCAAGCACTATCTTGACTCACTGCCTGGATTTAAAAGCTTCCAATGATTCCCCACTGCATATCGAACAGACTAGAAATTCTTAACCTAGCATGATTAGATGTTTCAAGCCTGTAAGCAAACCAGAAATCAGTGAAACACATTTTTTTGTAACCACTAGGGCAGTCAGCAAGATATTTCTTAAGGAATATATGCAAAATATGAAGGAATTAACACTTCCAGTATAACGAAAGAGAAATATGTAATTAAATGTTCCATCACAAAAGCAGAAAGCAGCCTTGCTAAGAATTGGTGAGTAAACTTATCCCACAAGTAGCTAGCTTTCTAAATTCTCAGTTTGAATGGTTCCTAAGCTTTTATTGTTATTGTTGGCAAAATAAACAGCTAAAATAATTTATTTACGAAGGGGTTTAAGAAATAGAACACAAAGCTCGTGGATTAAGAGAATTGAAAATCAGTGTTTTCATTTCCTGTGTTGGTGAATATATCACCTTCATTCACTAATAGTACAGCATTTATTTCTAAGGTAACAAATTTGTTTTCTGTCAAACAAACAAAAAAAAAACTTTCACCAAGTTATCATACAATAAATGAAGATATATGATATGTGCCAAGAAAATTAATTTACAATATGGGGGCCTACTCTTTAAAAAGTTCCTAAAGTTTTCATTTTATGAATTGACTAGTAGTAGACTATGGACTAGCAACTGTAACATTCATAATTGTAATCCTTGAAGAGTTCAAGCAATTAACTGACATTTCCTAAAAATCACTGTACACATAAACAAATTCTGAGTTAGAAAAAAACTGAGTGAGAAAGAAAAATAATGGTCAGGTGACTTAATGTTCTACCAATTTGATACACATTTCCAGCCTATCTTCTTCATTCTGAAGTTTTCTAAACTGTACAGCAGACCATTCAAGAAAGTTAATTATTTAATCAAATCTGCTCAGAACTACATTATAAACAACTCCAAAAGAATTCTGCATTATCCCTGAGACAAATACATATTTCAATTTAAGGCATATAATTAGAAATAAAGACATTTTTGCTGATTATATTGCTGTTTTTTTTTTTTAAAGATTTTATTTATTTATTTGACAGAAAGAGAGAGAGCACAAGCAGGGGGAATGGCAGGCAGAAGGAGAGGGAGAAGCAGATTCCCCGCCAAGCAGGGGAGCCACCCAGGCACCCTATATTGCTATATTTTTAATAGAAGCAGCCCCTCAAAATTATAAAATACACTCTTTTAGCAAAGTTTGGTCCACTCCTCACCTTATCAAATATTAAAAAGGAAATTTCCACTTCTCTGAGGTTTAACTGATAACAGTACTGAATAGTCACCCCACACCCACACTCTTCCAAAAGTATCTGCATTTTCACCTAGATGAAGGTCTAAGAGAAAGGGCAAACTTTTTCTGTGAAGAGCCAGACAATAAAAGGTTTTATGCTTTGCAGGCAACACTGTGTCTGTCAACTCCTAAATTCAGCCTCAACAGCATGAAAGCAGCCAGAGACAACAGTAAAGAATGAGCATGGCTGTGTTCCAATAAAACTTTACCTACAAAGACAGGCTATAGGTTGAATTTGGTCCAAGGGCAATAGTTTGCTCACCCTGATGTAGACGATTAAATTTTCAAGTTTGCTGGCTCTGTCTCCGTTGACATGGAGACATTCACTCAACTACTCTTGTTGTTTACTTCTTCTACTCAGGAGTCCAAACTAGATCAGGAATTTTCAACATTTTTTTAGTGGTGAATCTCCTTTTTCTAATAAAAATTAAGTGTGCAAGCTAGGCTACATTTCCAGGCCTCCCAAAAGGTCCCTAAGAAGCCTCCCAGGGCCCATCTACAGGTCTGCGGGACAATGATCAGCTGATCTCTAAGGTTCCACTCAATACCAAGAACCAATATTGACATGTTTTCCTCACTGTCACCTTAGGCATCATCAGAAAATGAGGGAAGCATTCTGTGGATTAGGGGCCTTCCAGATTCTCCAGAAATCACACTCTCTCCTTCCATGAAGAGAGCAGTTACATGTCAAAATTAAAAATAAAGAACTGGTGAAAAGTAGAAGACAATGAAGTGAAAGTTAAAACACTACCTATGTATTTAATTAATACATCTCTTGCTAAAAATTTATAAAAGAATTTACCTACAATAAGTTTTATTACAGCTTACTTTTTCTTAAAGTTTTATACATCAAATCTTGAGTAAGATTTCAATGGAGTATATTTAATCTATTCTTGACATCACCCCTTAAGAAGTTAACAGATTTGCATGTAAATCATTCTACAAAAAAATAGTCTTATCTATTAAAATAGGGCAAGGCTAGGATCTCTACTTAGTAACAGTTCGTCAGCAAATTAGTTTTAGATGCTAGAATCGCATTTAATTTTATAACTTAAGTCTGTCATTAATTTAAATTACTGTTCCTGATGATAGTCAAAAATCTCAAAGTAATAAAAAAATTTGCATAATAGGACAAAAATGTCACAGGAGCCCAGAAAAAGAATTTATACCCTGTGTTAAATGCCAGTGAAAACATCATGTAACTGACAGTTTAAAATACTAGCACCAAAGTGATTAAACTCACAGGGAGGCAACTGCCTGATACTCAATAAAAATAATTTCATTCCACAAAGGTACACGTTTCTATAAAATAGGAGGACTTAAATGTTACAGAAACTGAACCAAAAATTACTACTCCTTTTCAGCTTTTATTCAACTTGCTATTAATATAGAAGTATATAATTACTTTTCCCCTGTATCTCAAACTCTCAGGAAAGATCAAGTCATTAAACATTTATTAGCTCAAATTCTGCACCAAAGGGCACACCAAGTCCTGAGCTTTAAAGATGGATAGTTAAGTCCCAGACCAGCAAGCTCTCTAGTTAAGTCGATAGACACAGTGCAAGCTAATCCATTTTAAATGAAATGGGGGTCCTAAGTTAGACTAAAATTTCAGGCATTTATTATGCACTCACCCCACCCAAACAAGAAAGTTATGAAAACATAGACTATTTTTAAATGACAAATAGCCAGGACTCTTTCCAATAACATCTCTATCCATTAGTTTCTGATAGCAAATTGTTTAACTGACCTCACTATACATAAGCACCATTTATCTATATAAAATCTTGAATACTACCATAAAAAGCTCATAACTAAACAGAACAATTGCTCTAAGTTTTAGTATCAAAGCTAGTTTTGTATAACATTCATTATCAAACCATTTTCCTTAAAGACATAAGTTTATAAGTATGGATCCAACAAAGTACAGAAAACTATTTAAACAGCTATCTTTTACAAATGTTTTATATATAAATGTATATATTTATAAAGTGATGATTCAACTTCTAGGAGGAATGACAACTGCAACCTTAAAGTCACAGAAACATGACAAAGTATTTACTACATGTAGTAATATAAGAGCACACAAATGGAGCACTTTAAAAAAATGAAATAAAATTTCTGCAATTTTAAAAATAGAGTAAATTTAAAGCAAAAGTAACAAGAAATATAAGCCTACATTTAACTTTAAATCAATATGTATATCAATAGTTACCACTTAGAAATAATTACATTTAAAAGTTACATTGATAGTCAATAAATATAAATAAATTTTTATATATTTATATTTACATATAATGCTCACCCACTGGTATTTTTATCTCTATTTTCAGATAAGAGATTGCAGTTCAGGAAATTAATAACCATACACCCAGTAAGTGAACCAAGAAATTAAATATATCTGTATGACTCCGTAACTGTAGCTATAATAACATAGCTGTATATTCCAGTAAGATTTTCAAAGAGGGCTCCTGAGAATCACTGCATCAACTTACTACAATTATCCGTTTCCTATGCAAAGTAAGTTGGATAAATACTATCAGCTCACAGCACTCATTCATCTGAATCTCTCTCTTTCCTGCCTTTCTGTAATATGGAGGTTTAAAAGCAAAATACTCGAATTTCCAGCTTCCTTTGCCACCAGTAGTCACGTGACACAGCTCTGGCCAAGGACTAGTACCAGGAAAGGGTTGTCCTTCAAAACAAAAGCACTCTTACCAAGAAAACATTCTCCCTTCTCTCCTGGTTGGTGGTACAGCTGTCATCTTGGGACTTTGAAAACTAAAATCACTTCCTAAGTAGGCAACTGAGCCAGCTTCCTTAATGACACCCTTGAGCATCTGCACCAATCTTACACCACCTACCCTTAGATTTCTTATTGTGTGAGGAAAATAAGCCCATGGCTAAGCCTATGTGTATAGTTTTTGGTAACCTGTAGACTAATGCAATCCTAACACAATTTATGCTATGAATCAAGCCTATAAAATTGACTCATGTTACAAATCACTTTGGTGAATTAGCCATAAGGCATACTAATGATGAAAAATTATCTAAGGGGAAAAAGTAAGATCAGATAGTAAATGAATACCAATTATTGAAAAATAATAATATTAATAATAAACATGAAAATATTAAACTACTATTATTCTTAGCTATTCATTAAATTATTTATGCCAGAGACTGTTACAGAACTTTCATATACATGAACACATTTAATCTCCACAACGATATGAGGTAATATTACCACACACAGCCATTGTAAAATTTTCATCAATTCTTGACAAAAACAATAATATAATAAAACAAAGCTATATTTACTTATTCTGAGGTTTTCTATTTTTACATTAAAATGTCCTTTCTTTCATGAAATGGGAATAGTGGAGAACAAGTTTATATTCATCTTAACATAGTTAGCAAAATGAGTGACAAATCAATGTCAGTGCCCCAGTGTTTTATGAAATTTTAATAGTCCACGAAATCCAAAGGCCTGAAACCCACTGAAGTTAAATAACCTGCCCAGGACAAAAGAAGTTTGTTTGACACCCAAGTCCAAGATCACTAAATACACTAAATGAAGTCAAAACAACTATTCTGTGAACACAATTAAAGATATAAATGTAGGGGCACCTGGGTGGCTCAGTCGTTAAGCGTCTGCCTTCGGCTCAGGTCATGATCCCAGGGTCCTGGGATCGAGCCCCGCATCAGGCTCCCTGCTCTGCGGGAAGCCTGCTTCTCCCTCTCCCACTACCCCCTGCTTGTGTTTCCTCTCTCGCTGTGTCTCTGTCAAATAAATAAAATCTTTAAAAAAAAAAAAAAAAAAAAGATATAAATGTATAACTACGAAGGAAAATAGCCAGCCCAGAATATATAAAGTGGGAACAAGGACTTCTAAAGTGAAATGACTTTATCATGTTACCCCCCCCCCCCAGTTTTCTCTGTGTAATGTAGATTTAAACCATACCAAAGAAATGGACTCAAGATAGGAATTCCCACTCATCCTAATCACTAGGTTTGGAGATTCACACTGGGAAGAACTTTTGGGTCTCTTCCTACATTGCCTGACTCTAAAAGAAGTTTGTGGTTTCCCAAATAGAAGGAGTAGGAGCAGGTATGCAGATAAAATTTGCCCCCTGAAGTTTGCTCCTCCATTTTTTCCAGTTCTACAAAAGTAGGGGGATCAAACATGAATGAAGATTAGAAACAAAACTGAAATGCAGTCAAATTCTTACCTCAATTCTTGGCATTTTATGCTACTGCATTTCATTATTTTAAACTCTTAACTTTTTAAAACTCATCTCTAATTGGGAATATATAAATTTGATCAGTTTCATAATATTATAAATAATGGTTTATGTCTTTATAAGTGAAAATAGTAAATACTTTCAGACTTAAGTTTATTTGTAGTTTTCTCAAATGTTAGGGTCCCATATTTTTAATCCAATCTTCCAGTGCCAATTTGTTTTAGAAGAAAAAAATATATACAAATACAGCATGCATTCTCCAGTATTTACCATAAATAGAGGAAAAGTAGATGGCTAATGGAGGGAAGGGGGCTGGGAAAGTGGATGGATGGTGGAGTTTGGCTTTATAATTGAAATACAAAGGTGTACATATGAAGGAAAAAAATACTGGTAAAGATATTTCTGCTTTGAACTGATTTTTTTTTAAGATTTTATTTATTTATTTGAGAGAGAGAAAAAGAGAGCACGAGCAAGGGAAAGGAGCAGAGGGAAAGGGAGAAGTAGGTTCCCTTAGCGCTAAGAAGGGAGCCAGATGAAGGGCGCTCAATCCCAGGACCCTGAGATCATGACCTGAGCCCACGGCAAACGCTTAACCACTTACCTGACTGGGCCACCCAGGCGCCCTGCTTTGAACTGATTTTAAAAGAAATTGTTTTTTTTTTATTATTATTCTAATTAAAAAAAAGTCCTAGAAAGTGTATTGACCGCACTCAGTTTATATAATATTATCACATCTGTAGTGGTAATAGTGCCTATGACCAAACTTCTTATACACACCCTTGCCTTTTCCTTCCATCCACACCCTCACTCCTACAAAAAGTAGTAATTTAAGTAATTTTTTAAGTTCACAGGAAAGCAGGGAGGGGAGAATCTACACCTTTATTTTAACCTAGACTGACTTCCTTAAGCTACTACCACAATTTCTTTTCTATTGTGATTAACGTACATGGAATATTTTATTTCCTACATGTTTTTTCTTATACCAAATACACTAATCTAAAATTCAGGACTGTGAAACATTCAAAACTGATAAAATACACTGCATCTTGTGAATGTCTACAAAATTCAGACAGGAATAAAAATGAATAGTTAAAAACTTATTTTAGCTCTTCATGTCCACTTATCTATTAGTTCATGTGCATGTTTTAAATTTCTTCCAACTAATATATTGCTTGGAACATGTCATTAATGATCCAATGCATACAAGACATTTAGCTAGAAAAGGAACAGGCTCTTCAGTAAGATTAAATCATTAATCAGGAAAAAGATTATTTTTCAAAATAAATATCTTTCAAAAAGATTATTTTTCAAAGTCACAATAAAACTCCAAAAGCTGCCTTTTTTTTTACTTTCAATTTTAAAATAACTTTAGAATAAGAAAGTTATACAAAAATAGTTCATAGATCCTATATACTCACCTAGCTTCCCATAATTTAACAAATAAAATAACCACAGTAAAATTATCTAACTGCTCAAATTTCACCAATTGTCCTACATTATTAACTTTTTTTTTTTCCCCTGGTCCAGGATCAAATCCAGAATGTCACATCTCATTTGTTTATCACATTTCCTTAGTTTCAATCTGTAACAATTCTTCAGCATGTCATCCTTCCATAAACTGGACACTTTTGAGTACAGTTATTTTGTAGAATTTCCTAAAATTTGAGTTTGTCTAGTATTTTCTGACATTAAGGTTGAAGTATTTTTAGTAAGAATACTACACAGATGTGCCCTTCTCAATGCAGCATGACGTTGATATGCCTTCTCGCTGGTGTTAAAAAGAAACAACAGGTGCAAAGTGGAGTCACTTGTGCTAAACCCATGTAACCAAACCGAGGCTTCATAATTAACCTAATGGCAACTTCAACCTTCTCCAGGAATTTAGTAACTGGTCCCCACCAATGAGGTAGTTTGCCACACAGACCCTTTCCATCCCCCAAAGAAAGATGAAGTAATCTGCTCTTTCATTATCCCCTTCTCCCTTCAGCCTTCCATTTTCTAGAGCTTCTGCGAGCTCCTTCCTGTTTGCTAGATGGGATGCTACCTGATTCATGAATCATCCAATAAAGCCAATTACGTCTGCAAATTTATTCAGCTGAATTGTGTTATTTGACAGTGGTAATATAACTTTGATTCACCTGGTTCATTTGGTGTCTACCAGTTTTCCTCACTATAAAGGCACTGATTTCCCCTTCATAATTAATCAATCTTGGGGAGATATTTTGAGACTATGCAAATATTCTGAGGATATCTGACACAGATTTCTTTTTTTTTAAGATTTAATTTATTTGAGAGAGAACATGCACGCACCTGAGTGGTGAGTGGGGCAAAGGGAGAGAATCTCAAGCAGACTCCCCCGAGTGTGAAGCCCAACCCAGGGCTTGATCTCACAATCCTGAGATCATGACCTGAGCCGAAACCAAGAGTCGGACCTTTGACTGAGACACCCAGGTGCTCCTCTGATATATGTTTTTCATATTTTCACCCACTAATTTTGACATCAACTGCGTATTTTTGCTTACAGCAATTATTGCTGCGATTTTCTATTTCCATTTTTTATAAAACTTTTTTTTTAATTTATTTATTTTTGCGTGTACACGGCGGGGGAGGGAGGAAGAGAGAGAGAATGAGAAGGGGTAGGGGCAGAAGGAGAGGGAGAAACAGACTCCCTACTGGGCAGGGAGCCTGATGTGGGACTCGATCCCAGGACCCTGGGATCATGACCTGAGCTGAAGGCAGACATTTAACTGACTGAGCCACCCAGCGCCCCCTTCTAAATTTTTTTTAAATTGGAATTCTACAGTAACAAAGAGCTGTCTCTCTTCTTCCCCCATTTACCTATGTATTCAATTATTTACTTACATTGGTATGAGCTAATGGATATTTTTTCCCCTAGAAGGTTATAACTGATTTTTTCCCCTAGAGGTTATAACTCATTTTTATTTTGTTAAAACTGTCCCTGATTTGACCATTGGGACACCTTTATAAAGATATTCATTAGACTTTCTTTTGAATTGTAAAAATGTCACTTAGGGAAGATCAAGTTATTTTTTTAAATGAGGGATCACTGATAGGCTAAAGCTAGCTTTACCACTTCCATTATGACCAAAAAAAATATTTTTTTTTTATGTTAAGAAACTATATATACTGAAATATCCCAGATGTGTTGTACTATCATAACTCTTGCTCATCCATGACCTTATAATCTTTGGTCATTATTTTATACATATCACAGAATTTTCTCACCATTGTCACTATTTAAATCCACTTTACCTGGCACTCCCCAATCCCCAGATACTACCGGTATTTCAGGAAAACAGCCCAAACCACTCAGTGACAATAGTAGAAATTCATTTTAGCCAAAAGGTAAAAAGCTTTATTTATGCTGAGTGGGAGCGGGGGAAAAAAAGTCAATCCCAAAGGTCAAATATTGTATGATTCCGTCTGTATAACACTTTCGAAATGACAAAATTATACCAATGGAGAACAGACTAGTCCATGCCAGAGGTAGGGTCAGGGAATGATTATGTCTACAAATAAGGGCAACAAGAGGAATTCTTATGGTGATGGGATTGTTCCGCATCCTGACTGTATGAATGCCAACATCCTGATTGCAGTATTTTAGTCTCACAAAACGTTGTTAATGGGGAAAACTGGGTAAAGGTTCCACAGGACCTCTGCATTATTTCTCACAACTACATGTGAATCTACAATTATCTCAAACTAAGAAAATTTATTGAAATAAAAAAAAAGATGATGAGTTTTGACAAGAGTTTATACTCAGGAGAAATTAGATTACCATCATCGTGCCTCACCCCTTTAGATCTACTGATTGCTAGGTAACTTCTCAGAAAGTTACTATCAGGCCTCTTTGGAATAACCAGCTAATGACTAATTCTTCTTTAGAGTCTCTTAGCAGCTTTTATGTTGGGTAGGAACAAATACCAAGAGGTAGAGAAGAACAGGAAGATGCTAATAAGGGCCAATATTATGGTGAATGTTGGTTTGTCAATTTAACTACCAACAGGATCAAAATATACATTTTTATTTCATTTAGCTCATATTAAATATTTGAAAAATCCTAAACATCCATAATTTATGGTTTTCAACTTTTAAGAGTTGAACAGCAAGAAAAAAGAGGGTTTAGTTCCAATGACAAAACAAAGTTCCCCTTCAAGTCACTAACACCAACTCCTGTAAAACACTTTTTATGCGTAAGGATGTGAAAGCACAGAAATGGTGGACCCAAGAGAATTTAAAATGCAAGGACTAAACTTTCCACTCCATAAAAACCCCACCATAACCACACGAAAGGTAAATTCTTCCACAGATTGAAGAAGAAAAGGAAACACCTGAGTACAGCAAGAAACACTTAGGGTAAATAGTTCAGTAAGTAGTGGTTAATTAGCATGTGAGACCACAGCTGTTTTTTTTTATTTTCCTGAAAAGATAAAAAACAAATAAAGTAGCAATCAGCTTGTTTTTCTCCCTACAAAGGCTGATATAACTACTGAACATATTTTGACTAACTATATATATTCAATCTCTGACAAAGCTACAAAAGAGCAATAATATGTACTACAATTTGCTTTTCCTTCCTAACTTACCAACATTAACTAAATGGTACAGGGGAATATACATCCCAAGTGTTCTCAAACACTCACTATAATCATTACATTGTGCCATCATAAGTCACTTGTGAGTTTTTATATAAATAAATCCTTTTTTCCTGCTTAAATTCAGATAATCCTCAACTCTTCGAAAGGGCAGAATGCTTAAAAATCACATTACAGGGATGCCTGGGTGGTTCAGTCGGTTAAGCATCATCTACCTTCGGCTCAGGTCATGATCCCAGGGTCCTGGGTTTGAGCCCTGCGTTGGGCTCCTTGCTCAGTGGGGAGTATGCTTCTCTCTCTGCCTGCAGCTCCTCCTGCTTGTGCTCTCTCTCTCTCTCTCTCTCTCTCATAAATAAATAAATAAATAAATAAATAAATAAATAAAATCTTAAAAAAGTGGGGGGCAACCCTCTCGGGCCCCTTCCCTCCTCAGGAGCTTTGTACTATCACTTTGTTATCACTCAATAAACCTTGCTTTGCTGCCCACTTCAAAAAAAAAAAAAACCCACATCATTACAAATTAAGAAATAAAATATTTAGCAAAACGATACGATAAATCAAATATTTCATATTAGATTCCAAAATGTAGATGTAGAAGATACCAAAGTTTAAGGAAAAAACAGTATAAGATAAAAAAATTTCAATAAAAAATATATTCAACAACTTAGAAGTTTTTCCTATGAACTAGGAAATGTCCATCATAACCACTTGCCATGGGGCGCCTGGGTGGCTCAGTCGTTAAGCGTCTGCCTTCGGCTCAGGTCATGATCCCAGGGTCCTGGGATCGAGCCCCGCATCGGGCTCCCTGCTCTGCGGGAAGCCTGCTTCTCCCTCTCCCATTTCCCCTGCTTGTATTCCCTCTCTCGCTGTGTCTCTCTCTGTCAAATAAATAAATAAAATCTTTAAAAAAAATAATCACTTGCCATGATCAGACTGTAACTGGCATAATGTGCACTAGTTTGATACAATGAGTAGCTGATAAAGATATGCACACATTCAGTCAGCCTGTCCAATAAATTCTACTACTGCAATAATTCTAGTCCCTCTCCACTGTGTAACTCAGGCTACCAACCATCTCAAGCCTGAAGAACAGACAACAGTCTTTAACAGATTTCTTGGTCTCTGCTTACTCTCCTTCAAAACACAACCTTCTATACTCCAGTGGAATCACTTCTCATCCCCTACTCACTTCCTTGGCTCCAAGCACACAGAACGAAGGTTTACACCTATTTTCTTACAACCATGTGTGCTACTTCTGGAATATCCTGCATGTCCCCTACTCCACTGGTGGGTAACTTCCTACTCCCCTGAGACTCAATACATGCTTGTCTAAGTGTTGGCATAGGACATGTCATCTAGGAAGTCCACAGCCTCAATGGCTGCTATTGCAACTAAAGAATCACATCCTACTTAAAGGATACAATACATTGGTGAGTTACTGGAGGGACAGAGGTCTCATTTCATCTTTGAATTCCCAAGGCCTGATAAAAAGTATTTCATTAAAATGTGCTACAATAAAAACTACTATTAGACATTGCACTAAGTAGTAAATGTACTTTCTTTCACTTAATCCCAAAACAACCTCAGGAAGCTATTATCCTCATTTTACAGATAAGAAAACTATCTGGTGCCAAAAATGAGGTGAGTAGAGGGAATGGCCCATAAAATTTAGATATCAAAGAACTATCAGCACATTTCCCTATCTCTTTAGCCTAGATCAAAGTTACTCAGGTAATTACAAGTCTTTTTCACTAAAAAGGAAAAAAAAGTAAGTTTTCAAATGAGTCAAGCAGCAGTATGTGTCTTTAAACAGTTATTTTATTTTTACCTCAGATAGTTAATTTATATCTGAAGTATAACCCACTGTTACTTTACGTGACTTGAATTTCAAATATCAGCAAAGGCAGACCTACTGTTATCATTTATTCCCCCCAAAATCCACTTGGATAAAGTTGTTTTCAGGCCCACAGAAAAATTAAAAACCAAAAAACAAAAGTGAGTTTTCTTATGAATCAAGGAATCTTTGATCTCGAGAAATAGCTTTACAATGACAGTATATCCTCCCTTTCTTATTAAAGGGCAGGACCATTAATAAAATGATAGTGATCGAAGGTTATAGTTTGTTATTTTACATCCTTTCTTGAAAGGAAAAAAATGAAACAAGTTGGCAACCGAGTAGTCCACTTCCTTTTCTTAGTTTTATTTTGTTATTATTTTTTTGTAACTGTTCTGTTAAAGGCCAGGGCCTGGGAAGAACTGCATTAAACCAGTCCACATACAGCACTGCAGTTGGATAGATTCATTTTGAAACTCAGCCAATATATGCAAAGCTAATTATGGAACTGTTAATTACTAAATGTTTAAAAGATTATGTTAAAACAACTAAGTTTCTACCAATATCACAAAAAAATGTTAATTTTTACCATAAATTTCAAAGTCACATGCTAATACAGTTTGAAATTAGTATTTCAGTTATAAATATGTATATGTTTAACCTATAAATTCAAATATCATTATTATGAAAGGTAAATAAGTGATTGTTGCTGAACAGGAATTAGTGAAATATGATTTTCTAAACTGCACAAAAATCATTCAGTTCTATCTTTTGAACAAAAACTACTTCAGAACCAAATATTTATTACTAGAGCCCCAAAATTTGCTAAAATATAATCAAAGTATAAGTTGTCAGATGAAAATATGAAACTGCTCATAAACAATGATAAAAAGAAATTCAAATGGAAAATGTAACTGTAATAAACACAATTCTTTCACTAGATTTTAAAGTCAAGTATTTACCAGAGATACTCTTTTGTGCAGATTCTCATAATTTAAAGTTCTCTAGGAAAACGGTATTTTTTCAGTCCTCTCATTATGAATAAGTGACTTTGCAAAGAATGAAGTCCTACACTGTTTTGGGCCCTCAGCTGACAAATTCATGAGTTAACAACTAAATCAAAAGGTTCAAGAGCCAAAAAAATTTTCAATAGTGAAGGACAAAGTAATATTATTAACTAGGAAGAAATGAAATGGAGCTGTTTTACACATACCATTTTTAAAAATAACTTGTAACTGGCTAAAAACACATTAAATTAGATCTTGAAAGAAAACAATTCAGCAATAGATGCTTCACCTGAAAAACTAAAAACATGCATTTAAACACTCTACAGAAGCAGCTACAAAGGGTCTGAACTCAACAAGTTAATAAAATGGTTTAGAAAAAGCATTTTATTGTTTAAAGCCTTGGGGGATAAAGCTGTTTGTAATTTATTTACATCTTTTACTTTACTAAATTGCTTTGGTGACCAAGCTTCTCATTTAAATGATTAAAGCATAAACCCAAATAGTTTAATAAAGCAATTACTTAAGAGTCCTGTTTTTCAACATAGGTGCATTGAAAAATATCCAATAGAACATTTACTGTTCATTATTTTCAAGGGGTTTGTTATTTAGAATACAGTGCCCCATTGACTAAAACTTAGCCAGGTTTCCAGACACATAATGTGGGACACACATAGGATCAAAGATTTTTTTCATCCTTTCAGAATATCAGGTGAAAGAGTGACAGCCTCTTAAATCTAGGTATGCATGATTAGGCTAAAAATTCAGGTGACTTTTTTTTAATTTCTCCTTACCATTCTGCCTCTCTAATGACATGGCTAAATAAAATGGGTTCCCACTTTCCAGGTGTGCTTGAAAGCTCCCTAATATGCAAAGTCTCCGTGTTTACACTGGGACTCTCCCCACCCTCAAATTCTCCTCTAGCTAACGTCTTAGGTTACACTAGCAACATCACTATTAACTTCTAGGCAATGGATTGACCTAAATACAAAACTATGTCTTCACAGAGTTTGAGAGAGAAACTGGGATGGTAGAGATTAAAAAAAAGAAAACCTGAATTTAACAAAAAAATTATATATTTCCTCTATTCTTTTAAAGCATTCCTTTTGCCTGTAATGAGAATCATATGAACTCCTTTATCGAGTCTATCCTGAAAAACAGAAGGAAGCATGACAGCAAAACTTTCCTAATTCATATCCTTCTGTTTGTGATATCAAGTTTATTTAATACATTTGCTTTCCTCGTATTACAAAATTCTCTCTAGCATTGACAAAAGATGGTAACAGAAAAACTTTCAGCACTCAATATAGTGAGTGCTTACATTACAAAGCACTCAATATAAAAAGCACCTTCTACCAAAACATTTTTTTTTACTCTTGAGTACATTTCAAACTTTTAGAAGATTGTTTTTAACCAGCCAGGTAAGGTTGGGAAAACATTCACATTTCAAGCTACTTTCTCCTGAAAACAACAATAAGCAAACATGGGGTTTGCATTAGTAATAACCAAATGAATATCAAAGTTAATAGGGCTGACACTTAACAATGTTCAAAATGTTTGGTAGCTTTCTCTATGCCTACTTTTCCAATGAAGGTTTGGTGGGGGTAAATGTGCTGCTTTCAGATTATCAATGAAGCTTTCACGTTGTGGTGTTAGTAGTAACCGACCCACTTCTGAATCAGGCCAAGTTCTATGCTAGGTCAGTTTTTACTCTATTCTACACAACTGGCAGGATAAGAGGAAAGTTTAACAGTTCATTTATTTGGCACCATCCACACACTTTCACAGTGGAGGTTTTGTCTCTTCCAGTCTTGTTTGTTGACCCCACCCCCCCAACTGATAGTAGGTTTCAAGTCATTGCTGTTCTAATTAATCAACCGAAGGCACAGCTTCCCCCCACTCCCGCTTTAATTTCCACTAAAGGCCTATGACATCATTTTCTAACCCGCCTTGCTAGGTTCTAATATTCTCAACTTGTGTGATTTCATTTGGTACTTCAAACACTGAAAGAAACTGAAATATTTCACTGAAATTTGCTTTTCCATCACACTACCACGGAGAACGTGCATTTTCGGATGCATTAGACTGATTCAATTTACAATTTTAAAACAAACAGTAGAGAAGGAAGGCACATGGGAGGCAGTGCAATGCCCAGGGACAAGATCAAAGCAGGATACTGCTTGGTTTTGATAAAATAATCCTATAGAATTGGAACTTTCCGGAAATACAGTGAAATGAATATTCTTGTACAATTATCACACACTGTCCATTCTTTTGGTAAATATGTGCAACCTATGATCCCCCAGATATGATGGCTCCATCAGGAAAAATGAAAAATCAGAAACGGTACCAGGTGCCATTCTTGGGCCTTGTCCAAAGGCAGCCAGTGGAAGATTCTATTTTATTCTGTTCTCCCCACATTAAATAATAATAATCAACATCAGAGAAGGAGAGCATTTGGGTTTGAACAGATGGCATCCAACACCTAACAAGCGAAGCAACTCTTTCAAGCATTAGATCCTAAATGTCTGATGGTCCCAAGGATCAGGAGGGCTTATTTGTCTTAAGAGGGTTGGCAGCAGGATCCCCTGTAGTCACCATCCCAATGCTTAGGAATATGCGTCATTAACCAGTCAGCAACTAAAAGCTTAAAAAAAAAAAAAATCAAAGCACCACATTTTTATACAATTTCCCCCTCTCTAGTCCAACTTGAGACGACCAAATCCAACACCATCTGCAATCGCTCCACTTAAAGAGGACAAATAAGCCTGAAGGTAAACGAATGTATATAAAGGTTAACAAACTTATCTAATTTTGACAAGGTTGTGCAACACCAAAAGAATCCGCAGGGTGCCCTTTCCGGGGGTGTATTTGAATATGCTCTGCAGTTATGCCTGCAATTTAAACTCAAAGCACCAACCTAGCTAATCAACTTTTCTTCCCCTGCACTGGAAAGCTGCATCCCTTTTTCAAAGAAGCAAAATAGTAAATATACAAACATCTCAATATTTTACTTTAGAAGGTCAAGACGGATTTGTCTTTCGCAGAGCCATACAAGTTTCCTTCCTACACCTTTTCAAACACCACGGAACTCTGAAGGTAGAAGGGGCCACATGCATGGGAAGGAAAGGGGCCCTGCAGCCAGGGTGGCAGGAGTAGCTGGTCATGGGGAGGTGAGTCCCCCCTCACCCCCAAGATTCAGAAGCTCCAGGGTACGACTGGGAAGAGGGGAAGCTAATTAGAGAATTCCCTCCTCCGCGGGGCCAAACGAAGGAGGAAGGTCAGTAATGGGGAGGGCAGCGAAAAGAATATCGAGGAGAGGGAAAAATAAACCCAGGACGACCAGGGGAAAAGATTCGGAGATGGGATGCCATTGAAAGTTGGGGGTCCTGATGGGAGAAGTGGGGTGCGCGGGGCCAACTGTGTCAGGAAGGGGGGACGGGGACAGGAAAGGGCGCAGCCGGCGAAGCACAAATCCAGCCAAGTCCCGGCGGGTCTCACCTGGGGGGTCCTCTCGGCGGGGTTCTTCATCACCGCTTGGCGGAAGCTGTTATCCACGTAGGACGCCATCTCCCCCCGTGGGCCGGGCCGGGGCCGCTCCGCACCCTCGTCGGCCTCCTCCCGGCCCAGCGCAGCCGCTGCCTCCGCCCTGCGCGCTCCGCCTGCCTGCTCGCCCGCCCGCCTGAGGCTAGTAAGCCAAACCGCGGCGGCGGCGGGGCCTACGGGGGGGCGGCTCCGCTGGGCCCGGCGGCCCCGAGCGCGGGACGGGCGCGCAGGAGACCCGGCAAGAGAGCGAGGCCGCGCGAAGGGGGCGGGTGGCGCGCAGCTCCAGAGACCCGCGGCCCGGAGGGTCCCTGCGGGCGCTCGGCGGCCGGGAACTCCCCTTCCTCCTCTTCTTCCCCGCCGCTCGGCCGGGAGAGGCTTCCTGGCGCGCCCGGCTCCCTCCGGGCCTGGCTCGACACGCCTCCCCCGGCTCCACTCGGGGGACAGTGGCGTCTCCTCCTGGCCCCGGCGGGCCTGAGTTATTTTTAGGGAGGTACTAGCGACTGTAAGGAAGGGAAAGGCTTGCAGGCAGACGGGGCCTCCTCTCCCCTCTCGCGCGGAGGGTCGCCCCCTCCTCTCAGGGGCTCGCCCCGCCGCCCGGGAGTCTCCGCGAAGCACTCGGATCTCCCGCGTCCCTAGTCCTCGGGCACTTGGGCGCCGCAGCCGACGTCGGGACGACTGGCTCAGGTCCGGGCGCTGCTTAGCCCGATCGTCTCCGCCGCCGTGCCTGCCGCTCCTAGTCTCCGTCTATTGGACTCGGCCGTCCCTCCCGACTGCTGCTGCATCCCCCCGGGCCGCCCCGCCGCCGCCGCCGCCGCCTCTGCTGCTCTGGCCGCCGCCGTGGGCTCCACCGCCGCCGCCTCCCCCCATCAGCGCGCCAGGAGCGGAGCTGCCCCGGCGCCGGCGCCGCTGCGGCCAGAGCACCCAGCCGGGGCTGCAGCCCTCCGGCCCAATCGCTCTCGGCAACTTTGTTCCCGGTCGGCGCGGGGCGGGGGAGGGGGAAGAGGGGGCCACGGGCAGCCCGGGTCCGGACTCCCGGCGGCGGGCGTCCTAGGGCCGAGGGCCGAGAGCCGAGAGCCGCGCACAGCCCCCTCGGCGAGAGTGTTTGGGAAGCGGCGACTCCCCCTCCGCTTCCTCCGCCTCTTCCTCCTCCTGCGCCTTCTCCGGCCGCCGGAGCCGCTCCTCAGGGAGGAAGCGGCCTCCGGGGCTTGTTGCTTTGTGCTGCAACCATGGTGAGGAGTGAGTGACAAGGCGGAGGCGAGTCGGCTGGCGCCGCATCATCGAGGGGCGGGGCGGCCCCGTCGCGCTCGGTCCCGCCTCCTCGCGCTGCCTGCGCCCGCCCGCCGGCCGCGCCCTCCCCCCCGAGCAGCACCTTCGGTCGCGACCAGGTGAGCCCGGCGCTCGCGCCGCGAGAGGGTCTCAGCGCTCCCGGCTGAGCTGGCTAGAGCCCCGCACCGCCTGGCTCCGAGGAGGCGACGCGAGTCCTGGTGCACGGGTGCGAAGCGCAGGGCTCTCCTCTTCCTACCCTCCCCACCCCTTCCCTGTCTCACGCGTGCCGCGTACCCACACCCCACCCGGTTCCTAGGAGACTCTGCAGAGTCCAGTCGCCTCTCTCAGACGACTCCTCGCGCCACGCCGAGGCCAAGGGGGCTGAAAGTTGACCCGGAGCAGAAGTCCAGCCCGCAAGCTTGGGCTGTAGTGGGCATTCATTTTGAACCCGGGGGTTGGCTCCGAGTTGCTTCAGAGGCGATAAATCCTCTAAGATTTTATTTTGCTTATTTGCAACTTGCTGCAGGGAAAGCTTTCCTCTCTTGCCTTCCGTGCTTACTGCCACCTTCAGACACTTTAATGACGACGAGATTAAGGACATGGAAAAGTGCCAGTTTCAACACTAGATCCAATACCACCCCCAGACAGGCAAACATGCCAGATTTAAAGGTGATCAGTCATTAGCGAGAGACCCGGACGGCAAGGTCCGTGACATAATCAGAAGCATTGGCAGATCTGGCTCTGCATCAAGGCAGAGCAAACCTTCTCCAGACCCCAGATTTCCAAGCCGGACTCACTTGGTGCAGAGAACACGGTAATATAGCCCTTTAAGACGTTAAAGGGCTGCTTCATTTCCCCCTCCCTCTCCCTCTCTGAGCCAGGTCAAGGTGTGTAAGGTCAGCCAAGCTCTGAGGACAGCTCTGCTGTTCTGGTCCTAGGGTTTTATTTTTATCTGCCTCCTCTCCTTCCTCCCCCCTCCCTCCCAATAAGTTCATGTTTTGATGTCTGTGTGGAGGCTATACTTAGAGGAGGGTTGTTACTTTTATGGCCTACTATATTGAACTTTTTTCAAATTTTCAAACATATCTTTTTAACATCTAGTTTATTTTAAACACTTAGAATGGGTTGGTTATGAGCAAACATTTTGGGGACCTTAAGTCACCTTTGTGTTATTAAACAGATTGTGTGGCTTCCTAGAGAAGTGACTGCCCAACCTTGTGAAACTGGACCTGAGTTATAAATTGTATCTCTAGACCCTTTTATATTATGGGTCTATCTTGCTGAAACTGCTTCCCCACATGTTTTTCACCCCTTTGTTGAACCCCAGCATCAAATTCTCTATGACATAGACCACCACATTGAAAGCAAAGGGACATGAATAAATGCTATTACAGCTCTGTAAAGAGAGAAGAAGAAGAAGAAGAAAAATCAAAATCCAGTGAAGTGAAAAAATATACCTGACATCTCCATCTGCTGTCTAATAAACATCTCAGAATTAACGTTTGTAAACCAGGGTCTAGATATTACCCGAAAAGTGCCCCACCCACAGCCTTCTTCATTCCAGTTAATGCTGGCTATGTGGTTCTCATTGCTCAGGTGAAAAACTTTCGAGTCTTTATGACTCCTTCCTTTCTGTTATACCCCACAAGTGTCAGTAACCTCTCAGCTCAACCTTCAAAGTGCCGTATCTGGAATCTACCCTCTACCCACCACCTCTACTGCCAGGACCTTTGTCCAAGCCAGCATCACCCTTTGCCTGCACTTTGCAATTACCACCTACCTGGTCTCCCTCTTTTTGTCCTTGCCTCCAGCAGTCTACTTTGAACACAGCAGCCAGAGTGAGTCTTTTCACTTTAGCTCAAATCACTCGTCTGCTAAGGAAAAAAAAAAAATCATTAGCTCCTCATCTCATGTGAGGTAAAGACCTTACCATGGCCTAAATGACCTATGGACCTTGTTCCCTCCACCCCATATCTCTCTACCCTCATCTCCTACGACTCTACCCCCAACTCGTTTTCCTAGCCACGCTGGAAATGGAGATGCTGTTTCTGAATGCATGAAGATGCTATATAGTGAACAAACTCCAGGCTCATGGCCTTTCCATTTGCTTTTCCCTCTACCACCTGAATTAGCTCCCTGCTCCCCAGTCCACCAGAAAACAAAACCAAACCTAGAGTGTTGTTCCCTCCCCTCCTTCATATCTTTATTCAAATGTCAGTTTCCCTGCAACTTCACATCCCTATTTCTCTTGCTTTCTTCACCACCATCTAACATATATTTTACTTATTTTATTGTCTCCCTCCCCTATAATGTAAGCTTCTGAAGTCGATGGCTTTTGTTCCTTTTGTTCACTGCTATATCCCCCAAAGTGATGTAAATGAATTAATAACTACGGTGTTGCCTTATATGCAAATAAGATTGTTACATACATTATCTCAACTGTGTCCCTGATGGGGGAGGGAAGTCTGGGAGAGAAACTTAACCTCTCTGAGCCTATTTTTCTGTTCTATAAAAAGAGGATAAAAATTGCATGCCCTGAGGATTTGTAACCATTCAATATTGCCTTGAAGAATCCTTGAACCATAGTATGTATTCAACAAATGATAGTTATTTTTAATATCATTCTCATCATCCCACCCTTTGAGGTCAGTGGAACAATTATGATCCTGTTTACAGATGAGGAAACTGAGACTGAAATAGGCTACCTGACTTGCCCTAGTACCAGGCCTGCCTTTAACTTTGGAAGGGTCTGGGGTAAGCTAACAATGGAGACCCATTTGCCCTATTAAAAATACTGAAAACTATACATTAACGGGAACAAAGTGCTGCAGGGAGGAGTAGCTACTGGCCTGAAACTCACACTCGATTTTCTTCCCATGTGAACTCCATCCCATACCACAAAAAGGCTCCTACCCATGAGGACACCCCAGCCTGCATATCTAACCTACACCGTATTCCATGCAAAAGGCACCGCTCGGCGATTCCTCCAGCCCTGGGCCAGCCTTGGAGGATCAGGCCTAGAAGTGGCAGACCAATAAATTCCAGGGTCCTGGGTGCTCAAAGAGTATGGAACTCCTTGTCCCATGAAGAAGTGTGAAGCTAGAGTGGGGTCCTTCAGAGCACGGGCAGTAGGCTGAAACCCCCCTCATCTGTATCTCACAGCCATTAAGTTGTGAATTCCAGCTATAAACCTAGCTCTTTTTTTCTGAGTGCTCTCCTGTGATACTGAATTGCACCCATGACCTCAGGTAAGGCTTAATAGTATATCTTCTCCACCGCCAAAATGACTAACTCACTGTCAACTTCTACACTATCATTTAACTTCAATTACAGCTAATGTTCTCACTATTTAAAATCTACTTATCTACATATGTCAATAATGCTTATCACCATTCAGCATCTAGGACATCTGATTCTTGGCATGCATTGCTGTTTTAGTATCTTTGAGCACCAACAGCATGTTAGGTATAACGTGGATGACACAACTGGACACAAATCTGCCAATTTGCCAAATAGTCTGATCCAAACTGTGTCAACCAACTATAATCAAAGTAAGCCATCTATTATGCTGCCTTATAAAGGCAAGTATAAAAATGAGACTTTCTTTGTTCTGTCTCCACAACCATCATATTATCTAGAAAGTTATTAGAGGGTAGACAGAGACAGAGCACTAAGTTTTAAGTCAGAAATACATTTTAAGTTCTGGCCTTAATACCATTCTACTTGTAATCTAAAAATCTTTTATCTTTCCAACTGTAAAATCTAATACATCCCTACATGTATTAATATATCATGTAGGTTAGGTGTTGAGGCTCATTTTTTAAAGTGAGTTAAAATAATTTTTAAAAATTCTTGTGAGTCCAGCTATGACACAAGACTAGGGATTGATAAATTTACATTTATACTTTATCTATTGACCAACTGATAGAGAGAAGTCACTTTGTTAACACACACACACACACACACACACACACACGCTGAGCGTCATTGTTCAGTCAATAAATATTTATTGGGTGCTATGTGCCAGGTGCTGATTTTGATGCTTGGAATACCAATGGTGAATAAGACAAGCATGGTCCGTCCCCTGGCCTTGTGGGCACTCGTTCTATGTGCCAAGCACTTGGTTAATTTACTCACCTCACCCAGGAGAATGGTGGCAGTGACTGAAAAGATCCAGGAAGCTTCCCTGATCTGCTGAGACAAGAGCTTCCTCTGGTTACCATTTTCTCTGGTTGTTAAAACCCTCTGAACAGAAGATTCAGAGCAGAGAAGTTGAATTCTATTAATGACATTCCTCGCATACTTCCCCCTCCCTCCAAAACATTTTTTTAAGATTCTATTTATTTATGTATTTATTTATTTGAGAGAGAGAGAGAGAGAATGCACATGAGCCAGGGGAGGGGCAGAGAAGCAGACTCCCCACTGAGCAGGGAGCCTAATGTGGGGCTCAATTCCAGGACTCTGGGATCATGACCTGAGCCAAAGGCAGACACCTAACCACCTGAGCCACCCAGGTGCCCCAAAACATTTTTTTATATTGTTTTACAGTTACTACTACCCCTGACATCAAGTCAGTAAGAATCTCAGGAGAGTGGAAGGCTGTAACTTAGACACTATCATTCATAGCACACTCCACTAGGAAATATTCACCTGCAAATAGCATATTGACATAGAATGCAAATAGCATTCCAGAAGAGTCCCTGGTGGAGAGTGCAGTGACAGACATCCAGGGAAAGATGCAATGTGCACATAGGATAGAGCTCATGAAATAAGTTAGATGAAGCATATCAAAAGCACAATTAGAATCAGACTCTTAGGTTTGATTTTACAGGAATCGTAATAAATTCAGTTTTGAGGATGCTGCCACATGAGTAAGAACAACACTAATGTAAATGTCACATAGATGTTTAGATATTTTGGAACTGACTCTAAGAAAACAAATCCATTTATTTCCCCTAATTTAACATTATTATCACCTTGGTTCTGCCTTGGACATAAATAAGTATACAAATAAAAAAATATTCAGGCTAAGAAAACTGTTCTATCTGGTTACACTATTATATCCTTCATACTGATATAACTACTTTCTTCCATTGATTTGTTTGCATTTGAAATAGTAGGCTAGTGGGAGAAAACAACCGTCTTTATTTCCTTATTGTGAGAAAGCTGATGCTGACATTTCTAAAAGGAAATGCATTGTTAAACTTTGGATCCACCGTCAATTCCTTCTATTGTTGCCTGGTGTTTGGCATTTATTTTTATGAATTGCCCTGTGGAACTGTAGTCCACAATCAGTCTGCCAACTTAAAGGGGTTTAGGTATGATATACAGATTTTTTTTAACATTAAAATAGGTAAAATTAAAGACTTCACTTTAAAACCTAACAATGTAAATGCCACTACACAGTCAATGAGTACTTGATGCATAGATTTTGAAAGCCCACGCTGGATATCATGAGTGCTCAAGCTAATAATTCAAAGAGAAAAAGACCTTCAATTTCATGCAAAGTTAACCCAGTGAGGTAATTCTGTCACAACGGCATCAGGGAGCATTGTATAAGATTGGACCTGAGTTTCTCTAGTTATGGTAAGGTGATGCCACACAACTGAAATTACATCCACAAGCAAACTGGTATGTGGTGCAGAATTTGTAAATGTGTTCTGCAGAAGAAGAGCAGCTATGGTTATTGCCAGTGCTTGTCTCCTGAGTGGTATTCAAGGGGAAATGCAAGTGTGCGATAATACCGGCATCTACTACAAGACTGTCAAAATCAGGCAAGGTCATTTGAGCAAAAAAAAAAAAAAAAAAGCAGTACTCTTGATGAGCTGTGATTTTTTTTAAATGCCAATACTCATAATCATTCTGAAGTCATTATTATTTAATATTTGTTAAATCCAAGACCAGTGTGAGGCACCGTATGTACATAAAGAAAGACAAAGTGCCTATGCATTGCGCCTACAAATCTAAATTAGGCAAAGGAAGTGAAGGGCAACCAAGGGCGTGGGAAACAGGCACTGAGGGCCTGTTTAGAAAATGAGGCTATTTTGTTATGTTGTTATTTTAGTTTTAACTATCAGAAGGTCCATTATGTTGCAACACAAAAATTTAAAGGCGGGAAGTCAAAGGGAAAAGCACATTCCCTCTACGGGAGTTTACGGAGGGAAACCTTAAACATAAAATGGCAAAATGTATCGAGTTAGAGACCTAATGGAAGAAAGCACAAGTGAATAGCAAAAAGAGAAACTCTGAATATTGGATGGGCTATTAAGATACAGGGACCAGGTAAAGATAATACATGAGATATGGCACAGAAGAAAATAGAACCGTCCAAGCCCTTGAGAGGCATATCACAATCGGTCCTGGCCATCTTCGGTGTTTTTCTTACCGTTAACATTTTACTCATCACATAACATAAATACAACCAGTGATAAGTACTGGTAAGATGTTTAAAACAAAGTTCAGTTGCACCTTATGCTCATCTCACCCACAAGGAATGAGCCTGTGGCGTCAGAGCTGTCTGTAAGCATCCAGAGGTAATTACATCAAGTTAAAGACCAACATAAACCCACAGCGCACCACCCCAACCTGGTCAGGGCCACACAAACAGGTCTATTGACACAGAAGAAATAGCAGAGAGGTGACTGAATTTACAGAACTTTATCACATTGCTGCAGGAGGAAAACATAATCTGTATTTTCAGTGGAGTCAATAAACGCAGCTTTATAAAGGCATAGTGGAATATATGATATAAGTAATATAGTGGGAAAACCTTGGAATCTAATAGCAGACAGCCCTGAATTCGAAAGCCTTTCTGATATGCATGAGTTCTGTGACCCTGAAGATAGAATTTAACCTCTCTGAGCCTGAGTTTCTACCTTTGTAAAATGTAGTTAGTAATATTTTCCTTGCCAGATTAATATGACAGTGACTGAAAACAGGGTTTATCAAAGTAAACACCCTTTCTCATCTCTCACTTCCCCCTAAAGGGAATAGCATTAGTCAAAGAATCTTAATATGGCCCTTCAAGTCTCTAGGGCAGAAAGATTTTAGGTTAAAAATGTATTGACCTATCTAACTTTATATATAGAATTATGAACTTAGAGAACTAAAATAGGCTTTAATTACTTTATTCTAAATAGCCCAAAGCCTCAAAAGTAAATAATTTCCCACCTGGGCCAGTGATCCCCAGCTGTGGATGATCAGCATCTTCTCAATGCCGAGTGTACTGGCCACCTGGACAGGGCTAGCAGTACCCTGAAAGCCTCCAGGGTTCCACAGGGCAGAATGGGAGCGGCCCATCAGATGTGCCAAACCTGGGTCTGACAGCATCTCTGCCTTTATCAAATAAATGAAAAACCAGAACTTACTCATACAAATATTAAATCTACTGCCAGGTTTATGTTCATTCTGAAAAGCAAGGGATAGTTGCAATCTACTAGTTTGGGTGTTATGGTTTCATTTTTTAAGTGTCAGAATTACTGATTCCAAATACTAATATGTGTAAACCTACACATAGCACTCAAAAGACTAAATCTAAAAAAAAGAGAAACGTAGAGTAAAATCAAACAAATCAGAGCGATCCAATTTATTTACATATGAAGATAATATCTAAAGTGGTATGTTTGTAATATTTGCAACTCCCAGATTTTTAATGGATTTTAAAACCAAATCAATCTGTGCCTTACCCTGACCCACCAGGGGCCAAAGAATAATGCTCCAGGAGCCTCTCAATACCCTCTACCCAAGGGTAACCACAGCGTTACAATCTGATTAACCAAGTGGAATCTGTACAAAATTACCTGAAGCATTCTCCCTCCTCCCCATTTATCTTTACGGTGATCAAAAAATTTTTGAAGATAAGCTGTCTGCAATCTAACACAACTTCCATCAGGAACTATGAAAACTTGTGAACACAAAATCACTGCAGAATTTCCAGAATGAATAGTAGCAGCACTAGGTCCCAGAACGATTGGCTTTCTCCCAATACTACAAGAGATCTCAAAGGAGCGCCTGTATAGCTCCTTTGCCTGATTGGAGCATCTGCAGTCTATGTGACTGTATCAGACACTAAGTTAGCTGTGGCTCTCGTTCCTGGTACCCGCCAATATTAGAGAATACTTGTCTTCTGGCCAAGACATTTTTGACTCTTCACAATAAGATGGAAATTGGAGAAAATAAAGACTCTCTGAAAGGGCTTCAGTTCTCCCCTTCCTTCCATCAAACAAAGCGCCAAGCATTGTCCAGACCATCCGGTTGTCCCTGCATGATTTCTGTCCTTGCCCTGAAATGGGATTCTTTTGAAGGGCCCTGGCTCCAGGGTGGAGCCAACTCATGCAAAGCTGGAGACAAACTAAGCTAAGGTGCTAATCTCTGTGAACAAGGCCAAGCAACCACTGGTGGTAGGGAGGGGTGGGGAGGAAGAATATGAGTTCTGACCGCTTTTCTTTTGCTTCCCTTCAGAAAGAAATTGTGAGTTCATGGTGATATCCAGCCACAACTCTCATACTTTATTTGGGAGACATTGCAAAAACTGCAGCAGACATGGTTTCTAAACAAAGAGCTTTGGAAGGGGGACAATAAGACCTGGGTATATCTTGTGCAAGAAAAATTACCACAGTGAGTGAATCCCATCTTTTCTCGTGCAAACCAGGAGTAATTACCAAATAATAATAAGACTCTTAAGAACCATGAAGTTTTTTCCAAGGCATTCCCACAGTAGGCTCCTGGCAATTCATTTATGTCACTAGTAATAATAGCTGACAAGTATTGAGTGCTCACTATAGCCAAGCACTGTTCTATGTCCTCTAGATGTACTGTCTTAATTCATCTTCCAACAACCCTATGAGGTGGGTACTATTACCACACATATTTTACAATTCAGGGGAACAGGGGCTTGATAGGTCCCAGAGCCAGAATCTACACACATGCTCTCTGGTGCCCAAGTGTATGTGTTAAATCCTCATCATGGGGGTTCTCAAGTCTTCCTTAACTTATTTCTTAAACTTGGAACTTCTATCAAGTGCCGGAATTAACCATTTGTTGACAATTGAGGTGACTTTTAATCCTCAGCCCTGTTTTCTTCTCTATCTTCTGTCCCTGAAAAATGTGACATCTCTTGAGAAATATGTGATTATACTAAACCTGAATTCCAACCTAGACAACACCCCAGATCTCCAGGCTTGCCCACAGAACATCTGTGCATAGGTGTACACAGACCCTTAAAATCAACATGTCCAACCAAAACAAATGAAGTACTTAGGGACAAATTTAATGAGATACATACAAGAGCTGTACACAGAAAACTATAAAACTCTAATATGAGAAATCAAAAATGTCTAATTAAAGTGGAAAAACATACCACGTTCACAAATTGGGGGACTCAATATTAAGATGCTGATTGCCCCCAATTTGATTTATTGAATCAGTGCAATCCCAATCAAAATCCCAGCAAACTTTTTTATAGATATTGAGAATCTGATTCTAAATTCATATGAAAAGGTCACTTTTTATCACACTTCTGATAAAAAAGAACAAAGTTGAAGGACTCACATTACCCAATTTCAAGGCTTACTATAAAACCACATTCAAGACAGTTGGTATTGGCAAAAGGATAGATACACTGACCAATGGAAACAGAATAGAAAGGCCAGAAATAGACCCACAGAAATATAGCCAGCTGATTTTTGACAAAGAGACAAAGGTAATTCAAAGGAGCAAGGAGTGTTTTCAACAAATGGTACTGGAACAACTTGATATCCAGCAAAATCAGCATGTTCAAATCTGAAATCAGCATCTTTCTTCCAAAATTTTTCCAAATATTCTTGTATGTTGGAGAATGACGCCACCAACCACCCAGTTGTTCAGGCTAAAAAAAAACAGACCAGGAGTTATCTTTGACCCACTGTCTCACTTTTAGCCAAGTTTGATCACTTACTAAATTATGTTGAATTACACATCTAACTCTTCACTCCCTTCTACTGCCATTGACCTAGTGCAGGCACTCTTCCCCCTAAACCTTGTCTCCCGCCTTCAGTCTCCGCAAAATGCCTCTTAAGGAGGAGCATGGCTGGAAGTAGCAGAGGGAAACTTTGCTTCCCTGAGCACCATTTGCAAAAGTGGTACCTTTACAACATCCTTTAAAAGAACATGTTGACATGATAGTTTCTATGATTGTGATGAAAAGATGTTACATTCAGTCTTGTTGAAAGAAGGGCCATAAGTTGTAGAGAGAACACAGGCAAAGGATAAGACCTGCCCGGTGTCTCCAAAGTGTAGGCTCCACCACATGGCTGGCTCCCCTGCTGTTAGAAACTGCCTGGGCCTTTGCACAGAGCGATATTTTGAAAAATCAAATCTATCATGTAATTCCAAAGCTAGAGTGGCTTTCCAACTCATTCCGTGAAGTACAAGCCTCTTTGTACAATATTCAAGAGCCCTGAGTGTTCCGGCCCAGGTATACCTGTCTAGTTGTCTCTCCCACCCCTTGCTACCCACAGAACTTCTACTCCAGTCATTCCTAACAATTGAGCCTCTGAGGATTTGCTAAACTCTCTGAGTCCTTAATGCAATGCGAAAGCACCTCTTGCCTAGAATTCTCTCTTCTTTCCAAGGTTCACCTGTAAAATTCCTACTCCTCCTTTCGGACCTTCCTAACCAAAGGTCTATGGGCAGGTGGTGTTACATACTAGATGGAGCAAGAGATGGAGACACCTGAGTTCTAACCTACATTCTGCCTTGCCACATACCAGCGGCTTGTCCAGAGGCAACTCACAAACCTTCTCCTGTGAGCCTCAGGCCTTGTTTAAAATGGAGGCAATATTATCTGGATAACATATGGGAAACACCTGGGAAGGGAGTCTGCGGCGATGGCAAAAACGTTCTAGCCCGGTAGACTTGTTAACATTTTTTTACTCAAGATTTGTATTGATATATCCAGGCACCTTCCCTGCTAGTAATTTGTACTGGCTTCTGCCAACCCTCCACCCTCCCTTATGCCTTCATAAATATAGATATAGTTATTATATTTAGGACTTGCATGTTAGTATTATTACTGTTGTTGTTGTTACTATTATCACTTATTATTGTAACATTATTCCCTGATTCCTCATCTCCTCCCTCCCCTACCAGGTCAATTAGGCTTCTTACTCCATGCTCCCATAGCAGCTTATACATACATTATTATAATGCTTTTTACATTGTACTTTAATCATGTGTCAAATGTCTGCCTCTCCAATTGACTCCGGACTCCTGGAGGACAGGGCCCATGTATTTTTATCTGTGTATGTTTCAAGCTAACACTGGCCTTGGCACAGAGTAGACAGTCAGTAAACTTTTACTAATTGGTTGAATAAAGGAAGAAAATATATTGTATGGATTAGGAAAGTATAAGAAATACCACTTTATTGATTCTTAACAGGTTCTGAGTTGCTAGAAAGCTGATGTAGAAGAAATTCATCAAAAGAAACCAGTTAGTTGGTTTTCAAAGGGCAGGACTCCCTCAGAAAGCAATTGGCATTTGGCCAGTAATTACTAGGATTAATTGAACTCAGGTCTTTGTATGCTTGTGTGTGTGTGCGTGCGCATGCCTAAATTCATTTATCTAGAATATACACTACAATGATCTTTAAAAATGTAGATTTCTTTGATGAACCTAATAAATCAAAGCTATAGTTTCCCATGTATCTTAAAGCATCATATAATATCAACTCTGTTTCTTTTGATACTTGGCATTCTAGTTTTAGTGATTATGTGGTTTTTCCCTCTATAGAAAATTTGGAAATATAGTACATATTATACCACATTTTTGTCATATTTGCATTCTCTCTCTGTTCCTATCTCTCTGTGTCTATATATGTACATGTATAACACACATAGTTTTACAATTTTTTTCTGAACCATTTACAAGTTACAAACATCATGACACTAAAACGCTAAATATTTTAGCATGTACTTCCTACTGATGAGAACATGTCCTATATAATCACAATACCAGTATAATTCCTAAGGAATTCAATTCAATAATATCCAAAACTCAGTCTGCTTTCAAAGTCACTCAACTGTCCCTAAAATACCTTTAATTGTTGTCTATGATTCCAACTGGGGTTATGCACTTTATTTGGTTTCTTTCCACTTTTGAAGGAAGGAAAAAGGAGCAGCAGTGGCCTCAATCTTCATGAACTGATTGAGCAGAGAAATTAGACTTGTGACCATATTGGGATTCATGCTAGAGATGGTTCATAAGGACTCCTGCACTTATACATAGGGAGGGCTGAGTAACGAAACAGACAGACTAAACACATATTTAGGGCACCAGCACAGCAGGGACATTTAAAAAAAAAAGATTTTGGGGGCACCTGGGTGGCTCAATTGGTTAAGCGACTGCCTTCGGCTCAGGTCCTGATCTCAGGGTCCTTGGGATCAAGCCCCAGGTAGGGCTCTCTGCTCAGTGGGAGTCTGTTTCTCCCTTTCCCTCTGTGCTCTCTCTCTCTCTCAAATAAATAAATAAAATCTTTAAAAAAATTAAAAAAATATTTCTTAAAGATTCAAAATAAAGGAAGGAAAGGAGAAGGAGGGAGAAAGGAGAGAAGAGAAAAAAGGAAAAAGCATCAAAATGCTCATTAAAAGGAAAATCAGAATTTGTTGGACTCTATCTTACAAATTAGTTTGTTGGTTTTTTTTTAATTTAGAATTGCATGTGGGGTGAGGGACCACCTTTTTTTTTTTTTTTTTTTTTTTTTAGCACTGAGGATTTCTAAGAGTCTGTGTCCAGGCCTGGTTGGCTGTGACAGGGGGCTGTAGAAAGGCAGGCCAGCATGATTTGGGGACACCTAACCAGGAAAAACTGTGTGCTGTAACTGTGATGTGAGTCATCTTTTCTTCTTCAAGGACCACAATGTGAGGATGATATCAGCCAAAAAAGTTAAAATGTAGCTTTTTTTTTTTAACTAAATATAATTTCTTACATAACAGGATGGTGGTGGATTGTCTCCTACTCTATGCAGGGTGATCTCAACCCTGTTTAACACTCAGGTGTCAAAGAGTGTTCTGGTTCCTCTGAGAAAGCTTTATAACACAAAATACATTTGATAGCTTTGCCCTACATAGTATATCCAAAGTAAATGATGCTCTTCACTCCATAGAGATAGTCCACTAAACGTTTGTAATTGTACTCTAAGCATACACTTAGACACAAAAGGATAATTCATACTCATTTGCATTTTCAAGTTTGTAGACAGCCAACTAATTCAAAAGTCCCTACATGGACACAGAACCTAGTCCTTGTTTTTCAACCAAGCAGCTTTGAGTAACTGCCACCATTTTCTTTTCTTTTCTTTTTAAGATTTTATTTATTTTATTTGAGAGAGAGAGTGAGCGAGAGAGAGTGAGAAAGAGAGAGCAGGAGCAGAGGGAGAAGCAAGCTCCCCACTGAGCTAGGAGCCCAATGTGGGACTCAATCCCAGGACCCCGGGATCATGACCTGAGCAGAAGGCAGACGCTTAACTGAGCCATCCAGGCGTCCCTGCAACCATTTTCTTTTTTTTTTTTTTAAGATTTTATTTATTTTTTGACAGAGAGAGACAGCAAGAGAGGGAACACAAGCAGGGGGAGTGGGAGAGGGAGAAGCAGGCTTCCCGCGGAGCAGGGAGCCTGATGTGGGGCTCGATCCCATGACCCTGGGATCATGACCTGAGCCAAAGGCAGACGCCTAACCAACTGAGCCACCCAGGCACCCCTCCTGCAACCATTTTCTTAAATCAAAATACCATACTAACATTTACTGCACTTACTTGTAACTATGTAGTTAAACTGGGGAATGTTATCCCCTGTGGTTCCGGAAGCACTTTTAAGTAATGGAAATTATAATGCACTCTAGAGAGATTTATGAGAATATTAATTAAAATCAACTTGTCCTAGTTTTCATAGTTTTTCCAGAATTGAGAAGGATGATGAATAGGGCGAAGTGACATGTTTTGAAAATATGTCTGCACCTCAAAACTATAGTTTTAAACAAAGTCTAATAAATCTTCAGAAAAGATGATTTTGAGTAGAACACAGCATTTTTTACTTCAAAAATTACACAATAATTTATACTTGGGACACAGGAGGGACTCAATTAAATTAATGAAATATGAAAGAAATAAGACAATTTCTGACAGTGTCTGAGAAATCTGCAGCATTTTTTTCTCCCAAGGCAGAACCTATTCATAATTCTACTTTGATGTACACGCTTAATATGTATTAACATTGACAAGAGTTAAGCACACAATTTAAAGGAGAAAATTGCACCATTTTGAGTCTATCTCCCAGATGATTTAATAAACACCAAAAAAGTACGTTTAATTTGAAATATAAATCTAACTTAAAATACCAAAAGCTGAGAAATTCAGCTCTGATTACGTTGTCAGGTACTAAGACAAATGAAGGGGGTGATGGGGCAGGGAGATCCAGAAATTTAATTTCATAGATAGCAAGTGCTTAATCTGTTGAACTGATTATTTGCCCACCAATTTATAGCCAGAATTGTTCCTGGAACACTATTTTCTGATTATGATCAGATTAATACATTTATGAAACTGCAATTGAAAACGTTTGACTAGGAGCACCTGGGTGGCCCAGTCGGTTGAGGGGCTGACTCTTGATTTTGGCTCAGATCATGATCTGAGGGTCATGAGATCCAGCCCTGGAGGGGGGCTCCATGCTCAACTTGAGATTCTCTCCCTCTCCCTCTGCCCCTCCCCCTGCTCACGCACATGCTCTCTCTCTCTCTAAAATAAATAAGTCTTTAAAAAAAAGTTTGAATAAAATTGTACAGTATTTATTTGAAGATAATGTTTCAGTACTTCCAGCTTGTCACCAAATACCGTGCTTAACTTCCCCTTCCTAGTCTTGAGTCCCTTCATCTTGGCCAAGCTTGTATTTGACCAAGCCTCCTACCCCTCAGGTCCCAAAACAAAACAAAACACAAGCACAGACACACACATGCATGCAAATGGTGAATTGTCAGATTTAGATTATCCTTCCTTCTGCTTGACTTGAAAACTTTTTTTTTCCTTCTTCAATTAGAGGAGAACAACTTTTCAAGAACACTCATATAAGCCAGGTGCATTAAATGACTAAGTGTGGAGTCCCAACACAGACTAGAGAAGATGGGAAAATCAAGATTCCAACATTCTATACATCTTGAATTTCAGGCCTTCCTTTACTCATCATTTCATTTCCAGAAATCGATTATAAGTAAAGAATGAAGAGTTATTTGCAGCACTGTTTATAATAATAAAATAGTAGTGGGATGCCTGGCTGGCTCGGTTGGTGGAACATGAGACTCTTGATATCAGGGTTGTGAGTTCGAGCCCCACATTGGGTGTAGAGATTACTTAAAAATAAAATATTTTCTAAGTAGTAACAATCTAAATATTCAATAATAAAGCATTTATTAAATAAATTATGTTAAAGCAATAGAACACTATGAGGTTACTAAGCTCACATTTTCAAGATTATTTATTTTATTTTATTTTTTTAGAGAGAGAGCAGGAGGAGGGGCAGAGGGAGAGGGAGAGAGAGAGAATCTCAAGCAGAATCCCCACTGAGCATGAATCCCCACTCAGGGGCTCAATCTCACGACCCTTAGATCATGACCTGAGCCAAAATCAAGAGTCAGCCCCTCAACCGACTGAGCCACCCAGGCACCCCACATTTTCAAGATTATTTAGTAACATAAGTATATGCTCATATTATATTTAGTGAGAAAAAAAGTAGACTCCAAATCTGAATTTACAATGATATCCCAATTTTTAAGGTATATATATATAGAGAGATATAGCTATAGAAATAGAAATAGGGGCAATTTTTATGCATTTACTTATATAGAACATCAAATTAAAGTAAAACCTAAAATGAAATTCAGTATTCCAAAAATTGTGCTTTAAATATATGGTTGAGCTCTGGCTGGTAAAACCAACCAATGTACCAACCAAACAGCAACCACAAAAATCCCAAGTCTTCTTGAATAGAAATCAATGTTTTAATGTGTCCAGTTGGTTTTGAGATGACAAATTGGTTTCCCAGTTGGAAATATTGATCTAGTAACTAGGTAAATGTTTGCGTTGTGTTATGACCAGCTCTATGCTCACAGGGAAAGTGAGAAGTTTGTCTTTTGACTTCCAGCCTTTCTTTTGGTGTCCTACCCATCTAATCCTCCAGCTTTCTTCCCCTCCTCACCCTCATGCGCATCCATTCCCTGCTAAATAATACTAGGCTAAAGACATGTATCATATGACCTTACTGATATGAGGAATTCTTAATCTCAGGAAACAAACTGAGGGTTGCTGGAGTTGTAGGGGGTGGGAGGGATGGGGTGGCTGGATGATAGACATTGGGGAGGGTATGTGCTTTGGTGAGTGCTGTGAAGTGTGCAAGACTGTTGAATCATAGATCTGTACCTCTGAAGCAAATAATACATTACATGTTAAAAAGAAGAAGGAGAAGAAGAAGAAGAAGAAGAAGAAGAAAGAAGAAGAAGAAGAAGAAGAAGAAGAAGAAGAAGAAGAAGAAGAAGAAGAAGAAGAAGAAGAAGAAGATAGCAGGAGGAGAACGAAGCGGGGGGGGATCAGAGGGGGAGACGAACCATGAGAGACTATGGACTCTGAAAAACAAACTGAGGGTTCTAGAGGGGAGGGTGGTGGGAGGATGGGTTAGCCTGGTGATGGGTATTAAAGAGGGCACGTTCTGCATGGAGCACTGGGTGTTATATGCAAACAATGAATCATGGAACACTACATCAAAAACTAATGTGTAATGTATGGTGATTAACATAACATAATTAAAAAAAAAAGGAAAGGTTATCAAAAATTCATTCAGCCCAAGCTTAAAAGTTCTGGCAAGTTTCATTAAGTCCTTCCATCACAGGTATTTGTTTTTAGTAGGGAATCAGCTGTGAAGCCCCCAGTGTTTATCAACTGGGGCACTTTTTGCATTGGGGTAGGGCAATTCCAACACCAGTAAGAACTCCACACCCCCTCACCCTGAGAATCCAAAGTTGATGCAGAACCAGCATCATCCTGTTCCATTCTGGACTCCTACAGGTTGCTTGAGAATTCATTTCTTTATGGATATTTATTGAGGACCTACTATAGGCCAGGCACTCCTCTGGGATTTCAGAGCAAACTTTGGTACTCATAGCTGCACAGGATTCATGAAATAAAACACATAATACACTGAAAACTTCATTTAATAAAAATCATTTGTCTATTGTTCATTCTAGGTTTTCCCTCTCTACTTTCTGCTTAATTTTTATTTATTTATTTTTTAATATTTTATTTTTAACTAATCTCTACACTCAATATGGAGCTTGAACCTACAGTCCCAAGATCAGGACTACAGACTGAGCCAGGCAGGCGCCCCTCTAATTTTTGAAGCAAAAACAAAAAAAAAAACAAAAATAAAAAAGGCTAGATTTAACTTGGAAATACCTGTTGCACCAGGCCTCTGCTTCCTTTCACATTTCATATACTATTTTTAGACACCTTGACTTTTTTCTTTTACGACTTTTTTTCTTTTATGTCATTTTCTGTACAAACTTGAGACGCCTGATTACATCTCCTCTTTAGTAAAGGAACAAGAAAATGAAAGTGCCACCTGCTTGCTACCACAATCACACTGTTTGCCTATCTAAGTTTCAGTAGTTTATTTGAGAGGATGATGCTTTGTTCCATTAAATTGGAGTCTCTGGGTTTTTTTTTTTCCCAGATGTTAATCACCATCATTCTGTTACTTAAGAGGCTTTGTCTAGGTAATTAAAGATCTCTTCATATCATGATTGAATATAAAGTCTTAAATGAGTTATGCAGTGACCTTTTGTCTTTTGAGTATAATGAGGTCTGTTTTAATGAACAAAATTATTTTTTGATACATTTTTAAAATGTAAAAGAAAAATCCAATTATACATTCCTAATATAGCTGGACTTAAATAGCATTTAAGCTTAGTAAATAATGAGAATAATTTATAAAAACTATTACAAAACTCAAACTTTGGGTTAAAAAAACAAAGAAACAACCCCCCCCAAGAAAAACTCTCCTAAGAGAAAAACTCAAAAGAAAAACATGTAAAGTATTTATTACTGTTTATATAACATTTTTTTTATGGACATCTGGATTTCACCCCTACTTTTCTTATGTTTTAAATAATGAGATGTATTCAATTTGTGGATAACAATGTTTATTTTAAAAGGATATTTTTTTAAAGATTCATTTATTTATTTATTTGAGAGAGAGAGAGAGAGAGAGAGAGTGAGCAGGGGGAGGAGCAGAGGGAAGGAGAGAATCCTGACATAGACTCCATGCTGAGCGTGGACACACCTAACATGGGGCTCAATCCCAGGACCCCGAGACCACGACCTGAACCAAAATCAAGAGTTGGCCACTTAACTGACTGAGCCACCCACGCGCCCCAGGAAATTTTTCTCTTTTCTCTCTCTCTCTTTTTTAAAGATTTCATTTATTTATTTGAGAGAGAGAGAGCACAAGTGGGCGGCGGGGGGGGGGGGTGTTAGGTAGGGGCTGGGGCTGAGGACAGAAAGAGGGAGAAGCAGACTCCCCGCTGAGCAGGGAGCCTGCTGGGGGCTTGATCTCAAGACTCCAAGATCATGCCATTCATCGAAGTCAGATGCTCAACCGACTGAGCCACCCAGGGGCCCCAGGAAATTTTTTTCTTGATACACTAGTTGTTCCATTAAAATTCTAGTAAGGAGACATTAAATTTATTTCAGCAAAGAGAAATAAGAACAATTACAAAAATAATTAGAAGTAACTGTGAAATCAACTATGGCCTGCTATATAATAACAGAAAGTAAACATATTGACCCAAAATTAAAACAATAGGTCAGAAGAGCAATCTATTGGAAGCCAACATACTATACAGCCATCAGGACAAAGATTGCATCCAGACAGACCAGAATTTGAAAATGGGTTTCAAAGTTATTGGAAGTGTAACCTTGTTTTCATAGCCCTCTCTAAGCTACAGATTATTCACCTGTAAAATGGGAATATTTGTACCTGCGTCATAATTGTTGAGAGAATTAATATGTATGAAGCACACAGTACATATTATCCCATAAATGTTAGCATCATCATCATCATCGTGCCATTAAAGAAACTAGAAGCCAACTATTGGTTTAAAGACCTAGTTAGAGGTAAAAATTTATTGACTACATAAAAAAGTTTGTCCACTAACCAGGGTATTTTTCTGCTATCAAGAGTTAAGCAGAATGTTTAGCATTATCCATTGCTCAGGAATGTGCATAACTGCAAAGTCAAAGCACTCACTACAAAGTATCAAAGAGCTTTCAGAACTTAAAAAAAAAAAAAGTCAAATTATAGTCTCTTTGGTAGTCATAATATCACTATTTCAGTTGGATCTAATCATTTGAATATTAGTGATCTATGTTTAGTGGAAGCTGCAGAATACTGGGCTGTGACACATCTAGTCTGCAGATATAACTGTTTTGGCCAGGGCACCTGGGTGACTCAATGGGTTAAGCATCTGCCTTTGGCTCTGGTCATGATCCTGGGGTCCTGGGGTCCTGGGGTCCTGGGATCGGGCCTCACGGTTCTGGGATAGATCCCCACATCCGGCTCCCAGCAGGGAGTCTGCTTCTCCCTCTCCCTCTGCCTGCCACTTCCCCTGCTTGTGCTCTCTCTCTCTCTCTGTCAAATAAATAAATAAAATCTTAAAAAAAATAATAATTGCTTTGTCCTAACTAGTGTTGGCAGATACAAGAATGAAGTGTCCAAGATTAGAGAACAGGATTCAAATTTAAGTTAGCCTGCTTCCAAAAGCTTCTATTATGCCCGGCTCTCTCTTTGAATCTCTTCCAGGCAATACAAATATTATATAATAATATATATTATAATCATAATTATTATATACATATCACTAGATATTCAATTGCACAGTTGTTTCTACTATATTAAATGTGTTTGTCTGCCTGTCTGTCAGTCTGTAGGTCTGTCTGTATGTATATAAGGCTGTCCTAGAAATTTTCTGTTTGTCCCTCCAGATCTCTACCCTTTTCACCCTAGACTTTGCACTGCCAGGCTGACTTTTTAGGATATATCAATGGACTGCCTCGTCCACTGGCTTCTAGGCAGGTTCAGCCAACAGGGTACATCAGCAGGAGATGAGGAAGAGAGGACAGCAAGACATTGGAGTATTTATTCTCCATATCCCTCCCTAAAGTGGTCACTGTGGGAGGAAGTGGGCTGTAGCCCTTGACCAGACTTAAGAGGGTAAGGCCCTTGCTCCTACTAGTTCCAGGGAATAACATCACAGTGATTTCCTGGCCTCCTCTTCACCCCTTTATAAAAAGTCCCTTCATTAAGATCTCTTCAAATTACCTAATATGTGTTTTGTGTTACCTGTCCTGACCCCCTGACTGATACCAGTTCTTAATGGAAATAATGTAATGGACTGGGTAGTTAATATTCTCATTTGCCTCCCAGTTTTAACATCCTCCTTCTTCTAGTCAACAGCCTACTTCTGTTGAGATTGGAAAATAAATGCCCATTCCATACTGCCTCACTGCAACCACCCCCAGACCTGGTGGGCCAACTCTGTTAATATCACCCCCCCAATAATGATTCGTTCCTGTGGTGAAGCCGTAGTTTAAGCAAATGATAGAGATTCTTCACCCAGAATTTCCCAAATTAGATGTAAAGGTGGCCCTCTTCTTCCTAAACTAAAGACTGTTGAATGTAACATTGGGGCTCTCTGCAGCCAATCTCTCTATTCCCAGTAGGGTATTCTGCAGAATGGAGCTCAGCAGAGACAGGTAGGAATGAATGAGAGAAAGAAGACACTAGGAAGGGGCCTTGGAGTCACTGTGCTCAGTTCCAAACTCTGAGCCCCTAGTCCCTTCAGCTCTCTTCTACAATTGCCTTTACCATTATGTGAACAAATACACTGTAGTTTTTTTCCTTGAACCTATTGGAGTTTCTGTTACATGCAACTGAGAAAAAAAAAAAAAAAAAAAGACGACGAAGAAGATCAAAAAAAGGTACTGATTAAAACAATGGCAAAAACTTTGCAAATTGATATGTTTCTACTATTTGAATCCAATTCTTTCAAAGAATTCAGAATTCAGCAATGCTGGCAAGAAATGCACCAAAAATGTCCTGATCTATATATACATCAAAATCAATGGGCTTTTTTATTACCAGGAGCCTCCAGAAAGCCTCTACTGAAATTCAGTTTGCTTCAGGAGGTATTTTGGACATATTCCTGGTCAGATTATTTCCCAGAGGGGAAAATGACTGGACTGGGAGAGGTGGGATGGCAACGGGTATGCAAAAAAAGAACTTTCATTTCTTCTCATTTTTAAATTAACTAGTATGTTTAGGTAACAATGATTAATAATGGTATTTTGGCTTTACTACCCACTGTGGAATTGTATTTATTATTATTATTTTTCTGGTTGAAGAGAGCCTTAATGAATATTAGGTAGAATAATAGAAGAAAATTTATTTTTCCTAAATAGAGTAACCTCCCTCCATAGGTGTGACATTGTTCGGATTCAAGAAAAGTACAAAGGCGGCACAAAAGACGAATGCAGTGTATACTCCATTACCATAATTTGCTATGTATTAACAATCCTTGTCACCCACTTCCCTGGCAGAGCCATTGTGAGGCTAACAAAGCCTTTGAAACGACGAAATGGCTTATAAATATTAATAATAGTTTACCTTCCTACATTTAGAAGTAGTAAGCCAACACTACTCACAATTTTTTGTTGTGCTTATCAAAGCACATCTTTTCACTAAAATTCTAAGTTTAGTTTTTGAGCATTTATATCATTACCGGTGAAGTGGTTCTCTTGGGAAGAACTTGGGACACTGAAATAAGAATTTGTAAAATTAACAATGAACATCATTAAAACACCATAACAGAAAAGAAAAGATCAAGAAATAACCCTGGGGCACCTGAGTGGCTCAGTTGGTTAAGCGGCTGCCTTCGGCTCAGGTCATGATCCTGGGGTCCTGGGATGGAGCCCCGCATCAGGCTCCCTGCTCAGCGGGGAGTCTGCTTCTCCCTCTGCCTCTACCTGCCGCTCACCCCCACTTGTGCTCTCTTTCTCTTTCTCTGTCAAATAAATAAATAAAATCTCAAAAAACCCCCACAAAAAACAAAACAAAAAAAACCCTGAAGGAGGGTTGGAGAACATTGGAAACCTGTTCCCCAAGGAGAGGATGGACAAGGAAGACATCCAAATCCAAGTTTTCCTCAATTTATCAGCTGTTATTTTTTTTACTCTCTAAATGGACATTTGTGAATTCATTTGGAACTTAGAAGAAAATATTTCTAGGGAAAGCATGTTAAAAATGGTTAGGTTTCTAGCAGGCCTTGTAAACCTACTAACTCCCATGTAGCTGCACCAAAAAATTCTCGTTCCCTGTTGTTCCTGAGAGAAAATGACAACATTGCACCCTGCAACCCAGGATGCTGGAATATCTCCCTATTTCCCAAACTGCTATCCACCACAACTCCCCAGTTTGGAAAGTAGTCATGGAATGCTCCAGCCTCCTCTCCTACTGGGCCAAGGGAGAAAGACAATTCTTTTCCTCATGGTGACAAAAGAAAAAAGAATTCTCAGGTAGCCAATGTGAACAGGAAGGGGGCAATGACTCACATATTAGGGATGTTCCTAAATTAGTTTTCAGGGTTTGGGAATGGCCTACATCCAGGAACTTGCTTCATTTTCTTTCACAATGAGTTTGTCATTGCTGCCCCATATGTTTGGTTTAGTTTACTAGAAATAGCTGTGTTGCTTCTTGATCATGACAGGTGGCAGGTGTCCTGACTCTTCTTTCTTGTGGCCAAATAATAGATCCTATAAATCCCAGGCTACTCCCCTCCCCTAGCCCTTTGTCCTCCATAGAGCCTCAAGGGAAGGGTCACTCTGGACAACTGGAACTGAGGTACCAGAAACCTGTGCACCGGTTCTACCAGCCACGTCACAGGATTCTCTGATGACATAACCTATGCACAATCTCCTTTACATTATTCCAACCACAACTGAAGCTGGAAATAACTCTGATATCCATAAAAAAATTTAAGCCTCGAAAGCCTTTCTTCCCCCCCCCCCCCACCATACTAGCATGTAAATGAGTTAGCTAGCAGTCACTAATGACATTTTTTTTGCTGCAAAATTATTGGCTAATTATACCAATTATTGTATTCTTAGCCTATCAGACCGTGCTTTGATCATCCAGAGACAAAAATGTTTCTTGGACTCCATCCATGGGGCAACAAATGGCATCTGTTTTGATTGTTCTTTCTGAAAACCCTGTTGCCAGTAGTGCTCATCATCATCATTGACCACTGAGGCTTGGCGTGGCTCCAGAAAAAATGGTTGCAGCACACCATCCAGAGTCCTTAGGAGAGGAGTTCCCCCTTGGCAACTCTCCCTTCTAAAGCATTCATAAAAACAAATAATCACCACACAAACACATACTCTCCTACCCACCGAATTATCACCCTATCTTTCAGAACACTGGACATTCTGATTATATGGGTATACACACATTTAAGTGATAAAAGTCTGTCTCTGTTTTAGAGCACCCTTCCCTGCGTACCGCATTACATTACAGATTGCCATATTGAGGACAATCCAGTAAGACGTATGGATGTATGAAGAAGCTAAGAAATACCTACAAAGTTGGCAAGATATTCACATATCTATCCTTTGGTTGCAATTAATAATTTAAGGTTCTTCCAAACCATATGTGTATCTTTACATTTGAAAATGTCCAGGGACCATCTGGCATTAAATCTTAATCACCTTTCAGAAAAGTTTTTTTCCATGTAAGTCAAAGCTTACTGAACTATTAAAGCAACATAAGCTTAGAATGGAATTGTCAAGGTCATACCAGATAATATGATGGTCGGATTAAACTGTGCCTCAAAATATAACTTAAAACATATTTACATTCTATCATTCATCAGTACCTATATTACCTTTGAATCAGTCAAATACTTGATGACTGTTGATGTTTATTATGCCAAAAGTTTTTCTGACCCCGCTGTATTCACAGTATTATAAATGCACTCATCATTAAATTGTGGTTTTAAACAATTTGGTAGTATAAACTATTGCAGATTTTTATCTCCAATGATTCTTTCTTTCTCACAGTTTTAATACAAATATTCTATTTATGGTAGGGCATGGTAAGTCAGGTTAGGGGCAGATTATAACAAGAACCATCTGTCCCCCCCCCGTCTGAGTCCTTGTGTCATGATTAATTGTTGTTAAAAAAAAAAAAAAAAGCATACCACCTCTTTGCTGGTGTCTTGCAAGAGGTTAACAGTCATTGTCTTCTTTTAGAGTAATGGTGCTTAAAATATTACATGCTTTGTTCCCTGCAGTACTAAACACATGATCTGCTGTTGTGGTTCCAAAACCTTCCCATAGACTGTGAGAGACAAGGGGAGGCCACTTTTGTGAATGTCAGAGTCTAACAAAATGGAGACAAAATTTAAAATGTTAGTCAAGAATGTTCCACTTTGTATTAAGTATCTCAGCTGTCTGCCTCATGGGGATGAAAAAACAACTGAAGAAAAAAATAAACATATCATGGTTATACTGATAAAAATGAGCTTCTAAAAAGTATAAGAAAAATACTGATTTTACATCAAGGTGTATCAGTGTTTGATAGAAAATAAGTTAAAAACATAAACCCACATTTCCTAAAGACCTCTGCCATTGCTTAATTTCAAAAGTATCCCAAGAGAAAGGGAAAGGAGCCAGAGCTGGGATTTAATTTTTTTATTTAATTTTTCTTAGAAGGAAATGCATTCTAGGAGGGGCCAACATGGGGGGGCTGGTAATTGAGGAGATGAAAGATCTGCTCAGAGGTGTTGTGTTATGAGCCCTGGAGGGGCTCCCAAAGGATCTACTTTAATTCAAGTGGAAGATTCATAAAACTGTGTCACAATCCTCAAAAATGCTGCCTAGGTATTTATTCAACCAGCATTTATTAAACGCCTTCTATGTACCCAAAATTAGATATAGAGAAGGGGGTATAAGATGCAAAATTGATAGAAAATATTGTTGCTGTTTTTTTTTTTTTAAAGATTTTATTTATTTATTTGACAGAGAGAGACACAGCGAGAGAGGGAACACAAGCAGGGGGAGTGGGAGAGGGAGAAGCAGGCTTCCCGCGGAGCAGGGAGCCCAATGCGGGGCTCGATCCCAGGACCCTGAGATCATGGCCTGAGCCGAAGGCAGACGCTTAACCGACTGAGCCACCCAGGCGCCTCTGTTGCTGTTGTTTTTAATCATCAAGGAACTTTAATCTATTGGGCTCAGACGTTAAATCCAGGACAACCAAGGAATAAAGACATCCTCTAGTAATGTGATTTGGGGAACCACAAAGGCTCTGTCTTGCCCAGAATATCCTTTCCCTTAGTCTGCTAATTTTTCTGAAGTCCTCCCTATTAGAACCATTCTTCAAGTTCAGGCTTTTTATGTAGGTAAAGATGTGGAACACACACATACACAGAGTCCCTATAAAGCCCCTGTTACAATATAATTATGTTACTTAAAGGGCTCATACAGTTATCAGATAACATTTCAGTCTTGGCATAGGACAAAACAAGGTCCTGAGGTCGTGAAATCTAAGACAAGAAACAAAAACATAGGTAAGGAAGGAAAAACAGAATGGTCCAGAACAAAATGCGGGAAGTAGCTAAAGGGAATTATGAAATCGATAAAGTGAGTTCAAACTACAGGTCCAGAATATAGGGGCATTTCAATGCCAGCATGATAAAGCTAGAATTCTACTTATGAAGAACGAAAAGCTGAGAGGTGATTATCAAGAAGAAAGTGTTAGTAACCTGGCAATATAGTCTTCAGACTAGATCAGAAGAGCCAGAAACTGAAATCAGGGAGCTCAATAAAGACTATTGACTTTTTCAGGAATATAGAGACAAAATACTTAAATTGGGTGAAGGTATAATAAGAATAAATTTTTATTCTAAATAAATCTAATGAACTGTAGTAACAGACTGGTTATGAGAATTGCGGGAAAGAGGGGCAATGACTCGTGAGTTTTAACAGTAGGTAACGGGAAGCTGGCGATGGCATTGAAAGATGCAAGGACATTGGAAAGGATACCTAGTTTTGCCACTCGTGGCCCCATGGAGAGCTGGGGATTGGCCAATATTACTCTAAACACTTCTAGTCATATGATCAACTAGACATTTCCTGCTGCCTTATGACCCAGGACTGGAGATTTAGTGAGATATGGGCCAAAGAAATGTGAATCTGCAAGTCACAAAGAATCGAAGCCTTGAAGGTAAATGACAAAGAACAGAGAGCCAAGGTAAGATTTCTTGGAATGTTCACAGTTTGGTGGGAAGGAACAGAGCCATCCTAACTTAAAGGAAAGGGATAAAGAGGAAGTAGAGGAAAGGAGGAAGAGGGGCTTTAAGAAGAATAAGATGATCCGTGGTATGAAATGGTGATCTAAAATATTCATTTTTTTCTCACCTTCAAATGATTGTCTTGCTGGATATAGAACTCTGACATAGACATTCTTTTAGTACTTTGAAATTAATCCACTGTCTTTGGCTTCTGTTGTTACTGTGAGAAGTCTGGTGTCATTTCAATTATCATTCTTTGTTGGTAATTTCTTTTTCACTAATTACTTTTAAACTATTCTCTTTGTCTTTGTTCTGAAATCGCACTAAAATGTATTTTTTATTTATACTGCTTGGGACTCACTGTGAATCATGAATCTAAGGAGTATGTCTTTTAAGCAATTCTAGAAGTTCTTCAGGTGCTATCTCTTTAAATATTACATTTCTCCCATTCTCTTGATTCTTTCTTTTTATAGACCCAAAAGTTTTATAAGGGTAGTTGAAAGTTAGACCTTTTAATTTTCTTCTCCATCCCAACTTACCTCTCTCTCTTTCTCTCTCGCTTTTTAAAAAGAGAACAGATATGTTTAATTATTGTATTTTTTTAAGTGAACTCTACACCCAACATGGAGCTTGAACTCACGACCCCGAGATCAAGAGTCACATGCTCTAGCGACTGAGCCAGCTGTGTGCCCCCAATTTACCTCTCTCCCCTATATTTTCCATCTCTTCCTCCCTCCAAGTGATGATATACGGATAATTCCCTCAGGCCTGCTTTGCAGTTTATCAAGTCTCATTTCAGCTCCTTAACTCTTCTATTAATATTTCATTTCAATTACTTCAGTTTTTCATGTATTGAAATTGTATTCAATTATTTCTTTCAAATCTGTATGTTGGTTTTTCATAGACTCTTATTATTTTCTCATACTTTACAGTCTTTCTTTTATGCCGTTAATCACATTATATTTACTTTATAGTCCCTATTTAATAGGTCTGTTATCTGAAGTTCTCAGGAAACCTAATCCCCTAATTGTTGTGTTGTATCTGCTGACTCTCAGACATGGCGAACCGTTTACTTGTATGCTTTGTATTTGGGAATGTGTGTTCATCTTCAGCATGGGAATCCCTGACAGCCTGAGCTAACGAGGTGTCCCTTCGCAACAGTTTTTATGTTTGCTTCTTCCAGGAGCCTTAGGGTTTTCACTGGACAGGACCAATTTTTATATCAATTTTTTGACTTAGAGATACTTGGGCCAGGCAGATAGTGTAAATCAGTATTCAGCAAACCACCATCTATTTTTATAAATAAAGTTTTATTGGAACACAACTGTGCTCATTTGTCTACGTATTGTCTGCGGCAACTTTCCTTCTACAATGGCAGAGTTGCGTATAGTCACATTAGAGACTGTAAGGGCCAGAAAGCTGATACTGTTTACCATCTGGCTCTTCACAGAAAATGTTTGCCACACCCTGGTATAAATTCAAATCCTAAGTTGGAGTAAGACAGCCATAAGGTTATAGATTCTCAGGGAAGAGACCATGTCCTTCCACCTTGATTCTAAGCTGACAGGTTTCTTTGTGGACTCAATGAGCACCTCAGGAGTTGCTATTGTTTTTGTTTTTTTAATAATCCTGCTTTCACTAAGGACATGGCTTTTGGGGGATCCTGAATTCATGCAGATTTACTGATTCTAACTCTTTTGCGTGACTCGAGAGCCTAAGGACTCACATCCTAAGGACATCTAAATCCAAACTCGTTGATCTAGAAAAGCACATTTTTCCTGCCACACCAGCAACCCCTCTACAGGACTGCAGCTCCCACAGCATCTCTACTAGCTACTTTGTCTCCTGCAGGTACCACTTTACAAATCAGCTGCATATTAGTTATTTCTTTCCAGCAGTTACAGGTGTTTTATACCAAAACATTTCTCTAGTTACGTAATATGTCATATTTCTGGGAATTGAAAGTTGAGTAAAATGTAACTGGAATTTTGGAAGACTGAATAATTTAAAATTTTGCTAAAACAATTTTAGGATTATGAATAAGACTATGTATGTGGAGTCACAAAGGTAGCAGGTACTTAGGAACATTGAGAAAGACCTAGGTAATGAGGGAAGTAAAGATACATACAGAGTCCCTAGTGACTGGAGGTCACATGGCAGAGAGGACTCTGACGTCAGACTTGCCCCAATTTAAATCCTACATGTGTGACCCTTAGAAAGTAGCTTAACTTCTCATGACCTCAATTTCCTTACCTGTGAAATGGGCATAAAAAGGTCCACCATACAGCAAAATTGCAAGACATGACCCTTGCAATTAACGTGAATGGGTTACAATGTCTTTAGAATGCTCCTCCCTCTTCAGATTACCTCATTCCTGCTCCGAAGGAAGGCAAGACCCATGTTTAACATGTGGCACAGATCACAGCAAATTATTCTAGCTGAATTTAGCCATTGTCATGGTTTCCATGGAACTATCTCAACCTGAGAAGAGATGCAGAACACATGAAGATGCTATCTATAAAAGATTGATAGTCACTTGTTTTAAATGATCTTCTTAACTCTCAGGGCTATGAGGGCAGGAGTTATCCTAAACATGTGCAATAAAACTTCAAGTAGTTATCAACCATTTCCCTTGAGAAACTATTTAGTAACTTTTAGCCATTTAATAATCTGGTCTCCCTTTTTAACCATGCCTACTCAACTGTTATAGAAAGTTATCTAGATCGATACAGGTAATTTTGTTTGAAACGATCTTCAGAACTCTCAGGGTTTTCCCAAACACGTGGCAATAAAACTTCAAGTAGTTATCAACCATTTCCTTTGAGAAACTATTTAGTAACTTTTAACCATTTAATAATCTGGTCTCCCTTTTTAACCATGCCTACTCAACTGCTCTAGAAAGTTATCTAGATCGATACAGGTGATTTGTCAGAGTATAGGCATTAGGTAGACATTAAGAAGGAAAAAATAAGCCAGAAAACATGGTGTGAGGCAAAAGGAGAGCTAAAGTTTGGGAAAGGAAGGCAGGGCGTTGATTCGATTGTGGGGGCTGAGAGGTATAGTCTTGCTGCCTAGAAGCAGCATTGTAACAGGGGAGAGGGGAAGGGAGCAACTGTTATATGAAAAATGCACTTCAATGTTATTCTCACTATAGAGTGCTAGCACAACCATGTGAAGGCCTTGCTTGAGTCTTACTTATTCAGATGCAGCATTTTTTCCTGTGTTTTTCAAACAATCTTTTCTGAGAAGATTTTTCCGTTTCATGGAACTCACAGGAGACAACGCCAATCAGCTCCCCAAATGAGTTTTCTATACCTCACAGTGTTTTAATCAGTCAAGTTTCATTTCTTAAACTCTTAGACTTGTTTTCAATTAGAACGTATTCAAGTGCAATGAATATAGGGATACAAATCCCCTTTGGTTATCTATTTAAAATTAGTTCTAAACACATAATTAACATGACATAATTTCACTTCCAACCATGCCTGGAGAAAAAGGAAAGCAATATTGTGCTTGAACACTTTCAGTCTCTAAAATGCAAATACCCTCAATTATTAGGGAGCTTATGTTGTAAAGAGAAAAACAGCTTTTATTTTATTTTTTATTTTTTTTAGAGACAGAGAGAGAGAGAGAGAGCACACGCGCGGTGGAGAGGGTGGGGCGGGGAGGGGGGGGAGAAAAGAGAGAATCCCAAACAAGCTCCATGCTGAGAGTGGAGCCCAAAGCAGGGCTTGATTTCATGACGACAGAGATCATCACAATCACAAAATCATGACCTGAGTGGAAACCAGGAGCCGGTCATTTAACAGACTGAACCGCCCAGGTGCTCCGAGAAAAATAGCTTTTAAAAAACTTACTAAATGAATAAATACATCAAAAATCTCAATTTTATTTACTATGAAAAGTTACTGAAAGGGCATTCTTCCTCATGGTAGGAAACTCAGGTTATGATGAACTTGTCTAGACATATCCAGGACATTTATTTAGAAGACGGAGAGTAGATTCTACCCACCACCCCTCCTTCTCCAAAATAGGGGCTGCGATTGGGTCTCTATTCATTGTCAAATATTCAAAATCAGCTCAGTTGCTATAGACTGAATATGTGAGCCCCCTCCACTCCCTCCCTGCAGCCAATTCACACATTGAAGCCTAATTCCCAATGTGAGAGTATTTAGGGATGGGATGGGGCTTTTGAGAAGTGAGTAGATCGTGAGGGTTGAGCCCTCATTCATGGGATCAGTGCCTTATAGAAGAGGCCCCAGAGAGATCCCTGGCACCTTCGACCATGTGAGGACAGAGAGAGAAGAGACAATGGTCATCTACAAACCAGGAAATAGGCTCTCACCAGACACCGAATCTGCCAATGCCTTGATTCTGGACTTTCCTGTCTCCGGAGGAATAAATGTCTCCTGTTTTTAAACCACACCATCTATGGTATTTTGTTATAGTAGCCAGAAAGGATGACTTAAGACAGAGTTTTAAAAGAAAGTCTGCTTAGAGAGGAACTAGAAAGACACCTTTGCTCAGGGGCCTTCCAAAACGAAAGTGCAAATTGCTCAGGGCTAGGTACTAGGGAGCATCCCTAGGAGTAGACTTACCATTTATGTGAATAGGTATAATGTGAAACCTTCTAGAAGGTGCCCTGACCACATACATCTTCCTAGGAATGTAAAAAATTGTGTCCACAAATAATTGCATGAATTATTAATGCAAAGGTATAAAATCAAATGGAAAACCCAATGTTGTGTTACATTAATGTAACTTGAGAGCTAATCAATGCTTCCTTTCATCCCCTCGGTACACAAGTGTATCCCTTCCATATGTGGAACTTGATGTGAAAAATCTACACTACGTCCCAGGTTAAAGACTAATCTCAATAGAATTAGACTATGATATTTTCATGAAAAGGCTTTTAAAACATTATTGTTTATTACTCTCTATATATTCTGAACATATATATTTAATAATTAATTTAATTTATATTTAATATATTTTCAATATGATTAAAATCATAGAACTTGAGGGAGAACAGCCTAAACCCTATAAATGTTAGAGAAAACTTAACATGAAAAGCCAATGATGCTCTTCTAAAACAATCCTCCTAGCACAGTTTTTGAGTAGTATAGGAGAAAAATATTATTCATCCGTATTTCTTTCAAATAAGAAACAATGAAGAATTCCAAGAAGATCACTGACATCAGAAATGTGATTTTCCTTAGTTCTGAATTCCTTCATTCTTTTCTAGCTTACTTGCCTTGTCATTTTGTAAATTAAAATAAAAGGTATAATGAAGGACTGGCTTTTAAATAGTAAAATGAGCTCTGAGAGCGAAGAGCAGTGAAGATAGTAAGAGGTCACTTTTATTTCCCTACAAGTTTCTTTTTTGGAAATATTTTAGAGATAACTCATTTGAAATATTAAAAAAAATTTTAATACACTTTTCTGGTTCCATAGGATCCTTGGAAAAACCTGAAGAATTCAACCCATGACACAGCAAGCCTCAATCACTCTCTTCTAGCCACTGCTCAAACCTATTTTGTTGACTTGAAAATAAATATTCATTGTTCATCTTGCTATTCATTATTTATTCATCAACTCTTATTAATAATACATAGTCATAAATTACAAATATCAAAGTTAATACTCTTATGGCTGTCTTTTGACATTATCCCTGCAAGTACCTAAATAAACAAATAAAAACTAAAGCTTAAGGAATAAACTTTAGTGGGAAAAAGACAAGGAAAATATCACCCTCTTAAATACAAGCTTATTTATTTTTAGAACACAATGAAGCTAAATAACCTACTGAGTCAGTCCAGCCTTCAGTGCATGTTGTAAGAAGCCTTCTATTTTTGCTCAGGATCTTCTCTTTTGTTGATCTTTAAAACAAAAGCACTGAAACTTTGCTTTGCAAAGCTGCTCTGACATTTCATTCTGCAATTATCTTTGTGGGGTTGAGTCATAAATAGATAAACTTAACCCAATGGTAATGCCTTCATATATTTTTACCAACTCTGGTATGGAGCATTGAAAAATGCAATCAGCCAGGGTGCCTGGCTGGCCCGGTCAGCAGAGCATGTGATTCTTGATTTTGGGGTCGTGAGTACAAGCCCCACGGTTGGGCCTAGAGATTACTTTTTATAAAAAAATGCAAGCAGCCTGAATGAACTAAAGATAAATGGATCAGCAACATAGACAGTGAATCACAAGCAGTTCTCAGGACTAGCCAAGATAGGCAGGTGAGGTGATTAAGAGTTGGGACACCACACTTTACACAGTAAAAGGAAAATGTGGGGGAACCGTGGGGAAAACCTGGGTCTGGGACCTAGGCACCAGACTGGGTTTGAGTGTCACTCTATCTTTCCGAGTGTCAATTTCCTTAACTAAAAAGGGGGATCATTAAGTCTTCCCTAAATGTATAAAGAGCCTCTCCTATGATAGTGACCAGCATGTAATAGGTGTTTTAAAATAGTGGCTCATTAATAAGGAAAAATATGAAACAACTTAAATTGCTTTAATATTGCAACTACAGCCAATGATCTTAGTTTCAAGTTCTTGTAAGCCGTGCTTTCTAGGCCATAGCAGCCTGGCAGGAGACAGTCAAGGAATAACCTTCAAAGATAATAAAAAAATCACCTCTGGTTTGTAGCTGCTCAGAGTGGAATCGCCGAACCTCCTTCTCTCCCCTGGCAAGGTGTCTGGGTGGTCCTGTCTCCTCCTGGAAGCCAGGAAAGTTCTGCTGAGGTCCAGCGCGGTCCACACACCCCTGCTCTGGCTGCTGTCACTTGCTGCTCCTGGAGGCGTGGGCTGTGGCGTCCCCGCTGTCTCTGGGTTCTCCGGTCTCTGCCAGCCTCTGGGCCACCGCTATTTGCCACTGCTGATGTCGGCCCCCCTCTCTCAACACTGCCAGGCGCCTGCCAGCAACGGTAAGACATTTGCAATTTTCCTAGAGGCATGCCCTCCGTTTCCACAGTGCACCTGCTGTTCCAGATCTATCTTTTCGTGTTCAGTTCTTTTACAAGCCCATCATTTTGTTTCAAAGGATTAATGGGGGACTCCATTCCAAGGTCTCTCCCCGCCCACTGTGAAGGAGCATCCCGGAATACCATCCCTGCTCTCGGGATGAGGCAAATGTGTGTGTTCCAGGAGGGGGATGGAGGCCTCTGGGCATCGGGCCTGCGGGTTCCGAGGGGCTGGGGGAGAGACTCACAGGCCTGGGCCCAGCTCTCTCAGCTGGGGTCTGCGCAGCGGGGGGATTCTCCCAACAGGGGCCAAACTTCAGAGCCTCCAGTTTTTTTCTGTTGTTTTGGGGCTGCATTCCTTTCCTCCCAACTTGTCCCCCGTGGTCAGCATCCTCAGATATGTTACATAATTTAATATGACTCTAGAATTTACATATGGTTAAGGAATGTCACAAGTTGGTGCATTTTGCACAGGATTAAATCCCAGGATGACACTGCAGACCCCACCTCTCTGGCTACCCCAAAGTCCCTCAGATTTTTAAGTGTTCACAGCCCCTTCCAGATACAACTATTCGGAAAACGCCTTATCTTCCTGCTCTACACTATCTCTGTCCACTGTCCCTTATTCAAGCCACCATTGTTAAGAAGTTTCTTCCAATGTCTAGGAGGGTAACATTTTTTCTTGTTTAGTCCCCAGTTTTAAACATTGGACTTCTGATTCCGGCTCCAGGGACAGTGAATTACAACTGCCATAAGAGCCAGTCCACTGACGCCGTTCTAGGCTCGGCTCCACTTTAGTTCCTGATTTGGGCAGCAAGTACCAAGATCCTCACTAGGCACTTAGTATGCATCTCCTTGTTGGGCTACTGGGAAACAGCACCCCTGCTCTCTCCACTAGGCTTCTGAACTCGGGTCCCTTTGTCCCAACACGGTAAATGGACTCCTCACTAAAGGTTTGACGCCTGAGTCCATTCTCATTTGGGCTGGCTAGTAGAATTGGAAATCTTCTCTTGGTCCCTGTTATGGCAATTTCAGAGCATAGTCTCCATTCCTATGGAAACGTAACCTGGCCCACCCAAGTGGTGGTCCTTTGCTCAACAGTCAGGCCTGGCAGGAGTCTTGGACACCCCACCTATGGCAGGATTTACTGTGCTGAGCTCTGTACATGGTGGGGCCCCTGATGCGTCACCTTAGATCTAAACTGGGCCTCAACATGACTGGAGAGTACTCTGTGCTCCGCCCGTGTGCTTTCTCTCAGTGCAAAGAATCTCTGAGTTCAGCTTCCATGGCCAAGTACCCAATATTTGTATACCTCTCATGGGGAGGGACAGAGCCATTCCAGCCCCCTGCCCCACCTTTTGAAAGCCAGTCAGCTATGTCTCATCAATCAACCCTGTGATGGTCTCCCCTCCCTGCTCACAAAGTATCTCTCCCCCATTGCCCCATGCATGCATTCACAAGACTCATCTGCATTTTAAAATCAATTCATCAGCTTTTACGGTATGTTAAAAATAATTGATCCCATATTTAATCACTACTAGATTCACATTCATATTTCAGAATATGGAACCTCAGGAAAACTTGCTGTCTGGGGTCTGTGACAAAGAACAGACATTAATCCCAGCCTCTTATAGAATTCCAATGCATACGAAAGAGTTACTCTGTGTTACATTTGCAACTCATGTGTGTCTCCTAGCAGCACTCTTCAACTCATGCTATTATCTCTTCTCTCTTCATTCTTCATTTTACTGAGCTCTCCTATGATATATGTCTACATTCATGCTATCCATTTTAGAACATAAACTCTCACAGATTAGGTCTATGTTCAAGACGTATTATTCTGTAAAGTACCAATCACAATGACATTTGCACTTAGACTTTTTTTTAACTACTGTATTTTTGTTACAATGATTATCCTAAACTTAAAGTGGGAAAGCAAATTAAAGGTATTATTAGCCATTTGTGGATCAGTATTTTACTTTATGTAAAACTGTAAAGATAATGGGTATGTGCTTTATAAAATACTATTCAAGTTATTATTTCAGTTATTTCTATATTATACATCTCCATAAATGTGCCAATTAAAATAAAAAAGGTATATCGTCCTCTGTATTATAATTATGCTTTTGTCTAGAAATAAGCCAGTCTTAGCCATGCTTCCATTATTTCCTTTACAGCTATTTATTTTCTTTATCCTGTAATAGCTGTAAATTTCTAGAATGATAGTCACAGAATCGTATACCTGAAAGAGACTTTAAAGCACTTATGCATTTCTCTCCCATTAGGCAAAGCTGCCCTTAAACATATTCAGACAGATGAAGACACACACAATTGAGAAAATGTAAAGTGAATATTTCCCTAATTATAAATACAAAACATACATTTTATTTTTTTTAAGATTTATTTTAGAGAGAGAGGGAGGGAGAGCATGTGCAAGTGGGGAGAGGAAAAGGGGGAGAAACCCCCAGGCAGACTCCCCACCAAGCATGGAGCCCCACTCTGGGCTCGATCTCATAACCCCAGGATCATGACCTGAGCTGAAGCCAAGAGTCAGATGCTCAACCGACTGAGCAACCCAGGCACAGCAAGACATGTATTTTAAAAAGGAAGTTTTGTATCTTCCCCTCATTCAATATGAAATACTTCTGGTTTAACAATATAAATATTCAGTGATGAAGAGAAAATAAAACAAAAACTGTGTTTCTTTTGCTAGTACTTAGCATAAAAAATGTCAGTTGTGATTTGATATTACTATTCTTTTTTTATTTTTTTAATTTAAATTCAATTAATTAACACACAGTGCATTATTAGTTTCAGAGGTAGAGTTCAGTGATTCATCAGTTGTATATAATACCCAGTGCTCATTACATCACATGCCCTCCTTACTGTCCATCACCAGTTACCCTATCCCCCCACCTCTCTCTCCCCTCCAGCAACCCTCAGTTTGTTTCCTATGATTAAGAATCTCTCATGGTTTTTCTCCCTCTCTGGTTTCGTATTGTTTTATTTTCCCCTCTCCTCCCCTATGATTTTCTGTTTTGTTTCTTAATTCCACATATGTGTGAAATCATATGATAATTGTCTTTCTCCGATTTACTTATTTTGCTTAGCGTAATACCCTCTAGTTTATCCACGTCATTGCAAATGGCAAAGTTTCATTTTTTTATGTTGATATTCCTATTCTTAGCGACAGGTTTTCTGTCCCCCTCCACCCAGTTCCCATTGCCTGCAACCGTGACATTTAGAAAATAATACCACTAGAAACTGTTCAAAATAACAAAACAAGAGTTTCAAAGGAAAAAAAAAAGCCCAAGCCAATACAATGACCATTTGACATATCACTCTTCTGTAGTTCCTAATAGATATAGTGATTTTTAAAAAATTATAAGGCACCTGGTGGCTCAGCGGTTAAGCATTCGACTCTTGATTCTGGCTCAGGTCATGATCTCAGGGTCGTGAGATCAGGCCCCATGTCACGCTCCATACTGGTCTGGACCCTGCCTGAGATTCTCTTTCTCTCTCTCCCTCTGCCTGCCCCCCCCCTTAAAAATGATAAAAATCATAATCGTATACTCAGTTTTTTTATGTAATATTACAGCATAAATATTTCCATATTCTGACATGGTGCTGATATCTT